>NC_069076.1:34039071-34664071 GCF_025698485.1 Gossypium arboreum
GATGTATTGGCATGACATATATACTATTTCAAGGTATATATTTGCTTGTGATGATGTTTGGTTATGAAGTACATGAGAGATGTGTATTGAGCTACAATATGTAATGCATTAGTTAGTAAAATGCATGCTGTTTTGTGTGGTATTATGCATAATTGGCCTCAACATGGACATGCATATTCGCCACATGAGGGGAAATTGGTGTGCATGCATTCGGTTAGAGGCAAGCATATTGATGCCTATTCTTGGCTTAGAAAATTCGCTAAGAGGAATATTAACTAATGTGTTGAGTTCGATTCATGATTTCGCACATATGTGACTTTGATGCCTAATGAGCATATATATTGGCTAGGTATCTTGAATTCTCTTCGATGCTCAAATGATAAAACCAATTTATTTGTTAAATTAAGCTCAAGAGCAAAGGGAGCTAAATCCGATAAGGGAAGGAAAAAGTCGTCGAATAGCCATCAAATCGCTCGACCACGTCCGAGGTAAGTTTTTAGTATCGAAACTTAGATTTTGATTCGATTGAATGAAGTAATAAGCAATCGAATTTGTGCCTTTGTATGTGGCCATTGAGCCGAAATGATATTTTGCTAAGTGAATTGTGCATAAAAGTTGTGTTATGAAATTGAAACAAAGATGTGTATGAATGTTCGAGTGATATCCTGCTAAGGCAATTGTGCAAGGCAATACTGTGCAAGGCAATTAGATATCCTGCTAAGCCCAAGGCAATTGTGCGAAGTTATGATATCCTGCTAAGCCCAAGGCAATTGTAAATTGTGATATCCGTGTTAAGTCCCAAGGCCTTTGTGCGGGTTACCATAACCGGCTATGTCCCAAGGCGCTTGAACGAGTAGCTATATCCGGATAAACTCAAGGTATGTGATTCGAGAACTTTGAACTTGCTGGAAAATTTTCAGTTAATGCACTTGTGAAATTCCCAACAACAAGGTATGTTTTGTGTGTGCTTTGCACACTATGAGTAAGTGTATATGAATATTCGCCTAATGATAAATGAGCTATCGGCATTAACTAGGCCGTTATTTGTGTATGAATATAAGAGTTGGGATTGTGAAGTAAGCATGTCTTTGAGAAATTGTGCATATGAATTATTGTTTAGCTACTTGAATGCTATGCTTTGGTTGTGTGTATATTATGGCTCAAACTTACTAAGCATAAATTGCTTACTCCGCTTCTTTGTTTCTCTGCTTATAGATTTTGCTCGTTAGCGATCGGATTCGGGATCATAGAAGTTGAAGTCAACCACACTATCAAAGCCCTTTTGGTACTCCTTTAGTTGAGTTTTGGATATGGCATGTATAGGACTACTCTCGGTTGTTTTAAGTACTTGTGATGTATATGTGTGTGCCATGCGAAAATGGTTCGTAAAAGTGGAGTATGGAATTTGACCATATGTGGTTTGTAATTATATTTGGTTTCATGATGTGATTATGGTTTGAATGAGAGAGTTGGTCACATGATCAGCCATTGAATGGCTAAATATGATCATATGTTGGACCTAAGTATGACTAGACTATAGTTGGTCCATGGGAACTACAATATAGGTAAAGCCTACCTTAAAAACAGATGCTGCCAGCTGCAGTGACGTGGATGTGGAAAATCACCAAAATTTGTAGGAATGGTGTTAATTAGTGAATAAATTATGCAATCGAACCTTGACGAGTCTATTTTCATATGAAAGTAACGAAACGATCATATGAACAGTATACCAAGAGATATTAAAGTTCTCGTGAGACAGGGCCAGAACGGTTTCTGGGTCCCCTGTCGTGACTTTGAAAATTTACCATAAATTATCCAGAATGAATTAGAAGTCATGCCTTATATGTGCAGATTCCTTTTTGAGTCTAGTTTCATTAGAAACAAACGGCATCAGTATTGAAACCCTGTACAGAGAGATATTCGTTGTAACGCGCGAAGGTCAGTGTAGTCGACCCCTGTAACATGGGTGACTTTAACTAATAAACTGTACCAATTGGCCCGACCAAAATTCTAGAAATAAATCCATGGATGGATATATGAGTCTAAATTCAGGAAAAATTTACAGAATCAGTTTCCGAGTTGTGAAACTCGAGATACGCTTTTAAGGCGATAGCGACGCAGTTTTCCAGCTTGCCTCGAAATGTCAAATTGGTCGGTGCCATAAGTGGTTTTGGCTTGTTAACCCTCGTGTCCTACACCGCAACGGTCTCGGTTGGGGTGTTACAATTTTATTGGTATCGAGCTACGGTTTAGTCGATCCTAGGACTACCGTGATATGTTTGGGGTCTAGCTATACATGCCATTAAGTGATAATTGATAGTGTGGTTATTTCGACATTTTGAAATTTGTGTTTGTTTATAGCCATGGATCCCGATCCCAACCGAGCAATAGCTGATGATGTGGAGAGTGTGGCGCCTGCTCCCAAGAAGGGACAAATGCGGACTCTCAACCTATTGCTAGCAATCCGAATGATGAGGCTAAGCAAGCCTTTTATAGCGTGATGAATGATTGGTTCAACCAATACATTCGAACTAACACTACTATTCCACAACCTCCATTCCCGACTAATGCAACCTCAAGACCTACAATACCTCCCAGAATCGACCAAATAGGTCAAGTAAGCCCTCAATGATGTAATTCAAAACATGGGCTACTGAATTTAAAGCTACGGATAGCGACGATGCCGAGCAAGCTGAATTTTGTTGGACAACACTATCCGGTGCTCGATGAGCTATCATGTACACCGATGAATGCTTAAAGTGTACTATCTCCTTGCTACGCGATTCCGCCTACTATTGGTGGAGTACTGACTTGTGGTGCCTAGGGAGCACGTAACTTGGGAGTTCTTTCTAACCGAAGTTCAAAGAAGTATATCACCGAGATTTATGGATCAAAACGAAGGAATTTCTTGAACTTAAACAAGGTTCCATGTCACATCGATCACGAACGAAAATTTGTGAGGCTTAGCCAGACGCTGCTGAATGCATTTCTTCGTAAGTCGTGATGTAAACGCTCAAGATGGACTGAATGATGATATAAAGCGGTATGTTGGCATTTTGAAACCGAGAGTTTGTGGCTCTTGTCGAGCGAAGCGGCAAAGCCGAGGAGCTCAAGATGGAGAAAAGAAAAGTCAAGTGGGAGCAAGGGAGTTTCAGAAGAGGTCTTCGGGAAGCCCTTCCACATACTATCAAAGAAATTTAGAGATGGCTTAGGCCGGTCTAGAGACACTTCGGCTTTTCTAGACGAGACCGCGATCGACCCCCTATGGGCACGCGAGTCACTTCGATCGCCCTGTTGGCAATGATCGTCGAGATGTAACTGAGTGCCAATATTGTGGCAAATGGCATTTCGAGTTAGATTCCGTGACCGCCTCGTTATAAGTGCGGATCACCGATCATTTCATTAAGGATTGCCCGAGTTTATCCGAACAAAACGTAAATCAAAGTGGGAACCCGGTGCTACCACAACTCGAGGTAGGCCACCTAGAAATATGGGCAATGCTAGTGGCGGTCGAGAGGATCTAGAGATGCTACCATCGATCCGAGGCTCGTGTTCTGCTAGGACTTATGCCATACGCCAAGACGTGAGTATGCTTCCTCATCGATGTTATTACCGTACTTTTACTCTCCTTTACACTAATGTGATTGCTTTGATTGACCCCGGTCCTACTCATTCTTATATATGCGAAACCTTAGCATCCAAAGAAGACTTTGCCCATTGAGTCTCATCGAGTTTGTAATTGGTGTCAAACCCCTTGGGTCATTACGCGCTTGTCAACAAAGTGTAAGAAAAGTCCCCTAGTATTCCGAGGTTCTTGTTTTCCCACGGACTTGATGCTTTTGCCGCTCGACTTAATTCGACGTTATTCTTGGTTTGGATTGGTTGACCATGCACGATGCGGTTGTAAATTGCAAAAGCAAGACTATTGATCCGAGGTGCGCAAATAACGAGATAATTTGGGATGAGTCTACGGACTTAAAGGGTTGCCACCGTAATATCGCAATGTTGGCCCGTAAATATGTAAGAAAAGGTGCGAAGCGCACCTTGCGTATGTGCTCAATGACAAGGAGTCGAAAAGAAACCCGAACTCATGCGCTGGTTTGTGAATACCGGATGTTTTCCTCAAGAATTGCCGTTTACCAATTGCTCGAAATAGAATTTGGCATCGAATTGGTACCGGTACCACTCCAATTTCGATAGTCCGTGATCGTATGGCACCAACGGAATTAAAGGAGTTGAAAGCTCGCTTGCAAGAATTGGTGGATAGAGGTTTTGCTCGCCCGAAGTTTCTCGCCTTTGGGTGCGCCAAAGTTGTTGTTTGTGAAAAGAAGGATGGAACCATGAGGTCGTAGATCGACTATCGTCAACTTAATAAAGCGACGATAAAGAACAAATATCCGCTATCACAGACGACGATTTGTTCGATCAACTCAAGGGAGCTTCAGTGTTCTCGAAAATAGATTTGAGATCGGCTATTATCAATTACTTAATTCGAGATTTGGACGCACTCCAAGACCGCCTTTAGAACGAGATATGGTCACTACGAGTTCCTAGTGATGCCGCTTGGGCTTACTAATGCCCTCGCGGTATTTATGGATTTAATGAATCGGATCTTCGCACCATATTTGGATCGGTTCGTAGTCGTGTTCATTGATGACATCTTGGTCTATTCAAGAAATGAGACCGAACATGCTGAACACCGAGGTTAGTGCCGCAAATTTTACTAATAAGCAATTATATGCTAAGTTCAGAAGTGTGAGTTCTCGTTAAGAGAGGTTAGCTTGGGGCATGTGATATCTCAGACGGGTATTCGAGTCGATTCAACAAAATTTCAGCCATACTTAACCGGAAGCCTCCGAGAAATATTACCGAGGTTTGAGCTTTTTGGGGGCTGGCGGTTATTACCGACGATTTGTGAAAGGTTTTCAACGATAGCCACGCCTAATGACGGTTACTCCAAAAGGATGTTAAGTTCGAATGGACGGAGAAATGTCGTAAAAGTTTCGATCAACTAAAAACTTATTTGATCAAGCCCCAATTCTAGTGCAACCCGAATCGGGCAAAGAGTTTGTTATTTATAGTGACGCATCCCTACTTGGGTTGGGCTGCGATTGATGCAAGAAGGGCGAAGTTGTGGCCTGCGCGCCGAGACAATTAAAGCCACATGAGAAAAATTATCCCACCCATGATCTCGAATTGGTCGCCATCGATTCGCTTTTAAAGATATGGCGATATTACTTATTTGGTGAGAAGTGCCATGTATTCGGATCACAAAAGTCTCAAATATTTGATGACCCAAAGAGACTTAAATCATGACAAAGACGTTGGCTCGAGTTGTTAAAAGATTATGAGCTCGTCGTTGATTATCACCCGAAAGGCTAATGTGGTTGCGGATGCCTTAAGTCGTAAATCATTATTCGCTTTTAGCGATGAATGTGCACTTGTCTGCTCGATCCGACAATGTGTTAGTAGTGAATTGAAAGCCAAACCATTATTGATACATCAAATTCGTGAAGCTCGGAAAGTCGACGACGAGTTGGTTGCAAAACGGGCCGAGTGTGTTCCAACAAGGACTCGGAGTTTCAAATCGATGATGACGATTGTTTGAGGTTCAAAAGTCATCGTGTGTTCCAAAGAATTGGGAACTTATTTCAATAATTTCGACGAAGCCCATTGTAGCCGAATGGCAATCCACCCGGAGTACGAAGATGTACAACGATTTGAAACGCTCGGTTTTGGTGACATGGTATGAAACGAGACATCTCCGACTTTGTTTTGAGATGTTTAATATGTCAACAAGTGAAAGCGAACATCAAGTGCCTTCAGATTACTTCAACCGATCACGATACCCGAGTGGAAATGGGATCGAGTCACAATAGACTTTGTATCCGGACCGCCATTGTCGCAAGTAAGAAGGATGCGATTTGGGTCGTTGTAGATAGATTGACTAAGTCGGCTCACTTTGTCCCCAGACGCATGCGGGTTTTTCAATGGACAAACTAGCCAATTGTATGCTTCTCGATTGTGAGATTACACGGGTGCCTATTTCCATCGTGGTCGGATAGAGATCCGAGATTTACCTCGCGATTTTGGAAGAAGTTGCAAGAAGCTTTGGGTACCAAGTTGCATTTCAAAGACCGCTTTTCACCCCCAAACCGATGGTCAATCCGAGCGGATAATTCAGATACTTGAGGATATGTTAAGATGTTGCACCTCGAGTTCAAGTGGTTCATGGAACGGTATTTGCCTTTGATTGAATTCGCCACAACAATAGTTTTCAATCAAGTATTAAGATGGCACCCTACGAGGCTTTGTACGGTCGTAAATGCCGACGCCATTGTTTTGGACCGAGCTCGATGAAAGCAAAATTTTCGGTGGATTTGATTAGAGATGCTGAACAAAGTGAAAGTAATCCGTGAAAGTCTCAAGATAGCCTCCGATCGCCGTAAGTCGACGCTGGTCTCAAACGAAAAGACATCGAGTATCGTGGGAGATAAAGTGTTTCAAGGTGTGACAGCTCAAAATTGACCCTAGTCGGGATGTGGTTTCGGGACCATGAAAACCGAGGCATAAAAATAATTTAAAATTTATTTTGATGCCTATGATATGTGTTAATTTGTGTGTGACATTTTGATGTTTCGATTTAGTGTTATAAATGTGAATTTCACTAGAAAGGACCTAGTAGTGAACTTTGAAAGTATGATGGGAAATGTGTGATGACTAGTTGCTCATGCATGCAAAAATAAGGATTTGCATGTCAAATTTCCCCCAACATGAAGTGGCCGCCATGGCAAGAGAGGATGGGCAAAACATGTCATGAAACATGTTTTGTTGGTGCATTAGGGAGAAATAATAAACAAAGGTGTATGGGTAAGAAAAGAATGAAAAAAATGTGTGTGAGTGTGGTATTCCCCCATTGCCGTGAGTTGTAGAGAAAGAAAGAAAAATTTTGTTCATCCTTTCTTTGAGCCAAAACTAAGGAAGAAGGAGGATTTTTGCTCCATTTTTGGTTTGGAAGAGATCTAGAAGGAGATTTTGGCTATACTTGCATCAAGATTAAGGTATGTATGAGGTTGTGTCATGAGATTCATGCATGTTTTAGTTGCTAACTTGATGTTCATGTTAGCCATGGTTCAAATCCTTGTTATGCCATGGAAATGGTATTTGGCCAAGGTTGTTATTGTGTTGAAGCCATTGCATGCTAAATGTGAAGCTTGCTAATGATGCATGCAATGATGGATTGACTACTCTTGAAATTTCTTTGTAGCAATCTTGAGTAAGACATTGAATTTTTGTTTAACCATGACCAAGTTGAAAGAGTATGGTTGTGATGTATTCGCCATGGTGCATTCATGAGCATGATTTATGCTTGTTACTTGATTGGTAAAATTTGTGTTTGGATGGGTATGAACCCCTTGAGATTCGCCTTGCACCTATATGTGTATACATGTTTGCACATGATGTATTGGCATGACATATATACTATTTCAAGGTATATATTTGCTTGTGATGATGTTTTGTTATGAAGTACATGAGAGATGTGTATTGAGCTACAATATGTAATGCGTTAGTTAGTAAAATGCATGCTGTTTTTGTGTGGTATTATGCATAATTGGCCTCAACATGGACATGCATATTCGCCACATGAGGGGAAATTGTGTGCATGCATTCGGTTAGAGGCAAGCATATTGATGCCTATTCTTGGCTTAGAAAATTCGCTAAGAGGAATATTAACTAATGTGTTGAGTTCGATTCGTGATTTCGTACATATGTGACTTTGATGCCTAATGAGCATATATATTGGCTAGGTATCTTGAATTCTCTTCGATGCTCAAATGATAAAACCAATTTATTTGTTAAATTAAGCTCAAGAGCAAAGGGAGCTAAATCCGATAAGGGAAGGAAAAGTCGTCGAATAGCCTTCAAATCGTTCGACCACGTCCGAGGTAAGTTTTCGAGTATCGAACTTAGATTTTGATTCGATTGAATGAAGTAATGAGCAATCGAATTTGTGCCTTTGTATGTGGCCATTGAGCCGAAATGATATTTTTGCTAAGGGAATTGTGCATAAAAGTTGTGTTATGAAATTGAAACAAAGATGTGTATGAATGTTCGAGTGATATCCGGCTAAGCCCAAGGCAATTGTGCAATTGTGATACCGGCTAAGCCCAAGGCAATTGTGCGAAGTTATGATATCCGGCTAAGCCCAAGGCAATTGTGCAAATTGTGATATCCGGTTAAGTCCCAAGGCCTTTAAAGGGTTACCATAACCGGCTATGTCCCAAGGCGCTTGAACGAGTAGCTATATCCGGATAAACTCCAAGGTATGTGATTCGAGAACTTTGAACTTGCTGGAAAATTTTCAGTTAATGCACTTGTGAAATTCCCAACAACAAGGTATGTTTTGTGTGTGCTTCGCACACTATGAGTAAGTGCGTATGAATATTCGCCTAATGATAAATGAGCTATCGGCATTAACTAGGCCGTTATTTGTGTATGAATATAAGAGTTGGGATTGTGAAGTAAGCATGTCTTTGAGAAATTGTGCATATGAATTATTGTTTAGCTACTTGAATGCTATGCTTTGGTTGTGTGTATATTATGGCTCAAACTTACTAAGCATAAATTGCTTACTCCGCTTCTTTGTTTCTCTGCTTATAGATTTTGCTCGTTAGCGATCGGATTCGGGATCATAGAAGTTGAAGTCAACCACACTATCAAAGCCCTTTTTGGTACTCCTTTAGTTGAGTTTTGGATATGGCATGTATAGGACTACTCTCGGTTGTTTTTAAGTACTTGTGATGTATATGTGTGTGCCATGCTAAAATGGTTCGTAAAAGTGGAGTATGGAATTTGACCATATGTGGTTTGTAATTATATTTGGTTTCATGATGTGATTATGGTTTGAATGAGAGAGTTGGTCACATGATCAGCCATTGGAATGGCTAAATATGATCATATGTTGGACCTAAGTATGACTAGACTATAGTTGGTCCATGGGAACTACAATATAGGTAAAGCCTACCTTAAAAACAGATGCTGCCAGCTGCAGTGACGTGGATGTGGAAAATCACCAAAATTTGTAGGAATGGTGTTAATTAGTGAATAAATTATGCAATCGAACCTTGACGAGTCTATTTTCATATGAAAGTAACGAAACGATCATATGAACAGTATACCGAGAGATATTAAAGTTCTCGTGAGACAGGGCCAGAACGGTTTCTGGGTCCCCTGTCGTGACTTTGAAAATTTACCATAAATTATCCAGAATGAATTAGAAGTCATGCCTTATATGTGCAGATTCCTTTTTGAGTCTAGTTTCATTAGAAACAAACGGCATCAGTATTGAAACCCTGTACAGAGAGATATTCAAGTTGTAACGCGCGAAGGTCAGTGTAGTCGACCCCTGTAACATGGGTGACTTTAACTAATAAACTGTACCAATTGGCCCGACCAAAATTCTAGAAATAAATCCATGGATGGATATATGAGTCTAAATTCAGGAAAATTTACGGAATCAGTTTCCGAGTTGTGAAACTCGAGATACGCTTTTAAGGCGACAGCGATGCAGTTTTCCAGCTTGCTGGAAATGTCAAATTGGTCGGTGCCATAAGTGGTTTTGCTTGTTAACCTCGTGTCCGACTAATCGCAACGGTCTCGGTTCGGGTGTTACAATTTTATTGGTATCGAGCTACGGTTTAGTCGATCCTAGGACTACCGTGATATGTTTGGGGTCTAGCTATACATGCCATTAAGTGATAATTGATAGTGTGGTTATTTCGACATTTTGAAATTTGTGTTTGTTTATAGCCATGGATCCCGATCCCAACCGAGCAATAGCTGATAATGTGGAGAGTGGCGCGCTGCCCCGCGCAAGGGACAGCATGGCGGACTCTCAACCTATTGCTAGCAATCCGAATGATGAGGCTAAGCAAGCCTTTTATAGCGTGATGAATGATTGGTTCAACCAATACATTCGAACTAACACTACTGCTCCACAACCTCCATTCCCGACTAATGCAACCCTCAAGACCTACAATACCTCCCAGAATCGACCAAATAAGGTCAAGTAAGCCCCAATGATGTAATTCAAAACATGGGGCTACTGAATTTAAAGCTACGGATAGCGACGATGCCGAGCAAGCTGAATTTTGGTTGGACAACACTATCCGGTGCTCGATGAGCTATCATGTACACCCGATGAATGCTTAAAGTGTACTATCTCCTTGCTACGCGATTCGCCTACTATTGGTGGAGTACTCGACTTCACAGCCTAGGAGCACGAATTTGGGAGTTCTTTCTAACCGAGTTCAAAGAAGTATATCACCGAGATTTATGGATCAAAACGGAAGGAATTTCTTGAACTTAAACAAGGTTCCATGTCTACATCGACTACGAACGAAAATTTGTGAGGCTTAGCCAGACGCTGCTGAATGCATTTCTTCGAAGTCGTGATGATGTAAACGCTCAAGATGGACTGAATGATGATATAAAGCGGTATGTTGGCATTTTGAAACCGAGAGTTTGTGGCTCTTGTCGAGCGAAGCGGCAAAGCCGAGGAGCTCAAGATGGAGAAAAGAAAAGTGAAGTGGGAGCAAGGAGTTTCAGAAGAGGTCTTCGGGAAGCCCTTCCCACAATCATCAAAGAAATTTAGAGATGGCTTAGGCCGGTCTAGAGACACTTCGGCTTTTCTAGACGAGACCGCGATCGACCCCCTATGGGCACGCGAGTCACTTCGATCGCCGCTGTTGGCAATGATCGTCGAGATAGAACTGAGTGCCAATATTGTGGCAAATGGCATTCGGGAGTTGTAGATTCCGTGACCGCCCTGTTATAAGTGCGGATCACCGATCATTTCATTAAGGATTGCCCGAGTTTATCCGAACAAAACGTAAATCAAAGTGGGAACCCGGTGCTACCACAACTCGAGGTAGGCCACCTAGAAATATGGGCAATGCTAGTGGCGGTCGAGAGGATCTAGAGATGCTACCATCGATCCGAGGCTCGTGTTCTCGCTAGGACTTATGCCATACGCCGCACGTGAGTATGCTTCCTCGCCGATGTTATTACCGTACTTTTACTCTCCTTTACACTAATGTGATTGCTTTGATTGACCCCGGTCCTACTCATTCTTATATATGCGAAACCTTAGCATCCAAAGAAGACTTTGCCCATTGAGTCTCATCGAGTTTGTAATTCGGTGTCAAACCCTTGGGTCATTACGTGCTTGTCAACAAAGTGTGTAAGAAAAGTCCCCTAGTATTCCGAGGTTCTTGTTTTTCCGCGGACTTGATGCTTTTGCCGCTCGATTAATTCGACGTTATTCTTGGTTTGGATTGGTTGACCATGCACGATGCGGTTGTAAATTGCAAAAGCAAGACTATTGATCCGAGGTGCGCAAATAACGAGATAATTCGGGATGAGTCTACGGACTTAAAGGGGTTGCCACCGTAATATCGCAATGTTGGCCCGTAAATATGTAAGAAAAGGGTGCGAAGCGCACTTTGCGATGTGCTCAATGACAAGGAGTCGAAAAGAAACCCGAATCTGCTGCTGGTTTGTGAATACCGGATGTTTTCCTCAAGAATTGCCGGGTTTACCACTGCTCGGAAATAGAATTTGGCATCGAATTGGTACCGGTACCACTCCAATTTCGATAGCTCTGATCGTATGGCACCAACGTAATTAAAGGAGTTGAAAGCTCGCTTGCAAGAATTGGTGGATAGAGGTTTTGCTCGCCGAAGTTTCTCGCCTTGGGTGCGCCAAGTTGTTGTTTGTGAAAAGAAGGATGGAACCATGAGGTCGCAGCATCGACTATCATCACTTAATAAAGCGACGATAAAGAACAAATATCCGCTATCACAGACGACGATTTGTTCGATCAATCAAGGGAGCTTCAGTGTTCTCGAAAATAGATTTGAGATCGGGCTATTATCAATTACTTAATTCGAGATTCGGACGCACTCCAAGACCGCCTTCGAATCGAGATATGGTCACTACGAGTTCCTAGTGATGCCGCTTGGGCTTACTAATGCCCCGCGGTATTTATGGATTTAATGAATCGGATCTTCGCACCATATTTGGATCGGTTCGTAGTCGTGTTCATTGATGACATCTTGGTCTATTCAAGAAATGAGACCGAACATGTGAACACCGAGGTTAGTGCTGCAAATTTTACTAATAAGCAATTATATGCTAAGTTCAGCAAGTGTGAGTTCGTTAAGAGAGGTTAGCTTGGGGCATGTGATATCTCAGACGGTATTCGAGTCGACCAACAAAATTTCAGCCATACTTAACCGAAGCCCGAGAAATATTACCGAGGTTCGAGCTTTTGGGGCTGGCGGTTATTACCGACGATTTGTGAAAGGTTTTCAACGATAGCCACGCCAATGACGGTTACTCCAAAAGGATGTTAAGTTCGAATGGACGGAGAAATGTCGAAAAGTTTCGATCAACTGAAAACTTATTTGACCGAAGCCCCAATTTAGTGCAACCCGAATCGGGCAAAGAGTTTGTCATTTATAGTGACGCATCCCTACTTGGGTTGGGTTGCGATTGATGCAAGAAGGGCGAAGTTGTGGCCTATGCGCCGAGACAATTAAAGCCACATGAGAAAAATTATCCCACCCATGATCTCGAATTGGTCGCCATCGATTCGCTTTAAAGATATGGCGATATTACTTATTTGGTGAGAAGTGCCATGTGTATTCGGATCACAAAAGTCTCAAATATTTGATGACCCAAAGAGACTTAAATCATGACAAAGACGTTGGCTCGAGTTGTTAAAAGATTATGAGCTCGCTGTTGATTATCACCCGAAAGGCTAATGTGGTTGCGGATGCCTTAAGTCGAATCATTATTCGCTTTACGAGCGATGAATGTGCACTTGTCTGCTCGATCCGACAATGTGTTAGTAGCTGAATTGAAAGCCAAACCATTATTGATACATCAAATTCGTGAAGCTCGTAAAGTCGACGACGAGTTGGTCGCAAAACGGCCGAGTGTGTTCAACAAGGACTCGGAGTTTCAAATCGATGATGACGATTGTTTGAGGTTCAAAGGTCGTCTGTGTGTTCCAAAGAATTGAACTTATTTCGATAATTCAACGAAGCCCATTGTAGCCGAATGGCAATCCACCCGGAGTACGAAGATGTACAACGATTTGAAACGCCGGTTTTGGTGACATGGTATGAAACGAGACATCTCCGACTTTGTTTTGAGATGTTTAATATGTCAACAAGTGAAAGCGGAACATCAAGTGCCTTCAGATTACTTCACCGATCACGATACCCGAGTGGAAATGGGATCGAGTCACAATAGACTTTGTATCCGGACCGCCATTGTCGCAAGTAAGAAGGATGCGATTTGGGTCGTTGTAGATAGATTGACTAAGTCGGCTCACTTTGTCCCCAGACGCGGGTTTTTCAATGGACAAACTAGCCAATTGTACGCTTCTCGATTGTGAGATTACACGGGTGCCTATTTCCATCGTGGTCGGATAGAGATCCGAGATTTACCTCGCGATTTTGGAAGAAGTTGCAAGAAGCTTTGGGTACCAAGTTGCATTTCAGACCGCTTTCACCCCCAAACCGATGGTCAATCCGAGCGGATAATTCAGATACTTGAGGATATGTTAAGATGTTGCACCCTCGAGTTCAAGTGGTTCATGGGAACGATATTTGCCTTTGATTGAATTCGCCACAACAATAGTTTTCAATCAAGTATTAAGATGGCACCTACGAGGCTTTGTACGGTCGTAAATGCCGACGCCATTGTTTTGGACCGAGCTCGGTGAAAGCAAAATTTTCGGGTGGATTTGATTAGAGATGCTGAATGTAAAGTGAAAGTAATCCGTGAAAGTCTCAAGATAGCCTCCGATCGTCAAGTCGACGCTGGTCTCAAACGAAAAGACATCGAGTATCGTGGGAGATAAAGTGTTTTCAAGGTTTCGCTTGGGAAAAAGATACTCGATTCTACCGTAAGGGCAAGTTGAGCCCGAGGTTCATTGGGCCATATGAGATATCCGAGCGAAGTCGGTCCAAAGGGCATATCATCCGATTTTGCCTCGAACTCGAAAAGATTCACGATGTCTTTCATGTTTCGATGCTTCGACGCTATAGATCCGATCCATCGCACGTGATTAGTCCATCGAGGTTGAAATTCAAGCCAATATGAGTTATGAGGAAGAACCGATTCGTATCCTATCACGTGAAGTGAAAGAGTTATGAAACAAGCGGGTTCCGCTAGTGAAAGTGTTATGGCTCAAACACGGATAGAAGAAGCTACTTGGGAAACCGAGAACTCTATGAAAGAGCGATACCCAACCCTATTTATCGGTAAGATTTTCGGGACGAAAATTTCTTAAGTGGGGAGAGTTGTGACAGCCAAAATTGACCCTAGTCGGGATGTGGTTTCGGGACCATTAAAACCGAGGCATAAAAATAATTTAAAATTTATTTTGATGCCTATGATATGTGTTAATTTGTGTGTGACATTTTGATGTTTCGATTTAGTGTTATAAATGTGAATTTCACTAGAAAGGACCTAGTAGTGAACTTTGAAAGTATGATGGGGAAATGTGTGATGACTAGTTGCTCATGCATGCAAAAATAAGGATTTGCATGTCAAATTTCCCCCAACATGAAGTGGCCGCCATGGCAAGAGAGGATGGGCAAAACATGTCATGAAACATGTTTTGTTGGTGCATTAGGGAGAAATAATAAACAAAGGTGTATGGGTAAGAAAAGAATGAAAAAAATGTGTGTGAGTGTGGTATTCCCCATTGCCGTGAGTTGTAGAGAAAGAAAGAAAAATTTTGTTCATCCTTTCTTTGAGCCAAAACTAAGGAAGAAGGAGGATTTTTGCTCCATTTTTTGTTTGGAAGAGATCTAGAAGGAGATTTTGGCTATACTTGCATCAAGATTAAGGTATGTATGAGGTTGTGTCATGAGATTCATGCATGTTTTAGTTGCTAACTTGATGTTCATGTTAGCCATGGTTCAAATCCTTGTTATGCCATGGAAATGGTATTTGGCCAAGGTTGTTATTGTGTTGAAGCCATTGCATGCTAAATGTGAAGCTTGCTAATGATGCATGCAATGATGGATTGACTACTCTTGAAATTTCTTTGTAGCAATCTTGAGTAAGACATTGAATTCTTTGTTTAACCATGACCAAGTTGAAAGAGTATGGTTGTGATGTATTCGCCATGGTGCATTCATGAGCATGATTTATGCTTGTTACTTGATTGGTAAAATTTGTGTTTGGATGGGTATGAACCCCTTGAGATTCGCCTTGCACCTATATGTGTATACATGTTTGCACATGATGTATTGGCATGACATATATACTATTTCAAGGTATATATTTGCTTGTGATGATGTTTTGTTATGAAGTACATGAGAGATGTGTATTGAGCTACAATATGTAATGCGTTAGTTAGTAAAATGCATGCTGTTTTTGTGTGGTATTATGCATAATTGGCCTCAACATGGACATGCATATTCGCCACATGAGGGGAAATTGGTGTGCATGCATTCGGTTAGAGGCAAGCATATTGATGCCTATTCTTGGCTTAGAAAATTCGCTAAGAGGAATATTAACTAATGTGTTGAGTTCGATTCGTGATTTCGTACATATGTGACTTTGATGCCTAATGAGCATATATATTGGCTAGGTATCTTGAATTCTCTTCGATGCTCAAATGATAAAACCAATTTATTTGTTAAATTAAGCTCAAGAGCAAAGGGAGCTAAATCCGATAAGGGAAGGAAAAGTCGTCGAATAGTCGTTAAATCGCTCGACCACGCCCGAGGTAAGTTTTCGAGTATCGAACTTAGATTTTGATTCGATTGAATGAAGTAATGAGCAATCGAATTTGTGCCTTTGTATGTGGCCATTGAGCCGAAATGATATTTTTGCTAAGGGAATTGTGCATAAAAGTTGTGTTATGAAATTGAAACAAAGATGTGTATGAATGTTCGAGTGATATCCTGCTAAGCCCGAAGGCAATTGTGCAATTAGATACTCGGCTAAGCCCAAGGCAATTGTGCGAAGTTATGATATCCGGCTAAGCCCAAGGCAATTGTGCAAATTGTGATATCCGGTTAAGTCCCAAGGCCTTTGTGCGGGTTACCATAACCGGCTATGTCCCAAGGCGCTTGAACGAGTAGCTATATCCGGATAAACTCAAGGTATGTGATTCGAGAACTTTGAACTTGCTGGAAAATTTTCAGTTAATGCACTTGTGAAATTCCCAACAACAAGGTATGTTTTTGTGTGCTTCGCACACTATGAGTAAGTGCGTATGAATATTCGCCTAATGATAAATGAGCTATCGGCATTAACTAGGCCGTTATTTGTGTATGAATATAAGAGTTGGGATTGTGAAGTAAGCATGTCTTTGAGAAATTGTGCATATGAATTATTGTTTAGCTACTTGAATGCTATGCTTTGGTTGTGTGTATATTATGGCTCAAACTTACTAAGCATAAATTGCTTACTCCGCTTTCTTTGTTTCTCTGCTTATAGATTTTGCTCGTTAGCGATCGGATTCGGGATCATAGAAGTTGAAGTCAACCACACTATCAAAGCCCTTTTGGTACTCCTTTAGTTGAGTTTTGGATATGGCATGTATAGGACTACTCTCGGTTGTTTTAAGTACTTGTGATGTATATAAAAGTGCCATGCGAAAATGGTTCGTAAAAGTGGAGTATGGAATTTGACCATATGTGGTTTGTAATTATATTTGGTTTCATGATGTGATTATGGTTTGAATGAGAGAGTTGGTCACATGATCAGCCATTGGAATGGCTAAATATGATCATATGTTGGACCTAAGTATGACTAGACTATAGTTGGTCCATGGGAACTACAATATAGGTAAAGCCTACCTTAAAAACAGATGCTGCCAGCTGCAGTGACGTGGATGTGGAAAATCACCAAAATTTGTAGGAATGGTGTTAATTAGTGAATAAATTATGCAATCGAACCTTGACGAGTCTATTTTCATATGAAAGTAACGAAATGATCATATGAACAGTATACCGAGAGATATTAAAGTTCTCGTGAGACAGGGCCAGAACGGTTTCTGGGTCCCCTGTCGTGACTTTGAAAATTTACCATAAATTATCCAGAATGAATTAGAAGTCATGCCTTATATGTGCAGATTCCTTTTTGAGTCTAGTTTCATTAGAAACAAACGGCATCAGTATTGAAACCCTGTACAGAGAGATATTCAAGTTGTAACGCGCGAAGGTCAGTGTAGTCGACCCTGTAACATGGGTGACTTTAACTAATAAACTGTACCAATTTGCCCGACCAAAATTCTAGAAATAAATCCATGGATGGATATATGAGTCTAAATTCAGGAAAATTTACGGAATCAGTTTCCGAGTTGTGAAACTCGAGATACGCTTTTAAGGCGATAGTGACGCAGTTTTCCAGCTTGCCTGGAAATGTCAAATTGGTCGGTGCCATAAGTGGTTTTGGCTTGTTAACCTCGTGTCCCACACCGCAACGGTCTCGGTTCGGGTGTTACAAATGTACACCGATGAATGCTTAAAGTGTACTATCTCCTTGCTACGCGAATCGCTTACTATTGGTGGAGTACTCGACTTCACAGCCTAGGGAGCACGTAACTTGGGAGTTCTTTCTAACCGAAGTTCAAAGAAGTATATCACCGAGATTTATGGATCAAAACGGAAGGAATTTCTTGAACTTAAACAAGGTTCCATGTCTGCCATCGATCACGAACTAAAATTTGTGAGGCTTAGCCAGATCTTGCTGAATGCATTTCTTCGAAGTCGTGATGTGTAAACGCTCAAGATGGACCTGAATGATGATATAAAGCGGTATGTTGGCATTTTGGAAATCCGAGAGTTTGTGGCTCTTGTCGAGCGAAAGCGGCAAAGCCGAGGAGCTCAAGATGGAAAAAGAAAAGTGAAGTGGGAGCAAGGGAGTTTCAGAAGAGGTCTTCGGGAAGCCCTTCCACAATCATCAAAGAAATTTAGAGATGGCTTAGGCCGGTCTAGAGACACTTCGGCTTTTCTAGACGAGACCGCGATCGCCCCTATGGGCACGCTGAGTCACTTCGATCGCCAAGTGTTGGCAATGATCGTCGAGATAGAACGGAGTGCCAATATTGTGGCAAATGGCATTCGGGAGTTGTAGATTCCGTGACCACTCTGTTATAAGTTCGGATCACCGATCATTTTATTAAGGATTGCCCGAGTTTATCCGAACAAAACGTAAATCAAAGTGGGAACCCGGTGTTACCACAACTCGAGGTAGGCCACCTAGAAATATGGGCAATGCTAGTGGCGGTCAAAGAGAATCTAGAGATGCTACCATCGATCCGAGGCTCGTGCTCTCGCTAGGACTTATGCCATACGCCGCACGTGAGTATGCTTCCTCGCCGATGTTATTACCGTACTTTTACTCTCCTTTACACTAATGTGATTGCTTTGATTGACCCCGGTCCTACTCATTCTTATATATGTGAACCCTTAGCATCCAAAGAAGACTTTGCCCATTGAGTCTCATCGAGTTTGTAATTCGGTGTCAAACCCTTGGGTCATTACGCGCTTGTCAACAAAGTGTGTAAGAAAAGTCCCCTAGTATTCCGAGGTTCTTGTTTTCGGCGGACTTGATGCTTTTGCCGCTCGATTTAATTCGACGTTATTCTTGGTTTGGATTGGTTGACCATGCACGATGCGGTTGTAAATTGCAAAAGCAAGACTATTGATCCGAGGTGCTAAATAACGAGATAATTTGGGATGAGTCTACGGACTTAAAGGGGTTGCCACCGTAATATCGCAATGTTGGCCCGTAAATATGTAAGAAAAGTGTGCGGCGTACCTTGCGTATGTGCTCAATGACAAGGAGTCGAAAAGAAACCCGAATCTGTGCTGCTGGTTTGTGAATACCGGATGTTTTCCTCAAGAATTGCCGGGTTTACCAATTGCTCGAGAAATAGAATTTGGCATCGAATTGGTACCGGTACCACTCCAATTTCGATAAGCTTCAGATCGTATGGCACCAACGAATTAAAGGAGTTGAAAGCTCGCTTGCAAGAATTGGTGGATAGAGGTTTTGCTCGCCCGAAGTTTCTCGCCTTGGGTGCGCCGTTGTTGTTTGTGAAAAGAAGGATGGAACCATGAGGTCGCAGATCGACTATCGTCAACTTAATAAAGCGACGATAAAGAACAAATATCCGCTATCACAGACGACGATTTGTTCGATCAACTCAAGGGAGCTTCAGTGTTCTCGAAAATAGATTTAAGATCGGGCTATTATCAATTACTTAATTCGAGATTCTGGACGCACTCCAAGACCGCCTTCAGAACGAGATATGGTCACTACGAAGTTCCCAAGTGATGCCGTTTGGCTTACTAATGCCCTGCGGTATTTATGGATTTAATGAATCGGATCTTCGCACTATATTTGGATCGGTTCGTAGTCGTGTTCATTGATGACATCTTGGTCTATTCAAGAAATGAGACCGAACATGTGAACACCGAGGTTAGTGCTGCAAATTTTACTTAATAAGCAATTATATGCTAAGTTCAAGCAAGTGTGAGTTCGTTAAGAGAGGTTAGCTTGGGGCATGTGATATCTCAGACGGTATTCGAGTCGATCCAACAAAATTTCAGCCATACTTAACCGAAGCCTCCGAGAAATATTACCGAGGTTCGAGCTTTTTGGGGCTGGCGGTTATTACCGACGATTTGTGAAAGGTTTTCAACGATAGCCTCGCCAATGACGGTTACTCCAAAAGGATGTTAAGTTCGAATGGACGGAGAAATGTCGAAAAGTTTCGATCAACTGAAAACTTATTTGATGAAGCCCCAATTCTAGTGCAACCCTAATCGGGCAAAGAGTTTGTTATTTATAGTGACGCATCCCTACTTGGGTTGGGTTGCGATTGATGCAAGAAGGGCGAAGTTGTGGCCTATACGCCGAGACAATTAAAGCCACATGAGAAAAATTATCCCACCCATGATCTCGAATTGGTCGCCATCGATTCGCCTTTAAAGCTATGGCGATATTACTTATTTGGTGAGAAGTGCCATGTGTATTCGGATCACAAAAGTCTCAAATATTTGATGACCCAAAGAGACTTAAATCGAGACAAAGACGTTGGCTCGAGTTGTTAAAAGATTATGAGCTCGCTGCTGATTATCACCGTGAAAGGCTAATGTGGTTGCGGATGCCTTAAGTCAAATCATTATTCGCTTTATTTAGCGATGAATGTGCACTTGTCTGCTCGATCCGACAATGTGTTACTAGCTGAATTGAAAGCCAAACCATTATTGATACATCAAATTCGTGAAGCTCAGAAAGTCGACGACGAGTTGGCTGCAAAACGGGCTGAGTGTGTTCCGAACAAGGACTTAGAGTTTCAAATCAATGATGACGATTGTTTGAGGTTCAAAGGTCGTCTGTGTGTTCCAAAGGATTCGGAACTTATTTCAATAATTCTGAACGAAGCCCATTGTAGCCGAATGGCAATCCATCCGGGGAGTACGAAGATGTACAACGATTTGAAACGTCGGTTTTGGTGACATGGTATGAAACGAGACATCCCCGACTTTGTTTTGAGATGTTTAATATGTCAACAAGTGAAAGCGAACATCAAGTGCCTTCAGATTACTTCACCGATCACGATACCCGAGTGGAAATGGGATCGAGTCACAATAGACTTTGTATCCGGACCGCCATTGTCAAGAAGTAAGAAGGATGCGATTTGGGTCGTTGTAGATAGATTGACTAAGTCGGCTCACTTTGTCCCCAGACGCATGCGGTTTTTCAATGGACAAACTAGCCGAATTGTACGCTTTCGATTGTGAGATTACACGGGTGCCTATTTCCATCGTGGTGGGATAGAGATCCAAGATTTACCTCGCGATTTTGGAAGAAGTTGCAAGAAGCTTTGGGTACCAAGTTGCATTTCAGACCGCCTTTCACCCCCAAACCGATGGTCAATCTGAGCGGATAATTCAGATACTTGAGGATATGTTAAGATGTTGCACCCTCGAGTTCAGTGGTTCATGGGAACGGTATTTGCCTTTGATTGAATTCGCTTACAACAATAGTTTTCAATCAAGTATTAAGATGGCACCCTACGAGGCTTTGTACGGTCGTAAATGCCGTACGCCATTGTTTTGGACTGAGCTCGATGAAAGCAAAGTTTTCGGGGTGGATTTGATTAGAGATGCTGAATGTAAAGTGAAAGTAATCCGTGAAAGTCTCAAGATAGCCTCCGATCATCGTAAGTCGACGCTGGTCTCGAAACGAAAAGACATCGAGTATTAGGTGGGGATAAAGTGTTTCTCAAGGTTTCGCCGGGAAAAGATACTCAGATTCTACCGTAAGGGCAAGTTGAGCCCGAGGTTCATTGGGCCATATGAGATATCCGAGCGAGTCGGTCCGGTGGCATATCATCCGATTTTGCCCTCGAACTCGAAAAGATTCACGATGTCTTTCATGTTTCGATGCTTCGACGCTATAGATCCGATCCATCGCACGTGATTAGTCCATCGACGTTGAAATTCAAGCCAATATGAGTTATGAGGAAGAACCGATTCAGATCCTATCACGTGAAGTGAAAGAGTTGCGAAACAAGCGGGTTCCGCTAGTGAAAGTGTTATGGCTCAAACACGGATAGAAGAAGCTACTTGGGAAACCGAGAACTCTATGAAAGAGCGATACCCAACCCTATTTACTGGTAAGATTTTCGGGGACGAAAATTTCTTAAGTGGGGGAGAGTTGTGTGTAACACCCCGTACCCGAGACCGTTGCCGGAGTCGAACACGAGGTGTTAACAGACTTAATTCATTAATTAAACATCTCATACAATTCATTTTAAAATTTCCAGACAAGCTGGCTAACTGCATCACAGTCACTTTAAAATCATATCTCGAGTTACGAAACTCAAAATCCAATTCCGTAAATTTTTCCTGAAACTAGACTCATATATATATCTACTAATTTTTTCTAGAATTTTGGTTGGGCCAATTAGTACAGTTTATTAGTTAAAGTCTCCCTGTTTTAGGGTTCAACTACTCTGACCTCAGTGTATTACGAATCAGATATCTCCCTTTACAGAGTTTCAATGACTATGCCGTTTATCTCTAATAAAACTAGACTCAATAAGGAATCTGTACATATAAAGCATGACTTCTAATTATCTTTGTAAAATTTATGGTGAATTTCCAAAGTCAGAACAGGGGATCCAGAAATCGCTCTGGCCCTGTTTCACAAAAATTTAAACATCTCATAAAATATAGCTTATATACCTGTTTCGCTTATTTCATATGAAAATAGACTCATCAAGCTTCGATTCCATAACTTATTCATTATTTAATTCCATTTCTACTATTTTAGTGATTTTTCAAACTCACGTCACTGCGCTGTCTGAATCTATTTTATGGTAAATTTTACCTATTTCATGGTTTCCATGGATTAGCTAGCAATTTGACATACATAATACCAAATATGATCATGATTAGCCATTCCAATGGCTAATCATTACCAAGCATTTCTATCTCCATACCACTCAATAACCATATCATAAGACCATATATACAAAATGATTATAATGCTATACATGCCATACTCAAAATATACAAGCCATTATGTCAAGATGGTATACGGATAGTGTGAGCGTGCCTCCGACCGCTTCCGATTTCGAGCTGGCTTGTCAACACTACAAGGAATGAAAAGGAGGAGTAAGCATAAATGCTTAGTAAGCTCACATGCAAATAGCAAGTAACATAACCATATAAGCAAACATAAAACATCATTTGCATAATCATCACCAAGACATTCATATCACCTTTTCATTTATCATCTTACCATATTGTTGTTATATCGAAGTTTTCAACCCGAGGGTTAAGTACATACCTGTTCAAATTATCCATTTCACAACACTTACCAATACGCCCTTTCATCTTGAGTATTCCTCCATTTGAGTAGAACTTTACCCGTTGAACATATCGGAATATAATTCGGATACGTGGAAAGTTTGCACATAAGTGCCACATATGTAGCCAAGCTACCATGTAACCCGCCCATAAGTGAACTCGGACTCAACTCAACGAGCTCGGGCGTCAGATCCATAAGTGAACTCGGACTCAACTCAACGAGTTCGGATGCCTAGTTACATCTCACGAACTCTGACTCAACTCAACGAGTTGGACGCCGCATCCATAAGTGAACTCTGACTCAACTCAACGAGTTCGGATGCTCAACCATCCTAGTGACATGTCACTTGTATCCTAATCTATTCCTAAGGTTCAAACAGGCGTTTTCCTTGATCACACATCTTTGCCATCTTCCACGAATATCGAAATTGATACTTGGTGATAGTTCATGCTCATCAAGTAATTCACATAATTACATATTATTCAACAATAACCACAAAGCATAATATTTCATGATAATAATCAGCATCATATCATATAAACAACATTAAATTGCTTAAAATGACAATTATGTTACTACATTTACACATGAACTTACCTCGTATGCGAAAATGGCTATTTTTACCATTTCGCCCACAACTTGGTATTTTCCCCATTTTAGCCCGAATTTCAGTTTTCCTTGCTCTATCATTTAAAATATAGTCTAATTAGGACTCACATTATTCAAATTGACCCAAAATCATATTTTGGAAAAATTACAATTTTGCCCCTAAACTTTTGCATATTTACACTTTTTCCCCAAAGCTCAGTAAATTAAAATTCAGCCTATTTTCTTATGTTTTATGACATGCTGATCATTTTTCCTTCTATGGCAACATCAAATTCTCACTCTAACATGTACTTATGACTATTAGGTATTTTTACCGATTAAGCCTTTTGCTCGTTTTCACTTAAAACCGAGTAGCACAAGTTGTCTAACATAATTTAAAACCTCATATTCTATCATAAAACACCAAAATACACAAATTTCACCTATGGGTATTTTTCCAAATATAAACCCTAGGTTAAATTATCGCTAGCATAAGCTAAATCGAGCTAGGGACTCCAAAACGTAAAAATCATTAAAACGAGGCTAGAACGAACTTACAATCGAGCTTGGAAGCTTGAAAAACCCTAGCCATGGTTTCTCCTTGCTATATTCGGCCATGGGGTTGAAGATGAGCAAAATTGGCTTTAATTTTGTATTTTAATTCATTTTACCCCTAAATGACCAAAATGCCCTTACTACTAAACTTTCCAAAATTCCATCCATGTCCAATTTTGTCCATAGACTTAGAAATTGGTAAAATTACTCTTTAAGGACCTCTAATTAATAATCTAATTCAATTTTATGCAAAATACTTCTAGAACACAAGTTTTGCAATTTATTCAATTTAGTCCCAAATTTCAAATTAAGCACTTTATGCATAAAATTTCTTCACGAAATTTTCACACAATCATGCAATCATATCATAGACCTTAAAATAATCATAAAATAATTATTTATATCTCGGATTTTGTGGTCACGAAACCACTATTCGACTAGGCCCAAAATCGATATTACAACTCTCCCCCTTCGGGATTTTCGTCCCGAAAATCTTACCGTAAAAGTGGTCTTCACTTTTAATCTCATATTTGGTGCTGAAGAACTTGCACTTAGACTGTACCTCCAATACATCTCTTCAATTTCTCATATGATCTAAAAGCTTACAGCCTCAACTCTCAAGCGTTCTTAAATTTTCAACCCTTCTTAATTTCCCATGATATCATGACATAAAACCCGGATCTCAACTTGATTTAATGGAGACAGAATTCCAAGAAATCCAACAATTAAAGAGACCGAAATTCCATGAATCTGATGAGTAGGAATTCATTCAATACAGATGTGATTTATAGATCTCGCCAAACATTTAACAATAGGATACATCACATTTTCCTCTTTCCGCCATAGAAATAATTCTGATATGGCCTCAAGAATAATCCTTCTCATTTCCATCCCAATATCAACATTGACAAGGATAATTTTGATAGATCCCAATGCTCGGCTTTAACCCCTTTAACAACTCCGATTTTATGTAACATCGGATGCTCTAAACTATCACATTACCTCACTGTCTTGAAACACATCACAATTCATACAACAATACATTACTGAAAGTCAGGAAGTCATTGCTCAATGTAGACTGGTCTAGTTCAGACGCTTCGGTTACCAATATTCTCATCTATCCGAACTCTGTCAACATGTAATAAACTTTTCAGCTTTCACAAGATGGAAACCTTATCATTCGTAGTGACTTAAACTAATATTCAACTCTTTCTAATAAATATAGACTTCTCGCTCAAACTATTTACTCTTTGATTTGTACAAAATGAAATTCTATTATCAAACTTGGGAAAAATAATCCCGACATAATTGTCACATGAAATCTTTCAAATAAATAATTTACCATACCGACTAAAACTCGCTTTTATCACCTATGCCTTTACCGATGTCAAATCCTTACGTAAATTAGAAAAATCCCAATACTAAAATCACCACATTACCAAGATCAAATTAGAAGTATAGTCATATTTGACATGATTATCACGAGTGAAGAACGATTGAACATGAGTCATAATTGACAAATTATGGAACAAAGATAACAAGAAAACCGAATAAAGAAATCCAAGATAGAGAAACCCAGAATAAAGAAATCCAGAATAAAGAGATCCAGGATTAAGAAACCCAAGATACGATACTATGCCGAGAATCGAAAACCAAATTCATAGAGAAAATACTGAGAATACCTCGATAATTCTTCAAAGAAAGAAAGTCCAAAAGAAAACATCATTTAATCCCATCGAAATCAAATATAACAAGATCAATATATCTTCCCATACATATATATCGATGAAGCATCAAGTAGAAGAAGCAGAATCATAATATCATATGAATTCTCTCATCAATTCTTATCGATTTAAATGAAATAGAATACCCGATGAAATAGAGCAATATAAATTATAAACCATCAGACTACCAATGCTTTCATCCAACACCTAATTAGAAGACATTCCCATATAACAAGAATTTCTTCGAAGGTCAATAGCCATAGAAATATTTCGAGAACGGGTGAACACATAGAACATCTCAAAAGAGATCGCTAAATCTGTCAGGTCATAATCTGTCACACTCGGATAATTCACATTTGAAATATCATTTCCCCAACTAGTTCTGCCGTCACAAATTTTATATTAAACCATTCACTAAAAAGGCCAATTTGAATAAATTTCGATTTACACTTTTCTCGACCTTGCACTTGAGTAATTCGATTTACCAAGGAGAATTCCTTTTCTAACTAGGACAGTGCATAACTCCAATAATTTTACGTCAATCCGATACTTTCTCGGCTCGACTTTACTTATCAGCTCATTTTCAATCTCGGATCATACTTATAATTATTCTATCATCGAACTCTTTGGGTTCTCAACCGAAAACTTATTCAATACAAATCTCATGAAATTCCATTATAAGTACCACTTTGGTAAGGGGAGGGTTGTAGGACCTCGACTCGACTTTCTTATACATACACATATGACACAACTTCCATCATCATAGTAACATCATCAAAATCATGTCATTCATTCATGTTGGCTTACACCAATTTTCCTATTGTCCCATTTAGACAATATACTTATGCATACATTCTATGTTTTCTAGACACTTTACTTATCCATTCAATTAATTAAATTAATTCATGCTCATGACATTATATAAGGCCAAACAAACATAGATATTTGCATCACAATCACAACTTTCATTTCGTGCATCATCATGTACATATCATTACAATCATATAATTCAGTCCAACAATTTAACATAGATAAGTTCATTTCATTATAATCCTTTACCTCATAAAATTATATACCATTAACATTCATCAACATTCGACATCCAATCAAGACAAGGACATTTTCATTCAGATCATAATATTATGACCTTTATTCATACCTCTACTACTTTCTATTTATTCCGTTCATCTTATCAAGTAAGCCACATACACTACATCATATGAGCATTAAGCAAATATGAATATTTATCACAACATGAACTTTCATCTCACATATTATCACATATGTATCATAAACCTTTATTCATACTTTTCTGAACCGAGACTTATCATAATCATAATTTTACTCAAATACCTTTACTTAACATTGAACATGGTTGGCGCAGCTCGGTTGGAGAGTACTGCCTAAATATGACCAGTACTTATACGCGTCGGAAGACATCACACTATCACAGATCGCTGGCATGTATAGCTAAACTTTTACACATGCTAGGTTAGTCCGAGAACCGACTAAACCTGCTCGATACCACTAAATGTAACACCCGCACCGAGACCGTTGCGGAGTCGAACACGAGGTGTTAACGGACTTAATTCATTAATTAAACAGCTCATACAATTCATTTTAAAATTTCCAGACAAGCTGGCTAACTGCATCACAGTCACTTTAAAATCATATCTCGAGTTACGAAACTCAAAATCCAATTCCGTAAATTTTTCCTGAAACTAGACTCATATATATATCTACTAATTTTTTCTAGAATTTTGGTTGGGCCAATTAGTACAGTTTATTAGTTAAAGTCTCCCTGTTTTAGGGTTCAACTACTCTGACCTCAGTGTATTACGAATCAGATATCTCCCTTTACAGAGTTTCAATGACTATGCCGTTTATCTCTAATAACACTAGACTCAATAAGGAATCTGTACATATAAAGCATGACTTCTAATTATCTTTGTAAAATTTATGGTGAATTTCCAAAGTCAGAACAGGGATCCAGAAATCGCTCTGGCCCTGTTTCACAAAAATTTAAACATCTCATAAAATATAGCTTATATACCTGTTTCGCTTATTTCATATGAAAATAGACTCATCAAGCTTCGATTCCATAACTTATTCATTATTTAATTCCATTTCTACTATTTTTAGTGATTTTTCAAACTCACGTCACTGCTGCTGTCTGAATCTATTTTATGGTAAATTTTACCTATTTCATGGTTTCCATGGATTAGCTAGCAATTTGACATACATAATACCAAATATGATCATGATTAGCCATTCCAATGGCTAATCATTACCAAGCATTTCTATCTCCATACCACTCAATAACCATATCATAAGACCATATATACAAAATGATTATAATGCTATACATGCCATACTCAAAATATACAAGCCATTATGTCAAGATGGTATACGGATAGTGTGAGCGTGCCTCCGACCGCTTCCGATTTCCGAGCTGGCTTGTCAACACTACAAGGAATGAAAAGGAGGAGTAAGCATAAATGCTTAGTAAGCTCACATGCAAATAGCAAGTAACATAACCATATAAGCAAACATAAAACATCATTTGCATAATCATCACCAAGACATTCATATCACCTTTTCATTTATCATCTTACCATATTGTTGTTATATCGAAGTTTTCAACCCGAGGGTTAAGTACATACCTGTTCAAATTATCCATTTCACAACACTTACCAATACGTCCCTTTCATCTTGAGTATTCCTCCATTTGAGTAGAACTTTACCCGTTGAACATATCGGAATATAATTCGGATACGTGGAAAGTTTGCACATAAGTGCCACATATGTAGCCAAGCTACCATGTAACCCGCCCATAAGTGAACTCGGACTCAACTCAACGAGCTCGGGCGTTCGCATCCATAAGTGAACTCGGACTCAACTCAACGAGTTCGGATGCCTAGTTACATCTCACGAACTCGGACTCAACTCAACGAGTTTGGACGTCAGATCCATAAGTGAACTCGGACTCAACTCAACGAGTTCGGATGCTCAACCATCCTAGTGACATGTCACTTGTATCCTAATCTATTCCTAAGGTTCAAAGCAGGCGTTTTCCTTGATCACACATCTTTGCCATCTTCCACGAATATCGAAATTGATACTTTGGTGATAGTTCATGCTCATCAAGTAATTCACATAATTACATATTATTCAACAATAACCACAAAGCATAATATTTCATGATAATAATCAGCATCATATCATATAAACAACATTAAATTGCTTAAAATGACAATTATGTTACTACATTTACACATGAACTTACCTCGATGCGAAAATGGCTATTTTACCATTTCGTCCACAACTTGGTATTTTCCCCATTTTAGCCCAATTTCAGTTTTCCTTGCTCTATCATTTAAAATATAGTCTAATTAGGACCCACATTATTCAAATTGACCCAAAATCATATTTTGGAAAAATTACAATTTTGCCCCTAAACTTTTGCATATTTACACTTTTTCCCCAAAGCTCAGAAATTAAAATTCAGCCTATTTTCTTATGTTTTATGACATGCTGATCATTTTTCCTTCTATGGCAACATCAAATTCTCACTCTAACATGTACTTATGACTATTAGGTATTTTTACCGATTAAGCCCTTTTGCTCGCTTTTCACTTAAAACCGAGTAGCACAAGTTGTCTAACATAATTTAAAACCTCATATTCTATCATAAAACACCAAAATACACAAATTTCACCTATGGGTATTTTTCCAAATATAAACCCTAGGTTAAATTATCGCTAGCATAAGCTAAATCGAGCTAAGGGACTCCAAAAACGTAAAATCATTAAAAATGAGGCTAGAACAAACTTACAATCGAGCTTGGAAGCTTGAAAACCCTAGCCATGGTTTCTCCTTGCTATATTCGGCCATGGGGTTGAAGATGAGCAAAATTGGCTTTTAATTTTGTATTTTAATTCATTTTACCCTAAATGACCAAAATGCCCTTACTACTAAACTTTCCAAAAATTCCATCCATGTCCAATTTTTGTCCATAGACTTAGAAATTGGTAAAATTACTCTTTAAGGACCTCTAATTAATAATCTAATTCAATTTTATGCAAAATACTTCTAGAACACAAGTTTTGCAATTTATTCAATTTAGTCCCAAATTTCAAATTAAGCACTTTATGCATAAAATTTCTTCACGAAATTTTCACACAATCATGCAATCATATCATAGACCTTAAAATAATCATAAAATAATTATTTATATCTCGGATTTTGTGGTCACGAAACCACTATTCCGACTAGGCCCAAAATCAGGAATATTACATTTGTGACACCAAAATTGACCCTAGTCGGGATGTGGTTTCGGGACCACAAAACCGAGGCATAAAAATAATTTAAAATTTATTTTGATGCCTATAATATGTGTTAATTTGTGTATGACATTTTTGATGTTTCGATTTAGTGTTATAAATGTGAATTTCACTAGAAAGGACCTAGTAGTGAACTTTGAAAGTATGATGGGGAAATGTGTGATGACTAGTTGCTCATGCATGCAAAAATAAGGGATTTGCATGTCAAATTCCCCCAACATGAAGTGGCCGGCCATGGCAAGAGGATGGGCAAAACATGTCATGAAACATGTTTTGTTGGTGCATTAGGAGAAATAATAAACAAAGGTGTATGGGTAAGAAAAGAATGAAAAAAATGTGTGTGAGTGTGGTATTCCCCCATTGCCGTGAGTTGTAGAGAAAGAAAGAAAAATTTTGTTCATCCTTTCTTTGAGCCAAAACTAAGGAAGAAGGAGGATTTGCTCCATTTTTTTGTTTGGAAGAGATCTAGAAGGAGATTTTGGCTATACTTGCATCAAGATTAAGGTATGTATGAGGTTGTGTCAAGAGATTCATGCATGTTTTAGTTGCTAACTTGATGTTCATGTTAGCCATGGTTCAAATCCTTGTTATGCCATGGAAATGGCATTTGGCCAAGGTTGTTATTGTGTTGAAGCCATTGCATGCTAAATGTGAAGCTTGCTAATGATGCATGCAATGATGGATTGACTACTCTTGAAATTTCTTTGTAGCAATCTTGAGTAAGACATTGAATTCTTTGTTTAACCATGACCGAAGTTGAAAGAGTATGGTTGTGATGTATTCGCCATGGTGCATTCATGAGCATGATTTATGCTTGTTACTTGATTGGTAAAATTTGTGTTTGGATGGGTATGAACCCCTTGAGATTCGCCTTGCACCTATATGTGTATACATGTTTGCACATGATGTATTGGCATGACATATATACTATTTCAAGGTATATATTTGCTTGTGATGATGTTTCTGTTATGAAGTACATGAGAGATGTGTATTGAGCTACAATATGTAATCGTTAGTTAGTAAAATGCATGCTGTTTTGTGTGGTATTAAGTGCATAATTGGCCTCAACATGGACATGCATATTCGCCACATGAGGGGAAATTGGTGTGCATGCATTCGGTTAGAGGCAAGCATATTGATGCCTATTCTTGGCTTAGAAAATTCGCTAAGAGGAATATTAACTAATGTGTTGAGTTCGATTCGTGATTTTGTACATATGTGACTTTGATGCCTAATGAGCATATATATTGGCTAGGTATCTTGAATTCCTCTTCGATGCTCAAATGATAAAACCAATTTATTTGTTAAATTAAGCTCAAGAGCAAAGGGAGCTAAATCCGATAAGGGAAGGAAAAGTCGTCGAATAGCCGTCGAAATCGTTCGACCACGTCCAAGGTAAGTTTTCGAGTATCGAAACTTAGATTTTGATTCGATTGAATGAAGTAATGAGCAATCAATTTGTGCCTTTGTATGTGGCCATTGAGCCGAAATGATATTTTTGCTAAGGAATTGTGCATAAAAGTTGTGTTATGAAATTGAAACAAAGATGTGTATGAATGTTCGAGTGATATCCGGGCTAAGCCGAAGGCAATTGTGCAAATTGTGATACCGGGCTAAGCCCAAAGGCAATTGTGCGAGTTATGATATCCGGCTAAGCCCAAGGCAATTGTGCAAATTGTGATATCCGGTTAAGTCCCAAGGCCTTTGTGCGGGTTACCATAACCGGCTATGTCCCAAGGCGTTTGAACGAGTAGCTATATCCGGATAAACTCCGAAGGTATGTGATTCGAGAACTTTGAACTTGCTGGAAAATTTTCAGTTAATGCACTTGTGAAATTCCCAACAACAAGGTATGTTTTGTGTGCTTCGCACACTATGAGTAAGTGCGTATGAATATTCGCTCTAATGATAAATGAGCTATCGGCATTAACTAGGCCGTTATTTGTGTATGAATATAAGATTTGGGATTGTGAAGTAAGCATGTCTTTGAGAAATTGTGCATATGAATTATTGTTTAGCTACTTGAATGCTATGCTTTGGTTGTGTGTATATTATGGCTCGAAACTTACTAAGCATAAATTGCTTACTCCGTTTCTTTGTTTCTCTGTTTATAGATTTTGCTCGTTAGCGATCGGATTCGGGATCATAGAAGTTGAAGTCAACCACACTATCAAAGCCCTTTTTGGTACTCCTTTAGTTGAGTTTTGGATATGGCATGTATAAGACTACTCTCGGTTGTTTTTAAGTACTTGTGATGTATATGTGTGCGGCCATGCGAAAATGGTTCGTAAAAGTAGAGTATGGAATTTGACCATATGTGGTTTGTAATTATATTTGGTTTCATGATGTGTTTATGGTTTGGAATGAGAGAGTTGGTCACATGATCAGCCATTGGAATGGCTAAATATGATCATATGTTGGACCTAAGTATGACTAGACTATAGTTGGTCCATGGGAACTACAATATAGGTAAAGCCTACCTTAAAAACAGATGCTGCCAGCTGCAGTGACGTGGATGTGGAAAATCACTAAAATTTGTAGGAATGGTGTTAATTAGTGAATAAATTATGTAATCGAACCTTGACGAGTCTATTTTCATATGAAAGTAACGAAATGATCATATGAACAGTATACCAAGAGATATTAAAGTTCTCGTGAGACAGGGCCAGAACGGTTTCTGGGTCCCCTGTCGTTACTTTGAAAATTTACCATAAATTATCCAGAATGAATTAGAAGTCATGCCTTATATGCGGAAATTCCTTTTTGAGTCTAGTTTCATTAGAAACAAACGGCATTAGTATTGAAACCCTGTACAGAGAGATATTCAAGTTGTAACACGCGAAGGTCAGTGTAGTCGACCCCTGTAACATGGGTGACTTTAACTAATAAACTGTACCAATTGGCCCGACCAAAAATTCTAGAAATAAATCCATGGATGGATATATGAGTCTAAATTCAGGGAAAATTTACGGAATCAGTTTCCGAGTTGTGAAACTCGAGATACGCTTTTTAAGGTGACAGCAACGCAGTTTTCCAGCTTGCCTGGAAATGTCAAATTGGTCCGTGCCATAAGTGGTTTTGGCTTGTTAACCCCTCGTGTCCGACACCGGCAACGGTCTCGGGTTCGGGGTGTTACACTTTTGGCCAAAAGCCGAAACCCCTCTAGTCTAGGGAGGTGGTCGAATGTGGGTGTAGGCCTTATGGGGTCTTCTTTTAATATTTTTGTGGTTTATTTAGTGGAGGAGCAGCAAGGTGTAGTGTCGACTTGGAGTAGCTTGGATCACCAGAGTGGCTAGACCTAGTCATCAATCGCGACAAAGGTAAGATTCCTAAGGCCGTTATGGATGGTGGCCGAATGTGTAAGTATTAGTATTAGATGATTTTTGGTTTGGTTCAATTATGGGAAGCTGATTATTAACGATGGATTATAGGAGAAATCGTGTAGGAGATCTCGTCGAGGAATATCGCAAAACACGTGTGTAACGAACCCTTTTTCATAGCTTAAAGCGATAAAATGCCGAAAAGTCGAAATGCCGAAATCCTGGCATTTCGAGGACTTGTGAGCAAGCGAACGCTCACTAGTTAGTTAGAATCGATGAGACGATGATCGAGAACAATGGAAACGGTAAGAATGTGATTTTTGGCGTTCTTGGTAAGTTGGGCCTCGAGGGGCCGAAGTGGGGCCCATTGGGCTTTCGGGCCCATTTGGGTAAAATTGGTAGAATATGAAAACTAGTTAAATTGCGCATCCAGACTGATAAAACCATTATGGAATATAGGCTAAATGGGCCTAGATGACGAAATTGGCTAAGTAGGGCCCATTAAGGGTTTTAGGCCCAATAACTCGATTTCGCTAAAAATGGGCCAGGATCACTGTTTGCACCTATGAATTGTTTGTAACCATTAATGGACATGGAAACCCTAAATTTTTGGTAAAATTACAAGATTTACCCCTATAACATGAAAATGACCGTTTTGCCCCTAGGTAAAAATGACCATTATACCCCTAGGGTTTATGTATGATTTTAATACATGGGATTTTGATAAACATGGTATGTATGATATGCACATGACATGTATGATATGCACATGATATGTATGATATGCACATGATGTAATCATAAATGCATTGGGTTGGGTTTTATATGAATGGAGGAAGTGAAAAAGGGCTTATGCCCCAGTTATTAAAGGGCTTATGCCTCAGTTATCAAAAGGGCTTATGCCCGAGTTATCAAAAGGGCTTATGCCCCAGTTATTAAAGGGCTTATGCCCCAGTTATTAAAAGGGCTTTTGCCCCAGTTATTAAAAAGAGGCTAGGCCTCCTGATATATGAAAAAGCAGCTATGCTGCCAGTGGAGAGTTATGGCGGGGTGGGTCGAGTTAATCCCCACATGGTGTGCTGGTTGGTATGGGTGGAGAGTAGCGGAAGGTGGGTTGAGTAGTCTCCCCAAATGGGTTGCATTCTTTCATTGACATTACATGTGTTATAAAAATGGGCCTTTGGGCCTAACGTTCTGAGAAAGGCTTCGCCCAAGAATATGAAATTTGAAAAGGCTTCACCAGTGTTATGAAATGTGAATGTGAAAAGGGCTATGGCCCAAGACATGTTTGAGATTGGATTTGGGCTTAGACCCAACAGTGATTATTGTTTTGGGCTCGAAAGGGCTTGTTGCACATCTGAGTTTCCAAACTCACCCCTTTCCTTAACCTTGCGGTGAGCCTTGATGTGGGGACTTGGGCCGGAGGGGATTCAGAGTGGCCACGGTGATTGTCTTTGGACTTTTAAATAAGCGTTGTTTTTTTTTAAATTTCCTTTAAAAATTATTTATTTTTGGATTGTAATAAGGCCATTCTAACTTTCCTTTTATTTCTTTTCGGGATTATTTTAATTTTAATAACTTTAAAATTGGTTGATAATTATTCAAATGGGCTAGACTTAGGACGTGTTTTCAAAACGATAATTGTTTTTAAAATATCTCAACGCCACGATTAATTGATTTATCAAAGATGTCCACTTAAACAAATTTAAACTCAAGATAACAAAGTGTGGCTATGGTTGTGGGCATGTCAGGATTGGATCCAATCAAAGAGCTTGGTACTTAAGCGCCTTCATGGCTCACCTCCTCCGCCTCGGATACCTACACGGTGCCTAGCTTCCATACACTTTGTTAACTCAGAAAAATATATGGCTTTTAAAACACTAAAATGAAACACGGATTTTTAACTCCAATGTGGCACGTCAGATTTGGCCATAACGTCTGGGCCGGGTTTGGGGTGTTACAGGGCGCGTTTCCAAAATGATAATTGTTTTCAAAATAACACAACGATACAATTAATCGGTTTATCAAAAATATCTACTTATATGAATTCCAACTCGTTTTTCTCAAAACCTAACCTCGCACCAAAGTGTGGCAATGGCTGTGGGCATGTCTAGGATTGGATCCAATCAAGAGCTTGGTACTTAAGTGGCCTTTATGGCTAACCTCCTCTGTTTCGGATACCTACCTGGTGCACAACTTCCATTCACTTTATTAACTTAGCAAAGGCTATCTTTTAAAACACTATGAAGGACGTTGAAAGAGGCATGGGTTTTCTTAAAAACTTCAAAGTGACATGTCGGATCCGGCCATAACGTCTGGGCCGGGTTTGGGGTGTTACATCGAGAGCTTGATTTTTGTTGCTATCAGGCATGTGATGCCATGATTCATAGTTGATGGGCAACATATTGGCATTTCGTGCTATAATGCCCAAATAGGCTGCTAAAAGTCGAGTTTCATATCCAACAGGCTGACCATGACTATTTTTACTTACTTTGACACGCTCAACAGGATTTAATGTATAAATCTTTAAGTAGCGTACGTCCTCGACCTCTGCGTGTCCCACCATTTTCAGCTAAAAACAATATATTATTATATTAAAATTGAAAAATAAATCAATAATAAAAGTCAACACACATGTAAAATAAACTTAACATTACTTTGAAATTCTGCAGGCTCGTCAAGTGTCTCCGGCACATTCGAAGGTCCAATAACTGTCTGCTATTCACTATTTGCTTCTTTCGAATTTAGAGTAATCTGGACAATACTTAAATCTCGTAATCTTCTTCTACGTATTTTTCCCGCAATACACATAAAATAGTTGAAATTTTAGTAACAAATTACAACAATAATAGTACATATAAAATAGTTAAATTATATAACATGACCAAGATTAAAATTATAATATTACATATAATTAAAAAATCGTAAAACCTTACTACATCATAATTCATAAATATCTTCATCCACATCCTGACGAACCCATTGAAATTTTGTACTAGTACTAGGGATATTTTCATTTAAGTTTTGTTCTGGAAAAGGCAAAGTTTTTGATCTTTCGACGATGTCATCTCTACTTCCATTGCTCATGTCAAACAAGTCTTTCAAAGTACAACGTACCAAACCTCATCAGTTGGATCTTTTGAGTAAAAAACTTGTTTCACTTGAGAAGAAAATACATACAGCTTGTCTATCAATTGTTCTCTAGTGTGAATCAATCGAGAGAAATTCACCATTGTAAAACCAAATTGATCGTTTTTAATTCTGTGAGCAGTATTAACATCAGCCCAATCACATCAAAATAAGACAACTTTCATTTTCCATAGTAATCCAACTCAATAATATTATAAGAAGTCCGTAATACTCCACATTTCCCTCAACGGGATTACTGTCCCTAGCACTAGCATAACTTGTAATTGAAGAATTAACAACTATTCCAAAATTTTGAGTTCTCCTCAATCTCTCGCGATATTTTGTATGAAATCTGAATCCATTAATGATGAAGGCACTATATCTTTTTACTACTCTATTCGGACCTTGGGAAATCCATTTAACTTCGTCATTAACGTCCTTCCCAATCCAAACCTATTGAATCGAAAGTAAATTGAGTAATTATAAATGTTATAAGAAACCATTATTATTTGTCAATAAAAGGTTGAATTGCATACCGTTTGGCTTAACCATTCATGAAAAGATTCTGTGAGTAACTTATTAATCTCTCGTTGTTGTAATCTTCGGGAGTGTGAACGAGATCTCAGTATTTGTTTGTACTCACTATGTTAAAAAGAGGTTTAATTGGTTAGAAAATAAAAAAAAATCAAAAAGATGAATATTTATCATATTATAGAACTTACTTGCATAATGGTTCAATTGAATCATGGTGAAAATGAACATATCTATGTGCTTGTATCCAAGATCTTTCATCTAATTCTACAATTTCAACTTTATTGATTGGCTCTCCATAACTTTGATATAAATAAGTTTCAGTGAAGTTGGGATCATTGGGCCCAGCATTTCTACTTGGCCTATTCAGTCTTGTTTCAACATCTTCTAAATATCTAGAACAGAAGGTCATATACTCCTCTGCCAAGTAGCCTTCAGCAATTCATCCTTCTGGATAACACTTATTTCAACAATAAGACTTCAATTTGCTGAGGAACCTAAACACGATATACAACATTGTCAAAAGTTGTAACTAAATGTATAAAGGTGAATAAATGAATACTTTACAAATAAATTAGCACCTTTCTATAAGATACATCCATCGATAGAAAATTGGTCCACCAATTATTGCTTCATGAGGGTGTGACATCCTAAAATTGACCCTAGTCGGGATGTGGTTTGGGACCACAAAACCGAGGCATAAAAATAATTTATAATTTATTTTGATGCCTATAATATGTGTTAATTCATGTGTGACATTTTGATGTTTCGATTTAGAGTTATAAATGTGAATTTCACTAGAAAGGGCCTAGTAGTAAACATTGAAAGTATGATGGGGAAATGTGGGATGACTAGTTGATAATACATGCAAAAATAAGGATTTGCATGTCAAATTTCCCCTAACATGAAGTGGCCGCCATGACAAGGAATCATGGGCTAAACATGTCATGAAACATGTTTTGTTGGTGCACTAGGGAGAAACAATAAACAAATGAGTATGGGTAATAAAGAAAGAAAGAAAAATGTGTGTGTGTGAGTGAAACCCCCCTTGCCGTGCATTGTGGAAGAGAAAAGAAAAATTTTGTTCATCCATTTTCTCTTCTTTGGCCGAAAATACTAAGGAAAAAGGAGGATTTTTGCTTCATGCTTGGTTTAGAAGAGAACTAGAAGGGATTTGGCTATACTTGCATCAAGATTAAGGTATGTTTGAGGTTGTGTCATGAGATTCATGCTTGTTTTGGTTGCTAACTTGATGTGCATGTTAGCCATGGTTCAAATCCTTGTTATGCCATGGAAATGGTATTTGGCCAAGGTGGATTTTGTGTTAATGCCATTGCATGTTAAATATGAAGCTTGTTAATGGTGTACGTGATGGGGATTGATGGCTCTTGGACTTTCTTTTTAGTATTTTTGAGTGAGACATTAAGTTCTTTGCTTAATCATGACCAAAATGATGGTGTTGTGATGTATTCGGTCATGGTATATCCATAAGTATGATTCATGCATGTTGCATGGTAGGTAAGATTTGAGCTTTGAATATGTGTTTGCACATGATGAATTGGTATGACATATATACTATTTCAAGGTATATATTTGCTTGGGATGATGTTTTCGGTTATGTAGTACATGAGAGATGTGTATTGAGCTACAATATGTAATGCGTTAGTTAGTAAAATGCATGCTGTTTTTGTGTGGTATTAGTGCATAATCGGCCTCAACATGGACATGCATATTCGCCACATGAGGGGAAATTGGTGTGCATGCATTCGGTTAGAGGCAAGCATATTGATGCCTATTCTTGGCTTAGAAAATTCGCTAAGAGGAATACTAACTAAGGTGTTGAGTTCGATTCATGATTTTGTACATATGCGACTTTGATGCCTAATGAGTAGATATTTATATATTGGCTAGGCATCTTGAATTCCTCTTCCGATGCTCAAATGATAAAACCAATTTATTTGTTAAATTTAGCTCAAGAAGCTAGAGGTGGAGAATCAAGCAAAGGCAAAGGAAAGATAATCGAGTAGTCGATTGGAAATCGTTTCATCCAATATAAGGTAAGTCATTAAGCATATATTTGGTGTTGATGTAAATGACCATAATATATACACAATTGTGTTTAAATGAATTGATGTGTAAATGGAAATGTATGTGTATGGAATGATGCCATTGTTGAATGTATAAAGGCAGCAAAATGCATAAGGTATTGGTCTCGGCACTAAGTGTGCGGGTATAAATGGACACGGTGACAAGATTGGCACTAAGTGTGCGGGTTTAAAATTGTACAGCACTAAGTGTGCGAGTTTGATTATATAGCACTAAGTGTGCGAGCTGAAAATTATATAGCACTAAGTGTGCGAGCTGAAAATATATAGCACTAAGTGTGCGGATTCACTATATGCTCTTGTATTACAATTGGCACTGAGTGTGCGACATTATCGAGTTAATCCCGGACAGCGGATCGGGTAAGTACCTCGAGCTCATGATGAATAGAGAATACGTTCATGCTTGGGGTTGAATTGGTAAGCCTTAAATCTATATGATGATTGAAATTGTATGGTTGTGCTGGAAAATGAGTTAATGTGTAAAATGCTTCGATTATCTTGTTGTGTAGAATATGAAATGTGGATGTATGACTTGGTATGAGATTGGACCAAAGGTCCGAGGTATTATGGTATAGATTCGATATGGATGAGTACCTAGCCTCGCTTGTTGTACATGTTGTAGTGATCTGATCGGTGGATTGATGAATGCTTATGACTTACTGAGTTGTAAACTCACTCGGTTTTTTTCTTGTCACCCATTTTAGGTCTCTCGGATTCGTATTGCTTTGCGTGATCGGGACCGTCGTTGAAGTCATCACACCGCTGAAATCTTGTGGTATTGTTTTCGTTGTTGAAGAACATTTGGCATGTATAGGCTATTATATTTTGTCGAATTGTGGGTTGTAAACTTTAAGCCATGTGAAAATGGCCTATGTGGTCGCCGAGTGGGATGCTAGAACCTATAGCCACGAGTCTTAGAAACTCTAATTTTGACAAGGTGGCCACAATTTGTGTCATGTATGATGGATGATTAAGGCCAAGGAAAGATTCATGAAATTGGCATAGTCTACTGCAGTAACTGTTGCGGACAGCAGCAGTGAGATGAGATTGAAAATCACTAAAATAGTAGAAGTAGAATTAAATAGTGGGTAAATTATGAAATTGAACCTTGATGAATCTATTTTCATATGGATGAAACGAAACGACCATATGAGCAGTATACTGAGAAATATTAAAGTTCTCGTGAGACAGGGCCAGAACGGTTTCTGGGTCCCCTGACGCGACTTTGAAAATTTACCATAAATTATCCAGAAAGAATTAGGAGTCATGCCTTATATTTACAGATTCCATTTTGAGTCTAGTTTCATTAGAAACAAACGGCACCAGTATTAAAGCCCTGTACAGAGAGATATTCAAGTTGTAACGCGCAAAGGTCAGAGCAGTCGATCCCTGTAACATGGGTGACTTTAACTAATAAACTGTACCAATTGGCCCGACCAAAAATTCTAGAAATAAATCCATGGATGGGTATGTGAGTCTAAATTCAGGTAAAATTTACGAAACCAGTTTCCGAGTTTTGAAACTCGAGATATGATTTTTAAGGCGACGGTGACGCGGTTTTCCAGCCTGACTGGAAATGACAAATTGGTTGGTACCTTGAGAGGTTTTGGCCGTTAACCTCTCGTGTCCGACACCGGCGACGGTCACGAGTTAGGGGTGTTACAGAGGGAGATGGATTACCAAGTGCACCATAATAGTGAATAAGGAAGGTAGAAAGATCTTCTCCAAATTGCATAAAGTCAAAAAGGCTCAATCCTGTACTTTCTCAAGTTCTTCAACATCCAAAAATTTGCCACAAATAGCTTTCATTATATTGGAATGTTCAATTATACAGGACGTCACCTTTTTTGACATACAGCACCATAAAGCAAGTGACAGTAAATCTTGCATCAAGATGTGATAATCATGTGATTTTAAAGAATATAATATTCGATCTTTAAGACTCACACCTCGAGATATATTTGATGCATACGCATCTGGGACCTTTATATCCTTCAACACTATGCAGAACACTTCTTTCTCTTCCTTCGACATTGCAAAAATTGGAGGCAGCAACCGATATTTCCCATTCGAAAGTACTTGAGGATGAAGATCATGCTGAATTACCATGTCAACTAAATCAAGTCGACTCTGAAGATTATCTTTTGATTTTCCATCGACATTCAAAATTGTCCCGATGAAGTTCTTGCAAACATTTTTCTCAATATGCATGACATCAAGATTGTGTCGTAAAATGTGATGCTCCCAATAAGGCAACTAAACAAAAATACTTTTTTTTCCACAAGTCCGCCTTATTAGGATCATCCTCTTCATCAGATTCATCATCAGATTCATCCCTCAATCTTCTCTTTGTTTGTATGTTGGATGGTTGATTCATCTTCCCATAACTGAAATCCATATCTTTTAACATGAACAAGATTTCAGATCCAATTGTCTACTTAGGAGCTTCTCTAAACTCTTTAGTACCATCAAATAAAGTCCTCTGAAATCTAAATCTATGATTTCCATCCAACCACCGACGATGCCCCATATAAGAGAACTTTTTCCCATTATATAACCATTTCGAACATGTTTGCGCAGCACAACAAGGACAAGCATAACATCCTTTGGTACTCCAACCAGATAAATTGGCATAAGCTGAGAAATCATTAATTGTCCATAACAAAGTTGCACATAAATTTAAGTTCTCCTTTCTCAATACATTATATGTCTCAACCCCTGACCATAATTGTTTTAACTCTTCAATAAGTGGCTGCAAATAAATGTCAATATCATTTTCGGGACCTTTTTCTCCAGGGATAATCATAGATAATATAAAAGAAGATTGCTTCATGCAAATCCATGGAGGCAAATTGTAAGGAACAAGCACTACAGGCCAAGTACTATACGAAGTACTCATGATTTTAAAAGGATTAAAGCCGTCAGCTGCTAGCCCAAGCCTCACATTCCGATGTTCGCTTGCAAAGCTTGGAAATTTACTGTCAAATGATTTCCAAGGTAAAGAATTAGCAAGATGCCTTAATAATCCATCATCGGTTCGTTCATCATTATGCCACCTTATAGAATCAGCTGTCTTTGACGACATGAAAAGCCTTTGAAGTCTTGGTATTATGGGAAAATATCGCAAAACCTTAACTGGCTTCTTTCTTAATTGTGCCCCACCTTCATCCGCATTCACATATTTTGTATTCCTATTCATCCAACGTGACTTACCACAAACATGACAAGACTGTTAGTTTTTTTGATTACCCCAGTACAACATGCAATCATTTAAGCAACTATGAATTTTATCGTATCCAAGGCCCAAATATTTTATTAGTCTCTTCATATCTTGACAAGACTGAGGGATTTCTGCAAACGAAAACATCTCTCTCAGAAACTCTAGCAGCATTGTAAAAGAGTTTCTAGTCCAACCTCCCAAACATTTTAAGTGAAATAGACGAATGCAGAAGGACAATTTTGAATATTTTGATCCCTCGTAAAGTTCTTCATTCATTTTATTAAGTAAATTGTAGAACTTCGCCGCTTTTTCATTTGGCTCCTCATCAGGTGCACTTGTTCCTGTTTCGCAAAAAACATTTCCATCAATATTACAATCATCGGATGCAATAAAGTCAGGTGGAAACAATTGCTCACAATGACTGTCCATATTAAATGCGTCCCGCAACATACCTTTCATGTCATCTTGTCTAACATACTGATGGTAAGTAGTATTAGGATAAGTCGGATTAATTGTTGAAGAGGTTCTACTAGATGTACACTCTCCATGGAAAATCCATTTTTCATACCCCCGAATAAAGCCATCAACAATTAGATGTTCGTAGACAACTTCACAAAAATGCCAATTGATGTTGCCACACTTCTTACACGGGCAAAGAATCATATTCTCTTGGCTTGCATTTTGAAATGTAAAATTTAAAAAAGTTTGTACTCCATTTTGATAGGCGTTGCTTACCCTTGACAAATTCATCCAACGCCTATCCATTTCGTTGTTCTTGAAGTCTAAAGTTGACAATAAATTACGATTACTAAAATAGATAATACATATCAAGTATCAAGTATCTAATGGCTGTAAACTAATTCAGGTAAGTTATGGATTTTCAAGTGTATATTTATGTATTACGTAAGTTAAGTAAGTTATGTAAGTTATGTAAGTTATGATATGATATAAATTTATGTAAGGTATGTAAGTTATGTAAATTATGATATGAAATATATTTATGTATTACGTAAGTTATATAAGTTATATATTTATGTATTGTGTAAGTTTTGTAAGTTATGTAAGTTATGATATGATATATATTTAACATTAAGATAAATATTATTTCCTTTAAAAATTATTTTAATTAAATAATATTTAATTAAATTAATCCAAATTATTTGTGATAATTTTAATTGAATATAAAAACTAATTAAATACTATTATTTAATATAAATAAACTAAAACAAGAGACATATATGGAAGTGTAAGAAGGAATGAAAAGTGTTGCAATTTGGCAAAGTGGTTTGAGGGATGGGAGAAAAGAAAGAGCATTTTATTATTCAAAATATAAATAAATTATATTTAGAGCGGAATAACTTAGAAGGTATTGAATTTTCTTTGTTTCTTTAACTCAAAATTCAAATGAAAGAGCATTTTATTATTCAAGGCAAAATAATTAATTTGATGGAAAAAAAATAGGGTAGAAAAAATTCATGTGGCAAGCATACACGTAGAGAGGTATAATATTATTAAAAGGTTGCAACTTGAGCAAAAATGATTTTGTATAGGAAATGATTTTGAAAAAAAAATATGGCAAAAAGAAAATATTTATAAATAATTGAACTTCGTCAATCAAAACATAGTTTTTCCACAATTTTACTTAATTAAACAAACAATGGTAGCTATCATTTCAAACCAAAAAGAAAAAAGATATATATGCATTTATCTTCACTCCACCATCTGTCACTGCCTTAATGGTATCTATGCTGACCTTTACAAATTTGAGAGAATTTAACATTAATTTAAGAGTAATCAGCATAGCAAGTCTCTACTCTGCAACTGTAACCAATATTAACCTCCATCGCTTGGATAGAATCTTCTTTGATTCATAAGCAGATAGAAATGATTTCAATTTAGATATACAGATTTTTTGTCATATCTTTTATATCATTTTCTTGTTTCTCAGGTTGTACTTAGCTCATGAAATACATGGCATATTTCAATAGAGAGACATAAAATAAAGATTTAGTAAATTAAATATACATACCTCTTAGAAATTGTAAATTGGATGGTAGAGTCGATTCCAGCAAATTAAATTCGATTCTAGCAACTTAAATTACACCTGCAAACAATGAACAACCATGAAATTAAAAAATAATCTAAGGATAAACAAGAATTAAATAAGTTAAAAACATGATCCATTAATGTATTTTCCAAACCAAGAAGCTATAAATTATTTGAAGATAAAATGCATTTGAAGATAAAAAAATTTGGCTTCATATTTAAATAGCAAAATTACAAGTTCAAATAGTGCAACTAATTGATTGCAAAAAAAAAAATGCACAAGTTCAAAATGTACAGTAATAAACTTGAAAATTTATAGGCTAAAATGAAAATTCAAAAACCCTTTGAAATTAGACTAAAATGGAACTTGAAAATTTATAGGCTAAAATGGAAATTCAAAAACCCTTTGAAATTAGACTAAAATGGGTTTACTACATCCACTGTTTACAACATCCTTAATGAACACCATCCACATTATATCAAACACAACCAGTGCAATAAGGAAACAAGCTTTCAAGCTAAAACCCATTGGTTCCCATGTACGTTAAGAGAAGGAACATTAGAAGTAATATTCTCCAAAGGTCTTTGAAATTCTATAAAGAAGCTATAAGAAAGATTTAGGTAATTGAGAGCTCTTGCTTTTCAAATCCAATTGGGTATTTTCCCATGAATTTGATTTTTTGAGAGGTCCAGTTCATATAAACTAGATAGATTCTTTAGGAAATCAGGGAACTCTATTAAGTTGCAAGACACCAACTTCAATGTGGTAAATGCAGGGAAAGAAATCGAGGAAATATTAGTATCGATGACATCAATAGACAACCTGTTATATGAGAGGTCAAGGTTAGAAAGATTCCTCAAGTTCTGAAAGGCACTCATTGGTATCGAGCCACTATAGTTGTTTGAAGAAAGGGATAGCAACTTCAGACCTTGGAGTTCAAACACAGACATTGAGAATTGCCCTTGTAACTTGTTGCTACTAAGATCAAGGTCCTCAAGCAATAAAGAGGCCTTACCATGAAGGTCACTAAGGTTACCCTTGAATTGGTTTTGATAAAGGTGAAGTCCACGCAGTGATGGAATGCAAAACAAAGCCGGTGGAATGGTTCAACTTAACTTGTTGTTTCCTAAGTAAACATTTTCTAGCTTAGAAAGACTTGACCAATCAGTGGAATGAATTCCACTAGTGCAACAAGGAAACAAGGAAACAAGCTTTCAATATAAACAAACTTGAGAACACCCAATTTGCAGAAAATTGAAACAAATTCAATTTTTTTAACAAATTCATATTTATTCATTACATTCTTACCATTTACAAATTCATATTTAAAAATCTTAAAATTTACAGATTCATAGACTAGGTGAAAAGTAAGGGGAAAAATTCAGGAGTCAAATCTAAATTTACCGATTGCTTGTGGCAGAGGAAGGCGACGGTGATGGTGACGCAGCAGAGAGAACAGTTGTAATAGCCCAAAATTGGGTCTAGTTGGAACAGAGGTTTCGGGACCAAAAAATTCGAGATATAAATAATTATTTTATGATTATTTTGAGGTCTATGATATGATTGCATGTGTGACAGCCCTAAATTGACCCTAGTCGGAAAGTGGTTTCAGGACCACTAAACCGAGACATAAAAATAATTGACCGTTATAGTTGATGCTCATTATATGTACATATACATGTGTGAAAATTCAATAAAATTGTAACACCCCGTGCCCGAGACCATTGTCGGAGTCGAACACTAGGTGCTGACCGACTTAATTCCTTTACTTGCACAGTTCATTTTAAAAATTTCCAGACAGCTGGCTATCTGTGTCACTGTCACCTTAAAATTCATATCTTGAGTTCCACAACTCGAAAATCAGTTTCGTGATTTTTCCCTGAAACTAGACTCATATATGCATCTACAAATTTTTTTCTAGAATTTTTGGTCGGGCCAATTAGTACAGTTTATTAGTTAAAATCTCCCATGTTACAGGGATCGACTACACTGACCTTCGCGCATTACGACTTGGATATCTCCCTGTACAGGGCTTCACTGCTGATGCCGTTTGTTTCTATAGAAACTATACTCAAAGAGGAATCTATACATATATGGCATGACTCCTAATTATCTCTGGTTAATTTATAATGAATTTCCAAAGTCGGAACAGGGAATCCAGAAACCGCTCTGCCCTGTTTCACGAAAACCTAAATATCTCTTAACATACAGCTCATATGGTAGTTTCGTTTCTTCCATATGGAAATAGACTCATCAAGCTTTGATTACATAATCTATTCATAATTTAATTCCATTTCTACTTTTTTTAGTGGTTTTTCAATCTCACATCACTGCTGCTGTCAGCATCTGTTACTAAAGCAAACTATGCCTATTTCATGGTTTTTCCTTGATCTAACCAATAATTCATCATACACATTAGAAATTATGACCATGACTAGCCATGCCAAAGGTTAATCATCACCGAGCATCTCCCTACTACACTATTACCAAATCATGAATTTAACACCGAAAATAATCAGCCATGACATATGACATAATAATCGAGTAGGCTTCAACCAATACTCAACCAAAACCGAATTACCAAGGCTTGTGTCCAAACATCATAGAACCAAATCCAACTGAACATTATGCCATTTTCGCATGGCTAAAGTTACATACCAAATTTCAACAAAACATAATAGCCTATACATGCCGAAATGTTCTCCTAAACCAACTAAGAAGAAAATACCAAAAGTTGCTAGCCGGTGTGATGACTTCGACGACGGTCCCGAGCACACAAAATGGATCAAGAACCTAAATAAGCAACAATAAGCACACCAAATGAGTACATAACTCAGTAAGTCTTAAGCACTACTCTACCGTCCAACAATAATAATCATAAGTGAAAAACAAATAATACAAAATCGATTTTTCCAACCATGACAAACTATGCTACAATTTCTTAAAATTTTGGTTCGATCTCATGCCAAGTCCTTCAATCAAATCAAATGCCAAGTCAGCCCAATCGATTTAGATCCATTTCCTCAAATTTGGAACAACGATGCACTAGATAAATTTATGCATATACCGCACAACCTCAATTTCGATATTTAGTTAGTGGCTCAATCACTTACCTCGTTCATGCACAATTTATATCAACAACCGAATGTTGCACACATAGTGCTTATTATGTTCGCACACATAGTGCCATAGTAAATCGCACACATAGTGCCATAGTAAATCGCACACATAGTGCATTTGAGATTCCCTCATGCTTCAACCTCCCCATCGGCACACATAGTGCCACATAATTTTGCACACATAGTGCCCTATGTTGTTTCATCATGGTAAAGCAATTTACTTAACTCAAATTGTACATATGGTCATATTAGTAAGTAGGAGAATCATTCTGAAAAAATATCTATCCAAGGAGTTCTCACAAAAAAAATGCTTAAGGACTTACCTTGTGTTGGGTATAACGGTTCCGACCCGGCTACTCGATGTCCTTGGCTTTGCCCTTGCTTGATTCCCCTTCTTTAACTTCTCGGGCTTAATAAATAAATTAACTAGTTAAATCATCTTGCTAAACATTTATAATTCAATTACACATGCATATGTATGTTTGTGTATTCGGCAACCACTCTTACTAATTACCCATTTAGTTGATTATACACATAATTAAAGGTACATCACGAATGGGCATACTTATGTGTGTGTATATATATATACATATACATAACCGAATGTGCACCAAAGAAATTTGATTCAGCATCACCTACATACTCACTTTAATGGCCGAATACATATATTTGTACAATGTCATCTATAACATCATCTAGACACCTAAATTCTTCTCATGCACACTTGATCGACTTTTTCCAAATTTAGCATAGCTTCACCTCTATCTGTACTATCATATAAACCCACATGTGACTACATTTCTTAAGTTCAACATCTTAATGCCCATCATAGCCACTCCCATAATCAAAATCTACAAATCGGCAACATCCCCTTTCAACTAGGTTAGCCGAATTCTCATTCTCTTCTTAGTCCTAAATTCGGCACCTCCAACAAAATGACTTAGCAACTTCAACTTTCATGCTAACATAACAAGCAACTTAACACATCCATATAACTAACATGTTAATAGCATCAATGTATCAACTAAAATTTTTAAGCTTCTTTGTCAAATCCCAACTCTCCAACAACCCCAAATCCAACCATGGGATAGATAGAATTCAAACTAACAACTAAAAACATGCATGAATCTCATGGACAACATCAAACATACCTTGGTCTAGCAACTACCATGGCTGATTTTCTCAAGCTCTTTCCCCCCCCCTTCTTCTTAGGACATTCGGCCAAGCAAAGAAAAAATGAAAGGATGGACACTTTTTTTTTCTTTTCTTTGTTTTCATCATATTTCTTTTTTTTGTCATTATTTTATTCTTTCTAACATAACCACTAACTAAACATGTTTGCAACATGTTTCCACTCATAGCATGGCTGGCCATCATGCTTAACTTTTGGGAAAATTGACATGCAAACCCATCATTTTCACATCATGCATTAATAGACCACTTTACATTTGCCTAGCACATTTCTAGATTTTCTCGCATAAGTCCTATTTGATAAAATTCACTTACAATTAACAAAATCCAAACATGAAATTTTCACACATGTATATGTACATATAATGAGCATCAACTATAACGGTCAATTATTTTTATGTCTCGGTTTAGTGGTCCCGAAACCACTTTCTAACTAGGGTTAATTTAGGGCTGTCACAGCATGATTATGTGAAAATTTCGTGAAGAAATTCTATGCATAAAGTGCTTAATTTGAAGTTAGGGACTAAATTGAATAAGTTGCAAAACTTGCATTCTAGAAGTTCCTAGTATGAAATTGTTTTGAAATATTAATTAGGAGGTCTTAAATAGAAATTTGACCAATTTCTAAGTTATGGACAAAAATTGGACATGGATGGAAGTTTTGGAAAGTTTAGTAGTAAGGGCATTTTGGTCATTTAGGGGTAAAATGAATTAAAATACAAAATTAAAAGCCAATTTTGCTCATCTTCTTCACCATGGACGTGTATACCAAGGGAGACTCCATGTCTAGGGTTTTAAAGCTTTCCAAGCTCAATAGTAAGTCCATTCTAACCCCGTTTTTCAAGTTCTTTACGTTTTTGGAGTCCCGATAACTTGATTTAGCTTATGCTAGCAATAATTCAACCTAGGGTTCATATTTGGAAAAATACTCATAGGTGAAATTTGTGTATTATGGTGTTTTATGATACAATATGAGGTTTTAAATTATGTTATACAACTTGTGCTACTCGGTTTTAAGTGAAAATGAGCAAAAGGGCTTAATCGGTAAAAATACCTAATAGTCATAAGTATATGTTAGAGTGAGAATTTGATGTTGCCATAGAAGGGAAAAGTGATCAGCATGTCATAAAACATAAGAATAAGGGATGAAGTTTAATTCCCGAGCCTAGGGGCAAAAGTGTAACTATGCAAAAGTTTAGGGGCAAAATTGTAATTTTTCCAAAGTTTGAGTTAAGGACTGTTTTGAATAGTAAATTAATTAAATAAGTAAAATATGGTGTTTTAGATCCCGGAAAATGAGATTTGAACCTAGAATGAGAGAAAAATCAAAAATTGGGAAAGTTGGTAAAATGGCCGTTTTAGTATTGAGGTAAGTTCATATGTATAATAAGCATTAATTTATGCATTTTTCAATGTAAAATTGATATATTTACTATGATTTCTGAGGTGTTGAAAGTATGTAAGTTGGTATGATAATAATACAGCAATAATGCTGTAATTTATATTTGAAAGTTAAATTTAGTGAATTAATTGAATTATGTTAAATTAAATGTTTATGGTGCCCATTTATGAATTGATTTAAAAATATGTCTATGGTACATGAAGTGCATTGAATTATCATACATAAATGTGATTTCTATGATTACGGATATTATAAGAAATTGTAAGTTCATATGATTTTTAATAAGGCAATGTGTAATTTAATGTTATTGCCTTGATATTAAATGAGATGTAAGTTTATATGTAAGTAATACATCACTATTACTTGTATTATGATATTTTATAATAATATTGGAAATATGTTTGTCGATAATTACTTGATTGGTGAAATTGTTGGAAAAGAGAGAGAAATCCCGGTTGAACCTTCGGAAAGATTGGATGATACAAATGGTATGTAGCTAGGTGACATGTATGGTGCTAAGTGCACATCATGTGTACAAGAGAGCTACGAGACATTATGATGTAGCTAGGTCGCATGGGTGATACTATGTGTACACCATGTAGACAAGAGAGCTACGGGATATATATAGCTAGGTCGCATGCATGGTTCCAGGTGAAGGACACCATGTAGACAAGAGAGCTACGAGATAAACTGGCTAGGTCACATGGGTGGTACTAAGTGTTCACCAAGTGTACAAGAGAGCCGAACTATATGATGGGTGGAGCTATGTGTTGAAACCACCAAGTATCGAGGATTGATTCGAAGTGTTCAACGGGAGACTCTCTATGTATTGCTTTGTGAGTTTTGTGATGAATAAGTGCAGGAACTTGATTATGTGAATGATGTGTTCATTAAGTGACCAGGATGTGGTGAGGTTATAAACAAGTAAGTTATACATGAGGATGATTTTATGGTGACCTTGTGATCATGGGCCTATACTTGTGATGTATGAAATGTGCTGAAAATGATTTGTGATATGTATGTTAAAATGATGTTAATACAAAGAAAGTGTGAAAGAGTGAATTAGCAATAAAACTGTTTTGGACAGTAGTAGTGATGTGATTTTGAAAAATCACCAAAAATATTAGAAATTGAATCAGAGACTGAATGAGATATAAAATTAAAGCTTAATGAGTCTATTTTCATATAAAAGAAACAGAACAAGCAAAGAAGTTCTATATTTTGATATATTTATGTTTTTGTGAGACTGGTTCAGAATGATTATGTAATCCCCTATTCTGACTTTGGAAAATCATAAAATTTTGGATAAATATAATTAAAGGCTTAAACTTATATTTTTAAAATCCCTAATGAGTCTATTTTCAAGATAAATCAACAAGAACATTATCTGAGTTCTGTACTGTGAGATAATTAAATTTTAGTGAAGAGAGGTCAGAACTGTCAGAAAGTGAAACAGGGGAAATTTTAATGAATAAACTGTACTAATTGGCTAAATAAAAAATTATGAAAATTTTATGGTGGAAAGATATGTGAGTCTAGTTTTAGGGGAAATTTACGTATCTTAATTTGGAGCTCTGTATCTCGAATTATAAATAATTAAGTGACTATGACTCGTATAGACATTTTGATGTGAGCATTTATTAGTAAATTGTGAAATCTTACTTACAAGAATGCTATATACATTAAGGATGTGGAATGGAGAGGAGGAGGAGGAAAAATAAATATATGTGGAATACATGAAAACTATGGTATATGAAATATTGATATAATGAAATAAATGATATGTGTTTATAAGAAAACAAAAAGAGAATGTTATGTATCATGACATGTATATATATATATATATATATATATATGACTAGTCTCAATGTAATGCTTGTTGGGTATGGAATTGAATTGAAATGTTTCAGGCAAACATGTTATTCTGTGCATCTAAATTGTGGTATTTTATAAAGATATGATCTAGCTTTAAATATGAATGCTTGATGATTAAGCTGAAGATATTTGATAAGATGATAATCTTGGTATAAATGTATAAGTGGTACTATAATAAACAAGGTAAAATGAGTATGAGAGACACATGTATGATGACATACAAATGCTATGTTTGTAGTTTAATTGAGGATGTTTAATCATTAAATGAATACCATGTTATATGCTTTTGATTTTGTATAAGTGTGTAAGAGATCAAGGTTGACCAAAGCTTGGAAAATAGCCTAGGTATATTCCACACAGACAGAGACACGACCATGTGTCTCAGCCGTGTATGGAACACGACTTTGGGACACGGGCGTGTGGAGCCTTAAAGCATGAAATTTCCAAGATTTTTGTAAGTTCTCGGTTTAGTCCCGAACCCTTTCTAAAGTATGTTTTGGGCTCCGTAAACTCAAATAAGGGACTATGTGTAAGTGAATGAACGCTTTGAAATATGAATGAAATTTTATGGCCCGTCTTTTAGTTTAATGTTTGTATGTTTGTCCGGTAACGCCTCGTACCTTATCCCAGCCTCGGGTACGGGTAAGGGGTGTTACAACAGCGGACGGTGATGAGCAGGTGGTCCGGTCGGCATCTTCAGCAGTAGATGGCTATGGATTTTAGGGAAATTTTAGGGATTAGGAAATTTGTGAAATTGGGGAAAATCTGTTTTGGAAGGGGGACAATGGCTAAGTATAGGGCAAGGCAATAGGATAAAATGAAAGAAAGGAAAACGACGGTGCTTTGCTAAAATAATTTGACCTTTTGTGGTGTTTCCAAAAACCTCCGCTAAACCCACTTAACTGCACACTAAAACGGTGACGTTTTAACTATTGTAAATTGTTTTTTGCGGCGTTTCCAAAAAAACGCCGCTAATTCTAATCTATTGCGGTGTTTTCCATACTAGCGCAGCTAAATGCATCTCAAAACTCCACTAAAGCCACTAAAGATGCATTATAAAATGGGGTCGTTTAACTTGACGAAAACGCCGCTAATGCTAATCTATTCCGGCGTTTGGCACCTTAGCGCTGCTAAAGCCACTAAAGATGCACTTAAAACGGCGTCATTTTAATTAATGAAAATTGATTTTTGCGGCGTTTTTTAATGTTAATCTATTGTAGCATTTTTCATCTTAGTGCTGCTAATCCCTCTAAACAAACGGCGCCATTTTATTTAAAGTAATATGCTTGTTTGCGGCGTTTTTGTTTAAAATGCCGCTAATACCTTCAATAGTAATAAATTTTTATAGTTTAATTATTTATTAAATTACTTTAAATTAATTTTTGTTTTGCTTCTAACAATATATTTAATTTGTAAACCCGATACCCAATACCCTAAACCCTATAGACTAAACCCTAAACCCGATACCGAATACCTTAAACCCTATAAACTAAACCATAAACCCAAATACCCTAAACCTTAAACCTAAATTTTAAACCTTAAACCCTAATTCCATGTACCCTAAATCCATAACCATAAACGTCAAGATTCTTATTGCTTGTTTAAACCCTAAAATAATTTGATTTTTTCTCATTTTTATCAATACTCCTTGCCCTAAAACCATATATAATACTCTAAACATGTACTAAGACCTTAAACCCTAAATAGTAAACCACAAACAACAAAATTTAAAAAACTAAACCCCAAACCTAAAATAACAAACCATAAACTTAACATGATGACCATTAAACCCTAAACCATAAAAAATAAACCTTAAACCTTACATAATAAACACTAAACCCAAAAATAAATTTAATCAATACTAATTATTGCTTCCACAATTTATTATAAACATAAGCTTTTACATTAATATCTATGTATATACACATCAACATCCATGTGAATATTTTTTGGGTTTAGGGTTTGGGATTTATGGATTAGAACTATTTAGGGTCTGGTTTAATGTTTAAGGTATAGGGGTTTAGAGAAAGCCATACGGCGTCGATTTTAACAGCTTGGTAACTTAAATGAAAATTTCTAAATAGTTTAGTTATCAATTTGTAACCTTTCATAATTAAGTAACTAAAATGAAACTTTCTCTGTAACAACTCTAACCCGTATCCGTCGCTGGAATAGGGTCGTAAAATGTTACGGAATAAAACACAATTCTGATCAATTATAATAAACATTACATAATCACATGTATTAGTCTCGAAAATTTACTATTTTTTTTAAAATCATAAACTAATACACCTATCATTGTATACATGCGTCATTAGTGATATGATAGCCTATACGAATCTCATATATATATACACATACATATACAACTCACATCTTACAACCAATTTTATAAATTTTAAATACAAATTTGAAAACTTGTAAATAACAAGTAAATTTTTATAAATAAAATCTCTTGCGTTTATCACCTTAAAAAGCACTTATAATTTCTTATCTTACTCTACATGTGTCCTAAGACACGTTTGCATGCGTGTTATATCAAATCACACTTAAGACATAATATGTAAAATCACGTTTATGGATACTCAAACATATATATATATATATTTATATGGATAATAAAGTAGAATACATTACCATTTTCATGCATATTATGCTACTGCTACCACACTCTCTTTTATAAATAAATGCATATGCAGGACTTTAATTAAATACAAACATATGTCATGTCTATTTGATGTATTACAATACATTCTCATTAAATCACACATAAACCATTTTCATATTATCATGATCATACCTACCAAAGCACAAGTGGACAAAAATATATCGTAATAAACCTTGCCATATTTTTCGAACCCTATCAAAAATTCAAAACACCGAATCATGAACATTACAAAGTCACAAACATATTCACTAGGTTCTCAAATATATTTCACATAAAAATTTACATCGATGGATTAGTCGCAATTCTTTCAAGCCATTGCTCATTTCTTAAACATGCAAGATTTATCTCACGTAACAATCATAGATATATAACCTGCAACATTTAGCCATAATCATCATAGACCATACCTAGCATGATTTAATTCAAACATTTTGATTAGCCATTTTCGCATGGCTTTATACACAACCAAAATTTATCATTCAAACCACACCAGCTTATACATGCCATAATTCGAATTTAACTTAGAAAGGTACCCCAAAATAGTAGATAGTCTGATGAACTTCGCAGACGATCCCCGAGCCTATAACTTGATTTCTAATATCTATAAAACAAACAAGGATACACAAAGTAAGCTAATATAGCTTAGTAAGTCATAAGTAAATAGTAAACCCAACAAAGTATTTAATTCAATTAAGTTAATTATTATTTATAATAACTAAATACCATTTAATTTCAAGTTATACTTATAAGTACATCCACATATATACATTCACTTAAACATCATCTTGGCTGAATGATCAAATATACACATTGTCTATTTTTCAATCAACTTACCAACCACTTTATTATACCCTGCCGAATGCACATATTTATTTATATATAAGTAACTGAATTTTTTTTTACTTGGCCGGATACTCACCTGACCATTTGGGTATATTGATATTCAACTTCCCAAAAACCACTAATTATATTATAATCATGCTTGCATATAGTTTTACACGTAAGCTAAAAAAAAATCACTATGTAGTATTGCATATACATATATAAATAGTCAACAGGACCAATTATACCAAATCATACATTACATTTAATTATGAGTCATTTTCTCATACTAAATTTATATAACTACAAGCCGAATATACATATGCTAACATCACTTAAAGTTTATCATCAATTATGTGTGAATAAAACAAATACAGAGTACCAACTTACCTTATCATTAATAGCCAAACAATTAATCCATACCTGCCCATTTTACTCGTATTACACAATCATGCAAAATTTACCTTTTCCCGATGAAACATTCAGAATCGGATAGGACACTCGGATAATCACATAAATCGTACAATGCCAACGTCCCATAGATGGTCTTACATGTAGCCACATATCGATGCCACTGTCCCAGAAAGGGTCTTACTCCTAAACACATATCGAAACCATATATTGATGCCATGGTCTTACTCGCACACATATATCGGAATCCTATGTCATGACATATGTATCCTAACTATTCCTAAGGTTCATACGGGGCTTTCGAACGTCGTAACTCGGTAGAATTGAACTCAGAAGTGTAGTAGTCAAATTTAATCATTTTCGACCATAGCATATTAAAATTCTACATTTCATAAAAGCATATAAATATAATATTTAATTACCAAATAAACACGTCTATTTTCTTATAAACTTACCTCGGACGACACAAAACAGAATCGGGCAACTAGTCGATGACTTTCGTTTTTCCCCGATCCAAATCCGATTTCTTTGGTTCTTGATCTAAACATATTCAAATTAAGCTCATTTAAACACATTTTCATTCAATTTAGTCCAACAACACATAAATGGGTAAATTACCATTTTACCTATAACATTTACAATTTTTACAATTTAGTCCCTATTACACAAAACACAAAATATATCAAATTTCTCCACACCCAAGCTAGGCCAAATATTACCCATGTCCATAAAAGCCCTTATAATTCATTAATTTCACATTTTAGTCCCCTAAATTATTATTTTTGCAATTAAGTCCTAATTATTCAAAATCATCAAAAACTCCAATACAAAATATGTTAATCTAAGACATATCTTTCATTTTTCATCATCAAACAACAAATATCACAAGTTATCAAACTCAAAATATCCATCAAAATAAAAAATTCAAGCATGGGTTTTGTAGTACTTGAAGCAAAGATCTCAAAAACGTAGAAATTATCAAAAACCGACAAAGAACGAACCTTGATTTTTGCTTGGAAGATGGCCGAACCTAGTCTTATGTTCTTTCTTTTTCTTTTTGTTTATATTCAGTGCAAGAGAGAATGAAAAACATAGTTTATTTTATGATATTATATCATATATATGCTTTCATAATTAACTTACTTTTATAACCTTAATAATTTAATATTAAAAACCACATATTATAAGTCTTTAACCATCCCACTAATATCTTTATAGGTTATTTACAACATAAATCCCTCATCCTTAAAAGCCACTAACAATTCGGCCCTTTATAAATTAAACTACCAAATTTTCAATTTACGCGATTTAAGTCCTTTTATTTAATTGGACACCTAAACGACGACATTAATTCACGAAAATTTCACAATTATAAATTCACACAAAATAAACACAGAAAATAATTTTAAAATATTTTTTCAGCTCGGATTCATGGTCTCGAAACCACTGTTCTGATTAGGGTCTAAATCGAGTTGTTACATTCTCATAGCTAAGTAAATGGTGTAGTTTATATTTTTTATAAAGTCAGTTTCAAATATTAAAATAAAATCGACTTCAAAACAAAAATATGAAAATAATATGAAAATTAAATCGGACCAAATTGAAATGAGTGTCGGTTACCGTACTTGAAAATGGCTGCTCAACTTTTTATGGCGTTTGGATAAAAAATGGCGCTATAGATAAGCTTTTTGTGGCGTTTGTTAAAAAAATGCCGCTATTGCTTAGTTTTTAGTGGCGTTTAGACAAAATGCCGCTATTTCTCAGTTTTTAGTGGCGTTTGGACAAAAAATGCCGCTATGCTCAATTTTTTGCAGCGTTCTATAGAGGACACCGCTAATGCATAATCTTTGCGGCGTTTTTTGTCCAAACGCCGCTAAAGCCCTATTTTCTTGTAGTAAGTACTTATTTAGTCACTAATTAAAATTAGGAAAATCAAAAAATTATAACTTTGGTAAAATGACCATTTTGTCCCTAGGCTTTGACAAAATGATCATTTTACCCCTAGACCCGGTAATTGATTTTTATCAAATTTCTTCACACCTTAAGCCTAGCCGAACCTTTTCTACTCTTATAGAATGTAACAGGCCGATTTAGACCCTAATCGGAACGGTGGTTTCAGGACCACTAATTCGAATCAGAAAAATATTTTAAAATTATTTTATGTGTTTATTTTGTGTGAATTTATATCTGTGAAATTTTAGTACTTTAATTTTATCGTTTGAGTATCTGATTAAATAAAAGTACTTAATCGCATAAACTAAATATTTGATAGTTTAAAATATAGGGGTCAAAATGTTATTGGCTTTCTAAATTAGAGTATTTATGTTGCAAATATCCCATTAGCCTATTGGTTGGACGGTAATAGACATATATATTATATGATTTTTATATTATGTCATTAAGGTTAATTTAGTATACTAATAATAAACTAATATATTATAACATATCATAAAAAAATAACCTTAGTATTCATACTTTTCTCCATTGCCGAAAATAAAAATAAGAAAGAAAAAGAAAAAGAACTAGGGTTCGGCTTCATTCATGCTCAATCAAAGTAAAAGTTCAACTCGGTTTTTTATAATTTCTACGTTTTTGATATCGTTGCTTCGAGTACTACAAAACCCATGCTTAAATTTTTTATTTTGGTGAATATTTTGAGTTATGCCATTGTTGAGAGCTTGTGATTTTTGTTGTTTGATGATGAAATATGAAAGATATGTTTTAGATTAACATGTTTTGTATTGGGGTTTTTGATGATTTTGAGTAATAAGGACTAAATTGAAAAAATAATAATTTGAGGGACTACAATGTGAAATAAATGAAGTATACGGGTTGGTATGGATATGGGTAATATTCGGCCTACCTTGGGTATAGAGAAATTTTGTGTATTTTGTGTTTTGTGCAATACCTACTAAATTGTAAAAAGTGTAAAATATAAGGGGTAAAATGGTAATTTTCCCATTTATGTGTTTTTGGATTAAATTGAATGAAAATATATTTGAATAAGCTTAATTTGAATATGTTTAGATCAAGAACCAAAGAAATCAGATTTGGAGCGGGGGAAAACGAAAGTTGCCGACTAACTGTCCTGTTCCGTTTTATAATGTCAGAGGTAAGTTCATAAGCAAATAGACGTACTTAGTTTTAATTAAATGCAAAATATATATATGCTGAAATGAAAGTTATAATTTTACTTATGTTATAGCCGAATATGATTAAGCTTGATTACTATGTTTCCAAATTGGTTTCAACCGAGTTATAACATCCGGAAGCCCCGTATGAACCTTAGGAATAGTTAGGATATATATGTCTTGACATAGGATTCCAATATATGTCTGCGAGTAAGACCACGACATTGATATGTGATTTTGATATATGCGTGCGAGTAAGAACCTATCTGGGAGAGTGGCATCGATATGTGACTACATGTAAGACCACGTCTGGAACATTGGCATTGTACGATTTGTGTAAATATCAAGTGTCCTATCCAATTTCGAATGGTCAATTGGGCAAAGGTAAATCGTGTACGGATGTGTAATACGAGCTAAGTAGCCAGTTATGAATTAGCTTGTTGGCTACAAGTAATAAGGTAAATATGTACTTGATATTTGTTCTATTCATGTGTAATTAATTATAAATATAAGTGAGATTGGCATGTGTATTCGGGCTTGTGGCTAAATAAGTTGAGTATCAATAAAATGATTCACAATTATATGCAAGTGTGTGTGACCATGTAAAATTGGCCTTATAGGTGATATATATATATATGTGGTGTTAAGATATGATTTTTGAGCTTATGTATATAAGTATACGTCGGTATAGTTTTGTTATAACTAGTTGGTTTGGAAGCTGATTATTAATATGCTTAAATGACCATGTGAGTATTTGGCCTAGATGGAAGAAATGGTCTATGGAAATATCTTAAGCATTTTATTTGAAGTTTTGAGGTCAAATATGCTAATGTTAGTATAATTCGATTGATTATAATAAGTTGAATATGCCACTTGATTGTTTATTTGCTTATGACTTACTAAGCTATGATCGCTTACTCTGTGTGTTCACGTTACTTTGTTTTATAGATTTTTGGATTCAAGTTACAAGTTCAGGGATCATCAACAAAGTCTTTCACACTATCTACTACTTTGGTATTTAAATATTTGAACTCGAATTATGGCATGTATAGGCTGGACATATTTTTGAAATATCGAGTTATGGTCATGTATAGTTAAAGCCATGCGAAAATGGCTTAATCTCTAAGCTTGGATTTGTTTATTGTTGATCATGGTTTAATCTGTTTTGGCTATTATAAATGTGTTATAAATTATATGATATTTGTGTTAAATGTGACATGTGTGGGAATTGAATTGATAGTGATGCTAGTTAAAATGTGTGACCGATTGTGTATTAGTTCACTTTAGAGATTATGTACATTATGTGTGAGTGGTGTACTTGACTAAACAAATCGGTTCGAATAATGCATAAGTTGGTGAATGTGAACTTGCTGAATATATATGAATATATATTTGAGTGATACTTGTTACTATAGTTCGGTATGTTTTGAAATGATGGAAACATGATATGTAATATAGTTTAAGTGATGAATATATGGTATGTATTGTAGGTGTTATATGAATAATTTGGTCGTTTGTCTTGGTATATATATATTCAATGTTAAAGTGACCTTTACTTTGGGGAAATTTGTGTATTATATGCATGGGCATTAATAGCATGTTTGACCCTAGTATAATGTATTTAAACTACATAGGTGATTGTTTAATAAAGTTTGTAACATAATTTCAACTGGCTTAATTGTGTGTTGTATGGAAGTTATTAATTGATGTATATTGGGTGAGTAATAATTCGTAAATGCAACTTATTATAAGCTTTATTTAAATGTGTCTAGATGTTTTATTATTTAAATGCCGAATGAACTACAAATGTTATGCTACCGTTGGTTAAGTTGATTAATTATGTTTCATATGTGTTAGTAAAAATTCTAATGAGTTAATAGGTATTATTGAATAAAGATTGATATGAGACATGATAATAATTGATTATTAGTTAGGTAACATATTCATTTTATAGAGCACTATGATTAAGTATAATGGCAATGATTATTTACATACATGATTTTTGGTTTGAGTTTACATTGAAAGAATATTTTAAAATATGATGTTTGTGAGTTTTGTTTATGAATTTGAATTATTAATTTGTACAGATTTGTCATATATTAGTTGAGTATAAAAAAAAATTCTGAATTGTCATATGTCAGGTAATGTCTCTTAACCCTAATCTGGTGACAGATACGGGCTAGGAGTGTTACATTTTATTGGTATCAAAGCTATGATTTAGTCGATTCTAGGACTAATGTAGCGCGAGTGAGTCTAGCTATACATGCCATATTATATACTGTGATAGTGTGATGACTTCTGACATTTGGAAATGTGTTTTTTTTATATAGTAAATGGATCCCGACAAAGATGTAGCTGATGATGTCGAGAGTGTAGCGCCTGCTCCCGCGCAAGGGACAGCGCCGGTTCATTCTCGATCGATTTCGAGTAACCAGGAAGGAGGGGATAGACAAGCCTTCTACCAAATGATGAATGGCTGGTTTACTCAATATATTCGGGCTAATCCGGCTACACAACAACCTCTGCCCCCGACTAATCCAACTTCGATACCTGCTGTACCTCAAGTAAGTGATCTGTTGAGATTATATAAGCCACCTATTGATAAAATCAGAAAACATGGGGCTGAAGAGTTTAAAGCTACTGATGATGACGATGCTGAACGGGCTAAATTTTGGCTTAATAACACTATTGAGTGTTTGATAAGCTGTCCTATACCCCAGATGAGTGTTTGAAATGTGTCATATCCTTGTTACGAGACACAGCATATCACTGGTGGAATAGCCTAGTATCTGTGGTTCCGAGAAAACGGGTGACTTGGCATTTCTTTTAGACTGAGTTCCGTAAGAAATATATCAACCTGAGATTTATTGATCAAAAACGTAAAGAATTTCTAGAGCTAAAATAGGGTCGGATGACCGTGACAGAGTATGAACGAAAACTTGTAAGACTCAGTCGGTATGGCTGAGAGTGTGGTTCTACTGAATCTATAATGTGTAAAAGATTTGAAGATGGGCTGAATGAAGACGTTAAACTGCTAGTTGGCAACTTGAGATAAAAGAGTTTGTAATACTGGTCGAGCGAGCCTGTAAAGCTGAAGAGCTCGGGAAGGAGAAAAGAAAAGCTGACTTTGAAACTAGTGATGCACGTAAAAGACCATTCTGTAAGTCATTCTAGTCGACATCGAAGAAGTTTCGAGATGATTTCAGCCATTATAAAGCCACTTCAGGTTACCCCAGACGAGATCAAAATAGACCACCAGTGAGCTCGAGAGCTACTTCAGTAGCTAGTGTGGGTAATGTCAGATCAAATTAACCCGAGTGTAAAAATTACAGCAAATGACATCCCAGCAGTTGCAGATTGCATGATTGAGCTTGTTTTAAATTTGGATCGATGGATCATTATATTCCTGATTTCCCAGTGTTAGCTGAAGAAAATACGGTACAGAATACGAGATATGGTAATACTGCAGCTCGAGGTAGACCACCCAGAAATGCGGGTAATGCAAGTGGCAGTCAGAGAGGGACTAAAGATACATCAATTAGATCTGAGGCTCGTGCATCCTTTAGAGCCTATGCTATTAGAGCACGAGAGGAGGCTTCATCCCCAGATGCCGTTACTGGTACATTCACTCTTTATGATACTAATTTAATTGCATTGATTGATCCTGGTTCTACTCATTCTTATGTGTTTGAGACATTAGTATTCAGTAAGACTTTACCTGTTGAGTCTACTGAGTTTGTGACTAGAGTTGTAAACCCTTTCGGCTCCTTTCTGGCTAATTTAATGTTGTTTTCATTTGATGATTTTGACATAATTCTGGGTATAGACTGGTTGACTTTGCATGATGATATTGTAAACTGTAAAAGAAAGACTATTAATTTATGGTGCCAGAATGATGAGATTATCCAGATTGAATCTAATGATCTGAATGGGTTACCAACAATGATTTCTTTGATGTTAGCTCAGAAATATGTGAGAAAAGGCTACGAAGCTTACTTTGCATATGTGCTTGATAGTAAAGTGGTCGAAAGAAACATTGAAAGTACTTGTTGTGTGCGAGTACCCGAATGTGTTTCCTAAAGAATTACCGGGTTTACCACCTATTCAGGAGGTAGAATTTGGTATTGAGTTTATGTCTGGGATGACCATAGCTCCGTACAGAATGGCACCTACTGAATTAAAAGAATTGAAAGCTCAGTTGCAAGAGTTGACAGATAGAGGTTTCGTGCGGCCGAGTTTCTCCCCTTGGGGTGCACCAATACTGTTTGTGAAAAAGAAAGATGGAACTATGAGAATGTGCATTGATTATAGGCAGCTCAATAAGGTGACTATAAAGAATAAGTATCCGTTGCCACGGATTGATGATCTTTTTGATCAATTGAAAGGGGCTACAGTGTTTTCGAAGATAGATTTGAGATCAGGCTACTATCAGTTGTGAGTTAAAGACTCCGACGTGCCAAGGACTATTTTTCGAATTAGGTACGGACACTATGAGTTTTTGGTTATGCCTTTTGGACTTACTAATGCACCTGTTGTTTTCATGGATTTGATGAATTAGATCTTCAGACTGTATCTGGATCAGTTTATGGTTGTGTTTATAGATGACATTCTAATCTACTCTTATGATGAAGCTAAACATGCCGAACATTTCAGACTTGTGTTACAGGCTTTGTGGGATAAGAAGTTGTATGCGAAGTTTAGTAAATGTGAGTTCTGGTTAAGTGAAGTTAGTTTTCTGGGCCATGTGGTATCAGCATCAGGTATTCAGGTTGATCCGAGCAAAATTTTAGCTATAATTGATTGGAAACCTCCGAGGAATGTTTCTGAAGTATGAAGTTTTCTAGGATTGTTGGTTACTATAGACGGTTCGTGAAAGGTTTTTCTATGATTGCAGCTCCGTTGATGAAGCTATTACAGAAAAATGTTAAAGTTTGAATGGTCAAAAAAGTGCCGAAAAAGTTTTGATCAGTTGAAACCCTTTAGACCGAAGCTCTAGTATTAGTTCGGCCAGAATCAGGTAAAGAATTTGTTATTTATAGTAATGTGTCTTTAAATGGTTTGGGTTGTATTTTAATGCAGAAAGGTAAATTTATAGCTCATGCCTCACAACAGTTGAAGCCATATGAAAAGAACTATCCAACACACGACCTAGAATTGGCAGCTATTGTGTTTGCGTTAAAAATTTGGCGTCACTATTTGTTTGGTGAGAAATGTCATGTTCATTCTGATCACAATAGCCTGAAATACTTGATGACTCAGAAAGATCTGAATTTGAGACAACGCCAATGGTTAGAATTGCTAAAAGACTACAATCTTGTGATTGACTATCACCCGGGAAAGGCTAATGTTGTTGCTAATGCTTTAAGCCAAAAATCACTGTTTTCTTTGCGTGCAATGAATGCGCATATGGCCATGTCTGATGATGGTTCGATAATAGCTAAATTGAAAGCAAGGCCTTTATTTGTTCAACAAATTTGTGATGCCTAGAAGGTTGATAATGAGTTGATAGCAAAACGAGCTCAATGTGATTTAAGTGTTGATTCAGGGTTTCAAGTTGATGTTGATGACTGTTTGAGATTCAGAAACCGAAATGTGTTTCGAGGAATTCAGAGTTGATTCAGATGATTTTTAATGAAGCTCACAGCAGTCGGTTATCTGTTCATCCAGGTAGTATGAAATGTATAATTATCTGAAACAGCTCTATTAATGGCATGGTATGAAACGAGACATTTCTAACTTTGTTTCAAAATGCTTAATTTGTTAACAAGTAAAAGCCGAACATCAGGTACCTTCTAGATTACTTCAGCTGATCATGATACCTGAGTGGAAATGGGACAGAGTTACTATAGATTTTGTATCTGGTTTACCATTGACATTGAGAAAGAAAGACGCAATCTGGGTTATTGTTGATAGATTAACTAAGTCAGCTCATTTTGTTCTGATACATACAGATTACTCGCTTGATAAGCTAGCTGAATTGTATGTTTCTCAGATTGTGAGATTACATGGGGTACCTATTTCTATTGTTTCGGATAGAGATCTGAGGTTTACATCGCGATTTTGGAAGAAACTGCAAGATGCACTAGGCACGAAATTACATTTCAGTACTGCTTTCCATTTGCAAACAGATGGTCAGTTTGAATGAATCATTCAGATACTTGAGGATATGCTGACATATTGCATTCTTGAGTTCGAAGGTGTGTGGAAACGGTATCTATCTCTGATTGAATTTTCATACAATAATAGTTTCCAATCGAGTATCAAAATGGCACCTTATGAGGCTTTTTACGGTCGTAAATTTTGTACACCATTGTATTGGATTGAGCTCCGTGAAAATAAGATACACGGAGTCGACTTGATCAAAGAAACTGAACAGAAAGTAAAAGTGATCCATGAAAGTCTGAAAGCAGCATAAGATCGTCAGAAATCATATGCGGACTTGAAACGTAAAGATATAGAGTTTCATATCGGAGATAAAGTCTTCTTGAAAGCTTCACTATGGACGAAAATACTCAGATTCGGGCCGAATGAAGTTATAGAGCGTATCGGGCCAGTTGCTTATAGACTGTTGTTACCACCTGAGTTAGAAAAGATCCACAATGTATTCCATGTTTCGATGCTTCGTAGATAATGATCTAACCCTTCACATGTGATTAGTCCATCTGAGATTGAGATTAAGCCCGATAAGACATACGAGGAAGAACTGATTCGTATTTTGAGTCGTGAGATTAAAGAATTGTGAAATAAGAAGATTCCATTAATTAAAGTACTGTGGCATAAACACGAATTTAAGGAAGCAACGTGGAAGCTAGAGGATGCAATGAGAGAACGTTATCCGAACCTATTCACCGGAAAGATTTTTGGGGACGAAAATCCCTAAGGAGGGAGAGTTGTAATAACCCGATTTAGACCCTAATCGGAATGGTGGTTTCGAGACCACAAATTTGAGTCAAAAAACTATTTTAAAAATATTTTCTTTTTTTCTTTTGTGTGAATTTATATTTTTGAAATTTTCGTGCTTTAATTTTATCGTTTGAGTATCCGATTAAATAAAATGACTTAATCGCGTAAATTAAAAATTTGATAGTTTAAAATATAGGGGTTGAAATGTTATTGGCTTTCTAAATTGGAGTATTTATGTTGTAAATATCCCATTAGCCTATTGGTTGGACGGTAATAGACATATAATATATGATTTTTATATTATGTCATTAAGGTTAATTTAGTAAACTAATAATAAACTAATATATTATAACATATCATAAAAAAATAACTTTAGTGTTCATACTTTTCTCCATTGCCGAAATAACAAATAAGAAAAAAAAAAGAACTAGGGTTCGGATTCATTCAAGCTCAATCAAGGTAAGAGTTTAGCTCGGTTTTTGATAATTTCTACATTTTTGAGATCGTTGCTTCGAGTACTACAAAACCCATGCTTAAATTTTTTATTTTGGTGAATATTTTGAGTCATGCCATTTTTGAGAGCTTGTGATTTTTGTTGTTTGATGATGAAATATGAAAGATATGTTTCATATTAACATGTTTTGTATTGGGGTTTTTGATGATTTTGAGTAATTAGGACTAATTTGCAAAAATACTAATTTGAGGGACTAAAATGTGAAATAAATGAATTATATGGGCTTGTATGGATATGGGTAATATTCGGCCTAACTTGGGTATAGAGAAATTTTGTGTATTTTTTGTTTTTTGCAATAGGGATTAAATTGTAAAAAGTGTAAATGTCAGTGGTAAAATGGAAATTTCCCATTTATGTGTTTTTGGATTAAATTGAATGAAAATATGTTTGAATAAGCTTAATTTGAATATGTTTAGATCAAGAACGAAAGAAATCGGATTTGGATCAAGGGAAAACGAAAGTTGTCGACTAGCTGCCCTGTTCCATTTTATAACGTCCGAGGAAAGTTCATAAGCAAATAGACGTGCTTAGTTTTAATTAAATGCAAAATATATATGCTAAAATGAAAGTTATAATTTTACTTATGTTATAGCCGAATATGATTAAGCTTGATTACTATGTTTCCAAATTGGTTTCAACCGAGTTACAATGTCAGGAAGCCCCGTATGAACCTTAGGAATAGTTAGGACACATATGTCATGACATAGGATTCCGATATATGTGTGTGAGTAAGACCATGGCATCGATATTTGATTCTGATATATGTGTGCGAGAAAGACCCTGTCTGGGACAGTGGCATCGATATGTGACTACATGTAAGACCACGTCTGAAGACCCTGTCTGGGACAATGGCATCGATATGTGACTACATGTAAGACCAAGTCTGGGACGTTGGCATTGTACGATTTTTGTGATTATTCGAGTGACCTATCCAATTTTGAATGGTTCATCGGGCAAAGGTAAATCATGTACGGATGTGAAATACAAGCTAAGTGGCTAGGTATGAATTTGCTTGTTGGCTACTAGTAATAAGGTAAGTATGTACTTGATATTTGTTCTAATCATGTGTAATTTATAATGATGAATATAAGTGATATTGGCATGTGTATTCGGCCGTGTGGCTAAATAAGTTGAGTATCAATGAAATGATTCATAATTATGTGTAAGTGTGCGTGACCATGTAAAATCGGCCTTATAGGTGATATATATATGTCGTGTTAAAATATGATTTTTGAGCTTATGCAATAAGTATACGGAGGTATAGTTTTGTTATAACTAGTTGGTTTGGAAGTTAATTATTAATATGGTAAATGACCATGTGAGTATTCGGCTTAGAAGAAATGGTCTATGGAAATATCTTAAGCATTTTATTTGAAGTTTTGAGGTCAAATATGCTAATGTTAGTATAATTCGGTTGATTATAATAAGTTGAATATGTCACTTGATTGTTTATTTGCTTATGACTTACTAAGCTATGATGGCTTACTCTATGTGTTCACGTTATTTTGTTTTATAGATTTTTGGATTCAAGTTACAAGCTCAGGGATCGTCAGCAAAGTCTTTCACACTATCTACTGCTTCAGTATTTAAATATTTGAACTCGAATTATGGCATGTATAGGCTGGACATATTTTTGAAATATCAGGTTATAGTCATGTATAATTAAAGCCTTGCGAAAATGGCTTAATCTCTAAGCTTGGATTTGTTTATTGTTGATCATGGTTTAATCTGTTTTGGCTATCATAAATGTGTTATAAATTATATGATATTTGTATTAAATGTGACATGTGTGGGAATTGAATTGATAGTGATGCTAGTTAAAATGTGCAACCGATTGTGTATTAGTTCACTTTAGAGATTATGTACATTATGTGTGAGTGGTGTACTTGACTAAACAAATCGGTTCGAATAATGCATAAGTTGGTGAATGTGAACTTGCTGAATATATATGAATATATATTTGAGTGATACTTGTTACTATAGTTTGGTATGTTTTGAAATGATGGAAACATGATATGTAATATAGTTTAAGTGATAAATATATGGTATGTATTGTAGGTGTTATATGAATAATTTGGTCGTTTTTCTTGGGATATGTTTATTCAATGTTAAATGTGACCTTTACTTTGGGGAAATTTGCGTATTAAATGCATGGGCATTAATAGCATGTTTGACCCCAGTATAATGTATTTAAACTACATAGGTGATTGTTTAATAAAGTTTGTAACATAATTTCAACTGGCTTAATTGTGAGTTGTATGGAAGTTATTAATTGATGCATGTTGGGTGAGTAACAATTCATAAATGTAACTTATTATAAGCTTTATTTAAATGTGTCTAGATGTTTTATTATTTAAATACCGAATGAACGACAAATATTGTAACACCCCTTACCCGTACCCGAGGCCGGGATAAGGTACGAGGCATTACCGGACAAACATACAAATATTAAACTAAAATACGGGCCATAAAATTTCATTCAAATTTCAAAACGTTCATTCACTTACACATAGTCCCTTATTTGAGTCTACGAAGCCCAAAACATACTTTAGAAAGGGTTCGGGACTAAACCGAGAACTTACGAAAATCTTGGAAATTTCATGCTTTAAGGCTCCACACGCCCGTGTCCCAAAGTCGTGTTCCATACACGGCTGAGACACATGGTCGTGTCTCTGCCTGTGTGGAATATACCTAGGCTATTTTCCAAGCTTTTGCACTTATACAAAATCAAAAGTATATAACATGGTATTCATTTAATGATTAAATATTCTCAATTAAACCACAAACATAGCATTTGTATGTCATCATACATGTGTCTCTCATACTCATTTTACCTTGTTTATTATAGTACCACTTATACATTTATACCAAGATTATCATCTTACAAAATATCTTCAGCTTAATCATCAAGCATTCATATTTAAAACTAGATCATATCTTTATAAAATACATCAATTCAGATATCATAAAATAACATGTTTGCTCGAAACATTTCAATTTAACTCCATACCCAACAAGTATTACATTGAGACTAGTCATATATATATATATATATATACATGTCATGATACATATCATTCTCTTTCTCTTTTCTTGTAAACACATATCATTTATTTCATTATATCAATATTTCATATACCATAGTTTCCATGTATTCCACATATATTTATTTTCCTCCTCCTCCTCTCCATTCCACATCCTTAATGTATATAGCATTCTTGTAAGTATGATTTCACAATTTACTAATAAATGCTCACATCAAACTATCCACACGACTCATAGTCACTTACTTATTTATAATTCGAGCTACAGAGCTCCAAATTAAGATCCATAAATTTCTCCTAAAACTACACTCACATATATTTCCACCATAAAATTTTCATAATTTTTGGTTTATCCAATTAGTACAGTTTATTCATTAAAATATCCCTTGTTGCACTTTCTAACAGTTCTGACCTCTCTTCACTAAAATTTAATTATCTCACAGTACAGAACTCGGATAATGTTCTTGTTGATTTATCTTGAAAATAGACTCATTAGGGATTTTAAAAATATAATTTTAAGCCTCTAATTATTTTTATCCAAAATTTTGTGATTTTCCAAAGTCAGAACAGGGGATCACGTAATCATTCTGAACCAGTCTCACAAAAACATAAATATCTAAAAATATAGAACTCCTTTTCTTGCTTTATTTCTTTTATATGAAAATAGACTCATTGAGATTTAATTTTATATCTCATTAAGTCTCTGATTCAATTTCTACTATTTTTGGTGATTTTTCAAAATCACATCACTGCTACTGTCCAAAACAGTTTTATTGCTAATTCACTCTTTCACACTTTCTTTGTATTAACCTCATTTTAACAAACATATCACAAATCATTTTCACCACATTTCATACATCACAAGTATAGGCCCATGATCACAAGGTCACCATAAAATCATCCTCATGTATAACTTACTTGTTTATAACCTCACCACATCCTGGTCACTTAATGAACACATCATTCACATAATCAAGTTCCTGCACTTATTCATCACAAAACTCACAAAGCAATACATAGAGAGTCTCTCGTTGAACACTTCGGATCAATCCTCGATACTTGGTGGTTTTAGCACATAGCTCCACCCATCATATAGTTCGGCTCTCTTGTACACATGGTGAACACTCAGTACCACCCATGTGACTTAGCCAATTTATCTCGTAGCTCTCTTGTCTACATGGTGTCCTTCACCTGGAACCACACATGCGACCTAGCTACATATATCCCATAGCTCTCTTGTCTACATGGTGTACACATAGTATCACCCATGTGACCTAGCTACATCATAATGTCTTGTAGCTCTCTTGTACACATGATGTGCACTCAGCACCATACATGTGACCTAGCTACATACTATCTGTATCATCCAATCTTTCCGAAGGTTCAACCGGGATTTCTCTCTCTTTTCCAACAATTTCACCAATCAAGTAATTATCCACAAACATATTTCCAATATTATTATAAAATATCATAATACAAGTAAAATTGATGTATTACTTACATATAAACTTACATCTCATTTAATATCAAGGCATTAACATTAAATTACACATTGCCTTATTAAAAATCATATGAACTTACAATTTCCCATAATATCCATAATCATAGAAATCACATTTATGTATGATAATTCAATGACTTCATGTACCATAGACATATTTTAAATCAATTCATAAACTTGGCACCATAATCATTTAATTTAATATAATTCAATTAATTCACTAAATTTAACTTTCAAATATAAATTACAAAGATTATTGTCGTATTATTATCATACCAACTTACATACTTTCAACACCTCGGAAATCATAATGAATATATCAATTTTACATTGAAACATGCATAAATTAATGATTATTATACATATGAACTTACCTCGATACTAAAACAGCCATTTTACCAACTTTCCCAATTTTCGATTTTTCTCTCATTCTAGGTTCAAATCTCATTTTCCAGGATCTAAAACATCATATTTTACTTATTTAATTAATTTACTATTCAAAACAGTCCTTAACACAAACTTTGGAAAAATTACAATTTTGCCCCTAAACTTTTGCATATTTACACTTTTGCCCCTAGGCTCGGGAATTAAACTTCATCCCTTATTATTATGTTTTATGACATGCTTATCACTTTTTCCTTCTATGGAAACATCAAATTCTCACTCTAACATATACTTATAACTATTAGGTATTTTTACCGATTAAGCCCTTTTACTCGTTTTCACTCAAAACCGAGTAGCACAAGTTGTCTAACATAATTTAAAACCTCATATTCTATCATAAAACATCAAAATAAACACATTTCACCTATGGGTATTTTTCCAAATATGAGCCCTAGCTTAAATTATTGCTAGAATAAGCTTAATCAAATTATCGGGATTCCAAAAACGTAAAGAACTTGAAAAACGGGGTTATAACGGACTTACTATTTAGCTTGGAAAGCTTGAAAACCCTAGCCATGGCTTCCCCCATGCTAATTTCGGCCTCCATGAGAAAGATGAGTCAATTTTGGCTTTATTTTCCCTTTTTTATTTCTTTTAATTACCAAATGACCAAAATGCCCTTCCTTATTAAACTTTCAAAAATTCCATCTATGTCCAATTTTTGTCCATCACTTAGAAATTGGTCAAATTTCTATTTAATACCTCCTAATTAATATTTCAAAGCAATTTCATACTAGAAACTTCTAGAATGCAAGTTTTGCAACTTATTCAATTTAGTCCCTAACTTCAAATTGAGCACTTATGCATAGAATTTCTTCACGAAATTTTCACACAATCATGCAATAATATCATAGAACTCAAAATAATCATAAAATAATTATTTCTATCTCGGATTTTGTGATCCCGAAACCTCTATTCCAACTAGACCTAATTTTGAGCTATTACAAATATTATGCTACCTTTGGTTAAGTTGATTAATTATGTTTCATATGTGTTAGTAAAGATTCTAATGAGTTAATAGGTATTATTGAATAAAGATTGATATGAGACATGATAATAATTAATTATTAGTTTGGTAACATATTCATTTTATAGATATGATTAAGTATAATGGCAATGATTATTTACATACATGATTTTTGGTTTGAGTTTACATTGAAAGATTATTTTAAAATATGATGTTTGTGAGTTTTGTTTATGAATTTGAATTATTAATTTGTACATATATGTCATATATTAGTTGAATATAAAAAAAATTTATGAATTGTCATATGTCAGGTAATGTCTCTTAACCCTAATCTGGTGGTGGATACGGGCTAGGAGTGTTACATAGCTACTCCAAATACCCACTATTTCACACACTTATCATCTATTTCACAACTTATGCAATATAGTCCTTTTAGGTGTTTTCATACTAACACGTTTCACAAAAGTTGGTCATAAGACACCCCAAGACTCATTTTCTTCCATAAAAACTCAGTAAACATTACAAACCCTTTCATGGAAAAACTCTAAACTCTTAATCATTTTGTAAAATAGTACCCTCATTTGAAAGCTTATGCTTCAAGGGTCTCAAAAGTACGAAAATATTCAAGAAAAGCCATAAAAATCACTTACTTGTGAAGGCTTAAAGTTGCTAAAATTTCAAGCTCTTAAAACCCCATTTCTTGCTAAAAATTTCGGTTGAGAAGAAAGAATAGATGAAAAAGATGAATGATAGGCACTTAAGGTATTATTATATTATACCTTATGTCATCAACATACCTAATGTTGACTTTTCAACATTTTTACCTCCCATGGCCGGCCAAACTATCACAATAGGGTCTAATTGTCCTTTAAAGACCCCCAATTTTTATTCTCTAGCTATTTAACACCTATAGCTATCAATTTAGGACTTTTGCATTTTATGCGATTTAGTCCATTTTCCCAATTGAGCTCATGAACATCAAAATTAACCCACCAAATTTTTCATACACTAATATAAATATGCAATGACTCCAAAAAATAATAAAATAATTTATTCGACTTTAGATTTGTAGTCCTGAGACCACTATTTCAACTAGCCCTAAACTCGGGCTATTACATTTCTCCCCCCTTAGGGATTTTCGTCCCTAAAAATCTTACCGGTGAATAAGTTCGGGTACTGATCTCTCATAGTCTCTTCGGGTTCCCATGTGGCTTCCTCGACTCCATGTCTATACCATAAAACCTTCATGAGTGTACTACTCTTATTTCTTAACTGTTTGAGTTCCCGAGCCAATATCTTAACCAGCTCTTCGCCATAAGTCATATCTAGAAGAATCTCAACCTCTGTTGGCTTAATCACATGCGAAGGGTCTAATCTATATCAACGTAACATGGACACATGAAACACGTCATGAATCTTTTCCAATTCGAATGGCAAAGCCAATCGATAGGCAACTGACCTTACTCTCTCGATAACCTCATATGGTCCTATGAAACGAGGACTCAACTTGCCTCTTCTACCAAATTTGAGGACTTTCCTCCACGGGGACACTTTCAGAAATACCTTAGACTTGAAACTCAATTTACTTTTGTTTCAAATCCGCAAAGGATTTCTATCTATCTCAGGTGACCTTCAAGCAGTCACAAATCACTTTAACTTTCTCTTCAGTCTCTTTGATTAAATCGACCCCGTGAATCTGACCTTCTCTGAGCTCAATCCAATATAAGGGCGTTCGACACTTTTGCCCATACAAAGCCTCATAAGGCGCCATGTTCAAACTTGTCTAATAACTGTTGTTGTAGGCGAATCCAACCAATGGAAAATACTTTTCCCAACTACCTTGAAACTCGAGAACACAACACCGTAACATGTCTTCTAAAATCTGAATCCCTCTTTCTGACTAGTCGTCTGTTTGGGGGTGAAATGCTGTGCTAAAACTCAACTTTGGTCCTAAAGCCTCTTGTAACTTTTTTCCAAAACCTCGAGGTAAATCTTGGGTCCCTATCTGAAATAATCAACAAAGGCACTCCATGAAGCCTCACAATCTCAGAGACGTACAAGTCTGCCAGTTTCTCGAGAGAGTAATCAGTACGCACTAGTATAAAATGTGCCAACTTTATTAGCCTATCCACAACAACCCAAACAGTATCCTTTTTTTTGAGGTTACCGGCAGACCTGTCACAAAATCCATAGTGATCCTATCCCACTTCCACTCTGGGACCACGATAGGCTGAAGTAGACCCGAAGGTACTTGGTGTTCAGCCTTCACTTGCTGACACACAAGACACTTGGAAACAAACTCTAAAATATCTCTTTTCATCCCTGACCACCAGTACATTTTCTTCAAGTCGTTGTACATTTTTACACTGCCCGGATGGATAGACAAACACCCTCTATGTGCCTCATCTAGAATTTTCTGAATAAACTCGTTGTTCTTAGGTACACAAACTCTATCTTTGAACATCAAACACCCATCGACACCAACATGAAACTCGGATTTATTTTCCATCTTACACTGAGACATTTTAGCTTGCAACTCCTTATTACTTTTCTGAGCCTCTCGGGTCTCTCGTAGAAATGACGGTCTAGCTCCCAATCAACTAGGATCGAACCATCGCTAAACATAGACAACCGAGTATTCATGGCTCTCAAAGCAAACAATGACTTTCTACTCAAGGCGTCAATGACTACATTTGCCTTTCCCGGGTGATAGTCAATCACCAACTTGTAATCCTTTATCAACTCTAGCCACCTTCATTGCCGCAAATTCAACTCCGTTTGAGTCATCAAATACTTGAGACTTTTGTGGTCAGTGAATACTCGGCATTTCTCTCCATACAAATGGTGCCTCCAAATCTTCAGTGTGAACACGATGGCGGCCAACTCTAGGTCATGCGTCGGGTAATATTTCTCATGTGGCTTTAGCTGTCTTGAGGCATAGGCTATAACCTTGCTTCTTGCATGAGCACACACCCCAAACCATTCAAGGAGGCTTCGCTATAAATCACAATTTCCTTACCCGACTCTAGTTGCACTGACACTAGGGCTTCGGTCAACAAAGCCTTTAATTACTCAAAACTCTATTGGCACTTTTTAGTTCATTCGAACTTGACATCTTTTTGCAGCAGTCTTGTCATCAAGGTAGCTGTCATAGAGAACCCTTGAACAAACCTTCTATAATATCCTACCAAACCTAAAAAGCTTCAGACCTCTGTCACATTCTTCAGCGGTTTCTATTCAAAAATAGCTGAGACTTTGCTTGGGTCAACTCTAATCCCGTCACCCGACATAATGTGTCCTAGAAATCCAACCTCCTTAAGCCAAAATTTGCTCTTGCTGAACTTGGCATACAATTGTTTGTCTCTCAGGGTCTATAATACACTCCTTAAATGCTTCGCATGCTCACTTTCATCACTCGAGTAAATCAGTATGTCATCAATAAAAACCACTATGAATTTATCCAAATACGGCCGAAAAATGCAGTTCATCAAATCCATAAACACTTCCGGGGCATTAGTCAAACCAAAAGGCATGATGGAGAACTCATAATTCCTGTATCTTGTCCAAAACACAGTCTTCGGTACATCTTGTTCTTTTCACCCTTAACTGGTAGTATCCTAACCTCAGGTCAATCTTGGAAATACAGTGGCTCCCTTTAACTGATCAAATAGGTCATCGATCCTTGGCAAAGGATACTTGTTCTTCACTGTTACTTTATTGAGCTGTCTATAGTCGATGCATAACCTCATTAACCCATCTTTCTTTTTCATAAAGAGTACCGGAGCACCCCACAGGGAAAAGCTCGGTCTCACAAAGCCCTTGTCCATTAACTCTTGTAGTTGAGCTTTCAACTCCTTTAACTCCATAGGAGCCATCCTATACGAAGCAATCGAGATGGGTGTCGTGCCCGGTATCAACTCGATTCCAAACTCTACTTCCCTCACTGGAGGAAGTCCGGGTAATTCCTCTAGAAACACGTCTATAAACTCACAAATCACTAGTATCGATTCAATCTTCAACTCAGAAACTTGAGTATTCAACACCAAAGCTAGGTAAGCTTCATATCCTTTTCTCAAATATTTCTTAGCAGTTAAAGATGATACTATTACCAGCAAAGTATCTGACTCATCTAGTCCAACCTGAAGAACAATTCCATCTTCACATTTCAATTCAATAACTTTTCTCCCACAATCCACTACAATACTATGAGAAGTCAACCAATCCATCCCAAGGATTACATCAAATTCATTAAACGACTACAACATCAAGTTGGCCGGAAAACAATGACCCCTAATTGTCAAAGGACAATTTCTACACACTTGGTCTACTAACACATATCTACCCAAGGGCTTGGACACTCTTATCACAAATTCAGTGAACTCTACTATCATGTTCATTTGAGGTATCAATTCCATACAAATATAAGAGTGGTCTAACACCCCGAATTTGTGCCTAGAATGAATGGGCCTTGAGCAGAGGAACAGTGAGAAGGCTTGACGTAAGCAGTTAGTTGTGCAAGAAATGACACAAATAAATGCCTACTTCAGTGGCTAAGTGTCCTGAGGAGTGTTGGAGAAGTCCTGGGTTCAAATTTAGGCTCTAGCAAAACTTTAGTTTTTCCTCTTAAGTGAATCTAGACACTAGTGTCACGGACTTAAGATTCTTGCCTCAGAATCCGTGTGGCCTTAGGCAGTTTCTTACTCCAAAAATGCCTAAGTCAGCCTAACTTCCACAAAAGAAGGATTCAACAGAATTCCTCCCAAAACACAACTCAAGCGAAAGCAACTCAAAGCCAACAAGATGAAAGAAAAATGAGATAAGAACACAAGAGAGAAAAGTTTGAGTGAATGCTCTCAAGGATTCTTCTTACTCAAAACTCAAGTGATTTACAATGAGGGAAGAGGTCTCTTATTTATAGTTGAGCCTCTCCAAATCCAACGGTACAAAATTAAGCACATCAATGGCTAAGATTAAAAGACACCTACCACCAAATATAAAATCATATCTTCTAAGATTACATATATTATCTAAGATATGTAATCTTATAAAATAATATCTTATAAGATCATGTTTCCATATTTTTCTAACTTGTAGATGGGCCTTCAATCTCTTCAAGCAACGGGCCGGTCCGATTAGGCCAAATGACCTCCTTCTTTCTTGATAGTTCACACAGATGTGTCATGGTTGCGGGCTCCCATGCACAACCCATGACATTCTCCCCCACCAAATCTAGCGACGCCCTCGTCGCATCCTCCGCATGGTATCGATCTATCTTGTCTTGGAATTGCCACAGGGCTTCAGCAGGTTCCCAACTCATCTCACTATCCGGGAATCCCTTCCATTGGACTAAGTATTCGCGCCGTGGTCGGTAGTACTTACGTCTGACCACACGATCCGCTTCAATGTTCTCGACCTCTCGATCATAGGTGACTTTTACCCCCATTGGTGCTCGTTCAGACTTGCTTCGATTTGGGTCTTCTCCATCTTTATGGAATGGCTTAAGCATACTCACATGGAATACTGGATGGACTTCAAGCTTTTCAGGCAACTCAAGCTTGTAGGCCACCTTGCCTACCTTCTTCACAATTCGAAATTGCCCTTCATACCACCGAACGAGTCCTTTGTGTAACCCATCATGTCGCAAAATCAGGTGTAGTTTGGCAAGAACTGGGTCACCAACTTGAAATTGCACGTCCCTTCGATTTCGATCCGCCCATTTTTTGTTGCGCTTACTTGCCTTATGTAGACAAGCTCTAGCTAGATCGTTTTGCTCTTGCCAATCCCTCGCAAATCGATAAGCTGCTGGATTCGGTCCCGCATAACGAGTTGCAACTGCATTGGGTGTAAGCGGCTGTTGCCCCGTCACTATCTTAAACGGACTCTGGTTCGTTGCCCCACTTCGTTGCAAGTTATACGAAAACTGGGCCACATCCAACAACTTTGGCCAATCCTTTTGTGTTGTACTTACATAATGTCGAAGATACGTCTCCAACAATGCATTCACTCGTTCGGTTTGCCCATCAGTTTGGGGATGCATGATAGTGGAAAAGTTTAAGTCTGAGCCCATTAATTTGAACAACTCTGTCCAAAATCGACCCGTGAATCGCCCATCTCGATCACTGATGATAGACTGGGGTACCCCCAATACTTCACCACATGCTTAAGGAATAAGCGAGCCGCCTCCTCACGGACACTCCTTGGTTATGGGATGAAAGTTGCATACTTGAAAACCTATCCACCACAACAAAAATACTCATGAATCCATCGGATTTAGGCAAACCTGTGATAAAGTACATGGACAAACTCTCCCATGGGCGCTCCGGAATGGGCAACGGTTGTAACAAACCAGCAGGGGCTTTCAGCTCAACCTTATCTTGTTGGCATATTAAACAAGTTTTCACATGGGTCTCCACATCATCACCCATGTGAGGCCAATAAAATCGATCCTCCAATAGAGCCAAGGTGTGGTGTACTCCGGGATGGCCAGCCTATTTTGAATCATGACATTCCTTCATGACTTCTCTTCATAAATTCCCATGTTGAGGCACATATAGACGTCGCCCATGAGTGTATAGCAATTCTCCCTCGAGCCAAAATCGCCTTGTCTTTCCATCTCTAGCAAGCTCCATCAGATTTTTGGCCGTGGGATCATGGGACAGTCCTTCTTGAATGCGCTCTAATAAGGGACTCTCGGGTTGGCTTATCGTTGCAAATTCCATTTTTCGGCTAAGTGCATCGGCCACAATGTTGGCACTCCCCGGCTTGTATTCCATGCTAAAATCAATCTTTGCTAGGAAAACCTGCCAACGAGCCTGCTTGGGGGACAACTTTTTTTGGGTTAAGAAATAGCTATTTGTAACATTATCAGTGAATACCACAAACCTGGAACCCAGCAAATAGTGTCTCCATGTGTGTAAACAATGCACCACTACCGTCATCTCTTTTTCTTGGACCGTGTATCTCCGTTCTGTCTCGTTAAGCTTTCGACTCTCGAAAGCAATCGGATGCCCATCTTGCATAACACCCCTCCAATCGCATACTCTGAAGCATCTGTGCGTACCTCATACGCCTTTGAAAAATTTGGCAATGTGAGTACAGGCTCACTCGTCATCGCTTGCTTCACTTGGTTGAAGGCTTTCTTACACTGAGGGTCCCAATCCCACACTTTGCCCTTTTTCAACAGGTCCGTCAAGGGTGCAGTGATCTTGGAATAGCCTTCAATGAAGCGACGGTAGTAATTTGCTAATCCAAGGAAAGACCGCAACTCCGTCACCTTGGTTGGTGGCTCCCAATCGGCAATTGCTTGAACTTTACTTTCATCCATTCAAATCGTGCCACCTCCCACAATATGGCCTAGAAATGGCACTTCTCGTTGGGCAAAGGAGCATTTCTCCTTTTTGACATATAGCTCATTTTCTCGTAGAGTTTGGAGCATTTCCCCCAAGTGTCCCACATGCTCTTCGAGCGTCTTACTATACACCACAATATCGTCAAGATAAACAACCATAAAACGATCCAAAAAAGGTTGTAATACCTTATTCATTAGGGTACAGAATGTGGCTGGAGCATTTGTCAACCCAAACGGCATCACCAAGAACTCAAAGGACCCATATCTAGTTACACAGGCTGTCTTGGGCTCATCCCTTGGCTATTCTCACTTGGTGGTACCCGATCGCAAATCCAACTTAGTAAACCATCTCGCTACCAAGTTGATCGAACAAATCGCAATAAGAGGAATGGGATACTGTTTTTTATAGTGATTTTGTTTAGGGCCCTGTAGTCGATGCACATTCTCAAAGATCCATCATGCTTCTTTTGAAATAACACAGGTGCACCGAATGGGGCTTTAGATGGCCTAATGAACCATGGGGCTTTAGATGGCCTAATGAACCCGGCATCTAAAAGCTCTATCAACTGCTTTCGCAATTCCTCTAGTTCCGGTGGAGCCATTCGATATGGTACCCTTGCTGGCGGTTCAGTATTGGGCAACAGCTCAATCTTGTGGTCCACCTCCCTCTTTGGTGGCAATCTTTTGGGCAACTCCATGGGCATTACATCTTGAAATGACTTTAGCAACCGTTCCACTTCCTTTGGAATTTCCCCCTCAAATTTATCATCTATATTGTCTCTCAAGGTAGCTAGGTAGGAGACTTCATTTCGACGGACTCCTTTGGCAAATTGAATTGCCGACAAGGTTTTTCCCTCCATGCTTCCCTTCCTTTTCATTCTCACCATATATCGTTGGTTTGCATCAGAGATTGTCATGTAATTCTCGGAAGGGTGAATATCCGCATTAAGCCTGTCAAGTAAACTTAATCCAACTACAAAATCGTAATCATTAAGTGGGATTACCTTAATGGTCGCTTTGCCCGTCCACTCGCCAAGTTTGAGTTCTACCCCTTTTGCCACTCCTGTTATGGGAATGCTTTCTGAATTCACCGTTTTGATTTGTCCCGAATCTTCCTCAATTCTGAGGCCAAGTTCCTTTGCCATTTCTTTGGACATGAATAAATCAGACGCACCAGTATCAACAAGTGCATTCAATCTTCTGCCAGCTACGATGATGTCCACAAACATCAACCCATTGCTTAACTTCTCTTCGACACCTCCTAATATCGAATTAAGGCTTTTGGTGTCATCTTCGGCTTCCTTGCGTGCCTCCATGGCATGAAAAGCGGCTCTCTTTGGACAGACACTTATTTTATGTGGGCCTTGGCAAAGAAAGCACTTCATTGGTCCTTTTCTATCCCAAGGCTTACCTTGACTAGACTTTGGGCCTTTGTCATTCTTTTCCCCTTGATCCTTGTCTCCCCCACCATTGCCTTTGGGTCTCGACTTGGGTTTGAAAAAATCATTATTATCAAACTTTCTACCCCCAACATCATAGAAATTTTCTGCCTTGGCCATAGCTTCGGTCAATTCGGTGATATCTAGGCGACGCAACTCTTGCTTGGCCCACATTTTTAAACCATCCTCGAACCAATAGAATGTTTTTTCTCATTCAAGTCTCGAGATCCAAGCATCAACTGTTGAATTTTAACATAATCTCGAGCAGTACCTTGTTGCGTAAGCCGACGCAACTTAGCACGAGCCTCCTTTTCGGCATGTTGTGGATAAAACTGCTTCTTCAACTCTCTTTGGAACTCTTCCCAAGTTCCAATGGTCGTTCCTCCACGTCTCTCATTCGTGGACCTACGTCTCCACCACAAGAGAGCAACATCAGAAAAGTAAATTGAAGCGGTGTTTACCTTGGTGGCATCATCCTCAATGCCAATTGCTCGAAAATATTGCTCCAATTCCCACAGGAAGTTGTCCACTTCTCTTGCGGACCTAATCCCCTTGAACTTCTCGGGTTTTGGAACATCCACATGACGTTGCTTCGGTCCCGAAGCCAACATCCCACTTCCCAAGGCAGCCTTATAGATTCTGAGCTCCCCCTTAAGCTCAGCAATCTCTTCCTTCATGGCAGTCAGCAGGGCCTCAAGAGCTTCGTCCCTCCCTGTCAGTTTGTCCGAAGTGGATCTGAGGGAGTCCAACACAAACTCCTTGCTATCTTCCCTCAGTTCCTCCATACGGGTTAGGACCACTTCAAGTGTCTCTTTCATGTCACAAACGGACTCCTCGAGATTAACCACTCGAATTTCCAAGCTCGGCAGCATATCCCTCGATCGACTAGCCTTTCTAGCCCTCCCACGGGTTTCCATTGGCTCATTCCGATCAACAACTTCTTTCGACATATCTCAAAAGTGCTTTCGAACTGGCTCTGATACCAACTGTCACGGACTTAAGATTCTTGCCTCAGAATCCGTGCGACCTTAGGTAATTTCTTACTCCAAAAACGCCTAAGTCAGCCTAACTTCCACAAAAGAAGGATTCAACAGAATTCCTCCCAAAACACAACTCAAGCAAAAGCAACTCAAAGCCAACAAGATGAAAGAAGAATGAGATAAGAACAAGCCAGGGAAAATAAGAACACAAGAGAGAAAAGTTTGAGTGAATGCTCTCAAGGATTCTTCTTACTCAAAACTCAAGTGATTTACAATGAGGGAAGAGGTCTCTTATTTATAGTTGAGCCTCTCCAAATCCAACGGTACAAAATTAAGCACATCAATGGCTAAGATTAAAAGGCACCTACCACCAAATATAAAATCATATCTTCTAAGATTAGATATCTTATCTAAGATATGTAATCTTATAAAATAATATCTTGTAAGATCATGTTTCCATATTTGTCTAACTTGTAGACGGGCCTTCAATCTCTTCAAGCAACGGGCCTGTCCGATTGGGCCAAATGACCTCCTTCCTTCTTGATAGTTCACACAGATGTGTCATGGTTGCGGGCTTCCATGCACAACCCATGACACTAGCACATAGGTCTTATAATTAATTATCACAAAAGGAGCCTATGGTGTGGTGGCAAGGTGGCGTGTAGAGTAACTTTAAGGTTTGAGGTTCGAGTGTTGGCGCAGCATAAAAGTAGTATTTATTTTGCTACATGGGACGGCTGGTATTTGAGTTAAATGAGGACTCTAAGTTTGAATAGGTCGTGAGGAATTTGAATGGGTTGGTGAAGGAGTAAATTAAGGAAAGGGTTGAAAAGGAAATCAGTGAGCGGATTATGGAGTGATTTATGGAGGAAAAATAGGAAATTTGAAGGGAGAGGAGAGTGTTGTGTCAAATTTGGTCTTTAGCCATTGAGGGAAATCGGTTTTGGGCATTTCTTCTGGGAGCCATGTTCGTTAAGGGTCATTTGAGGGGTCTTTCAGTTTTCTTTTTCTGACGTTTCAATCCTTTTTCTCCTCATTTTCAGTTTTTACCTTTTTTTATTGAGGCTCTTTCTACTCTTTGTTATCCAAAGCCGAATAACTGCAATTGTTCTGCTCGGGTACCTTTTCGGTTCTAGTTTGTTACGTTTTTCCTTTCTCCTCTTATCATTTTTTGCTTAGGCCGATTACCTTAGTACTTTTGGGTCAGTTTTGGCAAACATCCCTTGACTTCTTTTTTGACTTTTTCCCTCTTCTTCTCTTGGCCAATTCTTGGCTTCTCTCCCTCTCTGTTTCTTTCGATTTTTGGGTAATCTTTCTTTCTCTCTTCTATTGCCGATTCTCTTTTCTCTCTTTCAATGCTGGCTGAATACCCCCTATCCTCTGCCTTTAATTTTGTTATACTGGTCAAATTCTTCATACCCCCATTTGTTGTTGTTTTGACTGGGGGAAGGATTGTCCCATCTGGTTCCTCGATTTAAGGGTATACTTTTGGGTGTGCTATTGCAGGTCGAATACCTCTTTCAACCTTTCGTAGTACCACGTTTCGATATTTATCAAGGGGTTGTTATCGGATTTCGTCAATAGTTTTAGTGGGCTAGACCACGCTCATTCAATCAAGGTTTTGTGCTCGAGGATTTCTGCACCTTTTCGTTAGCAATGTGTGTAACTGTACATCAAAACCTATGACTGTAGGTCAGCAAAATGCCGAAAAGCCAGAAATATGGCGTATGATGCCACACGAGCATACGATCATGCGTGTGGTGAACCAAGCTCACGGAACGTGGGCATACGACGAGGAAGGCCACCATGAGCGAATTCGCAGGCTTAGGCCGTAGTAGGCCACTTGGGCCCCGAAATGGGTCGAATAGGCCCAATGGGCCCATGGGCCCGCTTGTGTCAAATCAATTACTAAATGGAATATGGTTGGGCTTGTCATGTCGCGTACATGGCATAGGTCGTTCTAGGCCACGTTGGGCCGTGTGGGCCTAATGGGCTTGTGGGCCAACACGGAAAAAATGTATGTTATATGGTAAGTTTTGGACTGAGCTACATCGTTCGTACAACCGTGAATAGTTCTGGGTTAAATGGGCCCAATAGGCCTATGGGCCTGCGTGGGTAAATTTCCCTGTTAAGCGGAAAGTATATAGACTTGTCATGTCGCGCACATGACCTAGGTTGTTTTGGGCTGAAATGGGCCGCGTGGGCCCAATGAGCTCGTGAACCCACACAGATAAAGCGGTAAGTGACTATTAATTAGCCGGGCTATGGTGTACATATAGCCGTATCTAAATTTAGGCTAAATGGGCCACACGAGCGTATGGGCCCACTTGGGCTGAGTAATGGGCCTTAGGCCCACTTGTACCGTTATGTCTGTTTAGGTTATTTAAGTCGCTCGGGGCGACGGTGGACCTTCTGTTGGGTCGTTAAGACCCCGGTTTGTAAAATACCCTCAATTTGTAAAATTACCAAAATACCCCTGGTTTGTAAAGTTACTGAAATACCCCCGGATTATAAAATTACCGAAATACCCCCAATTTGTAAAATTATCGAAATACCTCTGTAGGGTAAAATAACTATTTTGCCCTTGTGGGTAAATGACCGGCTTAGACTATGAATTTGACTGATTTGACTGTGATTGTATGACTGTGTTTTAACTGACTTGACTGTGGTTGTAAAACTGAGACGCTTTTAATATATGTTTAATTGACTGTTATTGAGCATGGCCATTCTGCATACACGTGTGATGATTGAGCATGACATACACGACATTTTGCATAAGGCTGGGACATTGATATGGAGGAAGTACTGTTCTGATAGGGTCGCACAGGTCACACGAGACAATTGTGGATCCAGTATTGAGATGTTAAGGTCACATGGGTCATACAAGATGACTATAGACTGACGGAAGGCTTAAAGTAGTATAATCTTATTATGGCTCTATGCCAACCTAAAAATGGCTTTGTGCCATCTTGACTATAGCTTTGTGCCAAACGTATTTACCCGTGGCTATCTGCCTAACATATGTATTGATGACTCTGTGTCGATCATATTTACCCAAGCCTGTGTGCCGATTATATTACCGTCGCTGATGGCTATGTGCCAAACATAATACAGTTATCGATGGTTGTGCCAATTATAATACCGCTACTGAAGGCTTAGAGCTGCATATATACTAGCAACTTTGCTGCAATTTCGATTAGTGTCGTAACTGGTGCTAACATTGGTGTGCTGGCTGGGTGGGTCGATTTTATCCCCACGTAAGTGTAGGGTTGGTACGGGTGGTGTGTTGGCTGGATCGGGGTGGGATGCATCCTTATACTGTTGCATATTTGTTTATGAGATCTGTCACTGTATTGGGCTTAGGCCCACTTCTTCTGTTATTGGTTTGGGCTAGGCCCAATTGATTTTGTTATGGGCTGTGACCCAAATGATATTGTAGTGGGCTTCGGCCCTATGCTCTGAACTGGATTGTATTGTTACTGTTAAAGGGTTCTAGCCTGCATCGTTTACATTCGCTTTTTGATATCTTGTTGTTACTCTAGTAAGGGGATTACACATTGAGTTTTCACAAACTCACCCAGTTTATTTATTCTGCAGGTAATCCCCAGCATTAGGAGGATCGGTGCTACGAGAGACTCGGAGATGGCCACACGACCGCTTTTGGACTTTATTTATGTTTTAGATTCTATTTTGGGTTTTTAACTTTTGTAATAAGGCCTCTTAAAGTTTCTGGATTTTAACTTTGGGTTTTATTTACTTCGATTTATAACTGTTTTTAAACAACACTACGTTTTCGCAACATTTTCAAAATGGTTTCGCAACTTAGTTTTTTTGACATCACGTTTTTGTAAATCAATTACTTTTAAAATTAGCTTCCACAACTTAAAAGAAATTTTGGGAATAGAATTAATAACTTTTCAATATACCACTTCATAAAATAAACTAACGTAACTAGGATTTTACTCAAGTTTTCAAATAAAAAGGGTTTTCAATGAAAACATGGTTTTCGAAAAACACTTCAATCTGACACGTTAGATTCTGGCTTAACTTCTAGGTCGAGTTTGGGGTGTTACATTTAGTGGTATCAAAGCCAGGTTGCAAAACTCAATTGTGGTATAGGTTTTCAAAATTTAAATTTCAAAAATTTGCTTCCATATATGTGATATGTTTGAGATATCCAGTGGTATGTGAATTTTTCAATGTGTTTCTAGAGGAATTACTAGGATTGCCACCAAAAAGAGAAGTGGAATTTTCTATAGATTTGATTCCGGGAACTACTCTGATTTCCATAGCTCCGTACCGGATGGCTCCTACAGAATTAAGGGAGATAAAGACACAGTTGCAAGAGCTTGTTGACGGGGGTTTTATCCAACCGAGTCATTCACCTTGGGGTGCTCCAGTTCTGTTTGTGAAAAAGAAAGACGAGTCTTTGAGATTGTGTATCGACTACCGGTAGCTTAATAAAGTAACCATAAAGAATAAGTACCCGTTACCCCAGATTGATGATTTATTTGATTAGCTGAAAGGTGCTACTGTGTTTTCAAAGGTTGATCTTCGATCGGGTTATTATCAGCTACGAGTAAAAGAGTCAGATGTGCCAAAAATAGCCTTTAGAACCACGTACGAGCATTATGAGTTTTTGGTTATGTCGTTTGGGCTAACTAATGCACTTGCAGTATTTATGGATTTAATGAATCGGATATTCAGACCGTACTTAGATAGATTTGTAGTAGTATTCATTAATGATATTTTGGTTTATTCTCGAGATGAAGAAGAACATGCAGAACATTTGAGAATTGTGTTGCAAATTCTGCGAGAGAAGCAGTTATATGCTAAATTCAGTAAATGTGAATTTTGGCTTCGAGAAGTGGATTTTCTAGGACATATTGTATCTGTCGAAGGCATCAGGGTAGATCCAAGTAAAATCTCAGCTATTGTCGATTGGAATCTACCAAAGAATGTATCTGAAGTTAGAAGTTTCTTGGGTTTAGCTGGTTATTATCGGAGATTTGTATAGGGATTCTCTATGATAGCTTCTCCGATGATTCAATTATTGCAGAAAGATGTAAAGTTCGAGTGGACTGATGAATGTCAACAAAGTTTCAACCGATTGAAAGATCTACTAACGAAAGCACCAGTATTAGTGCAACCTGAACCGGGTAAGGAATTTGTTATTTATAGTGATGCCTCATTAAATGGTTTAGGTTGTGTCTTAATGCAAGAAGGTAAAGTAATAGCCTATGCTTCAAGACAACTTAAACCACATGAAAGAAATTACCCAAGACATGATCTTGAATTAGTCTGCTATTGTATTTATACCAAGATATGGCGGCATTACTTGTACGGTGAGAAATGTCATATTTTACTGATCATAAAAGCTTGAAATATTTGATGACACGAAAGATTTGAATTTGAGACAGTAGCAGTGGCTTGAACCGATAAAGGACTATGATTTGATTATTGATTACCATCCGTAAGGCTAATGTTGTAGCTGATGCTTTGAGCCGAAAATCTCTATTTGTTTTACGAGCTATGAATACCCCGTTGTCCTTGATCGATGATGGTTCAATCATAGCTGAATTGAAAGAAAAACTGACATTTTTACAGCAAATATGTGAAGCTCGGAAGAATGATGAGAAGTTACTGAGTTAAATGGGCACATGTGAGTCGTAATGATTTCAATTTGATTGGTTCGATGGTTGTTTATTATTCGAGGTAGGGTATGTGTACCTCGTAATTCGTGAGCTTATCTGTAAGATTCTATGCGAGGCTCACAGCGGTACTATGTCTGTACATCCGGGGGGTAATAAAATGTATAATGATCTGAAAAAGATGTACTGGTGATCGAGAATGAAACGTGATATCTCTGAGTTTGTATCAAGGTGTTTAATATGTCAGCAAGTTAAAGCTGAACATCAGGTACCTTCGGGGTTACTTCAGCAAATTACTATAACAGAATGGAAATGGGAAAGAATTACTATGGATTTTGTATCGGGGTTACCTTTGTCTCCGAGGAAAAAAGATGCTATTTGGGTGATTGTTGACCGATTGACAAAGTCAGCGCACTTTATTCCGGTACATATGGATTATTCTTTAGATAAATTAGTTGAACTATACATATCTGAGATTGTTAAGCTACATGGAGTGCTTGTCTCTATTTTATCAGATAGAGATCCCCGATTTACGTCTCGTTTTGGGGACAAATTGCAAGAAGCCTTAGGTAATCAGTTGTATTTCAGCACTGCATTTCATCCTCAGACAGATGGTCAATCTGAGTGTGTAATTCAAGTATTGAAAGATATGCTACGATGTTGTATACTAGAGTTTGAATGTAATTGGGAGAGGTATCTACCTTTGATTGAATTTGCTTACAACAATAGTTATCAGTCGAGTATTAAAATGGCTCCATATGAAGCTTTGTATGGTAGAAAATGTAGAACACCATTATATTGGACAGAGCTCAGTGAAAGGAAGATACATGGGGTTGATTTGATCCGGGAAACAGAAGAAAAAGTAAAGGTTATTCGAGATAGTCTAAAAGCAGCTTCCGATCGTCAAAAATCATATGCCGACCTTAAATGCAAAGAGATTGAATTTCAAGTCGGTGACAAAGTATTCCTGAAAGTGTCTCCTTGGAAGAAAGTTCTCCGATTCGGTCGAAAGGGTAAACTGAGTCCAAGATTTATTGGGCCATATGAAATCATAGAAAGAATTGGACCGGTCGCTTATCGATTGGCATTACCACCGGAACTTGATAGAATCCATAATGTTTTTCATGTATCTATGTTACGACGATATCGATCAGATCCTTCACATGTTATTTCTCCGACAGAAGTGGAGATTCAACCGGATATGACTTACACTGAAGAACCAGTCAAGATATTGGCACGGGAGACAAAAGAGCTTAGAAATAAGAAGATAAATTTGGTGAAAATATTGTGGCAAAAGCATGGGATTGAGGAAGCGACATGGGAACCGGAGGAGGCAATGAGGAAACAATACCCAAATCTCTTTACTGGTAAGATTTTCGAGGACGAAAATCCTTAAATGTGGGGAGAGTTGTAATGGCCTAAATTCAAACTTATCGGAACAGTGGTTTCGTAACCACAAATCTGATTTAAAGAGAAATTTATTTCAATATTTTTGCATGAAAATTGATATGATAGGAAAATCGTATAAAAATATTGATAGAAAAAAAATTTACCGATTTAGTGGTTAGTTAGAAAAAGAAATTATTGAAGAAATTGGGTAAAAATAAGGTATCGAGACCTCTATCTCGTAAAAATGAGTCGAAAATAATTTTATAAATATTTATGAAATGTTATTAATGTGGTATTAAAATTTCGTTAGGAAATTTTAATGTTTGGGTAGTTAATTAAATGAAAAGGACTAAATTGTAAAAAGTGTAAAAGTGGATGGGATGATTAAATAGCTTAAGTGTCTAATGAGAGAGGATTTAAAAGGAAATTAGACCCAAAATTTATTTGGGCTGGACGGCAAGGGCATGAAATCAGCAGGAAAATTGACAAATTAAGGGCAAAATTGGAATATTGCAAAATTAACTAAATAAAGCTAGGACTAAATAGGAAATATCTAGATTTCTTTTCATTTCTCTTCAATTCCAGCAGCTAAAAACACCATGGGAGGGTTCTCTAAGCTGGTATTCCATAATTTTTGCACCAAGTGAGTTAATCCTTGCCTTTTTCTTGTAATTTTTGTGTTTCTAAGACTTTTACAACTAGGTCCTACTATTAAATTCATTAGTTTTTGATTTCATGGATGAAATTGAAAGTCACCATGGTTGAGTGATGTAAGTTTATGATGAAATAGAATGAAATTAAAGGTTTAATTTGTTTATGAGATGATTTTATTAGGTAATTTCAATAGAAATTGATTTTTACGACCTAATTGTGAAAATGCTTAGAATTAAAGTCTATTGCTGAAATTTTGATTCCTAAAGGTTTTAAACTAGTTTAAGGTGATAGAATAAAATGTTAATTTAGAAAAATCAGCTCAATTGAGAGGCTAATTGAGTAGGGACGAAATTATCATTTATTAAAAGCTTAGGGGAAAATGGTAATAAACAGCTTGCACTAAAACAGTTTGGACAGCAGCAATAGACTAACTTTTTAAAATCACCATAAATTTTAGGAATCGAATTAGAAGATGAACAAAATATGGAATTAAAGATTATTGAGTCTAGTTTCTCATAGAAGGAATAGTGTAAGCAATAGATTTTTAAATTTTGAGATATAATGAATTTTGTGAGACAAGGTCAGAATGAATTCGGGTTCCCCTGTTCTGACTTTGAAAAATCATAAAAAAAATTGACTAAAAATAATTAGGGGCTTAAATTTATAGGTATAAATTCCTGAATGAATCTATTTTTAAGAGAAACAAACAAGAATATCATTTGAATCCTGTATGAAGAGATAATTAATTTTTAGTGAAGAAGGGTCAGAACTGTCAGACGGCAGAACATGGGTGATTTTAAAGAATAAACTGTACTGATTGGATAAACAAAAAATTCTGAAAATTTTATGGTAATAAGAAATGTGAGTCTAGTTTTAGATAAAATTATTGGATCCTAATTTGGAGTTCTGTAGCTCAGGATAAAAATAATTTAGTGACTATGACTCAAGTAGACAGCTTTGAATGAATTATAAATAATAGTTGAATTATAGAGAATGTTGCATATGAGCATGAAATATTAAATTGATAATTAAATTTATTTATTTAGACCCAGAAGATTCAAATACGAAGCTAGATCGAGGAAAGGAAAAAGTTCGGGATTAGTAGATTTTTTTTTTACAAACAAGTATCAAGGTAAGTTCGTGTAACTTGAATTATATTCTTAAATGCTTGAAATGCATGTTTTTGACGTGAATATGATTTGAATATTCATCATATGGAAATTTATGAAACATTGATATATTTGATAAAAGAGGAAGAAATCTCGATTGAATGAAAGGAAAACTCGATGGATCTCTGAAAAGGAATTGACGGTAAAAAGGATCTAGCCCGGACGGGTGATCCTATCCTGATATAGCCCTCCCGAAGAATATGTGGAAAATGGATTTAGCCGGGATAGGTAATCCGAATTAGGGTCTGAATTTAGCCTGGACTGGTAATTCAGATCCAAGCTCATTAGAGTAATTGTCGTTGCAGGGGATTTAGCCTGGACTGGTAATCCCGACAATACTCTATGAGTTTATATTGCAGGGGATTTAGCCTAGACTGGTAATCCCACTGCAAGGTTGAGGTTCGCGGGAGTGTGCTCTCTGAAATGGAAATGTGCACACATGAATATGAATTGACGGACCCGAAATTGTACACTAAAAGTGTTCCTCTGAAAATCCATCGAAATTCCGATAAATTCAACGGGATAAATATGGAAAAATAACAAGGAAATTGAAATTATGATATTGATGAGCTCATCAACCATGGTATATATTATTGGTACATGGAAATTACTGTACTAACTTGAATGTTGATTTGTGCATATTAGGGTAATAATGCATTGAATGGATATATGAATGTTTATTGTATTGTATTGAAAATATTAGGTAAGTATAATTCTTGTTACATGAGCTTACTAAGCACGAAGTGCTTACCCTGTTTCCTTTTCCCCTGTTTTGTAGTGTTAAGAGTCGGAGGTCGGATTTGGTCGGAGACACATCACACTATCAACCTCAGGATTTTGGTATATAAAGAAACTTTATTTTGGAAATCAATGGCATGTATAAGCTAATAAAGTAAATGATTCTGTGAAATGAATGTAGAGTTAGTCATTGGTATAGCAAACAAATCTTGGTTTTGGGTATGTGATGATGTTATTTTATAAATATGCATGAATTTATCTTGAATGTAACACCCCGTACCCGAGACCGTCGCCGGAGTCGGACACGGGGGTTAACGGGCTTAATCCCCTTACTTTCACAGTCCAATTTAAAAATTTCCAGGCAGTTGGCTAACTGCGCCACTGTCACCTTAAAAAATCATATCTTGAGTTCCAAAACTCGAAAATCAGTTTCGTAATTTTTCCCTGAAAATAGACTCATATGTCCATCTACATATTGTTTTCTAGAATTTTTGGTCAGGCCAATTAGTACAGTTTATTAGTTAAAGTCTCCCCTGTTACAGGGTGCGACTACACTGACCTTCATGCATTACGATTTGGATATCTCCCTGTACAGGGCTTCAATACTGATGCCATTGTTTCTATAGAAACTAGACTCGAAAATGAATCTGTACATATATGGCATGACTTCTAATTATCTCTGGTCAATTTATAATGAATTTCCAAAGTAGGAACAGGGACTCCAGAAACCGTTCTGGCCCTGTCTCACGAAAACTTAAATATCTCTTAACATACTGTTCATATGATCATTTCGTTACTCTCCTATGAAAATAGACTCGTCAAGGTTCATTTACATAATTTATTCACTATTTAATTCCATTCGTACTATTTTTAGTGATTTTTCACATCCACGTCACTGCAGCTGTCAGCATCTGTCTTTAAGGTAGGCTTTACCTATTTCATAGTTTCCATGATTCAACTAGCCCTTTAACATAAATAGCACGAAATATGATCATGATTAACCATCCCAATGGCTAATCGTTTCCAAACATTTCCATACCTCTTAATGAACAACATACAATGATTATAATACCATGCCCAAAGTATACTTAAGCCATTTTCGCATGGCTATCCAAATTTACACAAAACCGAAAGGTACATGACCTACAACAAAAGGGTAGTCCTATACATGCCATTTCAAAGTTCAACAAAAAATATACCAAAAGGAGCTTTGATAGTGTGGGCGACTTCGACTTCAAAATTCCCGAGTCCGATAGCTGACGAACCAAAATCTATAAAACAGAGAATTAAAGAAACGGAGTAAGCATTTAATGCTTAGTAAGTTTTGAGCAAAGAGTTTAAGCACTTCGAAAGTATAGCATTCATATAACTAAACGGATAATTCCATATATACATATTCTCAAATCATTCCTACTTCACATTCCAGCCCCTATATTCATACATAAGGGATCATCTTAGCCAAATACCGGAGGCTCATTACTCGACTGAGCGAATATTATTTGAAGGGGATCGACTATTCCAATGCACATACGAAACATACCTCATTGTTGGGACTTTACAAGCGTATTAACCGAAATTTTTACAGCAAGATCGCTCATTCCTAAATCACGTACCTTCGGGATTTAACCGGATATAACACTCGCACAAGGCCTTCGGGTCTTAGCCCGGATATGATCACTAGCATAAATGCCTTCGGGACTTAGCCCGGATATAGTCGCTAGCACAAATGCCTTCGGGTTTTTGGCCCGGATATAGTAACTCGCATAAATGCCTTCGGATCTTAGTCCGGATATAGTCACTTAACACAAAAGCCTTCGGGACTTAGCCCGGATATCATTCGAATAACCATGCACATACATCAATAAATCATGACACATCCATGTTTCATTTTCATTACCAAAGCTCAAACACAAGACACTTATCACACTTACAAGTTTCAGCTTAATAGCCACATTCAAAGAGCATGATTTTGATTTGTTTGTGACATAATCTAATCGAATCATAATTTAAGTCCATTACTCGAAATCTTACCTCGGATGTTGTCGAACGGCTTCAACGGCTATTCGATCACTTTTTCCTTTCCCTTATCCAACTGTGGTCCCCTAAGCTCTTGAGCTAATTCAAACAAATTTAACTTATCAAAGTCTCATTTTGCTAGCTTATGGCCGAATATGACAAGGAGTTTGATAGGTCATATGGCCACCTTTTAGCTCAAATACACAATGATCATACGCATTTTTAATCACATCAACAATTTAATACAATTCATTCGAACATCAAAAGAGAAGCTCAAGGTACTTAGCCCATATATACATTAGACATTAGAGTCACATATGTACGAAATCACGAATCGAATTCAACATACTAGCTAATATTTCCCCTTAGCCGAATTTTCTAAGTCAAGCTAAAGCCATCAATAGGCTACCAATGGCCGAACATACACATCTATGCTAAGGCCGATTGCAACACTTAATACATTCTACAAGTATGGTCACTTGTGTTGACTAAACACCATTTGTTTCAAGTTCAAAACTTGGCTAATACACATATATACACTATTAAAGCATCCTCTCCCTTTACACTAATTCAACACATGCATTACTCATAATATACCAAATTACATTCGACCTTAGCACACAACTTGCTAGCTAATTCTTCTCCATGTAGCAACTAATGCACATACGAGCTCATTTGTTAAACTCTACTTCATCTAACAACAACCTTATTTCTCTTCTATATCCTACCATGGCCGAATGCATCACAACACCTTACCATTTCAATTTTGGTCATGGTTGAACAAGGAACTTAATGTCTCACTCAAGGATGCTAAAAAGGAGATTCAAGAGTTATCAATCCACCATCACATGCATCATTAACAAGCTTCACATTTAGCATGCAATGATATCAACACAAAATCCACCTTGGCCGAATACCATCCCCATGACATAGCAAAGATTTGAACCATGGGCTAATAAGAACATCAAGCTAGCAACTAAAAATATGCATGAATCTCATGGCACAACATCAAACATACCTTAATCTTGATACAAGTATGGCGAACCTCCTCCTAATCCTCTTCTAAACCAAACATGGAGCAAGAACTCCTTCTTTCTTCCTTAGAATTTTCGCCAAAAGAAATGAAAAGGATGAACACACTTTTTTTTTTTGTTTCCTTTCCCTCAACTCACGGCAATGGGGGGGGATCACACACCTTCTTTCCTTTTTCCATTTCTTTATTACCCATACTCCTTATTTTATTTATTCCAACATAAGCCATTTACACAACATGTTTTATGACATGTTTTGCCCATCACCCTTTGTCATGGCCGCCACTAGGCTTTAATTTAGGGAAATTTGACATGCAAGCCCATCATTTTCACAACATGCATTAATAGGCCACTTTACATTTGCCTAGCACATTTCTAAATTTTCTCACATAAGTCCTATTTGATAAAATTCACTTACAATTAACAAAATTCAAACATGAATTTTTCACACATGCATATGTACATATAATGAGCATCCACTATGACGGCTAATTATTTTTATGACTCGGTTTAGTGGTCCCGAAACCACTTTCCGACTAGGGTCAATTTAGGGCTGTCACATTGAAAATATGTTGAATTGGATTGGTTGATGTGGATTGTTTTTGGTTTAAAATTTCAGAGAAGACTAGATATCTATAAAGGGGTTATATTGAGTTAAAAAAAATCGTAAACTCCGGTAATACCTCGTACCCTATTCCGGCAATGAATACGGGTAGGGGGTATTACATCTGGACACTAGCACATAGGTCTTATAATTAATTATGGACGTTTTTTATCACAAAAAGAGCATATGGTGTGGTGGCAATGTGGCGTGTAGAGTAACCTTGAGGTCTGAGGTTCGAGTGCTGGCGCAGCATAAAAGAAATATTTATTTTGCTACATGGGCTCTAAGTTTGAATGGGTCTTGAGGAATTTGAATGGGTTGTTAGAGGAGTAAATTAAGGAAGGGGTGGAAAAGGAAATCATGGAGTGGATTATAGTGTGATTTATGGCGGAAAAATAGGAAATTTGAAGGAGGAGTAGAGTGTTGTGCCGAATTTGGTCTTTAGGCATTGGGGGAAATCAATTTTGGGCATTTCTTCTGGGAGCCGTGTTTGTTAAGGGTCATTTGGGGGTATCTCAGTTTTCTTTTTTCTGACGTTTCAAGCCTTTTTCTCCTCATTTTTGGTTTTTACCTTTTTTTCATTGGGGTTCTTTCTACTCTTTGTTTTTTGAAGCTGAATAGCTGCAATTGTTCTGTTCAGGTACCTTTTAGGTTCTGGTTTGTTACATTTTTCCTTTCTCCTCTTATCATTTTGTGCTTAGGTCGATTACCTTAGTGCTTTTGGGTTCGGTTTTGGCAAACATTACTTGACTTCTTTTTCTACTTTTTCCCTCTTCTTCTCTTGGCCAATTCTTAGCTTCTCTCCCTCTCTATTTCTTTCGATTTTTGGGCAAGCTTTCTTTCTCTCTTCTATTGCCGATTCTCTTTTCTCTCTTTCAACAGTGGTTGAATACCCCCTATCCTCTGCTCTTAATTCTGTGATACTGGTTGAATTCTTCATACCCCCTTCGTGGTTGTTTTGACTGGGGGAATGATTGTTCCATCTGGTACCTCGATTTAAGGGTATACTTTTGGGTGTGCCATTGCAGGTCGAATACCTCTTTTAGCCTTTCTGTAATGCCCCAATTTTTGGGTTTTCTATGTTTCTGTGATTTTTAAAATTTTTGTGTGTTCTGGTTGGTTAATATATATATTTTAGTAGGTTAAGTTAAATCTGTGGTAGTCTTCGGAATTTTAATTTTATGAACAGGTGATGCAATTGGCGTTTGGGCTTTTAAGAGTAAAGGGGTAAAAGATTACACAAAAAAGGAGTGTGGTGTAGTGGCAAGGTGGCGCCACTTAGGGGACAAGGAAGTGATGCCATAGAGGTAGCAAGGGGTCCAAGGTTCAAGCCTTGGCTCTTGCAATATATTTTGGTTTTTCTTTTCAATAAATCTGGAAGCAAGTAGGTGCGCTTTAAAGTTTAATGTGTTGGGTTATGACACAAATGAGTTGATGGCCTAGTGGTGGTGGCGTGAGTTGGCATGTGAGAGGACTTTGGTTCGAATCCCTTGGCACGCAAAGGTTGATTATTTTGCTATGTTGGGACGGTAAGAGTTGGTGTTGGTTTTAAACTCTGGTGATGAAGGGATCCCACATCGGGAAGCTAACATAAAAGTAGATGGAGAGCTGGCTTTAAATAGAGCAAACTATGAAGAGAGTAGGCATACCCTTCTTGGCTGATCCCTTTCGCTTTGTGACTTGCTCATTTGGGTTGGGCATCAGCTAAGAGTGTTTGGAGCGCGGATTAACTACAGTCTCCTAACAGGTGTGTATTTCTCATTACTCTAGCAGTAGGACGGCTATTTCGGGCCGCGATGGGCTGAAATGGGCCATGTGGTCCCAATGGGTCCGTAGGCCCAAATGGATAAGTTGTAGAATTACTAAAATACCCCTGTAGGGTAGGACTACCGATTTACCTGTGACAGCCCTAAAGTGACCCTAGTCGGAAAGCGGTTTCGGGACCGCTAAACCAAGTCACCAAATTATTTGAATATGATATTTATTGTCTAAAATATGTGATTATGAATGTGTGAAAGTTTTAAGCTTCGATTTAGTAAATTGCATGTGAATTTAGTCAATAGGACTTATGTGTGACACTTTTGAAATGTGATAGGTTAATCTATAAGGATCTATTAGTGCATGTAATCAAAAGGGTGGACTTGCATGTCAATTTCCCCCATTTAATTACTAGTGGCCGGCCATGACAAAGGGTGATGGGCAAAACATGTCATAAAACATGTTGTGTTAATGGTTTATGTTAGAAATGATAAAATAATAATGGTTAGTAGGATGATGAAAGGAAAAAAAAAAGAGATCATCATCCATGTTTCTTCCTAGCCGATTCTAAAGAAAAAAAAAGAGAGAACAAGAGCATTCGGTGATGAAAACAAGTTGTGTTCTTTGATTATTCTTAATGAATTGAAAGGAGGAAGAAAGGAGTGAAACAATCGGTCATCTTAGGTCAATATTAAGGTAAGGAAGTTGATACTAGTTCTTGAAATCCTAGTTGATATTGAGTGAGATATCAAGTTATTGTTGGTAACCCATGTTGAAATTGTGATTTTGGAATAAGTAAGGTTTTCGGCTATGGAGATTAATAAGGGTAATGGTTGTGTTTCATGCTAAATCTAGATGAACAATGGTAGTTGCTTACATCTTGATATTTATGAGTTCCTTTCTTGGTTCTACCTTAGGTCCATAAGTATGATTTATGTTTGTTATGTTACTCATGGTTAAAATGATTCGGCTATGGTTCATGTAAAAATAAAATATACATGATTTGGTATTAAATGATATTAGGTTATATTCGAACATAGAAAGAGTTTAGTTTGGTACGCTTATTACATGGTAGGTAAGATTTGTGTTTTGGATATATGTTTATATTTGGTTAATGATTTGTTCTTGTGAAGTATAAATTTGTAACATGAATTGAGTTGGAAGTTATTATAATGTACTTATGCATTCGGGTATATGATGAAAATATATGAGGTGGTTATAATCAACTTTGTGATTCGGCTCTTGCACATATATATATTTGCACATGATGTATTGGTATGACATATATATTATCTCAAGGTATATATTTATATATGATGGTGTTTCAGTTATGGAGTAAACGATGGATGCGTATTGAGTTATAATATATAATGCATTAGTTAGTAAAATGTATGCCATTTATATGTGGTATTAAGTATATAATTGGCCTCAACATAGACTTGCATATTCAGCCACATGAGATGGATTGGTGTTGCATGTATTCGATTAGAGGCAAGCATATTGATGCTTTTATCTTGGCTTAGATAAGCGGCTAAAAGAGAGTGTGGGCTAATATGTTGAGTTTGATTCATGATTTCATACACATGCGACTCTAATGTCTAATGTATATATGGGTTAAGTACCTTAAGTTTCTCTTCTTAATGATCAAGTGATTAAATCAATTTATTTGTTAAATTAAGCTCAAGAGCAAAGGGGAACTAAATCTGATAAAGGGAAGGAAAAAGTGGTCGAATAGCCATCGAAATCGTTTGACAACATCCGAAGTAAGTTTTCGAGTAACGAGACTTAGTTTACGATTTGATTAAGTCATGACGTATGAGTATAACAAATATACGGTGATATGATGATTCTACTTGAATTATATGTTGAGTTAATTAGTATATACGTATGACGAGTAGCCGTATGTGCATAGAGATCGTGTCATAAAGCAAACTAAACCATGCTGTTTGTATGTGGCTAGTGAGCCGAAAATGGGATTGCTTAATACGTGACTTGTGTTTGAACTCTAATTATGAAAATGAAATATAGATGTGTCGTGATTTATTGGTATGTGCATGAATATTTGGATGATAACCGGCTAAGTCCCAAGGCATTTGCGCTTAGTGACTAGTTCCGGCTAAGTCCCAAGGCATTTGTGCGAAGTTACCATATCCGGGCTAAGTCCCAAGGCATTTGTGCGAAGTTACTAGTTCCGGCTAAGTCCCGAAGGCATTTGTGCGAAGTTACTAGTTCGGGCTAAGTCCCAAGGCATTTGTACGAAGTTACTATATCCGGCTATGTCCCAAGGTATTCGAGCGAGTAGCTATATCGGGTTAAACTCAAGGTACTTGGCTTGGGAATGAGCGACCTTGCTGTAATAGTTTCAATTAATACGCCGTAAAATCCCAATGATGAGGTATGTTTCAGATATGCTTTGAATTATTGATCCCTTACAAATAGTATTCGTCAATCGATAAATGAGCTACCGCCTTTGGCTAAGTTGATCTTTGTGTATGAATATAAGGGTTGGTAATGTGAAGTAAGTATGATATTGAGAATTTGTGCATATGAAGTTATTCGTTTAGCCATATGAATGCTACACTTTAGTTGTGTCAAATTTTATGGCTCAAAACTTACTAAGCATTAAATGCTTACTCCGTTTCTTTGAATCTCTGTTTTATAGATTTTGGTTCGTCAGCTATCGGACTCGGGATTATTGAAGTCAAAGTCGCCCACACTATCAAAGCCCCCTTTGGTACACTTTTGGTTGAACTTTGAAATGGCATGTATAGGACTACCCGTTTTGTTGTTGGTCATGGACCCTTTGGTTTTGTATAAATTTGGATAGCCATGCGAAAATGGCTTATATACACTTTGAGCTTAGTATTATAATCGTCTTGTATGATGTTCGTTAAGAGGTATGGAAATGTTTGGGAACGATTAGCCATTGGAATGGTTAATCATGATCATATTTTGTGCTATATATGCTAAAGGGCTAGTTGAATCATGGAAACTATGTAATAGGTAAAGTCTACCTTAAAAATAGATGCTGATAGTAGCAGTGATGTGAATGTGAATGTGATGGAAATTATGTAATCGAACCTTGATGAATTTATTTTCATAGGAAAGTAACGAAACGATCATATGAACAGTATATTATGAGATATTTAAGTTTTCATGAAACAGACCGTAACGGTTTCGGATTCCCTGTCCGACTTTAGAAATTCTTTATAAATTAAACAGAGATAATTAGAAGTCATGCCATATATGTATAGATTCCTTTTCGAGACTAGTTTCTATAGAAACAAACGGTATCGTATTGAAGCCCGTGCACAGGAGATATCCAAGTCGTAATGCGAAAAGGTCAAGTAGTCGAACCTCAAACAGGGAGACTTTAACTAATAAACTGTACTAATTGGTTTGACCAAAATTCTAGAAAAAATTTGTAGATGGACATATGAGTCTAGTTTCAGGAAAAATTTATGGAACTAGTTTTCGAGTTTTGGAACTCGAGATATGATTCTTAAGGTGACAGTGACGCAGTTAGCCAGCTCGTCTGGTAATTTAAAATGGACTGTGCAAACAAGTGATTTAAGTCTGCAAACCCCTCGTGTCCGACTCCGGCAATGGTCTCGGGTATGGGGTGTTACATTACCCCTGGAGGGTAAAATGACTATGTTTCCCCTCGTGCGTAAATGACTAACTTGTGTGATGATTGGGTTAGTTGACATGGATTTATGTTAGTTATTGTTAATTCATAAGTCTAATGTGTTAGTAATCGATTGTAGGATTATCGCGTGGGAGATATCATCATCAATCGTCATCAACCAGGTGTGTAAACGACACCCTCCCTTAGACTGAATCGGTAAAAGCCGAAATACCGAAACTTTTTTATTTTGTGAACTCGCGAGTGTGCGAGCGCTCGTGAGACAGTTGTTAATGAATATGGTGCATTTGGATGATTAGAGTGCAGAGTGTGCATTTTCGTGTACAATGGTATTTTTGGGCTTAATGGGCCGAAAACGGGCCAATGGGCCAACGAGCCCATTTTGGTAAAAAGACGAGGTAAGTACTTCTGATTACTTGGTAAATGTTAGAATAAGCATGGAACCTTAGCAATAGGTAATAATTACTGAAATACCCTTATGCATGCAAAATTACGATTTTACCCCTAGGGTTATTTTTTTTCTGAAAAGCATGATGTTCTGTTTCTGTATACATATGCCATGACATATTATTTCTGTTGCATGGGACATGGGTTTATATTGATAGAGGAAGCGCTCGCAAACCTCACATAACTGGTGGCCTCGCCACATATATCTGTTTCCGTGACTTCGTCACAATATCCGCACTCACATAACTGGTGGTTTCACATATATATATATATATATATATATATATATATCTGTTTTGGTTGCCTAGCCACAATATTCAGTATCTAGTGACTTCGTCACAATATCCGCATCTTCGCTGCAATTTCGTGGTATGTAGCGGTTGGGTGGGTCGAGTAGTCTCTTCACAGGTGTAAGGCGGTACGGGTGTTATGGATGGCTCGGGTTGGGATTTCGCATTCATGATATATTTGTTCAGATCCGCTATGGGCCTATGGGTTTCATTCTCGACATCAGATCGGCCAAGGCCCGTATAAGTCGACTCGAGGTTTGATCTGCTTTGGGCTATGGTTGGGTTATGTTACACATCGAGTTTACGAACTCACCCTTTATTTTCATCTCTGTAGGAAATCCCCAGCTGTGAGGTATTCTGAGTGGCCACATCATCTGCAAAGTTGGTTTTTCTAAGTTAGTTTATTTTTATTATTTTTATATTCTGATTTAATTTTGGGTTTTAAGTTGTAATAAGGCCGCTATTTAAATTTCTTTTTCCGCTATGGTTTTATTTTCTGATTATATTTATACTAGGTCGAAACTGCTAGTATTAGGCTGCACGGGTTTTCAAAATTAATGAATGTTTCCAAGACTCAACAAGCACAACAAATGGATAGCCTAAAGATTGATAAACCGACTTTTCATTCAACCGCTGTTTTTATAAAGACCACCCCAATCACTTACACCAATGAATGCATACTAAGTCGTAAGTCCATGTGACACGTCAGATCTGGCCATAACGTCTGGGCCGGATTTGGGGTGTTACACTTTTGTAGTGCCACATTTTGATATTTATCAAGGGGCTATTATCTGATTTCGTCAACATATTTAGTGGGCTAGACCACGCTTGTTCAATCAAGGTTTTGTGCTAGAGGTTTTCTGCGCCTTTTCGTTAGCAAGGTGTGTAATTGTACACCGAAACGTATGACTGTAGATCGGCAAAATGCCGAAAAGCCAAAAATATTGTGTATAATGCCACACGAGCATGCGATCATGCGTGTGGTGAACCAAGCTCACGGAACGTGGGTGTACGACGAGGAAGGCCACTATGAGCGAATTCGTGGGCTTAGGCCGTAGTGGGCCACTTTGGACATAAAATGGGCTGAATAGGCCCAATAGGCTCGTGGGCCCGCTTGTGTCAAATCAACTGCTAGGTGGAATATAGTTGGGCTTGTCATGTCACGTGCATGGCATAGGTCATTTTGGGCCACGTTGGCCCGGACTGGGCCGTGTGGGCCCAATGGGCTTATGGGCCAACACGGATAAAATGTATGTTATATGGTAAGTTTTGGACTGGGCTACGTCGTTTGTACAGTCGTGAATAGTTCTGGATTCAATGGGCCAGTGGGCCCGCGTGGGTAAATTTCGCTGTTAAGCGGGAAGTAGATAGACTTATCATGTCTTGCACATGACCTAGGTTGTTTTTGGCCTCAATGGGCTGAAATGGGTTGTGTGGGCCCACTGCGCTCATAGGCCCACACGGATAAAACCTGCGGTAAGTGACTATTAATGAACCGGACTATGGTGTACATATTGTCGTATCTAAATTTAAGCTAAATGGGCAACACGAGCGTATGGGCCCACTTGGGTCGAGTAATAGGCCTTAGGCCCACTTGCACCGTTATGTCTGTTTAGGTTATTTAAGTCGTTCGGGGAGACAGTGGACCGTCTGTTGGGTCGTTAAGACTCGGTTTGTAAAATTACTGAGATACCCTCGGTTTGTAAAATTACTGAAATACCCTTAATTTGTAAAATTACCAAAATACCCCCAAATTGTAAAATTACCGAAATACCGCCAGTTTATAAAATTATCGAAATACCTCTGTAGGGTAAAATAACTATTTTGCCCTTGTGGGTAAATGATCAGCTTATACTATGAATTTGACTGATTTGACTGTGACTGTATGACTGTGTTTTAACTGACTTGACTGTGGTTGTAAAACTGATACGCTTTTAATATATGTTTAAATAACTGTTACTGAACATGGCCATTCTACATATATGTGTGATGATTGAGCATGACATACACGACATATTACATGGGGTTGGGACATTGATGTGGAGGAAGTACTATTCTGATAGGGTCGCACGGGTCGCACAAGACGACTGTGGATCCAGTATTGATCTGTTCAGGTTATACGAGTCGCACAAGACGACTGTGGACCGACGGAAGGCTTAAAGCCGCGTAATCTGATTATGGCTCTGTGCCAATCTAAAAATGGCTTTGTGCCATCTTGACTATGGCTTTGTGCTAAACGTATTTACCCGTGGCTATGTGCCTAACATACGTATTGATGACTCTGTCTGACCATATTTACTCAAGCCTGTGTGCCGAGATGGCTATGTGCCAAACATAATATAGTTACCGATGGCTTTGTGCCAATTAGACCCTGGTTTGTAAAATTACTGAAATACCCTCGATTTGTAAAATTATCGAAATACCCTGAATTTGTAAAATTACCAAAATACCCTCGGTTTATAAAATTACCGAAATACCCTCGGATTGTAAAATTATCAAAATACCCTCGAATTATAAAATTTCTAAAATACCCCCAATTTGTAAAATTATTGAAATACCCCCAGTTTGTAAATTTACTAAAATACCCCTGTAGGGTAAAATGACTATTTTGCCCTTGTGGGTAAATGATCAGCTTAGACTATGAATTTGACTAATTTGACTGTGATTGTATGACTGTGTTTTAACTGACTTGACTGTGGTTGTAAAACTGATACGCTTTTAATATATGTTTAAATAACTGTTACTGAACATGGCCATTCTACATGCAAGTGTGATGATTGAGCATGACATACACGACATATTGCATGGGGTTGGGACATTGATGTGGAGGAAGTACTATTCTGATAGGGTCGCACGGGTCGTACGAAATGACTGTCGATCCAGTATTGATCTATTAAGGTCATACGAGTCGCACAAGACGACTATGGACCGATGGAAGGCTTAAAGCCGCGTAATCTGATTATGGCTCTGTGCCAACCTAAAAATGGCTTTTGCCATCTTGACTATGGCTTTGTGCTAAACGTATTTACCTGTGGCTATGTGCCTAACATACATATTGATGACTCTGTACCGACCATATTTACCCAAGCCTGTGTGCTGATTTTATTACCGTCGTTGATGGCTATGTGCCAAACATAATACAATTACCGATGGCCTTGTGCCAATTATAATACCGCCACTGAAGGCTTAGAGCCGCATATATACTAGCAGCTTTGCTGCGATTTCGGTTAGTGTTGCAATCGGTGCTAACATTGGTGTGCTGGCTGGGTGGGTCGATTTTATCCCTACGTAAGTGTAGGGTTGGTACGGGTGGTTTGTTGGCTGGATTGGGGTGGGATGCATCCTCATACTGTTGTATATCTGTTTATGAGATCTATCACTTTATTGGGCTTAGGCCCACTTTTTTTGTTATTGGTTTAGGCTAGGCCCAATCGATTTTGTTATGGGTTGTGACCCAAATGATATTGTAGTGGGCTTTGGCCCACGTATGCTCTGAACTGGACTGTACTGTTATTGTTAAAGGGCTCTGGCCTAGACTGTTTCTGATTTTGTTTTGGTATACTGATTGTTACTCTAGTAAGGGGATTACACACTGAGTTTTCACAAACTCACCTCGTTTATTAACTGTGTAGGTAATCCCCAGCATTAGGATGATCGGTGCTGCGAGGGACTCGAAGATGGCCACACGACTGCCTTTGGACTTTATTTATGTTTTAGATTCCATTTTAGGTTTTCAACTTTTGTAATAAGGCCTCTTAAAGTTTCTATATTTTAACTTTGGGTTTTTATTTCCTTCGATTTATAACTATTTTTAAACAACACTATGTTTTCGCAACATTTTCGGAACAATTTCGCAACTTAGTTTTTTTGACATCACATTTTCGTAAATCAGTTACTTTTAAAATTAGCTTCCGCAACTTAAAAGAAATTTTGGGAATAGAATTAATAACTTCTCAATATACCACTTTTTAAAATAAACTAACATAACCGAGATTTTACTCAAGTTTTCAAATAAAAAGGTTTTTTCAATGAAAACATGGTTTTCGAAAAACACTTCAATGTGACACATCAGATTCAGGCTTAACTTTTAGGCCGGGTTTGGGTTGTTACAAGTGGGTAGACCCTAGGTCAATTAAAGCAACAACAGATATATCATGAATAGAAAAGGTACCCGTGATCACGTCTAGAGATTCTGCCTCTTCACGGGCACAGATAGCGTAAGTTCTTGCAGGCGCTCTGCAGTCGGACCTCACTGTAACATCTCTTGGCGCCTGATAAATCATAATTTATTCATATTTTTATCCTATGCTTAGCCCATTTATGAATGGTTTCTCCTTAGTTTTGGTGAATTCAATGCTCCTAATCCTTTAATTTCATGTTTTATACTTAGGAGAGCATAGGAGAGTAAAAAGAGCGAGAAACAGGCCAAAAACGGAGAAAATAGACCCACATGGGAAATCAACACTGCCTGGACTTCCTCACACAGGCGTGTTACATGGCCGTATCCATTTGGCAGGATTGATGTACGACTTACACAGGTAGACTACACGCTTGTGCCAATTCAACAGCCTTGACCACGGGCTGGAGTAATCGCACATGGGCGTGTCACACAGACGTGTCCCTGCCAAGCCCAAGTATAGTTCTGTTCGAAAAAGGCCAATTTTTAGGGCTCTTAGGCATCCAAAAGCCTATTTAAACACCTGAGGAGGCACTTAAGAAGGGGACGCAGAGTAGGAAGCAAGGAAGTACTCAAGGAAAGCCGATTGATCCATCTCAGAAGCCGGATTCATCATCAAGACTGAAGATCTCCTTTCAAGTTCCTTTAGGAGTTTTGGGTTTTGTTATGTTTTGTTATCTTTATTCTTTTGAGATATTTTCTTTCATAAGTATGGACTAAACCCCTAAATACCTAAGGGGAATGAAACCTAAGACGGATCTTGTTATTATTATCTGAATTGTATGATAAATATTTGACTTGTTCTTAATTATGTGATCTTAATTCTTGTTTTGATAGTCGAGGATATTTATTCAAGTTAAGCTTTTATTCAGAGGAGGAATAGACCCTGTCTAAGAGTAAATTTGTCATAATTAAGCGGAGTTGATTGCACGCCTAGAGATAGGGTGATAAGATTTTGCCGGATTAGGGTGAAACCTAATAAGGGAATCCATAGATCGAGTTAATGCAATTCTAGGGTGTTAATTAGAAAGAGATTTCAATTATTCAACCTAGGGTTAGACGTTATTAGTCTCAAGAGAGATAATAATATAACTTAGGGATTTCTACGAATCAAGTCAAATGAATAAATCGTCTGATTTAGAGTCAAATAACAAGTGAAGTCTAGGTGGATTTTTCCTTAGGTATTGTCTTAATCAATCGAATTTTCCCAAAAGTATTTTCCCAAATTTTTTGTGCATTCTTAGTTTAGTTATTAGTTTAGATAACCAAACCTCTTAATTTTTAGGCTAGATAATAAAAAGGAAGTAAACACTGGTACTCGTGATTCCTTTGGGTTCGACAATCTGGTCTTGCTGAACTATACTACTGTTCGATAGGTACACTTGTCTTAATCATGAAAATAAGTTAGTCTCAAGAACGATTCATTCATAAATCTTTAAAACCTGTCACGAATATCACGTACCAAGTTTTTGGAGCCGTTTTTGGGAAACTAGGATATTATTAGGAACACTCGATTTTTATTACTTTAGCCATTTTACTTTTATTTCAATTTAAATTTTTATTTTATTTTCTAATTCTTCATTTATTTTCTTCTGACAGGTTTTTCTAGTTTATGACCAGAAGAAACCCGTCAGGACCATTACTGTTTGATAGTGAGATCGGTAGCAAAGTTTGTAGAAATCGAAGAGAAATAAGGCGAAGCTTACGATACACAGAGGAAGAGCAAGAGGACAATACTTCAACCACAACCAATGAGATGGCTGAAAACCAAGAAAATCTGCTACCTCCTACGATTGCTGTTAATCAGAATCCTGCTCCGCGCACTATGAATGATTATACTAAATCTTCTTTAACAGGAACTGAATCGAGCATAGTTAGACTTGCTGTAGTTGCAAATACTTTTGAACTAAAACCTAACACAATTCAAATGATACAGCAATTTGTTCAGTTTGATGGTTTGTAGGACGAAGATCCCAACGCTTACTTGGCAAACTTTTTGGAACTATGTGATACATTTAAAATTAATAGCGTTTCTGATGACACCATTCACCTTCGGTTATTCCCTTGTTCATTGAGAAACAAAGCTAAATAGTGGTTGAATTCATTACCACGGAGGTCAATCACTACTTGGGAATAGATGACCGAAAAGTTTTTATTAAAATATTTTTCGTTGGCTAAAACTGCTAAATTACGTAATGGTATCTCTTCTTTTGTGCAGATGGATTTAGAAACACTCTACGATGCATGGGAGAGATACAAGGACCTCTTGAGAAGATGCCCCCACCATGGGTTACCACTCTGGCTACAGGTTCAAACCTTTCGTAATGGCCTGAATCTTTCGACTCGACAAATGGTTGACATAGCTGCTGGCGGAACCATCAATAATAAGACACCTGAAGATGCCTATGGATTTATAGAGGAGATGTCACTGAATAACTATCAGTGGCAAGTCATGATGACAAAGCCAACAAAAACAGCCGGCGTTTATAACGTCGATTCGGTCACCATGCTCTCTAATCAGGTAGAACTCTTGAATAAGAAAATTGATGGTTTTTTTAGTTCTTCACAGGTTCACCCACAACATGGAGAATGAGCAGTTAAAGTACATGGGTAATAATCCTCGATCTCAAAATAATCCTTATAGTAATACTTACAATGCATGTAACATCTTGAAATAGGGCCTAGTCGGAATAGTGATTTTGGGACCACAAATCTGACATCAAAATATTTATTTTATGATTATTATGCGGCCTAGAATATGAGTATATGCATGTGTTAAAGTTTCATGAAGAAATTCTAAGTATAAGATGTCCAATTGGAAATTAGGGACTAAATTGAATAAATTGCAAAACTTGGATTCTAGAGGCAATTTGTATGAAATTGCTCTATATTATGAATTATAGGGTCTTGGAGAGCAATTTGCCCAAATTCTAAATTTTTGGACAAAAATGGGCTTGCATGGATGAAATTTTAAAGAAATGGCCTAAGGGCATTTTGGTCATTTGTCTTTTTAATGAATTAAAATGGGAAAAATCAAACTAAAATCAGCCATTTTCTTCTCCATGGCTTCTGAAAATTGAATAGACACCATAGCTAGGGTTTTCAACATTTTCAAGCTTAATAGTAAGTGCTCCCAATCCTCGTTTTTCATGTTCTTTATATTTTTGAAATCCTGGTAACTTGCTCTCTCCATTTCTACCCATATTTCATGCTAGGGTTCATGTTTAAAAATTTAACCATGCATAAGTTGCTTTCATTTTGATGGATTATGGAGGAATATGAAAGATTAATACGTGTCAAACATCTTTTTCTAGTTAATTTTTATAAGAAACCCTTATAGGGACCATTTTGCAAAAGATGCAAATGTGTGGTAGAAATGAGAAATTAATGGATAATGTGGGCTAACATAAGAAGGCAAAAGTGTTTGGCTACGCTTGGGTAAGATAGAAAGTATATGTGTTTCATTATCCGAGCCTACGGACTAAATCGTAAAAATGTGATAGGTTAGGGGCAAAACGGTCATTTGAACTGGGGTAGATGTTAAACTTGAAATGTACAATGTGGAGTATTAATGAATTAATTTTGTTGTTATAGACCCCGAGAAACAAATTTCGGAGGTCAATCGTGCTAAACGCAAAGTTTTGAAATAACCGAAACACAATCTTGAAAAGAATACAGGTAAGTTCGGGTAACTTGAAGTAAACCCTTAATGTGCATAATTGTATGCTTTATGAATGCTTGGTGATTCCATTTAATATTGTCATGAAATATCATAGAAATGTATATTATTGATAACATGTGAAAAATATCTTGGTTGAGGTTGACAAAGGGAAATTGATGGATAATCCCTCATTGACATGTGAACTGAGATCCTGCATGTGTTGCAGTAAGGATTTAGCCCAGACGGGTAATCCATGATCTCAAGTATGAAAAAGAATCTAGCCCAGACTGGTGTTCCTTGAATGATCAAGCCTCCCAAAGAATATATGTGCATTACAGATTTAGCCCGGACGGGTAATCTGATTAGGGTCTGAATTTAGCTTGGACTGGTAATTTAGATCCGAGCTCATTAAGGGTACTGTCACTAAAAGAGATTTAGCCTAGATTGGTAATCTCGACATCACCTTACGAGTTCATGATATGGGGGATTTAGCCTAGACTGTTAATCCTGCCATATGATGTGAGGTTCGCGGGAGTGTATTTATGGAATGATCATTCCTATGAATTGACGGATAACGGGTATTCCATCGAGGTTTCCTGGAAACTCAACGAGAACAGCATGGGATATACGTACATGAATGAAATATTGAATGATGAGCTCATCTAGTTAAATGACATGATATATGATTATGTGACTAACTCATTGATTGAGTGCATGTGATAGGAAATCATTTCATATTGGATGGATTCATGATTTAAGTATGGATGTATGCTAATTACTTGGTAAGTCTACTTTTTGGTTAATCGAGCTTACTAAGCATGAAAATGCTTATTCTCTCTCTTTTTCCCTATTTTTCAGAGTACGAGGACTCATAAGGATTTGGAAGACGGTTGGAGAAGCAACACACTATCAACTAGTCAAGCTTGGTATAAAGACACTTCTATTTTGTTAATGGCATGTATAGGGCTTTGAGCATTTTGTCATATGTGTCATTTGAATTGCCAAATGAAGGCATGTAAATATGTATTCATCTTTTTGTATAAGGCCATGGAAATTGGCATATTTGAAGTAGGCTATGACCTTCCTTTATCTGCATATTCATGCTCCATTACGATGGAATGCTACAAGTGGCAATGAGTTCAAAGACAAGCCAAATTTTTTAATGTGCTACAATAATATAAGAACCCATAAATACTAGATGGGAAATGACCTTTTTGTATGAAACCAATAATATAAGGTTTCCATACAACTAACTTCATCAAGATAAATTGCAAGTGTATAATCATGTTTTACTTTGAATTTTTTTATTTTTTAGAAAAAGAAGTAGAAAGGGGTGAATAAAGGCTTGGAAAATAGCCTATTAAAGCCCACATAGTTCAACACACGGGCGTGTGTCTAGGCCGTGTGTGATACACGGTCCATCCCTATCGGCGTGTGGTATGGCCGTGTGTCCCCTGCACCTAAAAATTTGAGTCAAATTAGTACACAGGTAGGACACACGGGCTTGTGTCTAGGCCATGTCGATTTAACAGAATGCTTAATTTTTGGATACGGGGTAAGCCCATGGGCATTTGGCCGTGTCTAGAAGTCAATGTTACCCACGGGTTAAAGGCATAGATGTGCCCTAGACCACACGGGCGTGGGTAATCACACGGCCCCTCATACACGGGCGTGTGACACTCCAAAGCTAGAAATTAATTAAGTCACCCAAAGTTTCTCGGATGTTTTTGGTTTTGTCCCGAACCGCCTTAATGTAAGTTTTAGGCCTCGATGGCCTGTTTAAGGGATGATAGTATATGTTCTAAAAGTTTTAATTTTGGGCAAATTTTAGTGACCCGGTTTTGTATGTTATGAATAATTAAGTCTAGTAATGCCTCGAGCCCTATCCCGGAGTTTGATACGGGTGAGGGGTGTTACATTTATTGGTATCAGAGCTATAATTTAGTTAGTTCTAGGACTACCGTAGAGGATTGTTAAAGTTCGCTATACATGCCATTGTTTGAGTGTTGATAGTGTGACGTCTCCTAATTGTTTAAATTGTTTTGAATATAGTAAATGTCTTCCAATCAAGCACAAGATGAGTCCGAGGGAGCTGAAAGCCATGCTCCAGCTTTCGTACAACGAGCTGTATCCAGTAGTAGTAGAACGCTGATGTCAGAAGGCCGAGAAGAGGCCCGAGCTACCTTCTTTGATATGATGGATGAATGGTTTTCGGATTATCTAAGAAATCGCCCTAATATACCAAGACCTCCCCCGCCCCCTGACCAAACTGATGAGGGTGTGCCACGTGGTATGGCACCAGTGAGAATCGGTAAAGCCCCGGTAGATAAACTTAGAAAGTATGTGGCTGTGACAGCCCTAAATTTACCCTATTCGGAAAGTGCTTTCGGGACCACTAAACCGAGTCATAAAAAAATAATTAACCGTCCTAGTTGATGCTCATTATATGTACTTATGCATGTGTGAAAATTTCATGTTTGAATTTTGTTAACTGTAAGTGAATTTTAGTAAATAGGACTTATGTGAGAAAATTTAGAAATGTGCTAGGCAAATGTAAAGTGGCCTATTAATGCATGTTATAGAAATGGTGGGTTTGCATGTCAAATTGCCCAATATTTGAGCTAGTGGCCGGCCATGCTATGAGTGGAAACATGTCACAAACATGTTATGTTAGTGATGTATGTTACGAACAATAAAATAAGGAGTTTGGGTAATAAAGAAATGGAAAAAGGAAAGAATGTGTGTGCTTGTTTCTCCCCCTCCCCATTGCCGTGAAGGTAAGAAAGAAAACAAAAAAAAAAGTGTCCATCTTTTTTCATTTCTCTTGGTCAAATGTTCTAAGGAAGAAAGAAAAACAAGTTGTGTTCTTTGGTTCTTCTTGGCCGAATTGAAAGGAAGAAGAAGGGAGTGAAGCAATCGGTCATCTTAGGTCACTATTAAGGTAAGGAAGTTTGTACTAGCTCTTGAAATTTTAGTTGATATTGAGTGAGATATCAAGTGATTTTTGTAAACCATGTTGAAATTTTGATTTTTGGGGTGAGTATGGTTTTCGGCTATAAAATATTAATAAGGGTGATGGTTGTGTTTCATGCTAAACTTAGATGAATAAAGGTAGTTTGCTTACATCTTGATATCTATGAGTTCCTTTCTTGGTTCTACCATAGACCCACGAAGTATATGTTTATTTGGTGTTGTTGGAGGTTTATGATAGAAGCTAATGAGTGAGAGTTTGATAGATACTATGAGGTTAAACTTCATAAGATTGTAAGCTTGTAAGTTGGATGATGAAATTCATGCTTTGTGAAGGTAAATGGTGTAGAAGTAGCATTCGGCCATGAAAAAAAAAAAGAAAATTTATAATGAATTAAGTTGGAAGCTATTATAATGTACTTGTGCATTCGGGTATGGGATGAAAATATATGAGATGGTGTAATATCCTGATTTTGGGCCTAGTCGGAATAGTGGTTTTGTGACCACAAAATCCGAGATAGAAATAATTATTTTATGATTATTTTAAGGTATATGATATGATTGCATGATTGTGTGAAAATTTCGTGAAGAAATTTTATGCATAAAGTGCTTAATTTGAAATTTGGGACTAAATTGAATAAATTGCAAAACTTGTGTTCTAGAAGTATTTTGCATAAAATTGAATTAGATTATTAATTAGAGGTCCTTAAAGAGTAATTTTACCAATTTCTAAGTCTATGGACAAAATTGGACATGGATGGAATTTTGGAAAGTTTAGTAGTAAGGGCATTTTGGTCATTTAGGTAAAATGAATTAAAATACAAAATTAAAAGCCAATTTTGCTCATCTTCAACCCCATGGCCGAATATAGCAAGGAGAAACCATGGCTAGGGTTTTCAAGCTTCCAAGCTCGATTGTAAGTCCGTTTCTAGCCTCGCTTTTAATGATTTTTACATTTTTGGAGTCCCTAGAGTTCGATTTAGCTTATGCTAGCAATAATTTAACCTAGGGTTTATATTTGGAAAAATACCCATAGGTGAAATTTGTGTATTTTGGTGTTTTATGATAGAATATGAGGTTTTAAATTATGTTAGACAACTTGTGCTACTCGGTTTTAAGTGAAAACGAGCAAAAGGGCTTAATCGGTAAAAATACCTAATAGTCATAAGTACATGTTAGAGTGAGAATTTGATGTTGCCATAGAAGGGAAAAATGATCAGCATGTCATAAAACATAAGAAAATAGGCTGAATTTTAATTTACGAGCTTTGGGGCAAAAGTGTAAATATGCAAAAGTTTAGGGAAAATTGTAATTTTTCCAAAATATGATTTTGGGTCAATTTGAATAATGTGAGTCCTAATTAGACTATATTTTAAATGATAGAGCAAGGAAACTTGAAATTGGGCTAAAATGGGGAAAATACAAGTTGTGGACGAAATGGTAAAATAGCCATTTTCGCATACGAGGTAAGTTCATATGTAAGTGTTGGTAACATAGTTATTATTTTAAATGTTTTAATGTTTTTTAAATGATATGATAATTATTATGAAATATTATACTTGTGATAATTGTTTGATAATATGTCAAATTATGTGATATACTTGGAAAATGTGAAATACTACCGAGTATCGGTATCGGCATTCCGTAGAAGATGGTTGAGACACATGATTGGGAAAAAGGTCCCGTTGAACCTTAGGAATGGATTAGGATACAAGTGACATGTCACTGGGATATTTGGGCATCCGAACTCGTTGAGTTGAGTCCGAGTTCGTGAGATGTAACTAGGCATCCGAACTCGTTGAGTTGAGTCCGAGTTCACTTATGGATGCGAACGCCTGAGCTCGTTGAGTTGAGTCCGAGTTCACTTATGGGCGGGTTACATGGTAGCTTGGCTACATATGTGGCACTTATGTGCAAGTTATCCATGTATCCGAATTATATTCCGATGTGTTCAACGGGTAAAGTTCTACTCAAATGGAGGAATACTCAAGATGAAAGGGACGTATTGGTAAGTGTTGTGAAATGGATACTTTGAACAGTATGTACTTAACCCTCGGGTTGAAAACTCAATATAACAACAATATGGTAAGATGATAAATGAAAAGGTGATATGAATGTCTTGGTGATGATTATGCAAATGATGTTTTATGTTTGCTTATATGGTTATGTTACTTGCTATTTGCATGTGAGCTTACTAAGCATTTATGCTTACTCCTCCTTTTCATTCCTTGTAGTGTTGACAAGCCAGCTCGAAATCGGAACGGTCGGGAGGCACGCCACACTATCCGTATACCATCTTGGCATAATGGCTTGTATATTTTGAGTATGGCATGTATAGCATTATAATCATTTTGTATATATGGTCTTATGATATGGTTATTGAGTGGTATGGAAATAGAAATGCTTGGTAATGATTAGCCATTGGAATGGCTAATCATGATCATATTTGGTATTATGTATGTCAATTTGCTAGCTAATCCATGGAAACCATGAAATAGGTAAAATTTACCATAAAATAGATTCAGACAGCAGCAGTGACGTGAGTTTAAAAATCACTAAAATAGTAGAAATGGAATTAAATAATGAATAACTTATGGAATCGAAGCTTGATGAGTCTATTTTCATATGGAATAAGCAAAACAGGTATATGAGCTATATTTTATGAGATGTTTAAATTTTTGTGAAACAGGGCCAGAGCGATTTCTGGATCCCCTGTTCTGACTTTGGAAATTCACCATAAATTTTACAAAGATAATTAGAAGTCATGCTTTATATTTACAGATTCCTTATTGAGTCTAGTTTTATTAGAGACAAACAGCATAGTTATTGAAGCTCTGTACAGGGAGATATCTGATTCGTAATACACAGAGGTCAGAGTAGTTGAACCCTGAAACAGGGGAGACTTTAACTAATAAACTGTACTAATTGGCCCAACCAAATATTCTAGAAAAAAATTAGTAGATATATATATGAGTCTAGTTTCAGGAAAAATTTACAGAATTGGATTTTGAGTTTTTTAACTCGAGATATGATTTTTAAAGCGACTGTGATGCAGTTAGCCAGCTTGTCTGGAAATTTTAAAATGAATTGTATGAGCTGTTTAATTAATGAATTAAGTCCGTTAACACCTCGTGTTCGACTCCGGCAACGGTATCGGGTATGGGGTGTTACAGATGGTTATAATCAGCCTTGTGATTCGGCTCTTGCATATATATATATATATATATATATTTGCACATGATGTATTGGTATGACATATATATATCATCTCAAGGTATATGTTTATATATGGTGGTGTTTTAGTTATGGAGTAAATGATGGATGCGTATTGAGTTATAATATGTAATGCATTAGTTAGTAAAATGTATGTCATTTATATGTGGTACTAAGTATATAATTGGCCTCAACGTAGACATGCATATTCGGCCACATGAGATGGATTGGCATTGCATGTATTCGGTTAGAGGCAAGCATATCGATGCTTTTATCTTGGCTTAGACAATCGGCTAAAAGGAAGTGTGGGATAATATGTCGAGTTGATTCATGATTTCATATGTATGTGACTTTAATGTCTAATGAATATATATGGGATAAGTACCTTGAGTTCCTCTTTTCGATGCTCAAATGATTAAATCAATTTATTTGTTAAATTAAGCTCAAGAGCAAAGGGGAACTAGATCCGATAAAGGGAAGGAAAAAGTGGTCGAATAGCCATCGAAATCGTTCTACGACATCCGAGGTAAGTTTTTGAGTAATAGAACTTAGATTATGATTTGATTAGATCATGTTTTAAGCAAATCAAAATCATGCTCTTTGTATGTGGCTATTGAGCCGAAATTGCAAGTGTGATAAGTGTCTTGTGTTTGAGCTTTGGTAATGAAAATGAAATACGGATGTGTCATGATTTATTGATATATGTGCTTGGTTATTCGAATGATATCCGGCTAAGTCCCAAGGCTTTTGTGCTAAGTGACTATATCGGACTAAGATCCAAGGCATTTGTGCGAAGTTACTAATTTCGGCTAAGCCCAAGGCATTGGTGCGAAGTTACTAAATCCGGTTAAGTCCGTAAGGCATTTGTGCGAAGTTACTATAACCGCCTATGTCCCAAAGGCATTTGAGCGAGTAGCTATATCCGTTAAATTCAAGGTATGTGATTCGGGAATGAGTGATCTTGCTGTAAAATTTCAGTTAATACGCTTGTAAAATCCCAACAATGAGGTATGTTTCAGATGTGCATTGGAATAGTTAATTCCTTGAATAATATTCGCTTAGTCAAGTAATGAGCTTCCGTATTTGGCTAAGATAATCCCTTATGTATGAATATAGGGTTGGAATGTGAAGTAGGAATGATTTGAGAATATGTATATATGGGATTATCCGCTTAGTTATATGAATGCTATACTTCGCTTGTGCTTAAATTCTTTGCTCAAGACTTACTAAGCATTTAATGCTTACTCCGTTTCTTTAATCCTCTATTTTATAGATTTTGGTTCGTCAGCTATCGGACTCGGGAATTTTGAAGTCGAAGTCGACCACACTATCAAAGCCCCTTTCGGTATACTTTTGGTTGAACTTTGAAATGGCATGTATAGACTACCCTTTTTGTTATTGGTCATGTACCCTTCGGTTTTGTGTAAATTTGGATAGCCATGCGAAAATGGCTTAAATATACTTTGATCATAGCATTATAATCGTTTTGTATATTGTTCGTCGAGAGGTATGGAAATGTTGGTAACGGTTAGCCATGGGAATGGTCATTCAGGATCATTTTTGGTATATGTATGACAAACTCTAGTTGATCCATGGAGGATCATGAAATAGGTAAAGTTTACCTTAAAAATAGATGCTGGCAGCAGCAGTGATGTGGATGTGAAAAATCACTAAAAATAGTAGGAATGGAATTAAATAGTGAATAAATTATGTAATCGAACCTTGATGAATCTATTTTCATAGAAAGGTAACGAAACGTTCATATGAACAGTATATTATGAGATGTTAAAGTTTTCGTGAGACAGGGCCAGAATGGTTTCTGGATCCCCTGATCTGAATTTGGAAATTCTCTATAAATTAACCAGAGACAATTAGAAGTCATACCATATATTTATAGATTCCTTTTTAAGTCTAGTTTCATTAGAAACAAATGGCATAAGTATTGAATTCTTGTACAAGGAGTTATCTAAGTCGCAATGCAAAAAGGTCAGTGTAGTCGAACCCTGTAACAGGGGAGACTTTAACTAATAAACTGTACTAATTGGCCCGACCAAAAATTCTAGAAAAAAATATGTAAATGGACATATGATTCTAGTTTCAGGAAAAAATTACGAAACTGATTTTCGAGTTTTGGAACTCAAGATATGATTTTTAAGGTGACAGTGATGCAGTTAGCCAACTGCCTGGAAAAATTTAAAATGGACTGTGCTAATAAGTGATTTAAGTCTGCGAACCCCTCGTGTCTGACTCTGGCGACGGTCTCGGGTACGGGGTGTTACAGTGGCTGAGGAATTCAGCGCGAAAGTTGATGATGATGCTGAAAGAGCCGAGTTCTGGCTTGAGAATACTATGCGGGTGCTAGATGATTTGTCATGCACACCCGAAAAGTGTTTGAAGTGTGTTGTATCCCTTTTGATGGATACTGCATACAATTGGTAGAAAACCATATCTTCAGTTGTGCCGAAAGAAAATATCACTTGGGATTTCTTCCAAGTTGAGTTTAGGAAGAAATACATTAGCCAACGGTTTTTGGACTTTAAGCGAAAGGAGTTCCTAGAACTCAAACAAGGAAACAAGACTGTAGCGGAATACAAGAGAGAGTTCATATGACTAAGTCAGTATGCAACTAAATGGGTCCAAACGGAATCAAAAATGTGTAAACGCTTCGAGGAAGGTCTGAATGAGGACATCAAGTTGTTGATTAGGATCTTGGAAATACGGGAGTTTGCAGTATTAGCCGATCGAGCCAAGAAGGCCGAGGAACTTAATAATGAAAGAAAACAAGCTAAGAGAGAGGCTCGATTTGTGAGCAAGGGGTCTAGTGATAAGACACTCTCGTTGTCCATGAAGAGAGCTAAGAGCCTACATGAACGCTCCACTTTATTAGTGGGATATTCGTGTAGATTAAGAAGCTCTAAGCGACGAGGTCAAAAGTCATCCTTCCTGATGGTAACTAGTGTAGGGAGTGTAGACGATCAAAAACTCAAGTGTAAGAGCTGCAACAAATTTCACTTCGGAGAATGCCGAATGAAAAGCGGCGCATGTTTCAGATATGGTTCTCTTGATCATTTCCTTAGAGATTGCCCGGAACGAGCTGAAAAAGATGAGGAATTAGCTCAGAAAATGAATGCTCCCATTTCATGAGGTAGACCTTCGAGATATCCTAGGAGTGCTAGTGGCAGTCGAGTCGAGACAAAAGGCGTTACAAAACTAGAGGTTCGAGCCCCGGCAAGAATGTATGTGATACATGCTCGAGAGGAAGCCTCTGCTCTTGATGTTATTACGGGAACTTTCTCTCTTTTTAATACCAGTGTTGTTGCTTTAATTGACCTGAGGTCGACGCATTCATATATCTGCATGAGATTGGCGTCTAGTATGAACATATCTGTTGAACCTACAGAATTCATCATCAGAGTATCGAACCCACTAGGCAAATTAGTCCTAGTTGATAAAGTCTGTAAGAATTGTCCTTTAACGATTCAAGGTCATTGCCTTCCGGGTAACCTTATGTTGTTACCATTTGATGAATTTGATGTAATACTTGGTATGGATTGGTTAGCCCTTCATGATGTAATTGTTAATTGTGGTAGTAAGTATATTAAGTTGAAATGTCAGGATGGTAAGACTCTACAGATTGAATCAAGAGAATAGGGTTCGCCGCCGGTTGTAATCACGGCAATGGTTGCCCAGAGATATATGAGAAAAGGATATGAAGCCTACCTTACATTTTTACTAAACACTAAGGAAATTGAATTGAAGATTGAGTCTGTGCCGATAGTATGTGAGTACCCAAATGTGTTTCCGGAGGAGTTACCCGGATTACCTCCTGAAAGAGAGATAGAGTTTGGTATTGAATTGGTGCCAGGGATGACCCCCATTTCCATTGTCCTTACAGAATGGCACCTACAAAGCTGAAGGAGTTAAAAGTACAGTTGCAAGAACTGACGGATAAAGGATTCTCCAGGCCAAGTTTTTCACCCTGGGGTGCCCCCGTGTTGTTTGTAAAGAAGAAAGATAGTTCAATGAGGCTATGTATCGATTATCGGAAATTGAATAAGGTGACTATCAAGAATAAGTATCCTTTGCCAAGGATCGATGATTTATTTGACCAATTGAGAGACGCCACGGTATTCTCTAAGATAGACTTGAGGTCTGGCTATTATCAGCTGCGAGTTAAAGACTCGGATGTACCTAAGACAGCTTTCAGAACGAGGTATGACCATTATGAATTTCTTGTCATGCCGTTTGGGCTGACGAATGCACCGGCTGTGTTTATGGATTTAATGAATTGGATCTTTCGGTCATATTTGGATAAGTTTGTCGTTGTGTTTATTGACGACATTTTGATCTACTCTAAAGATGAGACAGAGCATACGAAGCATCTAAGAATTGTGTTGCAGACTTTGCGGGAAAAGCAACTGTATGCTAAGTTTTGCAAGAGTGAGTTTTGACTCCAGGAAGTTGGATTTTTGGGTCATATAGTTTCGGGTGAAGGCATCCGAGTTGATCCAAGTAAGATTTCTGCAATTGTTGAATGGAGATCACCTAAGAATGTAACCGAGGTTAGAAGCTTTTTGGGCTTAGCCGGTTACTATCAAAGGTTTGTAAAAGGATTTTCCATAATAGCGACTCCAATGACGAAGCTGCTACAGAAGGATGTTAAGTTTGAATGGACAGAGAAGTGTCAGCAAAGTTTTGTGAAGTTAAAGACATTGCTGATCGAAGCTCCTGTTTTAGTGCTACCTGAATTGGGAAAAGAATTTGTAGTCTACAGTGATGCATCCTTAAGTGGATTGGGGTGTGTGCTTATGCAAGATGGCAAGGTGATAGCCTATGCTTCACGGCAATTGAAGCCTCATAAGAAGAATTATCCAACCCACAACCTAGAGCTTGTTGCTATTGTTTTTTCCTTAAAAATTTGGAGGCATTATTTGTATGGCGAGACCTGCCGTATATTCACAGACCACAAAAGTTTGAAGTACTTGATGACTCAGAAAGAACTAAATTTGAGACAGCGAAGATGGTTAGAATTAATTAAGGATTATGACCTAATTATCGACTATCACCTGGGAAAGGCGAATGTGGTCGCTGATGCATTGAGTAGAAAATCCCTGTATGCTTTGAGAGCTATGGATACTCGTTTGATTTTGCTTGATGATGGTTCAATTCTGGCCAAGCTAGAGGCTAAGCCCACATTTCTACCAGAAATTTATGATGCTCAGCTTAATGATAATGCCTTGCAAGCAAAAAGTGTAACACCTCGTACCCGGGACCGTTGCCGGAGTCGGACACGAAGTGTGAACGAACTTAACTCACTTATTTCCACAGTCCATTTAAAAATTTCCAGATAAGCTGGTTAACTGCGTCACTGTTGCCTTAAAAATCATATCTTGAGTTTCAAAACTCGAAAACCAGTTTTGTAAATTTTTCCTGAAACTAGGCTCATATATCCATCTACAAATTTTTTTCTAGAATTTTTGGTCAAGCCAATTAGTACAGTTTATTAGTTAAAGTCTCCCCTGATTCAGGGTTCGACTACTCTGACCTTCATGCATTACGACTTAGATATCTCCTTGTACAGGGCTTAAATACTTATGCCGTTTGTTTCTATAGAAACTAGACTCGAAAAGGAATCTATACATATATGGAATGACTTCTAAGTATCTATGGTTAATTTATAATGAATTTCCAAAGTCAGAACAGGGGATCCAGAAACCGTTCTGGCCCTTTTTCACGAAAACTTAAATTTCTCTTAACATACGACTCATATGATCGTTTTGTTTCTTCCATATGAAAGTAGATTCATCAAGGTTCGATTAAATAATTTATTCACTATTTAATTCCATTCCTACTATTTTTAGTGATTTTTCAAATTTACATCACTGCTGCTGTCAGCATCTGCCTTCAAGGTAAACTTTACCTAATTCATAGTTTCCATGATTCAACTAGCCCTTTTAGCATATATAGCATAAAATATGATCATGATTAACCATTCCAATGGCTAATCGTTTCCAAACATTACCATACCTCTTAATGAATAATATACAAAACGATTATAATACTACGCTAAAGTGTATATAAGCCATTTTCGCATGGCTATCCAAATTTATACAAAACCAAGGGTATATGACCAACAACAAAAGGGTAGTCCTATACATGCCATTTTCAGAGTTCAACCAAAAGTGTACCAAAAGGGCTTTGATAGTGTGGGCGACTTGACTTCAATAATCCCGAGTCCGATAGTGATTTAACCAAAATCTATAAAACAGAGATTCAAAGGACGGAGTAAGCATTTAATGCTTATTAAGTTTTGAGCAATGAAATTAAACACAATCAAGTATAGCATTCATATAACTAAATGGATAATTTCATATACACATATTTTCAAAAATCAGTCCTACTTACATTTCCAACCCTTATATTCATACATAAGGGATCAACTTAACCAAGGACCTAAGCTCATTAATCGATCGAATAATAATATTCAAAAGGAAGCAACTATTCCAATGCACATATGAAACATACCTCATTGTTGGGATTTTACGAGCGTATTAATTGAAATTATTACAGCAAGATCTCTCATTCCCAAATCAAGTACCTTCGGAATTCAACCGGATATAGCTACTCGCTCGAATGCCTTCGGGACATAGCCCGGTTATAGTAACTCGCACAAATGCCTTCGGGACTTAGCCCGGATATAATAACTCGCACAATTGCCTTCGGGCTTAGCCCGAAATTAGTCACTAGCACAAATGCCTTCGGGACTTAGCTCGGTTATCATCCGAATATTTATGCACATATCAATAAATCATGACACATCTCTATTTCAATTTCATAACTAGAATTCAAACACAAGTCACTTATCAAGCATTATCATTTCGGCTCAATAGCTACATACAAGAGCATGATTTTGATTTACTTAAAACATGATCTAATAAAATCATAATCTAAGCTCCATTACTCAAAGACTTACCTCGGATGTTGACGAACGATTTCGACGGCTATTCGATCACTTTTTCCTTCCCTTTATCGGATTTAGTTCCCCTTTGCTCTTGAGCTTAATATTAACAAATAAATTGATTTAATCATTTGAACATCAAAAAGAGAAACTCAAGGTTCTTAACCCATATATACATTAGACATTAGAGTCACATATATATGAAATCATGAATCAAACTCAACATATTAGCCCACACTCTCTTTTAGCCGATTATCTAAGCCAAGATAAAAGCATCAATATGCTTGCCTCTAACCGAATACATGCAACACCAATCCATCTCATGTGGCCGAATATGCATGTCTACGTTGAGGCTAATTATATACTTAATACCACATATAAATGGCATACCTTTTACTAACTAATGCATTACATATTATAACTCAATACGCACCCAGCATTTACTCCATAACTGAAACACCATCATATATAAATATATACCTTGAGATAATATATATGTCATACCAATACATCATGTGCAACTATATATATGTGCAAGAGCCGAATCATAAAGTTGATTATAACCACCTCATATATTTTCATCATATACCCGAATGCACAAGTACGTTATAGTAGCTTCCAACTCAATTCATGTTACAAATTTATACTTCACAAGAATAAATCATTAACCAAATATAAGCATACCAAAATAAACTCTTTCTATGTTCGAATATAACCTAATATCATTTAATACCAAATCATGTATAACACCTCAACCAAATATAATAACCAAATTCACATGTATATTTTATTTTAGATGAACCATAGCCAATCATTTTAACCATGAGTAACATAACAAGCATAAATCATACTTATGGATCTAAGGTAGAACCAAGAAAGGAACTCATAGATATCAAGATGTAAGCAAACTACCATTGTTCATCTAGATTTAGCATGAAACACAACCATCACCCTTATTAATCTCCATAGCCGAAAACCTTACTTATTCCAAAATCACAATTTCAACATGGGTTACCAACAATAACTTGATATCTCACTCAATATCAACTAGGATTTCAAGAACTAGTATCAACTTCCTTATCTTAATATTGACCTAAGGTGACCGATTGCTTCACTCATTTCTTCCTCCTTTCAATTCGGCCAAGAAGAACCAAAGAACACAACTTGTTTTCATCACCGAATGCTCTCTCTTTTTTTTTTGTTTTCTTTCTTCAATTCACGGCAAAAGGGGGGGGGGAAACATGGATGAGACAATTTTTTTTTCATCACTCCTCCCTTTGCATTACTTTAATACTAACCCCTTTTTTTTATTCTTTCTAACATAACACACTAACACAACATGTTTACAACATGTTTCCACCCATAGCATGGCCGGCCACTAGCTTAATTTTTTGGGTAATTTGACATGCAAACCCATCATTTTTATAATATGCATTATTAGGCCATTTTACATTTGCCTAGCACATTTCTAAATTTTCTCACATAAGTCCTATTTACTAAAATTCACCTAGAATTAACAAAATTCAAATATGAAATTTTCACACACGCATATATACATAAAATAAGCATCAAACATGACAGCTAATTATTTTTTATGACTCGGTTTTGTGGTCCCGAAACCACTTCCCGACTAGGGTCACATTAGGGCTGTCACAAAAAGAACTCAATGTAAGTCTGGGGTTGAGTCAAATTTCTGAATTAGTCTTGATGGATGTTTAATGTTTAGAGATAGGGTTTGTGTACCCAAGGACAATGAACTTATTCAGAAGATTTTGCAAAAAGCACATAACAGTCGTTTGTCTATTCACCCGGGAGGTACCAAGATGTACAACGATTTAAAGAAGATGTACTGGTGGAACGGTATGAAAAGAGATGTATCCGAATTTGTATCGAAATGCCTGGTGTGTCAGCAAGTTAAAGCTGAACATCAAGTGCCTTCAAGTTTGTTACAACCTGTAATGGTCCTCGAATGGAAGTGGGACAGAGTTACCATAGACTTCGTGACAGGACTACCTATGGCTCCGAAAAAGAAAGATGACATTTGGGTTATAGTGGATAAATTGAAAAAGTCGGCTTATTTTATTCCGGTAAGGACTGATTATTCTCTTGATAGATTGACCAATTTGTACATTTCTAAGATAGTAAGATTGCACGGAGTACCACTGTCAATTATTTCAGACAGAGACCCGAGGTTCACTTCGAGATTCTGGAAGAAGTTACAAGAATCCTTGGGTACAAAGTTGAGCTTTAGCACAGCTTTTCACCCTCAGATCGATGGCTAGTCTGAGCGGATGATTGAGATTCTTGAGGATATGTTGCGTTGTTGCATCCTTGATTTTCAGGGTAGTTGGGAAAAATACCTGCCATTGGTAGAATTTGCCTACAATAACAGTTTCCAAACAAGTTTGAAGATGGCACCTTATGAGGCTTTGTATGGTAGGAAGTGCCGAACTCCATTGTATTGGACAGAACTCAAGGAAAATCAGATTCTTAGAGTTGATCTGATCAAAGAAACTGAAGAAAAAGTTAAAGTGATATGGGATTGTTTAAAAGCAGCATCAGATAGGTAAAAGTCTTATGCTGATCTGAAAAGAAAGGAAATTGAGTTTCAAGTTGGGGATAGAGTATTCTTGAAAGTATCTCCATGGAAAAAGATATTGAGATTTGGTTGAAAAGGTAAACTGAGTCCACGATTTATCAGATAGTATGAGATTACCGAAAGAATCGGATCGTTAGCCTATCGTTTGGCGTTGCCACCCGAATTGGAAAATATTCATGACGTGTTCCATGTATCCATGTTAAAGAGATACCGATCAAATTGAAATTTGATCGGACATGACTTATGCAGAGGAACCGGTTAAGATATTGGTTCGCGAAGTTAAATGGTTGAGAAATAAAGATGTGGCTCTTGTAAAAATTTTATGGCATCGACATGGTGTTGAAGAAGCTACATGGGAGCTGGAAGAAACCATGAGAAACCAATATCCAAATCTATTTTCTGGTAAGACTTTCAAGGACGAAAGTCCCTAAGGGGGAGAAATGTAACATCCTGAAATAGGGCCTAGTCAGAATAGTGGTTTTGAGACCACAAATCTGACATCAAAATATTTATTTTATGATTATTATGAGGCCTAGAATATGAGTATATGCATGTGTTAAAGTTTCATGAAGAAATTCTAAGTATAAGATACCCAATTGGAAATTAGGGACTAAATTGAATAAATTGCAAAACTTGGATTCTAAAGGCAATTTGTATGAAATTGCTCTAGATTATGAATTATAGGGTCTTGGAGAGCGATTTGCCCAAATTCTAAATTTTTGGACAAAAATGGGCGGCTTGCATGGATGAAATTTTAAAGAAAGGGCATAAGGGCATTTTGGTCATTTGTCTTTTAATGAATTAAAATGGGAAAAATCAAACCAAAATCAGCCATTTTCTTCTCCATGGCTATCGAAAATTGAAGGGACACCATAACTAGGGTTTTCAACATTTTCAAGCTTAATAGTAAGTGCTCCCAAGCCTCGTTTTTCTTATTCTTTATATTTTTGAAATCCCGGTAACTTGCTCTCTCCATTTCTACCCATATTTCATGCTAAGGTTCATGTTTAAAAATTTTAACCATGCATGATTTGCTTGCATTTTGATGGATTATGGAGAAATATGAAAGATTAATGTGTGTTAAATATCTTTTTCTAGTTAATTTTCATAAGAAACCCTTATAGGGACCATTTTGCAAAAGATGTAAATGTGTGGTAGAAATGAGAAATTAATGGATAATGTGGGCTACCATAAGAAGGAAAAATTGCTTGGCTAGGCTTGGGTAAGATAGAAAGTTATGTGTTTCATTATCCGAGCCTAGGGACTAAACCGTAAAAATGTGATAGGTTAGAGGCAAAACAGTCATTTGAACTGGGGGTAGATATTAAACTTGAAATGTACAATGTGGAGTATTAATGAATTAATTTTGTTGTTATAGACCTCGAGGAACAAATTTCGGAGGTCGATCATGGTAAACGCAAAGTTTCGAAATAACTGAAACACAATCCTGAAAAGAATACAGGTAAGTTTGGGTAACTTGAAGTAAACCCTTAATGTGCATAATTGTATGCTTTATGAATGCTTGGTGATTGCATTTAATATTGGCATGAAATGTCATAGAAATGTATATTGATGATAACATGTGAAAAATATCTTGGTTGAGGTTGACAAAGGGAAATCGATGGATAATCCCTCATTGACATGTGAACTGAGATCCTGCATGTGTTGCAGTAAGGATTTAGCCCAGACGGGTAATCCGTGATCTCAAGTATGAAAAGGAATCTAGCCCGGACGGGTGTTCCTTGAATGATCAAGCCTCCCGAAGAATATATGTGCATTACAGATTTAGCCCGGACGGGTAATCTGATTAGGGTCTGAATTTAGCCTGGACTGGTAATTCAGATCCGAGCTCATTAAGGGTGTTGTGACTATAAGAGATTTAGCCTAGACTGGTAATCTCAACATCACCTTACGAGCTCATTAAGTATGAACTAAACCCCCTAAATACCTAGGGGAATGAAACCTAAGATGGATCTTGCTATTATTATCTGAATTGTATGATAAATATTTGACTTATTCTTAATTATGTGCTCTTAATTCTTGTTTTGATATTTTAGGATATTGATTCAAGTTAAGCTCTTATTCAGAGGAGGAATAGACACTGTCTAAAAGTAAATTTGTCATAATTAAGCGGAGTTGATAGCCCACCTAGAGATAGGGTGATAAGATTTTGCCGTATTAGGGTGAAACCTAATAAGGGAATCCATAGATCGAGTTAATGCAATTCTAGGGTGTTAATTAGAAAGAGATTTCAATTATTCAACCTAGGGTTAGACGTTATTAGTCTCAAGAGAGATAATAATATAACTAAGGGATTTCTACGGATCAAGTCAAATGAATAAATCGTCTAATTCAAAGTCAAATAACAAGTGAAGTATAGGTGGATTTTTCCTTAGGTATTGTCTTAATCAATCGAATTTTCCCAAAAGTATTTTCCCAAATTTTTTGTGCATTCTTAGTTTAGTAATTAGTTTAGATAACCAAACCTCTTAATTTTTAGGCTAGATAATAAAAAGGAAGTAAATACTAGTACTCGTGGTTCCTTTGGGTTTGACAATCCGGTCTTGCTGAACTATACTACTGTTCGATAGGTACACTTGCCTTAATCGTGATAATAAGTTAGTCTCAAGAATGATTCATTCTTAAATCTTTTAAACCTGTCACGAATATCACGTACCAGCGTACCCCTGCTAGTAACCCCGCTTCCAGAATTCTTTTGTGGTTTACCCCTCAATAGAGCACTACTTGTCTTCATTTCTTGTTTTTTCTCTCTCTCTCTCTCTTCTATTTTAGGACAGTCTCGGATGAAATGGCCTAGTAACCCACATTTGAAGCACCCTCTTTCTTTACCTCGACACTCGTTGAAATGGCGTCTACCACATTACGAACATTTTGCCCTATCTGGCCGAGCACTACCGACACTCGTGACAGACGTGTTTTGGGCTCTAGAAGTTGTGTTCTGTCGGTTCTTATTTCTATTCGAAAACCCCACTGAAGCATTTGATCATGTAGTGAATTCCTTTAATCTCTTAGATGAAGACTGATGTGACTTCCCCATCTGTCTCTTCGTTGAATCTCGCGATTCAAAAGCCATTTTGCTCCTCTCTTTTACCAGCTCCGCTGCCTTGCATGCTCTCTCAACAAGCACCACAAATTCTCTTAGTTTTAGGATGCCAACAAATACTCAGATATCTTCATTAAGACCAACCTCGAACCTCTTACACATAATGGCTTCTGAAGACACGTACTCCCGCACATACTTACTGAGCCTCACAAATTCATGTTCATATTTCGTCACCAACATTCAGCCTTGCTTTAGCTCTAGAAATTCCTTCCTCTTTTAATCTATAAACCTTTGGCTACTATACTTTTTTCGAAACTCTTCCTGGAAGAATTCCCAAGTTACTCTCTCTCTCCCGGTACCATAAACACAAGAGTGTTCCACCATTGGTAGACTGAATCTCTCAAGAGCGATATTGCACACTATATGTGACAGCCCAAAATTGACCCTAGTCGGGAAGTGGTTTCGGGACCGCTAAACCGAGTCACCGAAATGTTTGAACGTAATATTTATTGTCTAGAATATGTATTTATGAATGTGTGAAAATTTCAAGCTTCGATTTAGTTGATTGTATGTGAATTCAGTTATTAGGACTTGTGTGACACTTTTGAAATGTCATAGGCTAATCTATAAGGACCTAATAGTGCATGTAATCAAAAGGGAGGACTTGCATGTCAAATTTCCCCCCCCCCAATAGCTAGTGGCCGGCCATGACAAGGGATTATGGGCAAAACATGTCATGAAACATGTTGTGACAATGGTGTATGTGAGAAAAAAAAATAATGAGCATGGGAATTGAATAATGAAAGGAAGAAAAAAAAAGAAAGAATGTGTGTGTTACCCCCATTGCCGTGAGTTGAAGAAAAGAGAGAAAAAATTGTTGTTCATCCTTTTTTCATTTCTTTGAGCTGAAAATTCAAGGAAGAAGGAAGGGTTTTTGCTTCATGCTTGGTTTGGAAGAGGATTAGGAGGAGGTTTGGCCATACTTGTATCTAGATTAAGGTATGTTGAGGTTGTGCCATGAGATTTATGCATGTTTTTAGTTGCTAGCTTGAGTTCTAATTAGCCCATGGTTCAAATCCTTGCTATGTCATGGGGGTGGTATTCGGCCAAGGTGGATTTTGTGTTAATGCCATTGCATGTTAAATATGAAGCTTGCTAATGATACATGTGATGGTGGATTGATGGCTCTTGGACTTTCTTTTTAGCATTTTTGAGTGAGACATTAAGTTCTTTGTTTAACCATGACCAAAATTGAAATGGTATGGCGTTGTGATGTATTCGGCCATGGTACATCCATAAGTATAATTTATGCTTATTACATGGTAGGTAAGATTTGTGTTTTGGATTTATGTTCATGTTTAGTTATAATCAACTTTGAGATTCGGCTCTAGCATATATATATATATATGTTTGCACATGATGTATTGGTATGACATATAAACTATCTCAAGGTATATATTTTCATATGATGATGTTTCGGTTATGAAGTAAATGATTGATGCGTATTGAGTTACAATATGGAATGCGTTAGTTAGTAAAATGTATGCCGTTTATGTGTGGTATTAGTGTATAATTGGCCTCAACATGGACATACATATTCGCCACATGAGGGGGATTGGTGTGCATGCATTCGGTTAGAGGCAAGCATATTGATGCCTATTCTTGGCTTGGAAAATTCGGCTAAGGAGAGTACTAACTAATGTGTTGAGTTGATTCATGATTTCGTACATATGTGACTTTAATGTCTAATGAAAATATGTGGGCTAAGTACCTTGAATTCCTCTTCGATGCTCAAATGATTAAATCAATTTACTTGTTAAATTAAGCTCAAGAGCAAAGGGAGCTAAATCCGATAAAGGGAAGGAAAAGTGGTTGAATAGCCATCGGAATCATTTAACAACATCCGAGGTAAGTTCTTGAGTAATAGAGCTTAAATTATGATTTGATTAGATCATGTTTTAAGAAAATCGAAATCATGCTCTTTGTGTGTGGCTATTGAGCCGAAATTGTAAATATGATAAGTGTCTTGTGTTTGAGCTTTGGTAATGAGAATGTAATAAGAATGTGTATTGATTTGTTGATATATGTGCTTGGTTATTCGAATGGTATCCGGGCTAAGTCCCGAAGGCTTTTGTGCTAAGTGACTAAAACCTGGTTAAGTCCCGAAGGCATTTGTGCGAGTTACCAAAACCGGGTTAAGTCCCGAAGGCATTCGTGCGAGTTACTAAATCCGGGCTAATTCCCGAAGGCAATTGTGCGAATCACTATAACCGGGAAATGTCCCAAAGACAATCGAGCTAGTCGCTATATCCGGTTAAATTCCGAAGGTACGTGATTCGGGAATGAGCAATCTTGCTGTAAAAATTTCAATTCATACACTTGCAAAAATTCCAGCAATGAGGTATGTTCGTATGTGCATTGGAATAGTTGAGTTCCTTCGAATAATATTCGCTCAGTTGAGTAATGAGCTTCCGGTATTTGGCTAAGATGATCCCTTATGTATGAACATAGGGGTTGGAATGTAAAGTAGAAATGATTTGAAAGTATGTATATACGGAATTATCCATTTAGTTATATGAATGCTATACCTCGGTTGTGCTTAAATTCTTCGCTCAAACTTACTAAGCATAAATTGCTTACTCCGTTTCTTTGTTTCTTTGTTTTATAGATTTTGGCTCGTCACCATCGACTCAGGATTTTGGAAGTCGAAGTCTCCCACACTATCAAAGCCCCTTTTGGTACAATTTCGGTTGAGCTTTGAAATGGCATGTATAGGACTACCCTTTGTTGTTTTTCAAGTACTTTTTGTGATGTATGTGTGTACGGCCATGCGAAAATGGCTCGTAGAAGTGGAGTATGGCATTAGACCATTTGTGTTTATGTATATATGTATGGTTTCATGATGTGACTATGGACTGGAATGGAAGTGTTGGGCAAATGATCAGCCATTGGAATGGCTAAATATGATTATATGTGGACCTATGTATGACAAAACTCTAGTTGGTCCATGGGAACCACGAAATAGGTAAAGTTTACCTTGAAAACAGATCTTGACAAGAGCAGTGGTGTGGATTTGAAAATCACTAAAATTTGTAGGAATGGAATTAAATGGGGAATAAATTATTTAAATTAACCTTGATGAATCTACTTTCATATGGAAGAAACGAAACGGTCATATGGGTTATATGTAAAGAGATATTAAAGTTCTCGTGAAACAGGGCCAGAACGGTTTCTGGATCCCTGTTCGAATTTGGAAATTCACTATAAATTAACCAGAGATAATTAGGAGTCATGCCATATATGTATAGATTCCTATTTGAGTTTAGTTTCTATAGAAACAAACGTCATCAGTATTGAAGCCCTGTACAGGGAGATATTCAAGTTGTAACGCGCGAAGGTCAGTGTAGTCGACCCCTGTAACATGGGAGACTTTAACTAATAAATTGTACTAATTGGCCTTAACCAAAAAATTATAGAAAAAAATATGTAGATGGACATATGAGTCTAGTTTCAGGGAAAAATTACGAAACTTATTTTCGGGTTTTGAAACTCAAGATACGATTTTTAAGGCGACAGTGATGCAAGAACCAAACTTGTCGAAATTTTTTTATGGATTGTGAAAACAATTAAGTTAAGTCTGTGTGCACCTTGTGTTCGACTCCGGTTACGGACTCAGGTACGGGGTGTTAAACTTTATGCATTCTTCAGGTGTGCACGATAGTTCATCAAATACTCTGATGGTATTTCTAGCCAAAACTCTGCTTTTTTCGGGTCGTCATCTATGTTAGCCTGGAATTCCTCAGCCCATTGTTTCTAAATCTTGTCTACTGTAGGCTTCTCTCTCCTAATTAAGTCCACTCCTTGCGGAGCTACCGGGTCATATTAAGGAATCGAAGGATGTGTGGGAGGTGGAGCGTTTGGATTCGCACGAATGAACTATGTGTACCAAGCGTCCACCATTCGGAGATAGGCTTCTCTAGCCTCTATTGGCCCATAGTCACGAGCTCACTCTTAAATAGCGCGGTCCCTTCAGCGGGAGCCGACACATTACTCTCCACGTCATCCGCCGTAGCTCTATCAAGATCCATTTATTATATGAAAATACAATTTTATAACCGTTAGAAGTCGTCACACTATCAATATACAGTTATAGCATGTATACCTAGACTCGTACTCTTGCTATGTTAGTCCTAAAACCGACTAAACCATAGCTCTAATACCACTAAATGTAACACCTCACACTTGTGCCCTACGCTAGGACGGAATACGAGGTGTTACCTAAATTGATCGCATACAAACACCCTTTTCTTAGTCGTAATAATTTAGTCAAATTTAAAACTTGTTCGACTCTTTATCAAGGACTTCCTAACAAAGGCACATCATTTAAAACTGTTCAGGAATGATTCAAATCTTCCCACAAAGTCTAAAAAGCATTACTAGATACAGGGCCACACGCCCATATGGGAAGGGTAATACGCCCGTGTGACTAATTCGACATGGTCGTGCTGATGGCCCGTGTGGCTCACACTACCTAAGCAATTCATGGACCCGCCTTTGTCCTCCACTCATGTTGAATTAATTCTAAATGCACACCTATAGGGGTTTTCACACGGCCTGGCACACGCCCGTGTCCCTGGCCCTTGTCCTTCACACGACAATGAAACTCCCATATCCTAGCCCGTGTGCAAAAACATGGACATTCTATTTCTGACATCAACATCTCCAAAATGTCACACGGTCAAGGCACACGCCGGTGTGCTAGGCCGTGTCTATCACACAGCTGAGACACAAAGACGTGTCTCTACCCGTGTGTTTACTATCATGCATACTGACTTGAAATCTTTATGTGCAAGGGACACACGGCTAGACCAGACGACCATAGGGCAAACCGTGTGTCACACACGGCCTAGACACATGCCCTTGTGCCTATCCGTGTGGACAATATAAGGCTATTTACCAAGCCTCTTTGCCACCTTTATTTACACTTCCTACACATTAGGAACCAAAAACAATACAAGGCTATCTCGTGCAACCAATTCAGCCACAATAAACAACATTCCATGTGTGCATTTTACTTATCTCTGAAAATGAAATCTTCGTATATAAATCAAAATGAATATTAGCCATCATTCAAGGTTTAATACAAAATGAGGGATTTATCCCAAACCAACACATTTGGCCAAACTTATAAAGACACAAAACATAAGTCTAGTTCCCTATACATGCCATATTCAAAAATATAAATCAAACTATACAGAAAGCTTCGATTGATAGTGTGATTGATATCTCAGACTTCCGTTGATCCTTGAGCTAGATAGGTGGCACTATAAGAAAATGGAAAAGAAGAGGGAGTAAGTATAAAGCTTAGTAAGTTGCACATAAATAATTATACAACATAACTTTGCCATTCATCAACAAGTATCATAATACATAAGTGGCATAAGTAAAACTTACTAATCAATAGTCAATAAACCTCATATAGCATATATTGAGCTCACATCCATACATACCAAATAGGTACCTGAGTCACTCACAACAAGGTTATACTTTCCTTGTTAACTTGAAATCATTCTTTTACCATTGAACTATTTAGAACATTATCGGATACTCATTTAGCCTCAAACATGGGTGCAGTTGCTGATGCCATATCCCAGACATGTCTTACACTAGCACTCATCTCAATGCCGATGCCATGTCCTGGACATGGTCTTACACAAGCTCTAGCATATTCGTGTCGATGCCATGTCCCGAACATGGTCTTACACAAGCTCTAGCATATTTGTGTTGATGCCATGTCCCAGACATGGTCTTACACTGCCACCTCTCGTACCCGATGCATGTCCCAAACATGTCTTACACTGCCTTACGTCTCATGGCCGATACATGTCCCAAACATTTCTTACACTAGCACTCGTCTCAATGCTGATGCCATGTCCCAGACATGGTCTTACACTGACACCTCTCATAACCGATGCATGTCCCAGACATGTCTTACACTGGCTTATGTCTTGAGGCCGATGCATGTCCCAGACATGTCTTACACTGGCTTATGTCTCGAGGCCGATGCATGTCCCAGACATGTCTTGCACTATCTCACAATAACCCATATGTTATGACATGAATATTCGATTTATTTCCTAGGTTCAAACGGGAACTCTACTATCTCTATTACCATTATGCTTTCTCAATTCCACAATCAAGCAATTCATGCTATATTAATCTCAAGTACAATTCAACACATACATTAACATTGTAGTTGTATTATTTACATGTAACTTACCTCGGATTACAAAATGTGGCAACTAGTCGATTTAGTCAATTTGCTTGGCTTTCCCCTGGTTTAGGTTCAGATTCAATATTTCTTGATCTATAATAGCAAAATGTACTTATTTATTCACTAATTAAAATTAGGCAAATCGAAAATTTATAACTTTGGTAAAATGACCATTTTGTCCCTAAGGTTTGACAAAATGACCATTTTACCCCTAGACTCGGAAATTGATTTTTATCGAATTTCTTCACACCTTAAGCTTAGCTGAAACTTTTCTACTCTTATACCAACTCCAAATACCCACTATTTCACACACTTATCATCTATTCTACAATTTATGCAATATAGTTTTTTTAGGTGTTTTCATACTAACACCTTTCACAAAAGTAGGTCATAAGACACACAAGACTCATTTTCTTCCATAAAAACTCAACAAACATTACAAATCCTTTCATGGAAAAACCCTAAACTCTTAATCATTTTGAAAAATAGTACTCTCATTTGAAAGCTTATGCTTCAAGGTCTCAAAAGTACGACAATATTCAAGAAAAGCCATAAAAATACTTACTTGTAAAGGCTTAAAGTTGTTAAAATTTCAAGCTCTTAAAACCCCATTTCTTGCTGAAAATTTTTGTTGAGAAGAAAGAATAAATGAAAAAGATGAAGGCTAGGCGCTTAGGGTATTATTATATTACACATTATGTCACCAACATACCTAATGTTGACTTTTCAACATTTTTACCTCCCATGGCAGGCCAAACTATCACAACAGGGTCTAATTTCTCTTTAAAGACCCCCAATTTTTATTTTGTAGCTATTTTACACCTTAGCTATCAATTTAGGACTTTTGCATTTTATGCGATTTAGTCCATTTTCCCAATTGAGCTCACGAACATCAAAATTAACCCACCAAATTTTTCATACACTAATTTAAACATGTAATGAGTCCAAAATAATAATAAAATAATTTATTAAACTTCTGATTTGTGGTTCCGAAACCACTATTCTGACTTGCCCCAAACTCGAGCTATTACAATGATTGTGGATGTTTGGTTGCCTAAGTGTGCCATGGATTTGTGCTATTGAATTGGTACAAATGTTTGTGTTAATAAGGGTGGCAAATGGCTTGTAAAATAGCCTTCATTTTGTCCACAGGGTAGACACATGGGCGTTTGTCTAGGTCATGTGTGACATACGGTCTATCCCATGGGCATGTGTTCTGGCCGTGTGTCCCCTACACCTTAATTTTGAGAAATAGAATGCTTAGAATTGAGCACACGGGTAAAGACATGGGCATATGTCTTATCCGTGTGGATGACAAGCCCTTAGGCACGAGCATGTGTCCTGGGCGTACGAAGTTTGCACCTATTTCATGAAAATTAAATTACCCACACGGCCTAACACACGGGCGTGTGACTTGGCCGTGTGACATCAATTTGTTCATGCATTGCAAAACATAGAGTTACACAGGTTAGGGGCACAAGTGTGTGTGACCACACGGCCTGCCCATTCAGGCGTGTCCCATATCCACATAGGCGTGTGACCCTTGTTTAGTGGAAAAATTTTCTAAGTTTTGTAAAATCTTCCCGAGTTGTTGGTCTAGTCCCGACCACTTCCAAAGCATGTTTCGGGCCTCGTAGGCTCATACTAGGGACTTTATGATTTAACGTGAATGGTTTTAGCTTGGACACAAATTTATGACACGGAATTGTATGATTGCTTGTGATGTGAGTTCGGTAATGCCTCATACCCTGTTCCGGCATCGAAAACAAGTAAGGGGTGTTACACTCTTAGAACTCATCTGAAAAATATTCCCCACCTTAATCAGATCAAAGTGCCTTTATGGGTAAACCTAGTTGTTTCTCCATTTCAATATGAAAATGTTTGAATTTATCAAAGGTTTCACTCTTGCAGTGCTTTAGGTACACATACCCATATCTAGAATAATCATCAATAAAGGTTACGTAATACTCGTAACCACCTATTGCATTAAAATTCATGAGGCCACATACATTAATGTGCACAAGTTCTAAAGGTTTCACAAACCTCATTCCCTTTGCATTAAAAAATCACTTAGTCATTATCTTTCCTTCTAAGAAATATTCACATTGTGGAATATCAACTTCTTTAAGCAAACTTAAAGTGTCACCTTTTACAAGTCTAATAATTCTTTCTTGGTTAATATAACCAAGTATCAAATGCCAAAGGTACACCTCATTAAAGTGAGAAGTTTTCCATCTTTTATTTAAAATTCTAGTCTCAAGTAATATGTGCAATTTTTTATTTGATAAAATAAAGATTATTTGACATCCATCCATTACAAATAAGTTTGCGATTTCTAAATATTGCAATACCACTATTAAAAGTCACAGTCAAGTAGTCTTTATATAAACATGCAATAGAAATCAAGTTTCTTTTAAAACTTGGTACATAGAAAACGTATCTCAAAATAATATTCTTAAAATTATCAAAATAAAGATGTATATCTCCCACTGCTTTAGCTACCATAGTTGTTCCATTTTCAATGCACAACGATAGACTATTATCTCTAAGATCTTTCGCCTCTTCAAACCCCTGTAAAGAAACACATACGTGATTAGTAGTTCTCGAATCAATGAAAAAATGGTCTATTGAATCTTCCACTAAACAAGCTTCTATCATAAAGAGTTTCATACCTTGGCCTTTGGTGGTTAAGTACTCCTTCCACTCTTTACAGTTCGCTTTAAAGTGACCTTTCTTACTACAGAAGAAGTATTTAAACTTAGATAAGTCTTTAGGCCTCCTTGTTCTCTTCATTTCCACTTATAGTGGCCCACAGAATTTCTTAGTGTGTTTTCCCTTCTGTTTTGAGGAAGAAACAATAGTTATGTTTGCTTCTACTCTTTAAATCGATTGACTCCCATTCAACACCAACTCATAGGATTGTAACTGTAACAACCCAGTTTTTGCTAAATCAGAATAGTGGCTTGGGGACCACAAATTTGAGGTTATTTTTGGTGTTTATAGCATGTGAATTTATATGTGTGAAAATTCTGTGAGCTAATTTTATCATTTAATAGCTCAATTTGAGAAAAATGACTAAATCGCGTAAAATGCAAAAGTTGCATTCTTTTTAATAAAGGTGTCTAATTGTTATGGCTTATAAAATGAAATGTCCTTATGTTGATATTAGACCATTGATAGTGGAATTTGACATAAATGGTCATCCATTATAAGTTTGATTAATGTTTTAATTAAGGGTATTTTAGTAATTGTGTAAATAAAGGTTAATTAAATAAAACTAAAGCCAAATTTAGTCCATCTTTGTTTTCCTTAACCGAATATAAAGAAAGAAAAGGGAGTTTGGAAGCATTTTAGGGTTCGACAACTAGGTAGCTTGATTAAGATCAAGAACAAAAGAAATCAAATTTAGATCGGGAAAAATCGAAGGTTATCGAGTAATCGATCCGATTCGTCAATTCTGAGTACAAGGCAAGTTCGTACGTGATAGACATTGTTACAATTGATAAACCGTAAAATATACATATTTTTACCCCATGTTTAATGCATTTTATAGATGATTTCTCATTAGAATTGGTGAATTCAATACTCCTAATGCTTTAATTTCATGTTTTGTACTCAGGAGAGCACCAAGAGTCAAAAGGAGACAAAAATGAGCCAAAAAAGGACAAAATGGACCAAATCGAAAAGATGACACGACCTAAGCCTTGCCACACGGGCAGCTCACACGCCCATGTTTTTCGAGAGTGTTGACCAAGCCTGGCTATTGACCCACATGGCCGTGTGCAATTTAACGGATCGAACACGGCCTAGTAATCACGTCACACGGCAGTGTCAAACGGTCGTGTCCCTGCCGAGCCCAAGTTAAGTCCAATTCAGAAAAGGCCACTTTAGAGGGTTTCTAGGCATTCCAAAGCCTATAAATACACACTAGAGGAGGAGAAAAAAGGAGACGAAGAAGAGGGGTAAGGAATTACCCCAATGAAGCCGATTGATCCATTTTAGAAGCTAAATTCATCATCAAGATTGAAGATATCTCCTCAATTCCCCTTCAGGAGTTTTGGGTTTTCTTTATGTTTTGTATTCTTTATTCTTCTGAGATGTTTTCTTATTTATTTATGAACTAAATACCCTAAATACGTAAGGGGAATGAAACCTAAGACGAATCTTGTTATTATTTTCTGAATCGTATGATAAATATTTAACTTGTTCTTAATTATGTGTTCTTAATTCTTGTTTTGATATCCCAGGATACTGATTCAAGACACGCTCTTATTCAGAGGAGGAATAGAGTACATTTGCCATAATTAAGCGTAGTTGATTGTGTGCCTAGAAATAGGGTGACAAGATTTTGCTGGACTAGGGTGAAACCTAATAAGGGGATCCATAGATCGAGTTAATGCAACCCTAGAGTGTTAATTAGAGAAAAGTCTCGGTTATTCAATCTAGGGATTAGACGTTATTAGTCTTGAATAGGGATAATAACATAACTTAGGGATCTCTACGGAACAAGTTGAATGAATAAATAGTCCGATTCGGAGCCAGAATAACAAGTAAAGTCTAGGTGGATTTTTCCTTAGGTATTGTTTCAAGTCAATCGATTTTCCCAAAAGCAATTCCCCAATTCTTTTCTCTGTATTTAGTTTAAATAATTTGTTAATTAAAACAAACCCCTTTTATTCTTAGGCTAGATAATAAAAAGATAGTTATTACTAGTACTTTTGGTTCCCTTGGGTACGATATCCCGGTCTTGCCATTACTATACTATTGTTTGATAGGTGTGCTTGCCTTTTCGTCATGATAATAGTTAGTCTAGGTTTGATATTCATTATAAATATTTATTACTTGTTACGAATCACGCGATCAACAATTATGTTTTTAATGCTTTAATATTGCATAAATTATATAAATGAGGCGATGGTTGTGTACTGACGATGAATCAACTATGTTGGCACTTGGTGTGCATTTTGAGATAGTTCACTATAAATAGCACTTAGTGTGCGAATTAGTATAGCTTCACTATATGTGGCACTAAGTGTGTGATCTTGAGATAACCGGTTTAATGTGATGGCACTAAGTGTCCGATATCGTTATAGATTAGGCTAATCATTTTGGCACTAAGTGTGTGAGTTTCTTGAGTATTGAAAGATTTTTGGATGGATTAATGTATGGAGCAAAGAGGTGAAAATGTAATTAATAAATACAGGAGAGTATAGGTACGTACAATACCTATGCGGTAGTTGATACTAAGTGTATGAAGCTTGATCGATGTGTATATATATGATAAATGGTCATGGGTTAGAATTGAGCAATGATATGAGACATATTAAGTGATTATTAATTGATGATTTGAATATTATGAACTGTTGAGTTTATTTAGTATGAACTTACTAAGCTATGAAGCTTACTGTGTGTTATTTGTTTATGTTTTATAGAGTATCAAAGCTAACTCAGACTCGGGGATGGTGGAGAAACGTCATCACAATATCGATCATCTCGTTGGTATTTTTGAAGCTTTGTATATATGGTATAAGGTATGTATAGGCTAGTGTCATTTTTGGAATGTTTTGAGTCATGATATTAGCCATGAGATTTGGCTTGTAAATGGTGATGTGTCTGGCCATTTAAGTTAGCTTGAATTGTGTTCGATAAATTATATGTATGTGATGTATATAATGCCTTATATGTTGGCTTATCTTGGTATTTTTGCCATAGTTGTTGATATAGCTAAATGGTTGTTCTTTTGATTGGTTATTAACTGTTGTACTAATGCTTGGAAGTTGGCATATTGTGGTTTGACTTAAGATGATGATATGGTGAGTTATGTGACTTGAAATAGAGGATAAGTTGATGAGTAAATGCATTTGAAAAATTAGGTAAGTTGTGATGATTTTGGCATAATGATTTGGTATATTTGAATATGGAATTGAGTGGTTGAAATGGTTGTGATTTGATGGCATGATATGTGTATGAATTGGCATGTTTTTGGTTGTCTATATATGTGTTAAAATGATACCATTTTGATGGTTAGGTGTGCATGAGAAAAGGGTGACAAATTGGCTTTCCAAATGGCCAATTTTTGTCCACACGGGTAGAGACGCGGGCGTTGTCTCAGCCGTGTACGATGCACAATCATGTTACACAGTCGTGCATCCCCTAAGGTACCTTTCAAATTAAAGCTAATTTACCCTACAGTTTTGACACCGCCTAGACACATGGGCGTGACTATTGGTCGTGTGTGGAACACTGGCTGGCACATGGGCCTGTGGTCGGCCGTGTAACCCAAACCAGTAACCTCCCTAGTTTTCCCACGGCCATGGCACACGACGTGTCCTCGATCATGTGGTACAAGTTAGTATGTATGCGCTGTTTGCACACGGCCTGTGACACGGGCGTGTCTGGTAGTCGTGTGAGGCATACGGCCTGTTCATACAGGCATGTGACCCTTGAATGTTTTAAAATTTTAAGTGTTTCCTAAAGTTTGCAAATGTTATTGGTTTAGTCTCGAACCACTTCGAAGCAAGTTTTAAGGTTTTGTCAAGCCTTATAAGGGACAATATGAATGATATGAATGAATTTTAATTATGATTGCATAACTGTATGATTTATGTTGTGGTTGATCGATAACGCCTCGTAACCTTGTTCTAGTGATAAATACGGGTTAGGGGTTTTACAATAACTCCTTCATGAATTGTGTAAGTGTCAGAGTCTTGTTCCTAAGGTTCTATACAACCTGAAAGCCGAAAAAATTCTTGGACAAGCTCTTGAATACCATCTCAATCTGAGTGTTCTGGTTCAAATTTGTCTTATTGTCCATGACATTGACAAAGCATCCCATAAGATTAATCATATGGTCTTTGATCGAAGTGTTGGCCTTTTGTTGGGCATTCATCAAACTAGTAATAGCTGAGTATTGAGCCAAGGTAGCTTGGCCTCCGAACATGTCTTCTAGTTTGTCTAGAACCGTTTTGGCAGTCTTACAACTCTCCAATTGCTTATAAAGGGTGTTGGTCATGCTTGTCAGCATATAACAATGAGCTATCTTATCAGACTCCTCTCAGCGTCTTTTAGCCTCAGCTTGAGTGGCCGAAGGGCACTTATTATCAAGAATTATTTTAAGTTTCTTACAACTTAGGACAATCATCAGGTTCTTTTTCCATTCCTATAGTTATTTTTGTTCAGTTTGTTTTCAGTGAGTATATTTAATAAAGGAGTAGGTGTCATTTTCGAACTAAAAATTAAACGTTCATTCATTAATATCTTCGTATTAAGAAAATATTTGAAAAAGTTTTGCAACATTATGATATGCATTAAAATAATGCATGCGTCTTGCATTAAACCTTAAAAACATTTATAAGTCATTGTAATGATAATTCCTACACCCACTGAATTAAGCCACCATGGGGTGGTCATGATCAACTAGTAAGAACATGGATTTCTGCCCAATTAGTATATGAACCTAATTCCTTAGGCATTCACACATACTAATAGCCGTGTAACATTTGGTATCATTCTAACTTAAGTAGAGCTTCATGGGAAGTTACTTAACTAGAAGATCTTGAGTGTATAACCATCAACTCAACACCTATCGCATCATGCACCACAAATGAGTCATCACGGGATAATCTCACTGAGTATTGTGACTAGTTGTCCACTTTGAAGATAGAGCTTCCTTTTAATATGAGGGAATTTGGGGCCTCTCTCATATCAAGTCAAATTAGAAGTACTTTCTGGACTTTTAATCTAATACTTTATAATTCAATCCAACTCGATATTTATTTTTCTATTTCCCACAATAAACATCTCAATTAATTTTCCAATTAAATAATTTTCTCAACCCAATTCTAATTTCATTAAAATCATGACGACTTTACTATAAAATAATCTATGAGAAAATATATTTAATATGTCTACATTCAACGAGTTTACAATGACCAAATGATTTATTTCCATTTTTGAACTTCATTTAATTTAAAAACCATAACTTTATTTGCAGGTCATTTTCATTTTGGAGAAATCTACATTCATGTCCAAATGTTTCCATTTCTTCATTTTCATTTTGAAGAAAACCTCATTCATTTACAAATGTTTCCCATATTCCTATTTTCACCATTTTTTCCATTTTTGTTCATTTAATTCAACTAGCAATTCAATTCTAGTTTCAACAAACTAGTGAAGGGACCATATGTTATTAGGACTCAAATAATTTATAATCAAGTTCTAGCTTTTCACCTATTAATTATAAACTCATTTAGTCATGAATTCATTCCATTATAGTATCATGACTGAGCTCTTCCCAATGGCATACCATTATGAAAGTAACTCGATCATTGCTCGTGTACTGACCTTGTCATAATTGTGTTACCCTTATAGGATATCCTTAATCTTTTTGGGATAAATATGTTCTCCCAATATGATCTTATTTTATCTCATGACAACCATTACCTTTTCCTTCATGAAAAGTAAATTATTATTAAATAGTAATCAAGTCATTCATCACAAAGACAAACGAATTATGGTCAAGTTTACTTTTCATTTACCTATGTCTCGGGGTAAGAATTCTACTATTGTGAATGATGCTACATACTACGGAAGTCGTATACCCAACGCACCAGCTTTTGATTCCTTATCTATTTGAACTCGGGCTTTTACTTGTATCAAACTATACGAGTTACATATACATAGTCCATCATCCACTTAGAATTTAGGTATGCCATACTATGAACATCACAAGTGAATAAATCTATAAATGGATTTAGGATCTATTCTTCTTGGGTCTAGTCCGATGTACTATCAGTCCAATAAATCACATCTATGACTCTATCTTCTGAGAGTCATTTGCTTCAATGCTCAAGACAAAGCATCTCCCAAATTGGACTTGATAAATGAAATATTAGTCTTTTAATTGGTTTGTTCATTTCCTATTAGACTAAAGACATATTTAGGTTCATCAAATAATATAAATTGGCTTTTTGTATTACAATCTAACCACGTAATACTGTTTAGTATTAGTTTAAACATTAGACAACCAATGAGCCAATATTTGCTTCTATTTTTTTTTATATGCGAAAACCACATGAGGACAATTATACAAAGAATATTAATGTAATCCATGAATTGTTTTATTAACCAATATTTTTTGAAAAAATTACAAGTTTACAAACGAATAAATACTACACTCAGGACACCAAATCTAACACGGGCCACCACCAGACCGCCTTGGGCCACTATTGGACCACCGTCGTCAACCACCGCTGACCTCCACCATCAACTCTTACCGTCGATCATTACCATTAAACCACTGGTAGCCTCTACTGCTAGACCACCATTCGTCTACTATCGGTTTGGTTAGGTTGAGTTTTCATCATCTCAATAAGCCTAGATGTGTGTTGGTTCTCTGAGTTCCTTTATAGGTTACATAAAGTCCTATGCATGTTTTTTTCTTACATAATTTTTTCTATAACAATAAAATAAATCTTGCATAGAGATGATAGTCCACGATCTAATTATACATGCCCAGAAATTAATAATAATTACATTCAATTTTTTAGGAAGCACAACTTTGGCAAAATTATATATCATATATAATAATAAAATAATATCATATATCCATTCACATACATAGCCCTAAACATGCTAATAATTATAAGAATGTCCCATCTTATCAAAATTAATCACACATGAAGAAGAGAGAAAATTTCTTGTAACACTTTGAACCCGACCCGAATCACCAAATCCGGATATCGATGTTACAACGCAAAAACACTTAACAAAAATTTATACATCTGGCGTGATCTATATTAAAACATACTTCTTATTTCTTTTGAACTATTATTTAACATAAAAATGGGTAATTAATAATTATATTAGATTTTGGAACAGTGTAAAATGTTACAACATAAAACTTTATTAAAAACATACTCTTATGGTGCAATGTATTATGTGCCATACTCCTAAGATGTCTTATGTATGCATAATATCCCAACTTATTGCTACTCAAATGCACTCCTGGCTTGGTCTCTCCTAGCGTACCCATTCTTATAGTAGAACCTGAAGCATAAACAAACACCTGTAAGTTCAAACGAACTTAGTGAGCTTTGATTCCATATTACCTTAAAGCATTTCTAATTGAATTAATCATCTTGAAGGCCTTGGGTCCCATCTCTGTCTTCGGTGGATACTTTCCCATAATGGCATACACATATTCATCAACTTTCATGCTTGATCAATCTATTCACAAGTCACTCTTTAAACTGATTCTAGACTTTAACACTCAATACAGACCTTATTTCCTTACTTGGAAAATGAATGTACTCCTCAAAAGAATATCCAAATAGAACCTTTTTCGGCATACTCTCATTCAGACAGACACTAAATACTTTAATTAAACTAGCTGATCTTACATTTGGCGGATTCTCATACTGAGTTTGATAACTATCAAATTACCAATCAAATCATATCTTGCATCAACCCCAAATCAAAACTTATATTGATGATTAAATATTCTAGATCATCTAGAAGAATTATAGATAACCATATCAAATATCATGAGAACGCCAAGTTTGACAGACAACTTAAACTTTAGATAACCTTTATATGGTGTAAAGCCCTCAAATTGGCAGATATAATAGAATTTAAATATCTTCAATACACAGCATTGACAAACTCGAGACTGTCGAACACTAACTTGTTCATAGTTACGAATATGCAAAATTTCCTATACTGATGGACTACTATGGTAGATTCACCCTTCAGATAACACTGCTAGAGACTCTTTCAGAAGTTTTACTTGGATCATATTCAAATTCTACTATAAGACTAACCATGTAGAAAGATCATCAAACTTATCAATTCTCTATCATCACATTAGTTACCAAAGAAGTCTCAAAGTTTACCCAGGTCATGACACAAACGCATTCGACCAAACTTCGCCACAAGGGCTTTGAGATTATGTAACACAAATATCATAGAATAAGCCACACAGGCTTTATCAAATATGCCATAAAGGCCTTGTAGAACACGCCACGAAGGTGTCATAAAGAATGACATGTTTACTGTCCCGTTCGACAATCTGAGAGATTGTCATGGGGTTTCTCCTACATGGTCTTATACGTAACTTTTTATCGTGATCTACCGGCCTAGTCCATATTTTACTAGAGGTATCACCATGAGTATTTTTATTGACGTATTATGCAATAGGTCTCAGCTACATAGACTTACACATCCTCATCTTGTGTTCTACTAGTTCAATTTTCATTTCATCGAAGGTTACACCATGAGTATATTTATCATCAACGTGATCTGCCTGTTCGGTTAGCAATGTACCTGCCATACTAGAGGCATCACAAATGGATAAATTCCTCACTTAACATCAATTACACTAACCCAGATCCATACACTCCCTAGACTAATTCATACACTTCTATATTTGCTTTCATATGCATACATACCATGCATCATCTTACTCATATAACAACTCATATGATTCATTTATAAGTTAGCAATTTCACAAACATACACAAGTCACTAACAGTCAAAGCATATTAAAAATCATACATAAACACAAGCGAACCTAAGTTCGCACATGCTAGTTTTTTAGCGAACCTAGTTTCTTTCAGTGTGAACCTTTCTTAATTACTTACAGAATAGAGAAACAGAGTATTACTTAAATCCTAAGAGCTAAGTGATAGGTTATTATTTTTGTGGAAACTTGACAACAAGATAATCAATGAAGAAATTGTAAAAGTTTTATCATTCAAAAGAATATGAATTTTAATGAAAAGGGCTTAATTTATAGGCATTAAGTGTTTTGATGTCCTTAGGAAACCGTAGTCACAGTAGAAGTAGGAAAGAGTTGCGTGCATAGATGGTGTTAAGAAGAGAAAAATAAGTTGACTTCCTAATTTTGGTATAATTACCCTTTGACTACTTTTATTTTTGACTCTCGACCCAAAACAACGATCACAGCTCGCCAGGCCCACTAGCGAACCCCAGCTTGCCATGCCTTAAACTCCTAAACCTTAGTATGGAATGTTACAGGAGAAGTATTTGAATTGCCGCCTGTCTGGAGTATAATAAACCCCTCAACACGTCTAATATAGTTTTCGATGGGGTTTTGTCCTCCTTTTTTGAGGAAAGCACGAGTACTTGAGGCTACCTAAAGAGGCATTCAGGTGATCTATAAAGTAGAGAGATCAAAACATCAATTGGAGATGATACCAACTCCAAATTGATAACGAGTTGAAAATCAATTAAAAAAAAGAATCAAGAGAGAAAACAACAAAATATTTAAATCAAACACTCTAAATAACCATTTTCTTGTCTTTGCAAGTAAATCGTTCCCTCTTTTTTCTGTGTTGTCTAGAGATGACTTCATACCAAGAGAATCGTTCTCTAGTTGTTTTTCTATAATCCCTTAAATTTTATCTTTAAATATGCTTCAAAATATAACCCTAATGCTACGCTTTATTGGAGTATTATTTTTTGTGTATATTTTAATATATAAGTTAGCAATAAACTATTTCAATTGGTAATATATAGTCAGCCTTATGACTTATTTTTAGCAAAGAGAAATTTTTTTGCTTATTTTGAAGAAGTTTAATTTTTACAAAGTGTTTACTCATCTTTTCAATTTAAAGTTTAAATTTGTACTGACAATTCATTATTTCATGTCTAACTATTGTAAGAAACTATTGTAATACTTATGTAATAGATAAAACTAGTAACCTGATGCGATCCCGGCCCCATCATGTTATGATGCAACTTGACGCCATCGAGATTGGCCTAAACTTGAGGGCCCAAATGCAAGATGAAACATCTCATAGGCCTAATTGATTATTAGGCCAATGTTTTTAAGGACTTTTTGATTTAATTAAGTTTTATTTAAATTAATAAGTTTGCATATTTTAATTTTAACTTGCACTTTGTGTGTTCGGTATTTAATAAAGTAATGCATTATGTAACTTTCATGTTAGTTAAGTATGCATCATAAATAATGACTTGCATTATGTAACTCCCATGTTAGTTTAAGTTTGCATTATTAAATTAAGTCTTGCATTAAATAACTCATATGTTTATTTAGTTTGCATTGTAAACCATGCATTAAGCATCTTAGTTAATTGAGTTGTCTAGTTGCTGGAAGAATTTATTGATGCATGAGTTTTGAGTTTATTTAATTAAGTTAAGTGTTTAATGTGTTTAATATGTTTGTTTTAATGTGTTTAATTGCAGGTGTCTTTTCAGCTAGAAACCATTACATTCAAGGGCTGTTACAAATTCATTAATGTGACATTTCAAGTGATTTTTGGTTACATACAAGGGGACATTTCGGTTACATACAAGGGAGACATTATACATCATTTAAAGAGCTGTTATAACAATTAAAAGAGCATTATATCTTCTTTAAATTCAGCAGCAGCCTTTCCATTTACACCAACTGTTTTGTTTCTTAAATAGTCATTTAATGCATTCAAAACTCCATCAAGATGCTGGTGTCTATTCGGTTGGCCAAAGGAGACTTCAAAAGATTTTCCTAAGTATTCAAGTCCATTGATTCAGTTGAATTAAAGTGTATTGAAGATTGGAGTTACTTAGGTTCAGAATTTCAAGAGTTTTTGAGCTTTATTTTAGCTCATTATTAGCCCATTAAGATGATTACATGTGACCATTCGGCTAGCCTCTTTTAACACTATAAAAATAGTTGTAATCAGCCTATTGTAAGAGAACCTTTTTGCTGAATTTATGTTAAACTTGAGTTTTGTGAGTTATCCAATTCTCTTTGTTCTTTTGGAACTGATCTGACTTATCAAGTATTGCTTGTGGCGTCTATCATTTCCATTGTTAACCGAACTTATCACTTTCAAGTGTGGCATTCGTATACCTTTGGTTCCTATCACTAATTGATAGTGGGTCAAGGTTTATCCTTTACTATTTTCCTTAAACCGTAAAACACCTAAGAGGTATTTGAGATTTGGGTCAACAATCCAATATTGTTGGTTCTTTTTTAGCTTTAGTAAATTATCCATTTTCTTTGTTTTAACCACTTTGCTACCCTATTTTTAAAACCCATTTCCTTCTTTTTTCAGCCTATTCTTGTTTAAATTTATCTTGTTTTGAAACGAAGAACAACTTACTTAAATTCACGATTGGCCATCTAAACAACTCGAATTATCACCGAGGCTATTTTGTATCAAATTGGTATCAAAGCTAGTGAATTAAGAGTAAAAATCGATGTTTTCGGCATTACGGTATAGTATTTCTTTGAAAAAATTCAAAAAGAAAAAAAGTTTCGTGAAAAAAAAATTAGTCTCTATTCAAAACTCAAGGAGTGAATATTTATCTTTGCAAATGAAAAAAAAATTGTTTAAGTTCTTGTTACTGAGTTTGAAAGTTCTATTTTCTGCCCAAAATCAACAACCTACCATTCGTCCACACTCTATTCTTTTCATTTCTTGTTTCAAGCCTACCATTTGTCCTACAACATTCCTACTTAAAACTGAACATCAATTTTGCAAGCTGGCCCACAACAACCGCTTTTAAGTTTAAATAGTTCCTTAAGAACTTAGAGAGGAGGAAGTGAGCAGAAAAAGGCACGAGAGTTGTGAGCTCATCTGAGTAAGAAAAAGCCTTTAAAAGAGTGTAAACACGAGTGTGAGTGAAAACCTGTTATTTTTCATTCCAAGTGAACTTGTGAGAATTTGTAATGAGGTTTGGAGTGAGGTTCAATAAAAATGTCTCTAAGTTTTGAAAGAAGAGTTACTGCTGTTGGTGGTTGGTTCGTTCCATCATACCAAGTATCCAATCAAAGCGAAAGGCGACGCGATCATAGAATTCGAGACTTTGGAGAGCATGAACGTGTTGATGGTGATTTGAAGAGTAACAAGTTAACTGTTCCACCATTTCAAGGTTGATCCGACCTGGAGGCATACCTTGAATGGGAAAATAAGGTAGAATTGGTTTTTGAGTACCACGACTACTCAAAAAGTAAGAAAGCGAGGCTTGTAGCAAACGAGTTCTCCAATTATGCCATGACTTGGTGGGATCAATTTACCATGAGCCGGAGATGAAACAGAGAGCATCCGATGTCCACTTGGTCTGAAATGAAAGTCGTAATAAGCAAACGTTTCCTCCCATCTTCCTACTATCAGGAGCGAATTTCACCAAGTCAAGGAATGGAGATAAGATACTCACGAAGACAAGCATCCCATGAGTATTCAAGAAGAGATCCATATCGCGAGTCTTATATGTCGATGATTTTAAGACAAAGTAAAGTAAACTTCGAGTTTGATTCCTTTGAGATGACAAACGAAAAGGTAGATATGTCTCTACAAGTGCATCAATTTATTCATCCGTGGGGGATTGTTTACGACGTGGCAGATGTGTTTCAAAAGCATCAAAGTACTCGGCCATAGAGGATCTATCACGAAGAGATAATCATGTTTTGTATGAAGATTCTTTCTCACTTTCCCAACGGAAGTCTACTCTTTTTGTAACATTCTGATTTTCGGATTTATTCGCGGTTTTCAATATTTTGTAAAGATTTTTAAAAATTTTGTATTTGGATGTGAAATTAATATTTTGAGTAGGTAAATGGGCTTATAGAAGGCCCATGTGTTGGCCAAAACCCGGTTGAATTTTTAAATTTTGGACTTAGGAGTTAGGGGTTCTGGCTAGGTGGCCCTTGTATAGAGTTATGGGTAAATTGCATCCCAAAAAGAGCCTTAGTAGAGTGGCAAGGGTGACGCCACTAGGCTCCTAAAAAGGTGGTGTGCGGAGCATTGAGGAAAGCATGGGATCATTTCCCTGTGTTGACAAATAGATGCATTTATTTTTAAGTGCTGGAGGGGTAAGTGTTGGAGTCCAGGTGGATTCTGCTAGAGGAGAGTTTGAATCAGTCTAAATACTTGGATTAAGGAGTGATAAGGGGAGAGATTTAAGGGATTGGGAGAGAGGCTAGGAGTTGGCCAAATTTTGGGAATTGAAGAGGGAAAAATCGGCAGAGGGTAGTGAGGTTAGTATTTCGGCACCTAGGGTTTTGAGTGGTGCCGTTCTCTTCGGCTCAGACATCACAAGGTTTTCTTTTCTCTCTTCTTCCTCTCTAGCCGAAACTACCACCTCCCCTATTCTTCTTTTTCTATTTTTCTTCTTCAAAACCATTCATCAATTCTGCTGTTCATCGATACTTTTGCCGAATCCATAAAAGCCGAAATCTTGAACACACATTACAGGTACCGATTTCTTCAAAGCCAAACCCTTTAACATTGTGTTTCCATTAATCAACGATTATTCTTTCTAAACTCTAGAGACCTGTAGGCAATTCTACATCTAGGTTATAGTTTCATATTGTCATCTCCTTCATCACCCAAAAGCCGAAAAACCATAGATTTGGGGGCTTATAGCCGAAACTTCAAAACTCCGGGAGTCGAGTTCTACCGTCGTTTGAAAGATAAATCTGCATCAGATTGCGTGGAGATCAAAAAGGAGTAAGGGGTAAGTGTTCATCATCTCAGATCTGGTCATATTTTACAAAGTTAGGAAAAGCCGAAGTCCCTAAAATCTAGGGAGGCTGTCGATTTGGGCATGTGGCTCTAAGGGTTTTTAACTGATGTTTTCTGTCAATGGTTAGTGTCTTCTTAAGTGTTGGATTGAAGGCGTGGGTTGTTGGAGTAATCGGATTCGGAGCTAGCTATCGATTTTGGCAAAAAGGTAAGGTTTCAAAGGCTTTTAGGGACATGTTCGATCATAGATAAGTAAGTTTTGGGGTTTAGTGATTATGGTTTGTAAACAAGAACTGTGCTAATCAATTGTAGGACATCGGAAGAGATCTCAGTAGCAGTCATTGTGAATCAGGTGTGTACCAAACACCCTTTCTTAGTTCAATTCGGCAAAAGCCAAAATGCCGAAATCCCAGCATTTCATGGGCTTGTGAGTATGCGAATGCTCTCGAGACATAGAGTAATTGTTAGATCTAGCACCGCAAGGTGGTAAGTAAGTTTGTGTGACGTCTTAACGTACTTCGAAAAAAGAGGGCCTCGATGGGCCAAAACTGGGCCCAATGGGCTTACGGACCAATATGGGTAAGAGATGGGCAAATTAGCCTGTTAGTTAGATGGTGGAACCAAATTGCATAAAACTGCTAAAAATTACTAAAGTAGCTTGTGTAGTTGCGTAAGTTAAGAAATTACCCCTAAATAGCATAATTACTGAAATACCCCTAGGGTTTAAATTGGGCTAAACTGCATGATTGATTAATACTGTATTTTACATGATATGCTTTTATTAATATCTGTTGCATGGGTTTAGGTTATTGATGGAGGAAGTATTGAAAGTGGTTCATCTACGTACTGGAGGCTTTGCCTCAACTTACTGATATTTGAGCGGCGTTCTTTGCAACTGTGGAGTGTAGGGTGGGTGGGTTGAGATATTCCCCACATGGAGTGTAGAAATTTGGTACGAGGCGGTGTAGCGGTTGGTGGGTTGAGTAGTCTCCCGAGATGGGTTTGCATGCATTATTACTATTGTTACCTATGTTACTGAATTGGGCCTATGGGCCACACTGTTATGTAAAAAGGGGCGAAAGCCTTTCTCTGTGATTCGAAAAGGGCTTGGTCCATTGATATCGTTATTATCTGGATAGGGCTTAAGCCCAATGGGCTCGAGCTGATTTGGGCTTTGGATGGGTTTCTGTATACACTGAGTTTTCCCAAACTCACCCCTTTTTTCTTCCATCCTTGCAGGTGAGCCCTAGTTGGTGGACTTGGAGCTAGGCGGGATTCGGAGTGGCTACACGTTTTCTGTAAATTCGTTTTCTTCTGGTGAACTAGATTTTCCATATTTTCGTTTATGGTTTTGGGTTTTTTTGTAATAACGCCGCTTAATTATTTTTATGGTTTGGGTTGTTTCTTTATTATTTAATTATATTATGATAAAACTAAACTATGATAACTAACGAAATGGATTAGCTCTAGGACGCGTTTTCAAAAACATTAAGTGATTTCAAAATAACCCGAATACAAGTAAGACTTCCGCTAAGCAAACATTTTCAACCTTAACCATTTTCTTAAGATGGACATAACCAAACGGTTCTCTCAAAATTATACGAGATGTTAGAGTGTGGCAATGGCGGTGTGCATGTCTAGGATTGGATCCGAAGGAGCTTGGTACTTAGCGATCAAGACGGACTCACCTCCTCTTCTTCCGGTTTCCTACGGTGCATGACTTCCATTCACTTTAACCTACTTTTAAAAGTGTCTTTACAACACCAACTAAGTTTTTCCAAACTAAATGTCTGGAATGTTTTGAACGCTTCGATGTGGCACATCAGATCCGGTCATAACGTCTAGGTTGGGTTTGGGGTGTTACATTTAGTGGTATCAGAGCCTGGTTGCAACAATTCGGCGTGGATCGGGTCCGAAAAATCTTTTCAAAAAAAAATTTAGGCCTAAGAAGGGTATTTTTGGAAATGGTAAGTTTTTCGAAGATGTTCAAGTTTTTCTATTGTTAAACGGGGTTAAATCAATAGTTTTAAAATAAAAGTGTTTTCAAATCAAATCTTTTTATTTTCAGTAAACAAAAATATGGGTTTTTTTTTAAAAAAAAATTTATGGACTGATAAGGAAGTGGCACACTGAATCGCCGGCACCAAGTCTGTAAGTGTTCTTTTTCTGGTTTAAATATTTATATGGAACTGGACTGGAAATAATACTGTAGATAGTACTAAGCCTTAGAGATAGTGCTAGTGATAATGTAGTATTAGGGCTACAAAACTGGGACTATAGCTAAATTATGATTGCGCGAAAATAACTCTGAAACTCTATTTGCTCATAAGATATTCTGTAATAAACAGTGGAACCAGTAAACTAATGTTATAAAATTCGTAAACAGATAAACCATTATGAGTACAAGGGTTACTCGGGGAAGAGGCCGTGGTGGAGGCCGAGGTAGCACTCAAGCTGGATCTGCGTCATCTGAACACATACCAGCTGGCGAGGTACGTCCACCACCGGTTAATGAAAATGGGCCGTATGACCGGGCCGCAGGGGATGACGCTTTGTCTCAGGCCATGTTAAGGGTTTTGGAAAGGGTGGCCGGAGCTAACATCGGGCCCATGAATAGGGGGTCCATTTCTGAACGACTTTGGGCCAACGGAGCTGAGATTTTTAGGGGCGTGTCTGGGGTAGCCCCAAATGTGGCCGAAATCTTGGTTGGAAGCCACAGAGCGGATCATGGATGATCTGGACTTTCGATGAAACGAAGTTGAAAGGGCGGTGTCGTTCTTTGCAGGATGAAGCGTGTCGCTGGTGGATTACTGTGAGAGAGGGTACCCCAGCTAAGAGGGTAACATGGGAGCTGTTTAAACAGACCTTTAAGGCAAAATATGTTGGAGCTAGCTATGTGGATGCACGAGAAAGGAGTTCTTGAATCGACTCGGGAAATAAGACCATTCTTTGAATATGAGGCGGAGTTTCTACGATTGAGTCGGTATGCTAATGGCATCGTTTCCACCGAATACGAGCGCAACGTTCGTTTTGAGGATGGCCTCAGAGATGAGTTAAGGGTGCTCATAGCTCCGCAGAGAGAGCAAGATTTCACTGCACTGGTAGAGAAGGCTAAGATAGCCGAGAAGGTGAAACAAACCGAATGGAAGAATCGCGATAGGGATCGGAATCGGTTCAGGAGGGATGCTGGACCAGCAGGTGCTGCAAATCGAAATGTTACGAGAGCTAGGATGGAGGAACCGGTTCGAGTAGTTCCGGTGAACACAGGTAGACCGCAAGCTTGTGGGGATTGCGGCAGAATGCATCAAGGAGAGTGCTAGAAGCGTTCTAGGGCTTGTCTTCGTTGTAGGTCTAAGGAGCACAGGATTAAAGATTGTCCTAGGAGGGCCACTTAGGCTCAGGTGGCCGAACAAGGGGCTGCGCGACCAACTCAACCTGTGAGGGATGGACCGCCGCTGCCAAGAGGTCGTGGACAAGGTCGCGGTGGTAATGGTCGAGGACGTGGGGCACCCGGCAGGGGTATTGGTAACGCGGATGCTCGTCAGCCAGCTTTGGTGTATGCTGCTCGTCGTCGCGAGGAGGGTGACGCACTTGATGTCATAACTGGTACGTTTTTTATATATGGTGTACCTACACTGCTCTGATTGATGTGGGATCAACCCATTCATATGTGGCATATAACATTTCTGGGGCACTGGGTGTGCACTTCGAGGAGACTGTATGTGGGGTGTCTGTGATAAGTCTTTTAGGTCATTCGGTTAAGGTAGAGAAACTCTTCAAGGAGGTACCTCTGGAGATTCAAGGCGGGGTTTTCTGTGGGGATTTGGTGGAGTTACCGCTTGAAGAATTCGATTTGATACTAGGGATGGATTGGTTGACCAAGCATAAGGCAACTTTGGATTGTGCAGCTAGGAGGATGGTGTTAAGGACTGTCAATGATGAAGAGGTAATGATTATTGGAGAACGAAGGGATTACTTATCCAATGTAGTATCGGCGTTGAGGGCTGAGAAACTGATGCTCAAGGGGTGCGAGGCATAGCTGGCTTTGGTAAGCCAAGCTGAAACTGAGGATCTGACTGTGGAGACAATCAGAACTGTTAGGGAATTTCGGGATATTTTTTCGGAAGAGCTTCCTGGATTACCTCCGAATCGGGAAGTTGAGTTTGGAATCGATTTGTTGCCGGGAACAGCTCCAGTATCTATTGCACCCTATAGGATGGCACCGAAAGAGTTAGTGGAACTAAAGGCTCAAATTCAAGAGTTGTTAGATAGAGGCTTTATTAGGCCTAGTGTGTCTCCTTAGGGAGCACCGGTCCTATTTGTGAAGAAAAAGGACGGAACGATGCGCATGTGCATCGATTATCGCCAGTTGAACATACTGACGATTAATAATAAGTATCCACTACCAAGGATTGACGATCATTCGATCAAGCGAGGGAGCTTCAGATTCTCCAAAATCGATCTTCGTTCTGGATACCATCAGCTAAGGGTAAAAGAAGGGGATATTCATAAGACAGTATTTCGAACTCGATATGGACATTATGAGTTTGTGGTCATGCCATTTGGGCTAACAAACGCACCTGCAGCTTTTATAGATCTGATGAATCGAGTATTCCAACCTTACTTAGATCAGTTCGTAGTCGTCTTTATCGACGATATCTTGGTATACTCAAACGAGGCGAAGCATGATGAGCATCTCCGTATTGTCTGCAAGTGTTAAGGAAAAGGAGCTCTATGCGAAATTCACAAGTGTGAATTACGGTTGAGGAGGTAACCTTCCTAGGGCATGTCGTCTCGCCGAGGGATTAAGGTGGATCCTCGTAAAATTGAAGCGATTCTGGAATGGAAGCCACCTAGGTCAGTATCGAAAATTCGGAGTTTCCTAGGGTTGGTAGGTTATTACAGAAGGTTTGTGGAGGGTTTCTCGGTGATGGAGGCACCCTTGACAAAACTCATAAGGAAAGGAGTACCATTTGTCTGGACCGAGAAACAGCAACAAGCTTTTGATCGGTTGAAAAAGGTATTGACCGAAGCGCCAGTGTTGATTCAACCGATGTCTGGGAAGGACTTTACTGTACACAGCGATGCGTCGCATGTGGGGTTAGGTTGCGTACTGATGCAAGAAGGCAAGGTGGTCGCTTATGCATCGCGACAGCTTAAGGCTCATGAGGTGAATTACCCTACGCATGATTTGTAGCTAGCAGCGGTGATTTTTGCATTAAAAATTTGGAGACACTACTTATATGGGGAAAAGTGCATCATATACACAGATTATAAGAGCCTAAAGTATTTGTTGACTCAGAAGGAGTTGAACCTTAGGCAACGAAGATGGGTGGAGTTGCTTAAAGACTACGACTATTCGATAGAGTACCACCCAGGAAAGGCTAATGTGGTGGCGGATACGTTGAGTCGAAGGGTTGTTACTGATTTGAGAGCCTTGTTCGCACGATTAAGTCTGTACTACGATGGAAGCTTGTTGGTAGAACTGCAGGTAAGGCCTACTTGGACTGAGCAGATTAAGGAAAAACAGTTGAAGGACGATTCATTAGCTCTTCGGTTCCAGCAAGTTAAGAATGGTGAGAACGAGGATTTTGGGTTGAACACTTGAAGGAGTTCTTTGCTTCCGTGGAAGGGTTTGTATTCAAAGGACCACGAATTGAGGCGATTAATTCGAAAGAGGCTCATGGTGGACTCGTGCCATGCATCCTAGAGGGAATAAGTTATATCGAGACTTGCGAGAGGTGTCTTTGTGGCGGATTAAAACGAGAGGTGACCGAATTTGTTGGGAAATGTCGGACGTGCAAAGGAGTTAACGCCGAGCACCAATTGCCTTCGAGGATTATCGCAACTCGTGAAAATTCCGCTATGGAAGTGGGAAAGAGTAACAATGGACTTTGTGAGTGGGTTACCTTTGACACCCACCAAGAAAGATTCAGTGTGGGTGGTTGTGGATAGGTTAACAAAATCTGCTCATTTCATACCTGTTCGTACCGACTACTCACTGCAAAAGTTGGCCAAGTTATATGTGGCGGAGGTAGTGCGACTGCATGGGGTGCCAGTGTCGATAATTTCTGATCGAGACCCTAGGTTTACATCTCGATTTTGGCAAAAGTTACAGGAAGCGTTGGGTACACGATTGGATTTTAGCACCGCTTTTCACCCACAGACAGATGGACAGTCAGAAAGGGTTATTCAGGTTCTGGAGGATATGTTGAGAGGTTGTATCATTGATTTTCGTGGAAGTTGGAAGGACTACTTGCCATTGGCGGAGTTTTCTTACAATAACAACTATCAAGCAAGTATTCAGATGGCACCATATGAAGCGCTCTATGGGCGAAGATGTCGTACGCCGACGTGTTGGACAGAGTTGGGTGAACGACGAGTGCTTGGACCGGAATTGGTGGCAGACATTGAAAGCAAGGTTAGGCTGATAAGGGATCGGTTAAAGGAGGCATCCGATGAGCGAAGTCGTATCACGGATCTGAAGCGCAAAGAGATTGAGTTATTTGTTGGGGATATGGTTTTCTTGAAGGTTTCCCTTGGAAGAAAATTTTGAGATTTGGTAAGAAGGGTAAGTTGAGCCCACGGTTTATTAGGCCTTACCAAATTGTTAAGCGGAGTTAGACCGGTGGCTTATCAGCTAGAGTTACCACGTAATCGCATCGTATCCACGATGTTTTCATGCATCCATGCTAAGGCGGTATCGATCGACCCAACTCATATCATACCGATTCGTAAATCAAATCGATCGATTTAACCTTGAAGAGGAACTTGTGCAAATACTTGATCGTGACATCAAGGTGTTGAGAAGGAAATCAGTTCCACTAGTGAAAGTACTTTGGAGAAACCATGGCAAAGAAGAAGCTACTTGGGAGACTAAGGAGGCTATGCGTCAACAGTACCCTCAACTGTTCTAATAAAGTAAAATTTCGAGGTCGAAATTTCTTTAAGGAGGGTAGAGTTGTAACATCCTGATTTTCGGATTTATTCACGGTTTTCAATATTTTGTAAAGATTTTTAAAAATTTTGTATTTGGATGTGAAATTAATATTTTGAGTAGGTAAACGGGCTTATAGAAGGCCCATGTGTTGGCCAAAACCCGGTTGAATTTTTGAATTTTGGACTTAGGAGTTAGGGGTTCTGGCTAGGTGGTCCTTGTATACAGTTATGGGTAAATTGCATCCCAAAAAGAGCCTTAGTAGAGTGGCAAGGGTGACGCCACTAGGCTCCTAAAAAGGTGGCGTGCGGAGCATTGAGGAAAGCATGGGATCGATTCCCTGTGTTGACAAATAGATGCAATTATTTTTAAATCTTTGGAGGGTAAGTGTTGGAGTCGGTGGATTACGCTAGAGGAGAGTTTGAATCGGTCTAAATGCTTGGATTAAGGAGTGATAAGGGGAGAGATTTAAGGGATTGGGAGACAGGCTAGGAGTTGGCCGAATTTTGGGAATTGAAGAGGGAAAAATCGGCAGAGGGTAGTGAGGTTAGTATTTCGGCACCTAGGGTTTTGAGTGGTGCCGTTCTCTTCTGCTCAGACATCACAAGGTTTTCTTTTCTCTCTTCTTCCTCTCTAGCCGAAACTACCACCTTCTTCTTTTTCTATTTTTCTTCTTCAAAACCATTCATCAATTCTGCTGTTCATCGATACTTTTGCCGAATCCATAAAAGCCGAAATCTTGAACACACATTACAAGTACCGATTTCTTCAAAGCCAAACCCTTTAACATTGTGTTTCCATTAATCAATGATTATTCTTTCTAAACTCTAGAGACCTGTCGACAATTCTACATCCAGGTTATAGTTTCATATTGTCATCTCCTTCATCACCCAAAAGCCGAAAAACCATAGATTTGGGGGCTTATAGCCGAAACTTCAAAACTCCGGGAGTCGAGTTCTACCGTCGTTTGAAAGATAAATCTGCATCAAATTGCGTGGAGATCAAAAAGGAGTAAGGGGTAAGTGTTCATCATCTCAGATCTGGTCATATTTTACAAAGTTAGGAAAAGCCGAAGTACCTAAAATCTAGGGAGGCTGTCGATTTGGGCATGTGGCTCTAAGGGTTTTTAATTGACGTTTTCTGTCAATGGTTAGTGTCTTCTTAAGTGTTGGATTGAAGGCGTGGGTTGTTGGACCAATCGGATTCAGAGCTAGCTATCGATTTTAGCAAAAAGGTAAGGTTTCAAAGGCTTTTAGGGACATGGTTCGATCATGGATCAGTAAGTTTTGGGGTTTAGTGATTATGGTTTGTAAATAAGAACTGTGCTAATCAATTGTAGGACATCGGAAGAGATCTCTGTAGTAGTCGTCGCGAATCAGGTGTGTACCGAACACCCTTTCTTAGTTCAATTCGTGAATATTTAAGTTCTTGTTACTATTAATATCTGTTGCATGGGATTGGGGTATTGATGGAGGAAGTATTGAAAGTGGTTCATCCACGTACTGGAGGCTTTGCCTCAACTTACTGATATTTGAGCGGCGTTCTTTTAACTGTGGAGTGTAGGGTGGGTGGGTTGAGATATTCCCCACATGGAGTGTAGGGTGGTGCACAGGCGGTGTAGCGGTTGGTGGATTGAGTAGTCTCCGAGATGGGTTTGCATGCATTACTACTATTGTTACCTATGTTACTGAATTGGGCCTATGGGCCACACTGTTATGTAAAAAGGGGCGAAGGCCTTGCTACTGTATTGAATAGGGCTTCAGTCCACTATGTACTATTATCTGGATAGGGCTTAGGCCCAATGGGCTCGAGCTGATTTGGGCTTTGGATGGGTTTCAGATATACTTCGAGTTTTCCCAAACTCACCCTTTTTCTTCCATCCTTGCGGTGAGCCCTAGTTGGTGGACTTGAGTCAGGCGGGATTTGAGTGGCCACACGTTTTACGCAAATTCGTTTTCTTCTGGTGAACTAGATTTTCCATATTTTCGTTTATGGTTTTGGGTTTTTTTGTAATAAGGCCGCTTAATTATTTTTATGGTTTGGGTTGTTTCTTTATTATTTAATTATATTATGATAAAACTAAACTATGATAACTAACGAAATGGATTAGCTCTAGGACGCGTTTTCAAAAACATTAAGTGATTTCAAAATAACCCGAATACAAGTAAGACTTCGCTAAGCAAACATTTTCAACCTTAACCATTTTCTTAAGATGGACATAACCAAACGGTTCTCTCAAAATTATACGAGATGTTAGAGTGTGGCAATGGCGGTGTGCATGTCTAGGATTGGATCCGAAGGGAGCTTGGTACTTAAGCAGTCCGACGGACTCACCTCCTCTTCTTCCCGGTTTCCTACCTGGTTCACAGCTTCCATTCACTTTAACCTACTTTTAAAAGTGTCTTTTACAACACCAACTAAGTTTTTCCAAACTAAGTAATCCGGAATGTTTTGAACGCTTCGATGTGGCGCATCTGATCTGGTCATAACGTCTAGGCCGGGTTTGGGGTGTTACACTTTTTGAATCTTTTACGTTAACTTCTTCTTGTAATGAAAGAAAATGAGAAAAAGAAATTGAGAGAAGAAAAAAAGACATGGAAGAAAAGAAAAGGAAATAAAAAGAGAATGTGTGAAAAAAGAGAATGAAAAAAAAACAAAATTGCAAAATCATGTGTGAAAGAAAAGAAAGTTGAAAAAGAAAGAGAGATTGAAGAAAGAAAAGAAAGTGTCTAAGAAACGAGTGTAGTTGTTGAAAAAGAAAGCAAAATAAAGAATGAAAGTGATTTTTCAACAGAAAAAAATGAGATTGTGGAAAATGAAAGAGAGCCTGAAAAAAAAACAAGTGGAAAAGGTGAAAGTGAGCAAGAAAACATGAGTAATGTTTCTGCTAACCAACATGCGAGTTGTTCTCATATTATTTCTTCTTTTCAAGATTCTGGAAATTCAAATGACAATTTTCAACTTCATTACCTTCTCGATGAGAGACGATTCCATTTGATCGAAAAAGGTAAGGTTGAAGGTGAAATTATTCCCCACGTGCTCAAAGGTAAGCAAGGTAAGGAGTCTTTAGTTATTGAATCACGGCAACCAAATTTGAATGCTATTGAGATAAATGTCGATGAGTTAGTTTTCAAAAGATCTCCTCAATATGTTTTGGTTAATTGCCGTTCATCTATTATTGTTAATGACTTTGTTTCAACTAATTCCATGAAAATTTTTCCCTATGATAAGTTTGTTGTTGGCAATTCTGTTGAAGACTTTCGATTAAATTTGCATGAACAAAGTGTGATTGTGTGTCATAAAGATTATTCACATACAAAGTTTGATTTGAATTATTGTCATATTTTAATTGATGGTGATTTTGTGTTACGTAGTGGTACGACACATTTGCTTATTAATAGGCTTGACATTGGCAAGATTTTTGATGAAGTACGAATAAATCAGCCCAAACAAAATTTGGGTATTAGCGATAAAAGGTTGACGTGTCAAACGCATAATCTGCTTGTGTGTGATGAAAATTTGAATTTGCTGATTTGTTGTGTAAATTCCGCATATTTGTGTAAGTTTGTTCGAATAAAACTTGAGATATATGATTGTTTGAATTTGTTTTTTCCTTCATCTTCTTTATTTGGCATGTATGACTTTTTGATGAAAAAGAAATTTCTGTGGCATTGTGACACAAGTGATCAAAATTATGTGTTCAAACCTGGAGTATTTTTCCATAAGTCGATGTTAAGTGAAGATATAAATGCTGCTGGTTTGCAAAGTCAAACTTACATTTTTTATTCCGAAGGATGTCCTATATTTTGGTTTAAAAGATTTAATCATGTTTTGCAAGATTATGTTTCTCAGTTGCTACATGATTTTTCTGAGTTGCAGGCCATGAAACTTTCGAGTCAACTTGAGAAGGTAAGAAGAATTATTGTATTTGATCCTGGTGATCATTGAAGATTTGCAAATTGGAATATTGTTAACTCTTGAATACTTAGTGATTCCGGTTTGTTGTCTTCATTGTAATTTTTGATTCATGATAAAAAGGTAAGTCCGATTTCCATTTTTGATCCCGACATAAGAACATTTGTTCAAATTGTGCATAACGATTCCGAAAGTTCTTTCGAGTTCATCATCCATGCTGTCACTAACCTCTTTCATTTTTGTGAATGTGACATTTGGAAATGGATTCCTCCTAAAGAGGGAGGGCAAGCATCTAATTTGTTTCATTTTTGAGTGTAACAGCCCAAAATTGACCCTAGTCGGAATGTGGTTTCGGGACCACAAAACCGAGGCATAAAAATAATTAAAAATTTATTTTGATGCCTATAATATGTGTGTGCTCATGTATGACATTTTATGATGATTGATTTAGTGTTATAAAGGTGAATTTCACTAGAAAGGACTTGTGTGAGAAAATTTAGAATTGAGATAGGCAAATGTGGAAGTGGTCTATTGATGCACACTAGGAAATGTTGTCCTTGCATGTCAAATTCCCCCAAATTTGACTATAGTGGCCGGCCAAGGTGGGCATGATGGGCAAGGGAAAACATGTTTCCAACATGTTTGGCTAGTGAGTTATGTAGGAAGTATTATAATAAAAATAAGCATAAAAAAATGAAAAAAAAAAGAGAAAGATGAGCTTGGATGCCCCTTGTTGCCGTGAGTGTGGAGAAAGAAAGAAGAATTTTTGTTCATCATTTTTCATTTCCTTTGGGCTGAAAATTCTAAGGAGGAAGGAAGGAATTCTTGTTTCATGTTGGTTTGGAAGAGGTTTAGGAGGAGGTTTGGCCATACTTGTACCTAGATTAAGGTAAGTTTGATGTTTTGCCATGAGATTCATGTATATTTTAGTTGCTAGCTTGATGTTCTTGTTAGCCCATGGTTCAAATCTTTGTTATGTCATGGGAATGAAATTCGGCCAAAGTGAATATGGTGTTAATGCCATTGCATGCTAAATATCAAGCTTGATAATGATTCATGTGATGGTAGATTGAGGATTCTTAGATTTTCTTTTAGCATTTTGAATGAGATACTAAGTTCTTTGTTTAACCATGACCAAATTGAAGCGGTATGGTGTTGTGGTATTCGCCATGTTGTATCCATAAGTATGATTCATGCATGTTGCATGGTAAGTAAGATTTAAGCTTTGGATATGTGTGTATATTTGGATATAAGCCACTTGAGAATTGGCCATTGCACCTACATGAATATATGTTTGCACATGATGAATTGGTATGACATGTATACTATTTTAAGGTGTCTATTTGCTTGTGATGTTGTTTCGGTTATGAAATAAATGAGAGATGTGTATAGAACTACAATATGTAATCGTTAATTAGGAAAATGTATGCTGTTTTTTTTGTGTAGTATTAAGTGTAAAATTAGCCTCCACATAGACATGCATATTCGGCCAAAGGAAGTAGATTGGTGTGCATGTATTCGGTTAGAGGCAACCATATTGAAGCCTTATCTTGGCTTAGATTGTTGACCAAATGGGTAATAAGTGAGGATGGTTGCGAATATACAAACATACATATGCATGTGTAATTGAATTATGAATGTTTAGCAAGAGGGTTAAACTAGTTGATTTATTGATTAAGCTCAAGGAGTTAAAGAAGGAGAATCAAGCAAGGGAAAGACGAAGGTCATCGAGTAGCCGACTTGGACTGCTTTTACCCAACACAAGGTAAGTCATTAAGCGTATATTTGGTGTTGATTTAAATGATCAATATATATATATGCAAATGTGTTTAAATGAGTTGGTGTGTAAATGGAAATGTATGTGTAAGGAATGATGCCATTGTTGAATGTATAAAGGCAGCAAAATACATAAGGTATTGGTCTCGGCACTAAGTGTGCGGGTATAAATGGACACGGTGACAAGATTGGCACTAAGTGTGCGGGTTTAAAATTGTACAGCACTAAGTGTGCGAGTTTGATTATATAGCACTAAGTGTGCGAGTTGAATACATATAGCACTAAGTGTGCGGATTCACTATATGTTCTTGCATTACAATTGGCACTTGAGTGTGCGACATTATCGAGCTAATCCCGGACGGCGGATCGGGTAAGTACCTCGAGCTCTTGTGAATAGAAAATATGTTCATGCTCGGGGTTGAATTTGGTAAGCCTTAAATCTATGTGATGATTGAAATTGTATGGTTGTCTTTGGAAATTGAGTTAATGTGTAAAAATGCTTGATTATCTTGTTGTGTAGAATATGAAATGTGGATGTATGAATTAGTGCGAGATTGGACCGAAAGGTCCGAGGTATTATGGTATAGATTCGATATGATTTTTAAAGCTGACGGTGACGCAGCTTTTCCAACTGTCCGAAATGCCAAATTGGTCGGTACTTTAAGAGGATTTGTCTCGTTAACCCTCGTGTAAAACAACGGCGTCGGTCACGAGTTAGGTGTTACAATTTTATTGGTATCGAGCTATGGTTTAGTCGGTTCTAGGACTACCATAGCGCGTGTGAGTCTAGCTATACATGCCAAATTGTTAGCGCTTAATAATGTGATGACTTGACGGTTGGAATTTTTGTTTTGATTAGCAATGGAACCCGGGTAGAGAGACCCTTGGCGGATGCGTTGAAAGTGTAGCGGCTGCTCTGCGCAAGGGACACCGCCTGTTGAGCCTCGATCATCCGCAAATAATCAAAATGAAGGGCGAAACAAGCCTTCTTCACCATGATGAATGAGTGGGTCGCTAATATGCCCGAACCAACCCGGCTGTCCAACCATTCCGAATTTAAATACTCCACCCAAGAGCCCGCAATGCCTCCGATTCATCGATCTGTGATTTGAGTAAACCACCGTGGACTTGATTAGGAAGCGTGGGGCGAGGAGTTCAAGGCCATAGTTACCGATGATGCCGAAAAGGCCGAGTTCGCTCGATAACACCATTAGAGTGTTAGATGATCTGTCATGCACACCGACGAATGTCTTAAGTGTGCTATATCCTTGTTATGAGACTCGACTTACTATTGGTGGAGGACTTTAATTTCCATAGTCCCAAATGAACGAGTTACTTGGGATTTCTTCCAATCCAATTCGAAAGAAATACATTAGTCAACGGTTCATCGATCGAGCGTAAGGAATTCTTGGAACTCAAGCAAGGCCGGATGATCAGATATCGAATCTGAACATGAGTTCGTAAGACTTAGTCGGTATGCTCGGGAGTGTGTGGTGATGAGGTTGCGATGTGCAAAAGATTTGAAGAAGGATTGAATGAAGAGTTAAAGTTACTAGTGGGAATTTTGGAGATAAAGGAGTTCGTGACACTAGTCGAACGAGCACGCAAGCGGAAGAACTTGGGAAGGAGAAGAAGAAGGCTGAATTTGAAGCAATAGATTACCGTAAAAGATCGACGAGTAAAGATCCGTTCTCGGTGTAAAGAGGTTCGTGGAGGACACCAAGAAGTCGAGGACGATGCGGGAATTTCCATTAGAGCCCGACCATTGACGGACTCGAGCTACTTGAGTAGCTAGTGTGGGCAATAATCGTCAAGAGAGACCGAATGCCCCCAATGTGGAAGGCGACACCTAGGTGAATGTTGGGGTAAGTCATTAATAGGGCTGTTATGGATGCGGTTGAAGGACCACTTCATTAGAGATTGCACGGAGCTAGATGAGAGGAATAAGACGCAAGGTGCAAGACCTAGTGGAACGACGGTGGAGGTAGGCCCCGAGAATCTCTGGAGGTAGGGGTGGTAATCGAGAGGAGCCTCTAATACTGGCTGTCCGATCCGAGACCCGTACTCTGCTAGAGCATATGCCATCCCAGCACGAGAGGAGGCATCCTCCCCGACGTTATCACTGGTACTTTTACTCTCTTTGATACTATTGTGATTGCATTGATTGACCCCGCTCTACTCACTCATATGTATGTGAAACCTTAGCATCCAAAGAAGACTCTACTGTTGAGTCTCTCGAGTTCGAATTCGAGTGTCAAACCCTTTGGGTCAATACGTGCTCGTTGATAAAGTGTGCAAGAGATGCCCCTAACAATTCGAGAATCTGCTTTCCGGCCGATCTGATGCTTCTACCATTTAATGAATTCGATGTTATTCTTGGTATGGATTGGCTGACCGTACATGATGCAGTGGTGGACTGCAAAAGGAAAACCATTGATTTGAGGAGTGCAAATAATGAGGTAGTCCGAGTCGAGTCTCTCGATTTAAAAGGAGGCATAGCGATAATATCTTCTATGACCGCCGGAGGTATGTGAAAAGGGTGTGAAACATACCTTGCGTATGTGTTTGGAAGTAAAGAGACGGAAAGGAAACTCAAATCGGTACCAGTGGTTTGTGAGTATTCAGATGTTTTTCCTGAGGAGTTACCGGGATTGCCACCGGTTCGAGAAGTGGAATTCGGCATCAAAGTTGTACCGGTACTACGCCGATTTCAATAGCCCCGTGTCGTATGGCATTAACGAATTAAAGGAATTGAAGGTTCAATTGCAAGAATTGACGGATAGAGGTTTCGCTCGACCGAGTTTTTCTCCATGGGGCGCTTTGTATTGTTTGTGAAGAAGAAGGACGGAACCATGAGGTTGTGCATCGACTATCGTCAACTCAATAAAGTGACGATAAAGAATAAATATCCATTGCCACGAATTGACGATTTGTTTGATCAATTAAAGGGAGCCTCGGTGTTTTCAAAGATAGATTTGAGGTCGGGTACTATCGGTTGAGGGTCCGAGAATCGGACATACCCAAAACCGCTTTTAGAACGAGGTACGGTCACTCTGAATTCTTGGTGATGCCGTTTGGGCTCACTAATGCCCTACGGTGTTTATGGATTTAATGAATAGAATTTTCAGGCCATACTTGGATCGGTTCGTAGTTGTATTTATCGATGACATTTTGGTCTATTCGAGAGATGGCCGAGCATGCTGAACACCGAGGCTAGTGTTGCAAATCTTACGAGATAAGCGATTATACGCAAAGTTCAATAAATGTGAATTTTGGTTGAAAGAGGTTAGCTTTTGGGGCACGTGGTGTCGCGTCGGGTGTCGAGGTGGACCGAACAAAATTCAGCCATAGTCGATTGGAAACCACCAAGGAATGTTACGAAGTTAGGAGCTTTTGGGGCTTGCGGTTATTACCGACGATTTGTAAAGGTTTCTCGACGATAGCCACGCCAATGACGGCTTACTCCAAAAGGATGTTAAGTTCGAATGGACGGAGAAATGTCAGAAAAGTTTCGATCAACTGAAAGCTTATTTGACTGAAGCCCCAATTCTAGTGCAACCCGAATCGGGCAAAGAGTTTGTCATTTATAGTGACGCATCTCTACTTGGGTTAGGTTGCGTATTAATGCAAGAAGGTCGAGTTGTGGCCTATGCGTCGAGGCAATTAAAGCCACATGAGAAAAATTATCCGACTCATGATCTCGAATTGGCCGCCATCGTATTCACCTTAAAGATTTGGCGACATTACTTATTTGGTGAAAGGTGCCATGTATACTCGGATCACAAAAGTGTAACACCCCGAACCCGAGACCGTCGCCGGAGTCGAACACGAGGTGTCAACAGACTTCAAACCACTTATTGAGAAGTTCCAGACAAGCTGCCAATCTGTGTGGTAGTCGCTTCAAAAATCATAACTTGAGTTTTACAACTCGAAAATCAGCTTTGTAATTTTTTTCTGAAACTAGACTCATATTCCCATCTACATATTTTTTCTAGAATTTTGGTCAAGCCAATTAGTACAGTTTATTAGTTAAACTCCCCATGTTACAGGGGCCGACTACACTGACCTTCATGCGTTACAACTCGAATAACTCCCTGTGCAGGACTTCAATACTGGTGCCGTTTGTTTCTATAGAAACTAGACTAAAGGAGGAATTTATACATATATGGTATGACTCCTAATTATTTCTGGTTAATTTGTAATGAATTTTCAAAGTCGGAACAGGGAATCCAGAAACCGTTCTGGCCCTGTTTCACTAAAACCCAAATATCTCTTAACATACAACTCATATAACCGTTTCGTTTCCTCCATATGAAAATAGATTCATAAAGGTTCATTTACATAATTTATTCACTATTTAATTCCATTCCTACTATTTTTAGTGATTTTTCACATCCACGTCACTGTTGCTGCCAGCATCATTTTCTAGGGTAGACTTTCTCATCGACACATAGCTTCTATGATTCAACCACCCTTTTTCATATATGGTCCAAAATATAAGCATGATGACCCATTCTAATGGCTGGTCATTGCCAAACACTTCCATGCCTCTTAATGAGCATATACATACCAAAAGATTATAACATTATGCTCAAAACATTTATAAGCCATTTTCGCATCGCTATTCAATATTTTACATACCAAGTTCAAACAAAACATAATAGCCTATACATGCCGAAATGTTTTCTTAAACCATCTAAGAAGAAAATACCAAAAAGTCACTAGACGGTGTGATGACTTCGATGACAGTCCCGAGCACGCAAAATGGATCAAGAACCTAAATAAACAACAAATAAGCACACCAAATGAGTACATAACTCAGTAAGTCGTAAGCACTACTCTACCATCAACAATAGCAATCATAAGTGAATAATCAAATAATACAAAATAGATGTTTCCAGCCATAACAAACTATACTGCAATTTCTAAACTTTTTTGGTTCGATCTCATGCCCAATCCTTCAACCAAATCAAACGCCAAGTCAGCCCAATCGATTTGGATCCGTTTCCTCAAGTTGGAACAACAATGCACTAGATAATTTTATGCGTACACCGTACAATCCCAATTTCGATATTTAGTTAGTAACTCAATCACTTACCTCGTTCATGCACAATTTATTTCCACAACCGAATGTGGCACACATAGTGCTTATTATGTTCGCACACATAGAGCTATAGCAAATCGCGCACATAGTGCTATAGCAAATCGCACACGTAGTGCTATAATAAATCGCACACTTAGTGCCATAGTAAATCGCACACATAGTGCCATAGTGAATCGCACACATAGTGCCATAGTGAATCGCACACATAGTGCCATAGTAAATCGCACACATAGTGCATTTGAGATAGCCTCATGCCTCAACCTTCCAATCGGCACACATAGTGCCACATAGTCTTGCACACATTGTGCCTTATGTCAATTCATCATGGTAAAGCAATTTACTAAATTCAATTTGTACATATAATCATATTAATAAGTAGGAGAATCACTCAAAAATATCTATCAAGGAGTTCTCACAACAAGTGCTTAAAGACTTACCTTGTGTTGAGTATAACTGTTCCGACCGGCTACTCGATGTCCTTGGCTTTGCCCTTGCTTGTTTCTCCTTCTTTAACTTCTCGGGCTTAATAGATAAATAAACTAGTTTAATCATCTTGCTATACATTTATAGTTTCAATTACACATGCATATGTATATTTGTAGATTCGCAACCTCTCTTACTAATTACTCATTTAGTAGTTTATACACATGATTAAAGGTAACATCATGAATGGGCATACTTATATATATATATATATATACATACCCGATTGTGCACAAAAAATTTGACTCAACCTCACCTATGTACTCCCTTTGATGGCGAATATGTATATATGTATAGTGTCATCTATAACATCATCTAAACACCTAAATTCTTCTAATGCACACTTGACCAACCCCTTTTTTTTCCAATCTAGCATAGCTTCACCTCCAACAAAAGACTAACATCTTCATTTTCATGCTAACATAACAAGCAACTTAGTTCATCCACACAACTAACATGTCAATAGCATCAAGGTATCTACTAATTTTTTTTGTCAAATCCCAACTCTCCAACAACCCCAAATCCCACCATGGGTTAGATAGAATTCAAACTAACAACCAACAATACACATGAATTTAAAGGAATAACTCCAACGTACCTCAACTTGGATACTAGTATGGCCGACTTCTCCAAAGCTTTTTCTTTTCCTTTCACTTGGTTTTTCGGCTAAGAGGTAGCAAGGATGAACACCTTTTTTTTTGTTCATTTTCCTATCATTAATCTTTATTTCCTCTATTTTAATATCTTACCAACATTAAATAATTATAACAACATGACCTTGGAAAGATGAAGCCATGCTTGGCCGGCCACTCAACTTAGTTTGGGGCATTTTGACATGCAAACCCAACTTTTCATAATTCCATACTATTTGGTCCTCACTTATTTACCTATCAAATTTTCTAAGTCTCTCAACTAAATCCTTTCGAGCAAGATTCACATTCCTAAGATAAAAATTGAATCACCAAATTTTTATACTAGTACTACCACACATATAAGGTATGCAAATAAAATTTTAACTAAATTTTATGACTCGGTTTTGTGGTCCCGAAACCACATCCCGACTAGGGTCAAATTAGGGCTGTTACAAAAAGTCTCAAATATTTGATGACCCAAAGAGACTTAAATCTGCGACAAAGACGTTGGCTCGAGCTGTTAAAGGATTATGAGCTGATCATTGACTATCACCCGGGAAAGGCGAATGTGGTTGCGGATGCCTTGAGTCGTAAATCGTTATTCACTTTACGAGCGATGAATGTGCACTTGTCCGTCCGATCCGAAAGTGTGTTAGTGGCTGAATTGAAAGCCAAACCATTATTGACACACCAAATTCGAGAAGCTCGTAAAGTCGACGACGAGTTGGTTGCAAAACAGTTGCATGTGTTCGAACAAGGACTCGGAGTTTCAAATCGACGATGACGATTGTTTGAGGTTCAAAAGTCGTCTGTGTGTCCCAAAGAATTGAACTCATTTCGATAATTCTGAATGAAGCCCATTGTAGCCGAATGGCAATCCACCCGGAGTACGAAGATGTACAATGAATTGAAACGTCGGTTTTGGTGGCATGGTATGAAGCGAGACATCTCCGACTTTGTTTGAGATGTCTAATATGTCAACAAGTGAAAGCGGAACATCGGTGCCTTCAGATTACTTCACCAATCACGATACCCGAGTGGAAATGGGATCGAGTCACAATGGACTTTGTATCCGGACCGCCATTGTCGCAAGTAAGAAGGATGCGGTTTGGGTCGTGGTAGATCGATTGACTAAGTCGGCCCATTTTGTCCCGTGACGTCACGGATTTTTCAATGGACAAATTAGCGGAATTGTACGTTTCTCGAGTTGTGAGATTACACGGGTGCCTATTTCTATCGTGTCGGATAGAGATCCGAGATTTACCTCGCGATTTTGGAAAAAGTTGCAAGAAGCTTTGGGTACCAAGTTGCATTTCAGCATCGCCTTTCACCCCAAACCGATGGTCAATCCGAACGGATAATTCAAATACTCGAGGATATGTTGAGATGTTGTATCCTTGAGTTTAGTGGTTCATGGGAGCAGTATCGCCTTTGATTGAATTCGCACAACAATAGCTTTCAATCAAGTATTAAGATGGCGCCTTACGAGGCTTTATATACGGTCGTAAATGCCGTACCCCATTATTCGGATGAACTTAGTGAAGGTAAATTCTTGAGGTTGATTTGGTTAAGGATGCCGAGCAAAGAGTTCGAGTAATTCGTGAAAGTTTGAAAGTCGCCGGATCGCCAAAAGTCGTATGCGGATTTGAAAAGAAAAGATATTGAATATCGGGTTGGAGACAAGGTCTTTCTCAAAGTTTCACCTTGGAAGAAGGTGCTTAGATTTGGCCGTAAGGAAAATTGAGCCCGAGGTTCATCGGGCCATATGAAATATCTGAACGAGTCGGTCGATCGCGTATCGTTTGATTTTGCCCTCGAACTTGAAAGGATTCACAACGTCTTCCATGTTTCGATGCTTCGACGCTATAGATCCGATCCATCGCACGTGATTAGTCCATCAGAAATTGAAATTCAAGCTAATATGAGTTATGAGGAAGAACCGATTCGTATCCTATCACGAGAAGTGAAAGAGTTTTCGAAACAAGCGGGTTCCGCTAGTGAAAGTGTTATGGCTCAAGCACGGGATAGAAGAAGCTACTTGGGAGACCGAGAACTCTATGAAAGAACGATATCCAAACCTATTTACGGTAAGATTTTCTGGGACGAAAATTTCTTAAGTGGGGAGAGTTGTAACACCCAAAATTGACCCTAGTCGGAATGTGGTTTCGGGACCACAAAACCGAGGCATAAAAATAATTAAAATTTATTTTGATGCCTATAATATGTGTGCTCATGTATGACATTTTATGATGATTGATTTAGTGTTATAAAGGTGAATTTCACTAGAAAGGACTTGTGTGAGAAAATTTAGAATTGAGATAGGCAAATGTGGAAGTGGTCTATTGATGCACACTAGGAAATGTTGTCCTTGCATGTCAAATTCCCCCAAATTTGACTATAGTGGCCGGCCAAGGTGGGCATGATGGGCAAGGGAAAACATGTTTCCAACATGTTTGGCTAGTGAGTTATGTAGGAAGTATTATAATAAAAATAAGCATAAAAAAATGAAAAAAAAAAAAGAGAAAGATGAGCTTGGATGCCCCTTGTTGCCGTGAGTGTGGAGAAAGAAAGAAGAATTTTGTTCATCATTTTCATTTCCTTTGGGCTGAAAATTCTAAGGAGGAAGGAAGGAATTCTTGTTTCATGTTGGTTTGGAAGAGGTTTAGGAGGAGGTTTGGCCATACTTGTACCTAGATTAAGGTAAGTTTGATGTTTTGCCATGAGATTCATGTATATTTTAGTTGCTAGCTTGATGTTCTTGTTAGCCCATGGTTCAAATCTTTGTTATGTCATGGGAATGAAATTCGGCCAAAGTGAATATGGTGTTAATGCCATTGCATGCTAAATATCAAGCTTGATAATGATTCATGTGATGGTAGATTGAGGATTCTTAGATTTTCTTTTAGCATTTTTGAATGAGATACTAAGTTCTTTGTTTAACCATGACCAAATTGAAACGGTATGGTGTTGTGGTATTCGGCCATGTTGTATCCATAAGTATGATTCATGCATGTTGCATGGTAAGTAAGATTTAAGCTTTGGATATGTGTGTATATTTGGATATAAGCCACTTGAGAATTCGCCATTGCACCTACATGAATATATGTTTGCACATGATGAATTGGTATGACATGTATACTATTTTAAGGTGTCTATTTGCTTGTGATGTTGTTTGGTTATGAAATAAATGAGAGATGTGTATAGAACTACAATATGTAATGCGTTAATTAGGAAAATGTATGCTGTTTTTTTTTGTGTAGTATTAAGTGTAAAATTAGCCTCCACATAGACATGCATATTCGGCCAAAGGAAGTAGATTGGTGTGCATGTATTCGGTTAGAGGCAACCATATTGAAGCCTTATCTTGGCTTAGATTGTTGACCAAATGGGTAATAAGTGAGGATGGTTGCCGAATATACAAACATACATATGCATGTGTAATTGAATTATGAATGTTTAGCAAGAGGGTTAAACTAGTTGATTTATTGATTAAGCTCAAGGAGTTAAAGAAGGAGAATCAAGCAAGGGAAAGACGAAGGTCATCGAGTAGCCGACTTGGACTGTTTTACCCAACACAAGGTAAGTCATTAAGCGTATATTTGGTGTTGATTTAAATGATCAATATATATATGCAAATGTGTTTAAATGAGTTGGTGTGTAAATGGAAATGTATGTGTAAGGAATGATGCCATTGTTGAATGTATAAAGGCAGCAAAATACATAAGGTATTGGTCTCGGCACTAAGTGTGCGGGTATAAATGGACACGGTGACAAGATTGGCACTAAGTGTGCGGGTTTAAAATTGTACAGCACTAAGTGTGCGAGTTTGATTATATAGCACTAAGTGTGCGAGTTGAATACATATAGCACTAAGTGTGCGGATTCACTATATGTTCTTGCATTACAATTGGCATTGAGTGTGCGACATTATCGAGCTAATCCGGACGGCGGATCGGGTAAGTACCTCGAGCTCTTGACGAATAGAAAATATGTTCATGCTCGGGGTTGAATTTGGTAAGCCTTAAATCTATGTGATGATTGAAATTGTATGGTTGTGCTGGAAATTGAGTTAATGTGTAAAAATGCTTCGATTATCTTGTTGTGTAGAATATGAAATGTGGATGTATGAATTGGTACGAGATTGGACCGAAAGGTCCGAGGTATTATGGTATAGATTCGATATGATTTTTAAGGCGACGGTGACGCAGTTTTCCAGCCTGTCCAGAAATGCCAAATTGGTCGGTACTTTAAGAGGATTTGTCTCGTTAACCCCTCGTGTCCGACACCGGCGTCGGTCACGAGTTAGGGGTGTTACATTGAGACTTGTGTAGTTTTCAAGTTTATGACGATGAAAAATTTTTCGCGAGCAAGTGGCCCGATTTGAGGACAAATCGTCTTCCAAGATGGAGGGTATGATGCGATCCCGGCCGCGTCATGTTATGACGCAACTCGACGCCATCGAGATTGGCCTAAACTTGAGGGGCCAAGTGCAAGATGAAACATCTTATAGGCCTGATTGATTATTGGGCCAATGTTTTTGAGGACTTTTTGATTTAATTAAGTTTTATTTAAATTAATAAGTTTGCATATTTTAATTTTAACTTGCACTTTTTGTGTTCTGTATCTAATAAAGTAATGAATTATGTAACTTTCATGTTAGTTAAGTATGCATCATAAATAATGACTTGCATTATGTAACTCACATGTTAGTTTAAGTATGCATTATTTAATTAAGTCTTGCATTAAATAACTCGTCTGTTTATTTAGTTTGCATTGTAAACCATGCATTAAGCATCTTAGTTAATTGAGTTGTTAGAATAAATGCTTATCTTAATTAATCTAGTTGTTGGAATAATTTATTGATGCGTGAGTTTTGAGTTTATTTAATTAAGTTAAGTGTTTAATGTGTTTTGTGTTTAATAAGTGTTTAAATGTGTTTATGTAACAGCCCGATTTAGACCCTATTAGGAACGGTGATTTCGTGACCACAAATCTGAGTCAAAAAAATATTTTAAAATTATTTTCTATGTTTATTATGTGTGAATTTATATGTGTGAAATTTTCGTGATTTAATTTTGTCGTTTGAGTGCCTGATTAAATAAAAGGGCTTAATCGCTTAAAATGAAAATTTGATGGTTAATTGTAAAAAGGCCGAAATGAATGTGTCTTTATAAGTTGAGGTGTTTAAATGCAATTATACCATTAATATATGAAGTGGACGATTGTAACCTTATATTATAATGGTTTCATATTTTATAATAAAGGTTAAATATGTAAATTAAATAATATGTTAATATATGTTATAATATAACATAATTAAAAGCCAATATTCATACTTTCTCTTATGACCGAATAATAATAAGAAAGAAAAGAATAAAAGCTTAGGGTATTCGGCCTTGTCCAAACTCAATCAAGGTATGTAACTAGCTTAGTTTTTGATAATTTTCACGTTTTTGTGATTGTTGCAGTGTAATATACAAAGCCCGTGCTTGAATTTTTTATTTTGATGAATATTTTGAGTTATGCCATTGATGAATATTTGAGCTTTGTGATGTTAGTTGATGAAATATGAAAGATATATTTTAGATTAACATGTTTTGTATTGGAATTTTTAATGATTTTGAGTAATTAGGACTAAATTGAAAAAATAATAAATTGAGGGACTAAAATGTAAAATAAATGAAATGTATGCACTTGTATGAACACATGGAACATTAGGCCTAAGCATGGTGTGTGCAAATTTTGCATGTTTTGTGTTTTGTGCAATTTGGACTAAATTGTAAAAAGTGTGAAATGTCAGGGGTAAAATGGTAATTAACCCGTTTATGTGTTTTTGGATTAAAATGAGTTAAAATATGTTTGAATGAGTTTAATTCGAATATGTTTAGATCAAGAACCAAGGAAATCAGATTTGGGTCGGGGGAAAACTAAAGTTGTCGATTAGCCGTCCCGTTCCGATTTTCATCGTCTAAGGTAAGTTTATAGGCAAATAGATATTGTTATTTTAAATAAATATGAGTTTTATATGCTGAAATGAAATATTTGAAAATATACATGTGTTAGACGAATGTAAATAAGCTTGGGAGCTATGCTTACGAATTTGTTTTGATCGAGTTATGACGTCCAAAAGCCCCGTATGAACCTTAAGAATAGCTAGGATACAAATGTCATCACATAGGATTTCCGATATGTGTTTTCGTGTAAGACCACATTTGGGACATTGGCATTGATATATGTCGTTACGTGGAAGACCATGTCTGGGACATTGGCGTTGTATTTGATTCGTGTAAGACCCTGTCTGGGACAGTGGCATCGATATGAGGTAGCATGTAAGACCACGTCTGGGACATTGGCATTGTACGATATATATGTTCATCCGAGTATCCTATTCAATTCTAAATGGTTCAACAGGCAATAATAAGTTAAGACCGAATGAAAAATCGAGTTAAAAGGCTCAGGTATGTATTCATACTAAGATATGAAATTATGGTAAGTTGAATGTTTGAATTGATGGGATAAATATTACATGATGATGTGAATTATAAGTATGCATATGTGAAAGTATACATCTGGTCTAATGATGTATTCATGATGCAAATGATAATATATGCATATATGAAAATTTATAAATTTATAATTGGCCAAATGTTAATTATATGTGATCTTGTAATTGTAAATATATGTGCATTTGTATATGAATGAATATAGATACATGTATATTCGACCAAGGTAAAGTTTGTATGTGAAAGCATATGTTATATATGAAATAGTGAGCTTGAAAATAAGTGTGACTATGATAACATAAATTAGTTGGATAAGTTGAGTTGATATTAGCATTGAGTTACCTATTTGCTTATGACTTACTAAGCTATTATAGCTTATTGTGTGTATATGTTTGTCTTTGTTTTATAGATTTTGGAATCAAGTTACGAGCTCGGGGATCGTCAACAAAGTCTATCACACTATCAACTGTTTTGGTACTTTTATAAGTTGAACTTGAACTTATGGCATGTATAGCCTTATAGTTAGTTTATTTTGAATGTGTATATATATATATTAAGCCATGCGAAAATGGCTAATGTGTTAAGTGATTATATGAAACTTATTCATGTTTATATGTGTTATATGCATTGAAAATGGTTGATGATTTTGGATGTGATTAGATTGAATCGGCCATGGTATATCCATAAGTATGATTTATGCTTGTTATGTTACTCATGGTTAAAATGGTTCGGCTATGGTTCATGTATAAATAAAATATACATGTGAATTTGGTTATTATATTTGGTTGAGGTTTTATACATGATTTGGTATTAAAGGATATTAGGTTATATTTGAACATAGAAAGAGTTTATTTTGATATGTTTATTACATGGTAGGTAAGATTTGTTTTTGGCTATAAGTTTATATTTAGTTAATGATTTATTCTTGTGAAGTATAAATTTGTAACATGAATTGAGTTGGAAGTTATCATAATGTACTTGTATATTTGGGTATATGATGAAAATATATGAGATGGTTATAATCAACTTTGTGATTCGGCACTTGTATATATATATATATATATTTTTGCACATGATGTATTGGTATAACGTATATATTATCTCAAGGTATATATTATATATGGTGGTGTTTTGGTTATGGAGTAAATGATGGCTGCGTATTGAGTTATAATATGTAATGCATTAGTTAGTAAAATGCATGTCATTTATACGTGGTATATTGGTATATGCTTATGGTTTAAAATAATGATATGTATGGCTATATGGATTTGATAGTTATTTGAAAATCAATAAATATGTACAAGTAAATTTTGTTATTTGAATAGATAAGAGATGAATATGATTTTGTATCTATTTCAAATGGCACATTATTTGAATGTTTTGGTTAATTTATTTGAGTGGTTTAATTGGTTAAGTTGATGATATATTTGGCATATGCTAAGTGGATTATTACTTATATGTATTTATGATATGCCAATGTTGTATTTAGGTAAACAAATGCTATAACGGAATATATTATTTATATGAAATAAAATGATGTATGTTTACTTGTTAAAAAGTATGAGTATAAAATTAGTAAGACAATAAGATATTTTATATTTAAATTATTTGAATGCCATAAAAGTTATAGTATCCATATATGATTGGTATGTGAAATGACATATAATTGGTTATGAATTTTAACATTTGATTTTCATGATTCTTTGTTTGTATTGATTAAATTTTACCTTGGACATTATATGAATTATAGAATTGAAGTATGTTAGTTTGTTTTAAAATTTTATTAGATGATTATTATTGAAATTAAAGTTTGTTCTGAGTTGTATTTTGATCGATAATGCCTCGTAACCCTAATCTGGCGACGGATACGGGTTAGGGGTGTTACAGTTTAATATGTTTGTTTTAATGTGTTTAATTGCAGATGTTTTTTCAGCTGGAAACTGTTACATTCAAGGGCTGTTACAAATTCATTAATATGACTTTTCAAGTGATTTTCGGTTACATACAAGGGGGACATTTCGGTTACATATAAGGGAGACATTATACATCATTTAAAGAGTTGTTACAACAATTAAAAGAGCATTATATCTTCTTCGGCAGCAGCCTTTCCATTTACCTCAACCGTTTTGTTTCTTAAATGATTATTTCATGCATTCAAAACTCCATCAAGATGCCGGTGTCTATTCGGTTGGCCAAAGGAGACTTCAAAAGATTTTCCTAAGCATTCAAGTTCATTGATTCAGCTGAATTAAAGTGTATTGCAGATACTTAGGTTGAGAATTTCAAGAGTTTTTGAGCTTTATTTTAGCTCATTAAGATGATCACATGTGACCATTCTGCTAACCTCTTTTAACACTATAAATAGTTGTAATCAGCCTATTGTAAGAGAACCTTTTTTGCTGAATTTATGTTAAACTTGAGTTTTGTGAGTTATCCAATTCTCTTTGTTCTTTTGGAACTGATCTGACTTATCAAGCATTGCTTGTGGCGTCTATCCTTTCCATTGTTAACCAAACTTATCACTTTCAAGTGTGGCGTTCGTATACCTTTGGTTCCTACACTAATTGATAGTGGGTCAAGGCTTATCCTTTGCTATTTTCCTTATACCGGAAAACACCTAAGAGCGATTTGAGATTTGGGTCAACAATCCAATATTGTTGGTTCTTTTTCAGCCTTAGTAAATTATCCATTTTCTTTGTTTTAACCACTTTGCTATCCTATTTTTAAAACCTATTTCCTTCTTTCTTCAGCCTATTCTTGTTTAAACTTATCTTGTTTTTGAAATGAAGAACAACTTACTTAAATTCACGATTGGGCATCTAAACGACTTGAATCATCACCGAGGCGAGTTCGTATCATAACCAAACGACACATAAAAGTTATGCGTTATGTTGCACCGCTCCTAGTGACAAAAGATTCCTGCTAGAGAAGGAGAAATACAACATGATTTTCCCTCTTTGGGTTTGGTTCATTGGAACAATTAAGTTATTTTCTCACTCAACTTTTCATTCTGTACTTGTTATGCAAAGAGAATTACAAGTTTAGGGATAAATTTTAAATTTATATTTGAACTTTGATCCAATGTGTAATTTGATATATGAATATTGATTTGATGTAATTACACACGTGAAACTTTGATTGTAGTTTAAAAACATACATGGAACTTTAATTTTGAATCAATAGTATACATTTAAATAAATACATCAATTTATTTTATAATAAATAAATTAATTATTTGTGTACATAATATGTAAACTTAAAATAGTGCTATATTAATAATAGTGTTAGTAGTTTATGAAATTGAATAAAAATTTAATGTAAAAATTGCAGGAAATTAAAGTTCTTGTATAGTATTGCACATTAAATCAAAATTTACGTGTAATTTTGAGATTTATCCTATAATTTATAGTTGTGCACGAAGAACACTTTTAATGAATCACAAGACACCATGTATGAAAAAAATTATTAGTAATTTTAAATTTAATAAATAATTTATACTAGAAATCCTATCGAGGCATTTACATGCGTGTGGAAATCACAAATATATAACACAAATGTATAAAAATTAAAAAGAATAAAAATATTAAAATAAAGTTTTAGTTGGGTGGTAAATTAAAAGTTTTACTAATTTAATTGGTTTAGGTTCAAATTTTACCATATGTATATTTTTATTTTTAAATAAAAAGCTAAAAGTACCATCGAATAATATAACTTATTTTAATTACAAAAAAAAAATTGTAATTTTCTTAATTGAGTTGGTGACTCGGTTGAGGGCGACACCAACTCAGTAAAACATTTAATAAATAGTACTAGAAATCTTATCACAGGTGCATGCGTGTGGAAACTACACATATAGAAAACCATGTTTGTTTAAATTATTCATCATTATGTTATCATCAATATTAAGTCGGTGTGGAGTTAGCTTGTGACACCAACTCAATCAAACACATTACTAATATTAGAAATCTTATCGCACGTGTATGCATGTGAAAACCATAAGTATAGAACACAAATGTGTGTTTAAAAGTATTTTGAGTTAGTTATTTTCGATTTCGCTTTGTCTCTTGTTAGGAAGACGTTGCTTGAAGATAAATTTGGGAAAGCTCATGTAAGGACCACTAGGTCTTAAGGCTACTAATGGCCTTTTTTTATTATAAAAAAAGTATTTATTATATATACAATTGGTGGAAGTAATAAAATATGAATAATAAAATAAAATTATTAAAACAAAAATTTAGCTGAATGGTAAACTAAAGGTTTTACTAATATTATTGGATGCATATTCAAATCTTATCATATGCATATTTTTATGGTTTTTTTTGTTGAAAAAATAAAGATACAAAGTAAAAGACTTAGACCCTCAAAGGAGGATCTTCAAACAATCTTAAGCCTAGTCTCCTAGTACGAACTGACTTAGCCAGACTATCAGCAATTAAGTTTTCTTCTTTGGAAATATATTGAATTTTCCACTACTCCACCCTCTTCAGAATATGATGAATTTTCCTAACTAAGGCAAAATTAGAGTTCCTCGAAGAATCTTCTAGGATTACATTAATAACTTCAATACTATCAGTTTGGATTAGGATCCTCTCAAAATGCCTATCCAAAATAAGGTTCAACTCATCCTGTAACGCCCCAATTATCAGGATTTTCGGGATTTCTGTGATTGTCAATGAATTCTTAAAATTCTTGTGTTTTGTCTGTTTGGCGTGGGTTAATTATGTTAGTGGGCCTCTAGAAGACCTAAGCTTAAGTTAAAACTCGGTAACTTTAGTTAATTTTAGTTCCATAGGAAAAATGGGTTCTGGTGAATTGGGCTTTTAAGTATTAATTGGGTAAAATAAAACACAAAGAAGCAGGTGGCAAATTGGCATGTGACGCCACTGGGAAGGCTATAAAAGTGGCGTGTGGATGCTAGGGAGAGCTAAGGTTCAAGTCACAATGACAGCATATTAAGGGAATTATTATTTTTATGTTTAGGAAGGGTAAGCAATGGAACTCAAGTAAAAGACTGTCAGGAGGAGTTTGAGTTGCTCAGGTGATTGAGTAAGGAGAGGATAAGGGAGAAGATTTAGGAGCTGATAAGGGGAGAAGATTTAGGAGTTGATCAATGAGCAAGAGTTGGTCGGCCAAGGGCCTCTAGCATAGGAAATTCGGCTAGGTCATTTAGTGTTGGGAATTTCGGCTTTTGGGAAGGGTGGCTGCCAAATTCTTTTTGTCTTTTTCTTTTTGATAGAAGTCGAAATTATACCCTACACCTGCCGACTCCTCCTCTTCAAGAACCAAATTCTCTCATCTTCTTCTCTTTCTTTCGGTCATTTATTCCCTTTTCTTCCCATAGCCGAACTTGGAACCCCTCATTGTGCTGTTTTCTCCATAGCCGAATACTACCTCTCATCTTTTTCCTTCTTTTTCCATCTTTTCTTTTCCATAACCGAACCCATACCCTTCTTCCTCTGTCTCATCCTTTATTTTTCCATCTTCAATTTTCCTCAGTAGCTGAATCTTGTGGTAGCCGAACTTTTCTGCTCTTACTTCTCTAAAAACTGAAACCTACATACCAGAGGTAAAGGAAGCCCAATTTTTGGTTGTTTGAATTTGCTTCTCCTTGTGGATATGGCGGATTGGAGATAAAAGAATCATAGATAGGAACATTCTTCTGAACCAATCGACGTTAGGTAAGTCTTTCGAACAACTGTCAGTAGTCTCATTGTTTTAGAAAGGAAAAGCCGAAACCCTTAGGGGTGGCTAGCGCTTTTGGACTAAGGGATTTGTGTTTTCTGTTGGTTGTGTAAGCGGTAGCATGGTCAAGGGGATATACAACAAAGGGCTTGACAACTTATTCGGTTGGCTCTTCATATCTAGCCCATATTTTGGCAAAAGGTAAGGAACTCTGGGATCTAAGGCTATGTTGGCCGAATATGGTAAGGGGTTAAAATACATAGTTGTTTTCGATATATAGATTGACATGTTAGTAATCCAATTGTAGGCAGTTCGTGGGTGGATCTCGCCAATGTACCGTCATAAATCAGGTATGTAACTGACATCCTCTCATAGACTAAATCGGCAAAAGCTGAAAAGCCGAAATGCCGAAAAGCCAAAATGTCGAAAAGCCGGTATTTTGAGAACATGCAAGTGTGCGAATGCTCGTGAGATTAATAGTTTGAGGTATATGGTAGATTAAAGTGATAAGGCTGTAGAGTGCACGATTCTGTGCATTTCGATGTTTTTGGGCTTAATGGGCCAAAAATCGAGATAGTGGGCCAATGGGCCCAATTCGGTAAGAAAACACGGTAAGTGTTTCTGGTCGTACGTAAATGGCTATGTTATGAATGGAAACCTTAAGAATAGATAAATTACTGGAATACCCCTATGTATGGAAATTACTAATATACCCCTAGGTGCAAAATTACCATTATACCCCTAGGGTTACTTTTGACTGAAAAGCATGATAATTTAATTCTGTATGATGTATACCATGATTGTATATCTACTGCATGGGGACATGGGTTATATTATGGAGGAAGCGTCCTGGTGGCTATGCCACATTTATCTGATCTGGTGGCTCTGCCACATATATCTGTTCTGGTAGCTCTGCCACAATTATCTGTTCGGTGACTCTGTCACATTATTCATTCGCGACCATGCTGCATATTTCTGTGGCGTGTAGCGGTTGGGTGGGTCGAGTAGTCTCCCCACATGGTGAAAGGTTGGTATGGGGGTGCATGTGGTTGGATATTGGTTGGGTTTTGCATAGACATGTAATATCTGTTCTGTTCTGTTATCGGCTTGTGGGCTTTATTCTGACTTTTGTTCTGGGCTAAGGCCAACTTATTCTATTCTCTATGGTTTGAACCGATATAGGCTATGGTTGGGTTAATTTACACACTGAGTTTCCCCAAACTCATCCCTTTATTTTCATCCACGCAGGTAATCCCCAACCATAGTGGGCTTGGAGCTGTGAGGGATTCGGAGTGGCCATACGTTCTGCAAGATTAATTTTCTTCTGGTGAACTGGACATCCTTTTTATTTACGTTTAAGGTTTTGGGTTCTTTAATTGTAATAAGGCCGCTTAATTATTTTTATGGTTTTAATATGTTTTATTAAGATAGGTATTACTTATATTTAACTGTCAAAATTGAATAGCTTTTAGAGTGCGTTTTTTAAAAAAAGCAGCAATTGATTTCAAAAATACACGACAACAAGTAAAGCTTCTGCAATGAAAATATTTTCCAAAATTAATTACTTTTCCTAAAAAGGACTTAATCAAATTGGTTTCCTGGAAATATACATGACGTTAAGCTGTGGCAATGGCGGTGTGCATGTCTAGGATTGGATCCAAAGGGAGCTTGGTACTTAAGCAGTCCGATGGACTCACCTTCTCCTTTCCGATTTCCTACTTGGTGCTCAGCTTCCATTCACTTTAACCTGCATTAAAAATTATCTTTTAAAACACTAAGTAAGTTTTCTAGAACAACGACCTGAAATGTTTTTAAACATTTTGATGTGGCATGTCGGATTCGGCCATAACGTCTGAGGCGGGTTTGGGGTGTTACATTTAGTGGTATCAGAGCCAAGTTGCAACAACTCGGCTGTGGAATGGGTTTACAAAAAAAACTCGGTTTTCAAAATTTAGATCCTTAGAAGGTGGCATTCTGAATCTCCGGCCCAAGCCTGTAAGTATTACTCTAAACTTCTCTGAATATTTTTTTTATCTGTCTGTACTGAAATTCTACTAGGATAGGATGATACTGAAATCATAGGAAAAATTTGATAAGAGACTGAAATTGTAGTTAGACTTCGATTCTGCGAAAACAAACTTTGAATTACTGTCTAATTCATAAAACATCTGTAATAAACACTGGAATATTGAATTAATGCATAAAATCTGGTAAATCAGATAATACGATATGAGTACAAGAGCCGCTCGTGGAAGAGGCCGTGGACGGGGCCGAGGAAGTGCTTGAGCGATATCTTCGTCCTCGGGACATATGCTAGTGGCGGACGCACCGGTACCACCGGCAACAGAGATGGAGTCTCATGACCGCGGTGCCGGGGATGATGCCTTGTCACAGGCAATGCTTGAGTTCGGAAAGGGTTCTGCAGGGGCAAAACGCGAACGAAATTCGGGATCTATTTACGAACGACTTCGCTAATGAGCTGAAATCTTTAAGGGTGTGTCTGGTGTAGCCCCGAATGTGGCGGAATATTGGTTGGAGGCCACAGAACGGATTATGGATGACTTGGACTGCTCTGTGGAGCAGAAGCTGAAGGGAGCCGTATCATTGTTACGAGACGAGGCTTATCAGTGGTGGCTCACTGTGAGAGAAGGGACCCTAGCTGATAGGGTAACTTGGGAACTGTTTAAGACGGCTTTTAAAGGGAAGTACGTTGGGGCGAGTTATGTGGACGCCCGCAGAAAGGAATTCTTGAATCTGGTGCAAGGAGGTAAAACAGTTACTGAGTACGAAGTTGAGTTTCTGAGGCTGAGTCGGTATGCCGTGGGCATAGTCGCTACGGAATATGAGCGAAGTGTGCGCTTCAAGGATGGTCTTAAGGATTACTTTAGGGTGTTGATTGCTCCGCAAAGGGAGCGAGACTTTGCGGTCTTGGTGGAGAAGGCAAAGATAGCTGAGGAGGTAAAGCGTGCTGAAAAGCAAAATTGGGAGAAGGATCGGAACCGATTTCGGAGGGATTCAGGACCCTCGGGTGGTGCTAATAGAAATGTTAAGAGAGCAAGAGTGGAGGAACCAGTTCGAGCTGTGCTGATGAATGTAGTTAGACCACCAATCTGTGGAGACTGTGGTAAGGTACATTTGGGCGAGTGTAGGAAACGTTCCGGTGCTTGTTTTCGATGTGGATCTATGGAGCATAGAGTTAAGGACTGTCCTCAGAGAGCTGATCAGGCTCAGGTTGCTGTACAGAGGGCTGCTCAACCCATGAGAGGTGGACCACAACCACCGAGAGGACGTGGATAAGGTAGGAGTGGAAATGGAAATGGTCGAGGTCGAGGGGCACCTGGCAGGGGTGCCGGAAATGCTAAAGCTCGACAACCAGCGTTGGTGTATGCAGCTCGTCGTCGAGAGGGCGGCCTTTTGACGTCGACGCCATAATGGTACGCGTTTTGGTTTCTAGCATGCCGTATACTGCTTTGGTGGATATTGGATCTACTCATTCCTATGTTGCATGTGCCATATCTGGGTCGTTGGGTGTGCACTCTGAGAAGATTGTGAGTGGGGTATCTGTGCTAAGTCCTTTGGGTCACTTGGTTAGGGTAGACAAACTGTATATGGATGTACCCTTAGAAACTCAAAGTAGGATTTTCCCTGGAGATCTGATGGAGTTACCATTCAGAAAATTTGACCTCATTCTGGGAATGGACTGGCTTGTTAAGCATAAGACGACTTTAGATTGTGCTGCTAAACGAATGGTGTTAAGGACCACGGAGGATGGGGAGGTTATGGTGATAGGTGAGCGAAGGGATTATTTGTCCAATTTGGTGTCGGCATTAAGAGTCGAAAAGTGGATTCGAAAAGGTTGTGAGGCTTATTTGGCATTTGTAAGTCAGTCGGAAGAGGAGGGACTGACGGTGGATAAGGTCAAGACCGTAAAAGAGTTCCAAGATGTTTTTCGGAGGAGCTTCCAAGATTGCGTCCGAACCGAGAAGTTGAGTTTGGAATCGACTTGTTACCTAGAACGGCGCCCGTGTCCATCGCACCATGTAACACCCCGAACCCGAGACCATCGCCGGTGTCAGACACGAGGGGTTAACAAACCAAGTTCACTTGTTTTGCCCACCAATTTGACATTTCCAGTCAGGCTGGAAAACTGCGTCACCGTCGCCTTAGAAATCATATCTCGAGTTTCAAAACTCGGAAACTGGTTTCGCAAATTTTCCCTGAATTTAGACTCATGTATCCATCCATGGATTTATTTCTAGGATTTTTGGTCGGGCCAATTCGTACAGTTTATTAGTTAAAGTCACCCATGTTACAGGGATCGACTGCTCTGACCTTCGCGCATTACAACTTGAATATATCACTGTACAGAACTTTAATACTTGTGCTGTTTGTTTCTAATGAAACTATACTCAAAATGGAATCTGTACATATAAGGCATGACTCCTAATTCTTTCTGGATAATTTATAGCAAATTTTTAAAGTTGCGACAGGGGACCCAGAAACCGTTCTGGCCTTGTCTCACAATAGCTTTAATATCTCTTAACATGTAACTCCTATGACCATTTCGTTTCTTCCATATGAAAATAGACTCATCAAGGTTCATTTACATAGCTTATTCCCTATTTAATAAAATTTCTACAAATTTTGGTGATTTTTCACATTCACGTCACTGCAGCTGGCAGCATCTGTTTTTAAGGTAGGTCTTACCTATTTGGTAGTCTCCATGAACCAACTAGTCTTGCCATACATAGGTTCATATATGATCATTTTAACCATGCCAATGGCTGATCATGTGACCAGCATTCCCATTTCCAATCCATGGTCACATCATGACACCAAATATATACATATACAAACCGCAAATAGTCTAAGTCGATACTTCACTTTTACGAGCCATTTTCGCATGGCCGTACACAAATACATCACAACATATTTAACCAACAAGGGGTAGTCCTATACATGCCATTTCAAAGTTCAACCAAAATTTATACCAAAATAGAGACGTTGATAGTGTGGATGACTTGACTTTATTGATCCCGAATCCGATTGCTATCGGCGAAATCTATAAAACAGAGAGCCAAAGTAGCGGGTAAGCATTTTTATGCTTAGTAAGTCTCAAGGAATATAATCAACTCTAATTACAGCAATACATTCACGTAACCAAATGCATCATTTCATTAATACACATTCTTACTTCACACTTCATCATTATATACTTTCACAAAGTATCAATCAATTCAATAACTGAAATTCATTAGTTGATTGAGCGAATGTTGCTCAAACATGTCGACTTTCCAATGCACATATAAGCGTACCTTATTCTTTGGGCTTCTCGAGTGTACTAATTGAATTTATTACAGCAACCAACACTCACCTCCAGCCCAAGATTCTTGAATATAACCGGATATAAGCATGTGCACAAATGCCTTGGTCTTAGCCGGATAGAATGACTTCGCATACGAATGCCTTGGTCTTAGCAGGATATAGCCACTAGCACAATTGCCTTGGTCTTAACCGGATATAATTTCAGCATAATTGTCTTGAGGCTTAGCCGGATATCATTCAATTTCTCATGCACACATACATCAATAATCATTGGACATACATATTTCATTTTAGTTACTAAGGCTCAAACACAATTATAATCATTAGCATAATCGCCGGGACTTAGCCCGGGTAGAATTCGAATACTCATACACACATAAATCAATAATCAATACATCCATATTTCATTCCACATAATTCAATTAAGGTCACTTCTTGAGGACTTACCTCGGATGTTGTCGAGCGGCTTTTACGGCTATTCGATCACTTTTCCTTCCCTTGTCCAATTGTGGCCCTCTTAGCTCTTGAGCTAATTCAAACAAATTCAATCTATTAAAACCTCATTGTGCTAGCTTATGGCGAATATGACAAGGAGTTTAAATGGTCATATGGCCACTCTTTAGCTTGAATACACAATGGTCATGCACATTTTATACTACATCAAGCAATTCAATACAATTTATTCGAGCATCAAGGAAAAGCTAAGGCCTTCAATAGGCTACCCAAGGCGAATATTCATGTACATGTTGAGGCCAATTATGCACTTAATACCTCACAAAAACAGCATGCATTTTACTAGTTAATGCTTTGCATATTGTTGCTCAAAACTTATAATATAGCATCGAGCACTCATATGTGTGCTAGGTAGAATGTGCTTGCAATTTCACATTCATTCTTCAACATCTTCTTCTTTAAACAAACATATTCATCACTTAGTTCATAACCAAACATCATGTGCAAACATATATATACATATATGAGCATGGCGAATTTCAAGGTGTCCATAGCCATCCAAAACACAAATTTTAACTAACATGCAAGAAGCATGAACCATGCTTATGAATGCATCATGGCGAATATGACAATCATGCTCCTTTTCAACTTCAATCATGATTAAACAAAAGAAAACTCAAAATCTTACTCAAGAGTAGACAATCCATCATTGCATGCATCATCATCAAGCTTTACACTTAGCATGCAATGGCTTTATCACCATAACAACTTTGGCCAAATACCATTTCCATGGCATAACAAAGATTTGAGCCATGGCTAACATGCACATCAAGTTAGCAACCAAAACATGCATGAAACTCCTAACACAACCTCATACATACCTTAATCTTGATGCAAACTCACCAAATCTCCTTCTAGATCTCTTCCAACCCAAGCATGAAGCAAAAGTCCTCCCCTTTTCCTTAGTATTTTCGGCCAAGAAGTGAAAATGGATGAACACAACAAAAAATTTTCTTCCTTCTTTCTCAACTCACGGCAAGGGGCATCCAAGCTCATCTTTCTCTTTTTTTTCATTTTTTATGCTTATTTTATTATAATACTTCCTACATGACTCACTAGCCAAACATGTTGGAAACATGTTTTCCTTGCCCATCATGCCCACCTTGGCGGCCATTATAGTCAAATTTGGGGAATCGACATGCAAGGACAACATTTTCCTAGTGTGCATCAATAGGCCACTTCAACATTTGCCTATCTCATTTCTAAGTTTTCTCACACAAGTCCTTTCTAGTAAAATTCACCTTTATAACACTAAATCAATCATCATAAAATGTCATACATGAGCACACACATATTATAGGTATCAAAATAAATTTTAATTATTTTTATGCTTCGGTTTTGTGGTCCCGAAACCACATTCGACTAGGGTCAATTTTGGCTGTCACAACTCTCCCCACTTAAGAAATTTTCGTCCCGAAAATCTTACCAGTAAATAGGTTTGGATATCGCTCTTTCATAGAGTTTTCGGTCTCCCAAGTAGCTTCTTCTATCCTGTGCTTGAGCCATAACACTTTCACTAGCGGAACCCGCTTGTTTATAACTCTTTCACTTCTCGTGATAGGATACGAATCGGTTCTTCCTCATAACTCATATTAGCTTGAATTTCAATTTCGATGGACTAATCACGTGCGATGGATCGGATCTATAGCGTCAAGCATCGAAACATGAAAGACATCGTGAACCTTTTTGAGTTCGGGGGCAAAATCAAGCGATATGCCACCGGACCGACTCATTCGGATATCTCATATGGCCCAATGAACCTCGAGCTCGACTTGCCCTTACGGTAGAATCGAGTATCTTTTTCCAAGCGATACCTTGAGAAACACTTTATCACCCACGATACTCGATATCCTTACGCTTCGGATCCACGTCACGACTTCGATGATCGGAGGCTATCTTCGACTTTCACGGATTACTTTCACTTCATTCAGCATCCCTAATCAAATCCACCGAAAATCTTGCTTTCACCAAGCTCACCAAAACAATGGTGTACGGCATTTACGACCGTACAAAGCCTCGTAGGTGCCATCTTAATACTTGATTGAAAGTTGTTGTTGTGCGAATTCAATCGCGGCAAATACCGCTCCCATGAACCACTAAACTCGAGGACGCAACATCTTAACATATCCTCAAGTATCTCGAATTATCCGCTCGGATTGACCATCGGTTTGGGGGTGAAAGCGGTGCTAAAATGCAACTTGGTACCCAAAGCTTCTTGCAACTTTTTCCAAAATCGCGAGGTAAATCTCGGATCTCTATCCAAACCACGATGGAAATAGGCACCCGTGTAATTTCACAATCGAGAAACGTACAATTCGGCTAATTTGTCCATTAAAAATCCGTGACGTCACGGGGACAAAGTGGGCCGACTTAGTCAATCGATCTACCACGACCCAAACCGCATCCTTCTTACTTGCGACAATGGCGGTCCGGATATAAAGTCCATTGTGACTCGATCCCATTTCCACTCGGGTATCGTGATTGGTGAAGTAATCTGAAGGCACGATGTTCGCTTTCACTTGTTGACATATTAAACATCTCAAACAAAGTCGGAGATGTCTCGCTTCATACCATGCCACCAAAACCGACGTTTCAAATCATTGTACATCTTCGTATTCCCGGGTGGATTGCCATTCGGCTACAATGGGCTTCATTTGAATTATCGAAATGAGTTCAATTCTTTGGAACACTGACGACTTTGAACCTCAAACAATCGTCATCATCGATTTGAAATTCGAGTCCTTGTTCGCACACACTCGGCCGTTTGCAGCCAACTCGTCGTCGACTTTACGAGCTTCTCGAATTTGATGTATCAACGGTGGTTTGGCTTTCAATTCAGCTACTAATACACTATCGGATCGAACAGACAAGTGCACGTTCATCGCTCGTAAAGCGAATAATGATTTATGACTCAAGGCATCCGCAACCACATTCGCCCTTCCCGGGTGATAGTCAATGATCAGCTCATAATCCTTTAACAGCTCGAGCCAACGTCTTTGTCGCAGATTTAAGTCTCTTTGGGTCATCAAATATTTGAGACTTTTGTGATCCGAGTACACATGGCACCTTTCACCAAATAAGTAATGTCGCCATATCTTTAAGGCGAACACAATGGCGCCAATTCGAGATCATGGGTCGGATAATTTTTCGTGTGGCTTTAATTGCCTCGACGATAGGCCACAACTCGACCTTCTTGCATCGATCGCAACCTAACCCAAGGAGGGAGGCGTCACTATAGATGACAAACTCTTTGCGATTCGGGTTGCACTAAAATTGGGGCTTCATCAAATAAGTTTTGATTGATCGAAACTTTTTGGCATTTCTCAAATCCATTCGAACTTAACATCCTTTTGGAGTAACCGTCATCATCAAGCGTGGCTATCGTTGAGAAGCCTTTTACAAATCGTCGGTAATAACCTAAGCAAGCCCCAAAAAGCTCGAACCTCAAGTAATATTTCTGAGGCTTCCAATTAAGTATGGCTGAAATTTTATTGAATCGACTCGAATACCGTCTGCAGATACCACATGACCCAAGAAGCTAACCTCTCTTAACCGAACTCACACTTGATGAACTTAGCATATAATTGCTTATCCGTAAGATTTGCAAAGACTAACGCAGGTGTTCAGATGTTCGGTCTCATTTCTTGAATAGACCAAGATGTCATCAATGAACACGACTACGAATCGATCCAAATATGGTCGAAGATCCGATTCATTAAATCCATAAATACCGCGAGGGCATTAGTGAGCCCAAACGGCATCACTAGGAACTCATAGTGACCATATCTCGCTCAAGGCGGTCTTGGGTACGTCCGAATCTCGAATTCGCAATTGATAATAGCCCGATCTCAAATCTATTTTCGAGAACACCGAGGCTCCCTTGATTGATCGAACAAGTCATCAATACGTGGTAGCGGATATTTGTTCTTTATCGTCGCTTTATTAAGGCGACGATAGTCGATGCACTGTACCGCATGGTTCCATCCTTCTTCTTCACGAACAACACGGCGCACTTTAAGGCGAAAAACTCAGGCGAGCAAAACCTCTATCCACCAATTCTTGCAAGCGAGCTTTCAACTCCTTTAATTCCGTTGGTGCCATACGATCACAGAGCTATCGAAATTGGAGTGGTACCGGTACCAATTCGATGCCAAATTCTATTTCCCAAATAGGTGGTAAACCCGGCAATTCTTGGGAAAACATCCGGTATTCACAAACCACGCAGCACAGATTCGGGTTTCTTTTTCGATTCCTTGTCATCGAAAGCACGTCGCAAGGTACGCTTCGCACCCTTTTCTTACATATTTACGGGCCACCATCGCCGATATTACGGCGGCAACCCCTTTAAGTCCAGTAGACTCAACCCGAATTATTTCATTATTCGCACCTCAAATCGATAGTCTTGCTCTTGCAATTTACAACCGCATCGTGCATGGTCAACCAATCCAAACCAAGAATAACGTCGAACTCATCGAGCGGCAAAAGCATCAAGTCCGCCGGAAAACAAGAACCTCGGAACACTAGGGGACTTTTCTTGCACACTTTGTTGACAAGCACGAATGACCCAAGGGTTTGACACCGAATTACAAACTCGATGAGACTCAATAGGCGAGTCTTCTTTGGATGCTAAGGTTTCATATATATGAATGAGTAGAACCGGGGTCAATCAAAGCAATCACATTTGTATTGAAAAGAGTGAAAGTACCGGTAATGACATCCGGAGAGGGCATCCTCACGTGCGGCGTATGGCATAAGTCCTTGCAGAGCACGAGCCTCGGATCGATGGTAGCATCTCTAGATCCTCTCGACCGCCAACGACATTGCCCATATTTCTAGGTGGCCTACCTCGGCGATGGTAGCACCGGGTTTCCACTCGACTTACATTCATTCATGCATCCTCGGGCAATCCTTCATAAAGTGGTCGGCCGACCCACACTTATAGCGAGGCGATCACGAAACCAACAGCTCCCGAATGCCATTTGCCACAATGTGGACACTCCGCCTCTCTCGCAATCATTTCCACCATGGCGATCGAAGTGACTCGTGTGGTCGCAGGGGTCGATCGCGTCCTCGTCTAGAAAAGCCCAAACGCCTCTAGACCGGCTCGCATCATCTCGAAATCTCTTCGATGCTTGTTGAAGAGACTTTCCGAGGACCTCTTCGAATTCTCCGGTTCCCACATCGACTTTTGTTTCTCCTTTCTAAGCTCTTGACTTTACAAGCTCGCTCAACAAGTACTACGCACTCTCGTATCTCGAGAATGCCAAGCGAACATCCTTATATCATCATTCAGCCCATCCTCGAGCGTTTACATAATGGCTTGGACGAAATGCATTCTCGCGTCTGGCTAAGCCTCACAAATTTTCGTTCAGAGTGATCGATGGCGACATAGAACCTTGCTTAAGGTCAAGAATTCCCTTCGCTTTTGGTCGATGAATCTCGGTGATATACTTTTTGAACTTCGGTTTGAAAGAATTCCCAAGTCACTTGCTCTCTAGGTACCACGAAGTCAAAGTACTCCACCAATAATAGGCGGACTCACGTGGCAAGGAGATGGTACACTTTAAGCACTCATCGGTGTACAGGATAGCTCATCGAGCACGGGATAGTGTTATCCAACCAAAATTCAGCTCGCTCGGCATCATCATCATCCGTAGCCTTAAATTCAGTGGCCCCATGTTTTGAATCACATCATTGGGGCTTACTTGACCTTATTTGGTCGATCACCGGAGGTATTGTAGGTCTTGAGGGTTGCATTTGTCGGGAATGGAGGTTGTGGAGCAGTAGTGTTAGTTCGAATGTATTGATTAAACCATTCGTTCATCACACTATAAAAGGCTTGCCTAGCCTCATCATTCGGATTGCTGGCCATAGGTTGAGAGTCCCGGCATTGTCCCTTGCGCAGAGCAGCAGCGCCACACTCTCCACATCATCAGCTATCGCTTTCGGTTGGGATCGGGACCCATTGCTATAAACAAACACAAAGTCAAATTGTCGAAATCACCACACTATCGATTCATCATTTAATGGCATGTATAGCTAGACCCCAAACACATCACGGTAGTCCTAGAATCGACTAAACCGTGGCTCGATACCAATAAAATTGTAACACCCGAACCCGAGACCATCGCGATTATGCCGGACACGAGGGTTAACAAACCAAGTTCACTTGTTTTGCCCACCAATTTGACATTTCAGTCAGGCTGGAAAACTGCGTCACCGTCGCCTTAAAATCATATCTCGAGTTTCAAAACTCGGAAACTGGTTTCGTAAATTTTCCCTGAATTTAGACTCATGTATCCATCCATGGATTTATTTCTAGAATTTTTGGTCGGGCCAATTGGTACAGTTTATTAGTTAAAGTCACCCATGTTACAGGGATCGACTGCTCTGACCTTCGCGTGTTACAACTTGAATATCTCACTTTACAGAACTTTAATACTTGTGCCGTTTGTTTCTAATGAAACTAGACTCAAAATGGAATCTGTACATATAAGGCATGACTCCTAATTATTTCTGGATAATTTATAGCAAATTTTTAAAGTTGCGACAGGGGACCCAGAAACCGTTCTGGCCCTGTCTCACAATAGCTTTAATATCTCTTAACATGTAACTCCTATGACCATTTCGTTTCTTCCATATGAAAATAGACTCATCAAGGTTCATTTACATAGCTTATTCACTATTTAATACCATTCCTACAAATTTTGGTGATTTTTCACATTCACGTCACTGCAGCTGGCAGCATCTGTTTTAAGGTAGGTCTTACCTATTTGGTAGTCTCCATGAACCAACTAGTCTTGCCATACATAGGTTCATATATGATCATTTTAACCATGCCAATGGCTGATCATGTGACCAACATTCCCATTTCCAATCCATGGTCACATCATGACACCAAATATATACATATACAAACCGCAAATAGTCTAAGTCGATACTTCACTTTTACGAGCCATTTTCGCATGGCTGTACACAAATACATCACAACATATTTAACCAACAAGGGTAGTCCTATACATGCCATTTCAAAGTTCAACCAAAATTTATACCAAAATAGAGACGTTGATAGTGTGGATGACTTGACTTTATTGATCCCGAATCCGATTGCTATCGGCGAAATCTATAAAACAGAGAGCCAAAGTAGCAGGGTAAGCATTTTTATGCTTAGTAAGTCTCAAGGAATATAATCAACTCTAATTACAGCAATACATTCACGTAACCAAATGCATCATTTCATTAATACACATTCTTACTTCACACTTCATCATTATATACTTTCACAAAGTATCAATCAATTCAATAACTGAAATTCATTAGTTGATTGAGCGAATGTTGCTCAAACATGTCGACTTTCCAATGCACATATAAACGTACCTTATTCTTTGGGCTTCTCGAGTGTACTAATTGAATTTATTACAGCAACCAACACTCACCTCCAGCCCAAGATTCTTGAATATAACCGGATATAAGCATGTGCACAAATGCCTTGGTCTTAGCCGGATAGAATGACTCGCACGAATGCCTTCGGTCTTAGCCGGATATAGCCACTAGCACAATTGCCTTGGTCTTAACCCGGATATAATTTCCAGCATAATTGTCTTGGGGCTTAGCCCGGATATCATTCAATTTCTCATGCACACATACATCAATAATCATTGGACATACATATTTCATTTTCGTTACTAAGGCTCAAACACAATTATAATCATTAGCATAATCGCCGGGGACTTAGCGGGTAGAATTCGAATACTCATACACACATAAATCAATAATCAATACATCCATATTTCATTCCACATAATTCAATTAAGGTCACTTCTTGAGGACTTACCTCGGATGTTGTCGAGCGGCTTTTACGGCTATTCGATCACTTTTTCCTTCCCTTGTCCAATTGTGGCCCTCTTAGCTCTTGAGCTAATTCAAACAAATTCAATCTATTAAAACCTCATTGTGCTAGCTTATGGCGAATATGACAAGGAGTTTAAATGGTCATATGGCCACTCTTTAGCTTGAATACACAATGGTCATGCACATTTTATACTACATCAAGCAATTCAATACAATTTATTCGAGCATCAAGGAAAAGCTAAGGCCTTCAATAGGCTACCCAAGGCGAATATTCATGTACATGTTGAGGCCAATTATGCACTTAATACCTCACAAAAACAGCATGCATTTTACTAGTTAATGCTTTGCATATTGTTGCTCAAAACTTATAATATAGCATCGAGCACTCATATGTGTGCTAGGCGAATGTGCTTGCAATTTCACATTCATTCTTCAACATCTTCTTCTTTAAACAAACATATTCATCACTTAGTTCATAACCAAACATCATGTGCAAACATATATATACATATATGAGCATGGCGAATTTCAAGGTGTCCATAGCCATCCAAAACACAAATTTTAACTAACATGCAAGAAGCATGAACCATGCTTATGAATGCATCATGGCGAATATGACAATCATGCTCCTTTTCAACTTCAATCATGATTAAACAAAAGAAAACTCAAAATCTTACTCAAGAGTAGACAATCCATCATTGCATGCATCATCATCAAGCTTTACACTTAGCATGCAATGGCTTTATCACCATAACAACTTTGGCCAAATACCATTTCCATGGCATAACAAAGATTTGAGCCATGGCTAACATGCACATCAAGTTAGCAACCAAAACATGCATGAAACTCCTAACACAACCTCATACATACCTTAATCTTGATGCAAACTCAGCCAAATCTCCTTCTAGATCTCTTCCAACCCAAGCATGAAGCAAAAGTCCTCCCCCTTTTTCCTTAGTATTTTCGGCCAAGAAGTGAAAATGGATGAACACAACAAAAAAAATTTTCTTCCTTCTTTCTCAACTCACGGCAAGGGGGCATCCAAGCTCATCTTTCTCTTTTTTTTTTCATTTTTTTATGCTTATTTTTATTATAATACTTCCTACATGACTCACTAGCCAAACATGTTGGAAACATGTTTTCCTTGCCCATCATGCCCACCTTGGCGGCCATTATAGTCAAATTTGGGGAATCGACATGCAAGGACAACATTTTCCTAGTGTGCATCAATAGGCCACTTCAACATTTGCCTATCTCATTTCTAAGTTTTCTCACACAAGTCCTTTCTAGTGAAATTCACCTTTATAACACTAAATCAATCATCATAAAATGTCATACATGAGCACACACATATTATAGGTATCAAAATAAATTTTTAATTATTTTTATGCTTCGGTTTTGTGGTCCCGAAACCACATTCCGACTAGGGTCAATTTTGGGCTGTCACACACCATATAGGATGGCACTGAAGGAGTTAGTGGAGTTAAAGGCACAAATTCAGGAGTTGTTGGATAGGGGCTTCATTAGGCCAAGTGTGTCTCCATAGGGAGCACCGGTGCTATTCGTAAAAAAGAAGGATGGTACGATGCGGATGTGCATCGATTATCGCCAGTTGAACAAACTAACAATTAAGAATAAGTATCCACTGCCAAGGATTGACGATCTGTTCGACCAGCTTAGAGGAGCTTCTATATTTTCCAAGATCGACCTTCGATCTGGATATCATCAGTTAAGAGTCAAGGAGGCAGATATCCATAAGACAGCATTCAGGACTCGTATGGTCATTACGAGTTTCTAGTTATGCCATTTGGACTAACGAACGCTCCTGCAACGTTTATGGATCTGATGAATCATGTGTTCCAACCATTTTTGGATCAGTTCGTAGTCATCTTTATTGACGACATCTTGGTATATTCTGAAACGGAAGCGAAGCATGATGAGCATCCCCGTATAGTGCTGCAAATGTTAAGGGAGAAGGAACTTTATGCGAAGTTCAGCAAGTGTGAATTTTGGTTGAAGGAAGTAACCTTCTTAGGACATGTGGTCTCTGCTGAAGGGATTAAGGTAGACCCTCGGAAGATTGACGCGATTTTGGAGTGGAAGCCACCTAGGTCAGTGTCGGAAATAGGGAGTTTTCTAAAATTGGCAGGATACTACAGGAGGTTTGTGGAAGGTTTTTCTGTGATGGCAGCACCTCTGACAAAACTCATAAGGAAAGGAGTACCGTTTGTATGGGTGAGAAGCGTGCAGGAAGCTTTGAGAAGTTGAAGAAAGTTACATTGAAGCACTGTGTTAATTCAACAGATGCAGGAAGGATTTTCTTGTGTGCGATGGCGCATCACATGTAGGTTTGAGCTGCGTGTTAATGCAAGAGGGTACGGTGGTTGCATATGCATCACGACAGCTTAAGCCTCACGAGGGGAACTATCCTACTCATGATTTGGAGTTGGCGGCAGTGATATTTGCACTTAATATTTGGAGACATTACTTGTACGGAGAGAGGTGTATTATATACACAGACCACAAGAGTCTTAAGTATTTGTTAACTCAGAAGGAGCTGAACCTTAGGCAAAGGAGATGGATTGAGTTGCTTAAGGATTATGACTGTTCGATCGAGTATCACCGAGCAAGGCTAATGTGGTAGTCGGCGCTCTAAGTAAATGAAGCTGTGATCGATCGAGAGCAATGTTTGTTAAATGCGAGTGCGTATGATGATGGAAGTCTGTTGGTTGAGTTGCAAGTGAGACCAACCTGGGTGGAACAGATTAAGGAAAAGCAGTTGAACTGTAACACCCCGTACCCGAGTCCGTTACCGGAGTCGAACACAAGGTGCACACAAACTTGACTTAATCATTTCCACTGTCCATTTAAAAATTTCCAGACAAGCTGGTTACTGCATCACTGTCGCCTTAAAAATCATATCTTGAGTGTCAAAACTCGAAAATCAGTTTCGTAATTTTTCCCCGAAACTAGATTTATATTTCCATCTACATATTTTTTTCTAGAATTTTTGGTCAGGCCAATTAGTACAGTTTATTAGTTAAAGTCTCCCATGTGACAAGGGTCGACTACACAGACCTTCGCGTGTTACAACTTGAATATCTCTCTGTACAGGGCTTCAATACTGATTCCGTTTGTTTCTATAGAAACTAGACTCATAGAGGAATCTATAAATATATGGCATGACTCCTAATTATCTCTGGTTAATTTACAATGAATTTTCAAAGTCGGAACAGGGGATCCAGAAACCGTTCTGGCCCTGTTTCACGAGAATTTTAATATCTCTTAACATATAACTCATATGACCGTTTCGTTTCTTCCATATGAAAGTAGATTCATCAAGGTTCATTTTCATAATTTATTCACTATTTAATACCATTCCTACTATTTTTAGTGATTTTTCACATCCACGTCACTGCTACTGTCAGCATCTGCCTTTAAGGTAGGCTTTACCTATTTCATGATTCAATTGGCCCTTTTAGCATACATAGCACAAAGTGTGATCATGATTAACCATTCCAATGGCTAATCGTTCAAAACAATTCCATACCTCATAATGATCAACATACAAACGATTATAGTACTATGCTAAAAATGTATATAAGCCATTTTTGCATGGCTATCCAAGTTTACACAAAACCGAAAGGTACATGACCTACAACAAAAGGGTAGTCCTATACATGCCATTTCAAAGTTCAACCAAAATTGTACCAAAATGGGGGCTTTGATAGTGTGGATGACTTCGACTTTGATGATCCTGAATCCGATAGCTAACGAGCAAAATCTATAAAACAGAGAGCCAAAGCAACGGGGTAAGCATTTTAATGCTTAGTAAGTCTCAAGTAATGAAATCAGCTTTGACTAAAGTATTACATTTACATAACTAAATGAATCACTTTATTAACACATTCTCATAATCATACTTACTTCACATTACCGACCCTTATGTTTATACACAAAAGAACAACTTAGCCAATGTGACACCCCGAATGTGACCCTAGTCGGAGAGTGGTTTCGGGACCACGAAACCGAGTCACAAGAATAATTAAGTGTTATATTCCGTACTTATTGTATGTGGAATTGGTATGCGTAAATATTTCGTGTCTCGATTTTTATTAATTAGGTGCTAAATTATAAGAAAGGACTTAGTAGTGAACTTTGAAAGTACGATAGGAAATAGGTGATGACTAATTAAAGCATGCATGCAAAATAATGGACTTGCATGTCAAATTCCCCTTTCTACAAGTAATGGCCGCCATGACAAAGAAATATGGGTCAAACATGTCATGAAACATGTTTTGTTGGGCATTAGGGAGAAATAGTAAACAAATAAGCATGGGTAAGAAAAGAATGAAAAAAAAATGTGTGTGAGAGAGTGGCATACCCCATTGCCGTGAGTTGTAGAGAAGGAAAGAAAAAATTTTGTTCATCCTTTCTTTGAGCCAAAACTAAGGAAGAAGGAGGATTTTTGCTTCATGCTTGGTTTGGAAGAGATCTAGAAGGAGATTTGGCTAAGTTTGCATCAAGATTAAGGTATGTATGAGGTTGTGTTGGGAGTTTCATGCATGTTTTGGTTGCTAACTTGATGTGCATGTTAGCCATGGCTCAAATCTTTGGTATGCCATGGAAATGGTATTTGGCCAAAGTTGTTATAGTGATAAAGCCATTGCATGCTAAGTGTGAAGCTTGATGATGATGCATGCAATGATGGATTTTCTACTCATGAGTAAGATTTTGAGTTTTCTCTTTGTTTTATCATGATTAAAGTTGAAAAGGAGCATGATTGTCATACTTGGCCATGATGCATTCTTGAGCATGATTCATGCTTCTTGCATGTTAGTTAAAAGTTTGTGTTTTGGATGGCTATGGACACCTTGAAAATTCGGCCATGCTCATATATGCATATATATGATTGCACATTATGTTTGGTTATGAACTAAGTGATGAATATATTGATTTAAAGAAGAAAATGTGGAAGAATGCTTGTGAAATTGCAAGCACAATTCGCCTAGCACACATATAAGTGCTTGATGCTATATTATAAGTTTTGGGCCACAATGTGCAAAGCATAAATTAGTAGATTGCATGCTGTTTTTGTGAGGTATTAAGTGCAAAATTGACCTCAACATGTACATGAATATTCGGCCTTGGGTAGCCTATTGAAGGCCTTAGCATTTCCTTGATGCTCAAATAAATTGTATTGAATTGCTTGATGTAGTATAAAATGTGCATGACCATTGTGTATTCAAGCTAAAGAGTGGCCATATGACCATTTAAAATCCTTGTCATATTCGCCATAAGCAAGCACAATGAGGTTTTAATAAATTGAATTTGTTTGAATTAGCTCAAGAGCTAAGAGGGCCACAATTGGACAAGGGGAAGGAAAAGGTGATCGAATAGCCGAAAAAGCCGTTCGACAACATCCGAGGTAAGTCCTCAAGAAGTGACCTTACTTGAATTATGTGAGATGAAATATGGATGTGTATGATTATTGATTATGTGTGTATGAGTATTTGAATTCCACCCGGGCTAAGTCCCAAGGCGAATATGCTAATGATATTAATTGTGTTTGAGCCTTAGTAACGAAAATGAAATATGTATGTCCAATGATTATTGATGTATGTGTGCATGAGAAATTGAATGATATCGGGCTAAGCCCAAGACAATTATGCTTGAAATTATATCCGGTTAAGACCCAAGGCAATTGTGCTAGTGGTTATATCCGGGCTAAGGCCCAAGGCATTCGTATGAAGTTATTCTATCCGGGCTAAGACCAAGGCATTTGTGCACGTGATTATATCCGGTTATATTCGAAGAATCTTGGGCTGGAGGTGAGTGTTGGTTGCTGAAATGAATTTAATTAGTACACTCGGACAGCCCAAAGGATAAGGTACGTTATATGTGCATTGGAAAGTCGGCGTGTTTGAGCAACATTCGCTCAATCGACTAATGAATTTCAGTTATTGAATTGATTGATGCTTTGCGAACTTATACAATGATGAAGTATGAAGTAAGAATGTGTATTAATGAAATGATGCATTTGGCTATGTGAATGTATTGCTATAAATTATAGTTCATTATATTCCTTGAGACTTACTAAGCATAAAAATGCTTACCCGCTGCTTTGGCTCTTAGTTTTCTAGATTTCGCCGAGGCAATCGGATTTGGGATCGTTGAAGTCGAAGTCATCCACACTATCAAGCCTCCATTTTGGTATAAATTTTTGGTTGAACTTGAGATGGCATGTATAGGACTACCTCTTGTTTGTTAAATACGTTGTAATGTAAGTTTGTATGGCCATGCGAAAATGGCTCAAAAGGGAGCATGAACTTAGACTTATTGTGGGTTGTATGTATATATATTTGGGGTCATGATGTGGCTATGGTTTGGAAATGGGAATGTTGGTCATATGATCAGCCATTGGCATGGTTAAAATGATCATATATGAACCTATGTATGGCAAGATTAGTTGAATCATGGAGACTACCAAATAGGTAAGTCCTACCTTAAAACAGATGCTGCCAGCTGCAGTGGCGTGAATGTGAAAAATCACCATAATTCATAGGAATGGAATCAAATAGTGAATAAGCTATGTAAATGAACCTTGATGAGTCTATTTTCATATGGAAGAAACGAAACGGTCATAGGAGTTACAGGTTAAGAGATATTAAAGCTATTGTGAGACAGGGCCAGAATGGTTTCTGGGTTCCCTGTCGCAACTTTAAAATTCACTATAAATTATCCAAAAGAATTAGGAGATATACCTTATATGTACAGATTCCATTTTGAGTCTAGTTTCATTAGAAACAAACGACACCAGCATTAAAGCCCTGTGCAGAGAGATATTCAAGTTATACCGCGCGAAGGTCAGAGCAGTCGATCCCTGTAACTTGGGTAACTTTAACTAATAAACTGTACCAATTGGCCCGACCAAAATCCTAGAAATAAATCCATGGATGTATATATGAGTCTAAATTCAGGAAAATTTACGAAACCAGTTTCCGAGTTTTGAAACTCGAGATATGATTTTAAGGCGACAGTGACGCAGTTTTCCAGCCTGACTGGAAATGTCAAATTGGTGGGCAAAAACATGTGAACTTGGTTTGTTAACCCTCGGGTCCCACACGGCGATGGTCTCGGGTTTGGGGTGTTACAATTTTATTGGTATCGAGCCACGGTTTAGTCGATTCTAGGACTACCGTGATGTGTTTGGGGTCTAGCTATACATGCCATTAAATGATGAATCGATAGTGTGATGAATTTCGACAATTTGACTTCATGTTTGTTTATAGCAATGGATCCCGATCCCAACCGAAAGCGATAGCTGATGATGTGGAGAGTGTGGCGCTGCTCCGCAAGAAGGGACAAGCCGCCGGACTCTCAACCTATGGCCAGCAATCCTAATGACGAGGCTAAGCAAGCCTTTTATAGTGTGATGAACGAATGGTTTAATCAATACATTCGAACCAACACTACTGTTCCACCACCTCCATTCCCGATTTAATGCAACCCCAAGACCTACAATACCTCCGTTGATCGACCCAATAAGGTCGGGTAAGCCCCAATCGATAGGATTCGAAAACATGGGGCCACTGAATTTAAGGCTACGGATGATGATGATGCCGAGCGAGCTGAATTATGGTTAGATAACACTATCAAGGTGCTTGATGAGCTATCCTGCACACCCGATGAGTGCTTAAAGTGTACCATCTCCTTGCTCTGAGTCCGCCTACTATTGGTGGAGTACTGACTTGTGGTGCCTAGAGAGCAAGTGACTTGGGAATTCTTTCTAACCGAGTTCGAAAAAAGTATATCATCGAGATTCATCGACCAAAAGCGGAGGGAGTTCCTTGATCTTAAGCAAGGTTCTATGTCCGATTATCGATCACGAACGAAAGTTTGTGAGGCTTAGCCGACGCTGCGAGAATGCATTTCGTCCGGCTATTATGTGCAAACGCTTCGAGGATGGGCTGAATGATGATATAAGGATGTTTGTTGGCATTCTCGAGATACGAGAGTTCGTAGTACTTGTTGAGCGAGCTTGTAAAGTCAAGAGCTTAGAAAGGAGAAACAAAAAGTGATGTGGGGATTGGAGAATTCGAAGAGGTCCTCGGAAAGTCTCTTCAACAAGCATCAAGAGATTTCGAGATGATGCGAGCCGGTCTAGAGGCGTTTGGGATTTTCTAGACGAGGACGCGATCGACCCCGCGTGACCACACGAGTCACCTCGATTGCGGTGGCGGAAATGATCGCCGAGAGAGGACGGAGTGTCCACATTGTGGCAAATGGCATTCGAGGAGCTGTTGGTTTCGTGATCGCTCCTCGCTATAAGTGTGGATCGGCCGACCATTTTATGAAGGATTGCCCGAGGATGCATGAGCAGAATGCAAGTCGAGTGCAAACCCGGTGCTACCATCGCCGAGGTAGGCCACCTAGAAATATGGGCAATGTCGGTGGCGGTCGAGAGGATCTAGAGATGCTACCATCGGATCTCGAGGCTCGTGCTCTGCTAGGACTTATGCCATACGCCGCACGCCGAGGATGCCGCTCTCGGATGTTATTACCGGTACTTTCACTCTTTTCAATACAAATGTAATTGCTTTGATTGACCTCGGTTCTACTCATTCTTATATATGTGAAACCTTAGCATCCAAGAAGACTTTGCCCATTGAGTCTCATCGAGTTTGTAATTCGGTGTCAAACCCCTTGGGTCATTACGTGCTTGTTAACAAAGTGTGCAAGAAAAGTCCCCTAGTGTTCCGAGGTTCTTGTTTTCCCACGGACTTAATGCTTTTGCCATTCGATGAGTTCGATGTTATTCTTGGTTTGGATTGGTTGACCATGCACGATGCGGTTGTAAATTGCAAGAGCAAGACTATCGATTTGAGGTGCGCGAATAATGAAATAATTCGGGTTGAGTCCACGGACTTAAAGGGGTTGCCGGTGTAATATCGCGATGTTGGCCCGTAAATATGTAAGAAAAGGTGCGAAGTACCTTGCACGCACTTCGATGACAAGGAATCGAGAAGAAACCCGAATCTGCGTCGTGGTTTGTGAATACCGGATGTTTTCCGAAGAATTGCGGGTTTACCACTGCTCGAGAAATAGAATTTGGCATCGAATTGGTACTGGTACCACCCCAATTTCGATAGCTCCGTATCGTATGGCACCAACGGAATTGAAGGAGTTGAAAACTCGCTTGCAAGAATTGGTGGATAGAGGTTTTGCTCGCCTGAAGTTTTTCGCCTTGGGTGCGCCGGTGTTGTTCGTGAAGAAGAAGGATGGAACCATGCGACTATGCATCGACTATCGCCGACTTAACAAAGCGACGATAAAGAACAAATATCCGCTGCCACGTATTGATGACTTGTTCGATCAATCTGAAGGGAGCCTCGGTGTTCTCGAAAATAGATTTGAGATCGGGCTACTATCAATTGCGAATCCGAGATTGAGACGTGCCCAAGGCGCCTTGAAGCGAGATATGGTCACTATGAGTTCTGGTGATGCCGTTTGGGCTCACTAATGCCCTGCGGTATTTATGGATTTAATGAATCGAATCTTTAGACCATATTTGGATCGATTAAGTAGTCGTGTTCATTGATGACATCTTGGTCTATTCAAGAAATGAGACCGAACATCTTTGAACACCTGCGGTTAGTCTTTGCAAATTTTACGGACAAGCAATTATATGCTAAGTTCAGCAAGTGTGAGTTCGTTAAGAGGTAAGCTTCTTGGGTCATGTGGTATCTCAGACGGGTATTCGAGTCGACCGAATAAAATTTCAGCCATACTAAATTGGAAGCCTCCAGAAATATTACCGAGGTTCAAGCTTTTTGGGGCTTTGGTTACTCTACCGACGATTTGTAAAGGCTTCTCAACGATAGCCACGCCGATGATGGCTACTCCAAAAGGATGTTAAGTTCGAATGGACGGAGAAATGCCAAAAAGCTTCGATCAATCGAAAACTTATTTGATGAAGCCCCAATTCTAGTGCAACCCGAGTCCGGCAAGGAGTTTGTCATCTATAGCGACGCTCTCTACTTGGGTTAGGTTGCGATTAATGCAAGAAGGTCGAGTTGTGGCCTGCGCGTCGAGGCAATTAAAGCCACATGAGAAAAATTATCCGACTCATGATCTCGAATTGGCCGCCATCGTATTCGCTTTTAAAGATTTGGCGACATTACTTATTTGGTGAAAGGTGCCATGTATACCGGATCACAAAAGTCTCAAGTATTTGATGACCCAACGAGACTTAAATCTGCGACAAAGACGTTGGCTCGAAATGTTAAAGGATTATGAGCTGATCATTGACTATCACCGGGAAAGGCGAATGTAGTTGCGGATGCCTTGAGTCGTAAATCGTTATTCACTTTACGAGCGATGAATGTGCACTTGTCTATCCGATCCGATCCGGTGTGTTAGTGGCTGAAATGAAAGCCAAACCATTATTGACACACCAAATTCGAGAAGCTCAGAAAGTCGATGACGAGTTGGTTGCAAAACGGGCTGCGTGTGTTCCGAACAAGGACTCGGAGTTTCAAATCGACGATGACGATTGTTTGAGGTTCAAAAGTCGTCTGTGTGTCCCAAAGAATTCGGAACTCATTTCGATAATTCTGAATGAAGCCCATTGTAGCCGAATGGCAATCCACCCGGGGAGTACGAAGATGTACAATGATTTGAAACGTCGATTTTGGTGGCATGGTATGAAGCGGGACATCTCCGACTTTGTTTCAAGATGTTTAATATGTCAACAAGTGAAAGCGGAACATCAGGTGCCTTCAGGATTACTTCAGCCAATCACGATACCCGAGTGGAAATGGGATCGAGTCACAATGGACTTTGTATCCGGACTGCCATTGTCAGCAAGTAAGAAGGATGCGGTTTGGGTCGTGGTAGATCGATTGACTAAGTCGGCCCACTTTGTCCCCGTACGTACGGATTTTTCAATGGACAAATTAGCGGAATTGTACGCTTTCGAGTTGTGAAATTACACGGGTGCCTATTTCTATCGTGTGGGATAGAGATCCGAGATTTACCTCGCGGTTTTGGAAAAAGTTGCAAGAAGCTTTGGGTACCAAGTTGCATTTCAAAGACCGCTTCCACCCCCAAACCGATGGTCAATCCGAGCGGGTAATTCAGATACTTGAGGATATGTTAAGATGTTGCGTCCTCGAGTTTAGTGGTTCATGGGAGCGGTATTTGCCGTTGATTGAATTCGCTACAACAACAAACTTTCAATCGAGTATTAAGATGGCACCCTACGAGGCTTTGTACAGGCGTAAATGCCGTACACCATTGTTTTGGACCGAGCTTGGTGAAAGCAAGATTTTCGGGTGGATTTGATTAGGGATGCCGAATGTAAAGTGAAAGTAATCCGTGAAAGTTTGAAGATAGCCTTCGATCGTCCGTCGTGACGCGGATATGAAGCGTAAGGATATCGAGTATCGTGGGTGATAAAGTGTTCCTCAAGGTATCGCCTTGGAAAAAATACTCGAGTTCTACCGTAAGGGCAAGTTGAGCCCGAGGTTCATTGGGCCATATGAGATATCGAGCGAGTCGGTCCCGGTGGCATATCGCTTGATTTTGCCCCGAACTCAAAAGGTTCACGATGTCTTCCACGCTTCGATGCTTCGACGTTATAGATCCGATCCATCGCACGTGATTAGTCCATCAGAAATTGAAATTCAAGCTAATATGAGTTATGAGGAAGAACCAATTCGTATCCTATCACGAGAAGTGAAAGAGTTGCGAAACAAGCGGGTTCCGCTAGTGAAAGTGTTATGGCTCAAGCACGGGATAGAAGAAGCTACTTGGGAGACCGAGAACTCAATGAGAGAGCGATATCCGAACCTATTTACCGGTAAGCTTTTCGGGGACGAAAATCTCTTGAGTGGGGGAGAGTTGTGACACCCCGAATGTGACCCTAGTCGGAGAGTGGTTTCGGGACCACGAAACCGAGTCACAAGAATAATTAAGTGTTATATTCCGTACTTATTGTATGTGGAATTGGTATGCGTAAATATTTCGTGTCTCGATTTTTATTAATTAGGTGCTAAATTATAAGAAAGGACTTAGTAGTGAACTTTGAAAGTACGATAGGGAAATAGGTGATGACTAATTAAAGCATGCATGCAAAATAATGGACTTGCATGTCAAATTCCCCCTTTCTACAAGTAATGGCCGGCCATGACAAAGAAATATGGGTCAAACATGTCATGAAACATGTTTTGTTGGGCATTAGGGAGAAATAGTAAACAAATAAGCATGGGTAAGAAAAGAATGAAAAAAAAAATGTGTGTGAGAGAGTGGCATACCCCATTGCCGTGAGTTGTAGAGAAGGAAAGAAAAAAATTTTGTTCATCCTTTCTTTGAGCCAAAACTAAGGAAGAAGGAGGATTTTTGCTTCATGCTTGGTTTGGAAGAGATCTAGAAGGAGATTTGGCTAAGTTTGCATCAAGATTAAGGTATGTATGAGGTTGTGTTGGGAGTTTCATGCATGTTTTGGTTGCTAACTTGATGTGCATGTTAGCCATGGCTCAAATCTTTGGTATGCCATGGAAATGGTATTTGGCCAAAGTTGTTATAGTGATAAAGCCATTGCATGCTAAGTGTGAAGCTTGATGATGATGCATGCAATGATGGATTTTCTACTCATGAGTAAGATTTTGAGTTTTCTCTTTGTTTTATCATGATTAAAGTTGAAAAGGAGCATGATTGTCATACTTGGCCATGATGCATTCTTGAGCATGATTCATGCTTCTTGCATGTTAGTTAAAAGTTTGTGTTTTGGATGGCTATGGACACCTTGAAAATTCGCCATGCTCATATATGCATATATATGATTGCACATTATGTTTGGTTATGAACTAAGTGATGAATATATTGATTTAAAGAAGAAAATGTGGAAGAATGCTTGTGAAATTGCAAGCACAATTCGCCTAGCACACATATAAGTGCTTGATGCTATATTATAAGTTTTGGGCCACAATGTGCAAAGCATAAATTAGTAGATTGCATGCTGTTTTGTGAGGTATTAAGTGCAAAATTGACCTCAACATGTACATGAATATTCGCCTTGGGTAGCCTATTGAAGGCCTTAGCATTTCCTTGATGCTCAAATAAATTGTATTGAATTGCTTGATGTAGTATAAAATGTGCATGACCATTGTGTATTCAAGCTAAAGAGTGGCCATATGACCATTTAAAATCCTTGTCATATTCGCCATAAGCAAGCACAATGAGGTTTTAATAAATTGAATTTGTTTGAATTAGCTCAAGAGCTAAGAGGGCCACAATTGGACAAGGGAAGGAAAAGGTGATCGAATAGCCGAAAAAGCCGTTCGACAACATCCGAGGTAAGTCCTCAAGAAGTGACCTTACTTGAATTATGTGAGATGAAATATGGATGTGTATGATTATTGATTATGTGTGTATGAGTATTTGAATTCCACGGGCTAAGTCCCAAGGCTAATATGCTAATGATATTAATTGTGTTTGAGCCTTAGTAACGAAAATGAAATATGTATGTCCAATGATTATTGATGTATGTGTGCATGAGAAATTGAATGATATCCGGGCTAAGCCCAAGACAATTATGTTGAAATTATATCCGGGTTAAGACCGAAGGCAATTGTGCTAGTGGTTATATCCAGGGCTAAGGCCCAAGGCATTCGTATGAAGTTATTCTATCCGGGCTAAGACCAAGGCATTTGTGCACGTGATTATATCCGGTTATATTCAAGAATCTTGGGCTGGAGGTGAGTGTTGGTTGCTGAAATGAATTTAATTAGTACACTCGGACAGCCCAAAGGATAAGGTACGTTATATGTGCATTGGAAAGTCGACGTGTTTGAGCAACATTCGCTCAATCGACTAATGAATTTCAGTTATTGAATTGATTGATGCTTTGCGAACTTATACAATGATGAAGTATGAAGTAAGAATGTGTATTAATGAAATGATGCATTTGGCTATGTGAATGTATTGCTATAAATTATAGTTCATTATATTCCTTGAGACTTACTAAGCATAAAATGCTTACCCGTTGCTTTGGCTCTTAGTTTTCTAGATTTCGCTCGAGGCAATCGGATTTGGGATCGTTGAAGTCAAGTCATCCACACTATCAAGCCTCCATTTTGGTATAAATTTTGGTTGAACTTGAGATGGCATGTATAGGACTACCTCTTGTTTGTTAAATACGTTGTAATGTAAGTTTGTATGGCCATGCGAAAATGGCTCGAAAAGGGAGCATGAACTTAGACTTATTGTGGGTTGTATGTATATATATTTGGGGTCATGATGTGGCTATGGTTTGGAAATGGGAATGTTGGTCATATGATCAGCCATTGGCATGGTTAAAATGATCATATATGAACCTATGTATGGCAAGATTAGTTGAATCATGGAGACTACCAAATAGGTAAGTCCTACCTTAAAACAGATGCTGCCAGCTGCAGTGGCGTGAATGTGAAAAATCACCATAATTCATAGGAATGGAATCAAATAGTGAATAAGCTATGTAAATGAACCTTGATGAGTCTATTTTCATATGGAAGAAACGAAACGGTCATAGGAGTTACAGGTTAAGAGATATTAAAGCTATTGTGAGACAGGGCCAGAATGGTTTCTGGGTTCCCTGTCGCAACTTTAAAAATTCACTATAAATTATCCAAAAGAATTAGGAGATATACCTTATATGTACAGATTCCATTTTGAGTCTAGTTTCATTAGAAACAAACGACACCAGCATTAAAGCCCTGTGCAGAGAGATATTCAAGTTATACCGCGCGAAGGTCAGAGCAGTCGATCCCTGTAACTTGGGTAACTTTAACTAATAAACTGTACCAATTGGCCCGACCAAAATCCTAGAAATAAATCCATGGATGTATATATGAGTCTAAATTCAGGAAAATTTACGAAACCAGTTTCCGAGTTTTGAAACTCGAGATATGATTTTAAGGCGATTAGTGACGCAGTTTTCCAGCCTGACTGGAAATGTCAAATTGGTGGGCAAAAACATGTGAACTTGGTTTGTTAACCCTCGGGTCCGACACCGGCGATGGTCTCGGGTTTGGGGTGTTACAGCCAAAGGCCGGTAGCTCGTTTATCAACTGAGCGAATACTTACTTGTAAGGACTCAACTAATTCAAGCACGTACGAACATACCTCATTGCTGAATTTTTCACAAGTGTATAAACTGAAATTTTTACAGCAAGATTGTTCATTTCCGAATCACGTACCTTCGGGATTTAACCGGATATAACACAAGCACAATTGCCTTCGGGTCTTAGCCCGGATATAACAACTCGTACGAATGCCTTCGGGTCTTAGCCCGGATATAATCACTAGCATAAATGCCTTCGGGACTTAGCCCGGATATCATTCAAATGCTCATGTACACATATATCAATAATCACGACACATCCATATTTCATTTTCGTTACTAAGGCTCAAACACAAAATATTTATCAAACCTTTACAATTTTGGCTCAATAGCCACACACAAGGAGCATGATTTCAATATAATTCAAGTAGGGTCATTATCAAGACTTACCTTGGATGTTGTCGGCGATTTCGACTGGCTACTTGACTACTTTTTCCTTCCTTTATCGGATTTAGCTCCCTTTGCTCTTGAGCTTAATTTGACAAATAAATTGATTTAATCATTTGAGCATCGAAGAGGAATTCAAGGTACTTAGCCAATATATATACTCATTGGGCATCAAAGTCGCATATGTACGAAATCATGAATCGAACTCAACACATTAGTTAATATTCCTCTTAGCCGAATTTTCTAAGCCAAGAATAGGCATCAATATGCTTGCCTCTAACCGAATGCATGCACACCAATTCCCTCATGTGGCGAATATGCATGTCCATGTTGAGGCCAATTATACACTTAATACCACACAAAAAACAGCATACATTTTACTAACTAACGATTACATATCGTAACTCAACGCGCATCAATCATTTACTTCATAACCGAAACATCATCATATGTAAATATATACCTTGAGATAGTATATATATATCATACTAATGCATCATGTGCAAACATATATGTATACATATGTGCAAGAGCCGAATCTCAAGTTGATTATACTAAACATGAGCATAAATCCAAAACACAAATCTTACTTATCATGCAATGAGCATAAATCATACTTATGGATGTACTATGGCGAATACATCACAACACTATAATTTTGGTCATGGTTGAACAAAGAACTTAATACCTCACTCAAAAATGCTAAAAATAAAGTCCAAGAGCCATCAATCCACCTTCACATGCATCATTAGCAAGCTTCATATTTAGCATGCAAAGGCATTAACACAAAATCCACCTTGGCTGAATATCCTCCCCATGACATAGCAAGGATTTGAACCATGGGTTAATTAGAACTCAAGCTAACAAAAAAACATGCATGAGTCTCATGGCACAACATCAACCTTACCTTAATCTTGACACAAGTATGGCCAAACTTCCTCCTAATCCCCTCCAAACCAAGCATGAAGCAAGAACCCTTCCTTCTTCCTTAGAATTTCAGCTCAAAGAAAATGAAAAAAGATGAACAACAATTTTTTCTTCTCTTTTCCTCTACTCACAGAATGGGGAGGGGAGAGCCTTCACACACAATTTTTTTTATTTTTTATTACCCATGCATCTTATTTTATTTCTCCTTACATAATGCACTTACAAAACATGTTTCATGACATGTCTTGCCCATATTTCCTTGTCATGGCGGCCACTAGCTATTAGGGGGAAATTTGACATGCAAGTCCTCCTTTCGATTACATGCACTATTAGGTCCTTATAGATTAGCCTATCACATTTCAAAAGTGTCACTCAAGTCCTAATAGCTGAATTCACATGCAATCGACTAAATCAAGCTTGAAATTTTCACACATTCATAATTACATATTCTAGACAATAAATATTACGCTCAAACATTTCGTTGACTTCGGTTTAGCGGTCCCGAAACCACTTCCGACTAGGGTCAATTTTGGCTGTCACAACTCTCCCCACTTAAGAAATTTTCGCCCTCAAAATCTTACCGTAAATAGGTTTGGGTAACGCTATTTCATAGAGTTCTCGGGTTCCCAAGTAGCTTCTTCTATCCCGTGTTTGAGCCATAACACTTTCACTAGTGGAACCCTTTTGTTTCGCAACTCTTTCACTTCACGTGCTAGGATACGAATCGGTTCTTCTTCATAACTCATATCGGCTTGAATTTCAACCTCTGATGGACTAATTACGTGCGATGGATCAGATCTATAACGTCGAAGCATCGAAACATGAAAGACGTCGTGAATCTTTTCAAGTTCAGGAGGCAAAATCAAGCGATACGCAACTGGAGTGACTCCTTCGGATATCTCATATGGCCCGATGAACCTCGGACTCAATTTGCCTTTACGGTCAAATCTGAGTATCTTTTTCCAAGGTGAAACTTTAAGAAACACTTTATCTCCCACCTGATACTCAATGTCTTTTCGTTTCAGATCCGCGTACGACTTCTGACGATCGGAGGCTATTTTGATTTTCACGGATTGCTTTTACTTTCTGCTCAAAGATCTTTAATCAAATCCACTCAAAATTTTGATTTCACCGAGCTCGGTCCAAAAAATGGTGTACGGCATTTACGCCGTACAAGGCCTCGTAAGGCGCCATTTAATACTTGATTGAAAACTATTGTTGTGGCGAATTCAATCAAAGGTAAATACCGTTCCCATGAACCATCGAACTCGAGGATGCAACATCTCAACATATCCTCAAGTATCTGAATTATCCGCTCGGATTGACCATCGGTTTGGGGGTGAAAAGCGGTGCTGAAATGCAACTTGGTACCCAAAGCTTCTTGCAATTTCTTCCAAAATCGCGAGGTGAATCTCGGATCTCTATCCGACACAATGTAAATTCCACCCGTGTAATCTCACAACTGGGAAACGTATAATTCAGCTAGTTTATCCAATGAAAAATCCGTACGCACGGGGATAAAGTGAGCCGACTTAGTCAGTCTATCAACAACAACCCAAATAGCATCCTTCTTACTTGATGACAATGGCAGTCCGGACACAAAGTCCATTGTGACTCGATCCCATTTCCACTCGGGTACCATAATCGGCTGAAGTAATCCCGAAGGCACTTGACGTTTCGCTTTCACTTGTTGACATATTAAACATCTCGAAACAAAGTCGGAGATGTATCGTTTCATACCATGCCACCAAAACCGACGTTTCAAATCGTTGTACATCTTCAGACTCCCGGGTGGATTGCCATTCGGCTACAATGGGCTTCGCTCGAATTATCGAAATAAGTTCAATTCCTTGGAACACACAGACGACTTCGAACCTCAAACAATCGTCATCATCAATTTGAAACTCGATTCCTTGTTTGGAACACACTCACCCGCTTTTGCAACCAACTCATTGTCAACTTTTCGAGCTTCACGAATTTGATGAGTCAACAATGGTTTGGCCTTTAATTCGCTACTAACACATTGTCGGGTAGAATAGACAAGTGTACATTCATCGTCAGAAGCAAACAAGTGATTTCCGCTTAAGGCGTCCGCAACCACATTAGCCTTTCCCGAGTGATAATTAATGACAAGCTCATAATCTTTTAACAACTCGAGCCAACGTCTTTGTCGCAGATTTAAGTCTCTTTGAGTCATCAAATATTTGAGACTTTTGTTATCCAAATACACATGGCACTTCTCACCAAATAAGTAATGTCGCCATATCTTTAAGGCGAATACGATGGCGACCGATTCGAGATCATGGGTCGGATAATTTTTCTCATGTGGCTTTAATTGTCTCGACGATAGGCCACAACTCGACCTTCTTGCATCAATACGCAACCTAACCCAAGTAGGGAGGCGTCACTATAGATGACAAACTCTTTGCCGATTCAGTCGCACTAATTTGGAGCTCCGTCAAATGAGTTTTCAATTGATCGAAACTTTTCTCGACACTTTTCCGTCCATTCAAACTTGACATCTTTTCAAGCGGTTTCGTCATGGGTGTGGCTATCATCGAGAATCCTTTTACAAACCGTCGGTAGTAACCAAGTCCCAAAAGCTCGAACCTCAAGAATATTTCTGAGGCTTGAGTTAAGTATGGCTGAAATTTTACTCTGGTCGACTCGAATACCGATGCAGATACCACATGACCCAAGAAGCTAACCTCTCTTAACCAGAACTCACACTTACCGAACTTAGCATATAACTGCTTATCCCGTAATATTTGCAACACTAATCTCGGGTGCTCGCATGTTCGGTCTCATCTCTTGAATAGACCAAGATGTCGCCAATGAACACAACTACGAACCAATCCAAATATGGTCGAAGATCCGATTCATCAAATCCATAAATACCGCAGGGCATTAGTGAGCCCAAACGGCATCACTAAGAACTCGTAGTGACCATATCTCGCTCAAGGCGTTTTGGGTATGTCCGAATCTCGGATTCAAGAATCGATAATAGCCCGATCTCAAATCTATTTTGAGAACACCGAGGCTCCTTCAGTTGATCGAACAAATCATCGATACTGTGAACGGATATTTGTTCTTTATTGTCACTTTGTTAAGTTGATGATAGTCGATGCACAACCTCATGGTTCCGCCCTTCTTTTCACAAACAACACCGGTGCACCCCAAGGTGAAAAACTCAAGGCGAAAGCAAAACCTCTATCCACCAACTCTTGCAATCGAGCTTTCAACTCCTTTAATTCCGTTGGTGCCATACGATACGGAGCTATCGAAATTGGTGTGGTCCTGTACAAGCTCAATACCAAACTCTATCTCTCGAGCAGTGGCAAACCGGTAATTCTTGGGAAAAACATCAGGGTATTCACAAACCACGGCATGATTCGGGTTTTATTTCTAGCTCCTTATCATCAATTACATATGCAAGGTATGCTTCGCACCCTTTCTTACATACTTACGGGCCAACATTGATGATATTACGGTGGCAACCCCTTCAAGTCCGTAGACTCAACTCGGATCATTTCGTTATTTGCGCACCTCAAATCAATAGTCTTGCTTTTGCAATTCACAACCGCATCATGCACGGTCAACCAATCCAAACCAAGAATAACATCAAATTCATCGAACGGCAAAAGCATCAAGTCCGCGGAAAACAGAACCTCGAATTACTAGGGGCATTTCTTACACACTTTGTCGATCAAAGACGTAACGACCCAAGGATTTGACACCGAATTACGAACTCAAGAGACTCAATAGGTAAAGTCTTCTTTGGATGCTAAGGTTTCGCATATATAAGAGTGATTAGAACCGAGGGTCAATTAAAGCAATCACATTAGTATCAAAGAGAGTGAAAGTACGGTAATAACATCCGGCGAGAAGCATCCTCACGTGCGCCAGATGGCATAAGCCCTAGCAGAGCGCCGAGCCTCGGATCTGGTCGTAGCATCTCTAGATCCTCTCTCGACCACCACTAGCATTGCCCGTATTTCCGGATGGTCTACCTCGAAAGTGGTAGCACCTGCTTCCCACTTTGATTTGTATTCGCTCAGCAACCTCGGGCAATCTTTAATAAAGTGGTCGTCGATCCGCACTTGTAACAGGCGGTCACGGAACCTCAGACTTCAATGTGATAGCCTTAAAACGACCCTAGTCGGAATGTGGTTTCGGGACCACAAAACCGAGGCATAAAAATAATTTAATATTTATTTTATTGCCTATAATATGTGTTAACTCATGTGTGACATTTTGATGCTTTAATTTAGAGTTATAAATGTGAATTTCACTAGAAAGGACCTAGTAGAAAACTTTGAAAGTATGATGGGGAATGTGTGATGACTAATTAAAGCATGCATGCAAAACAATGGCCTTGCATGTCAAATACCCTCTTTTTACAAGTGATGGCGGCCATGACAAGGGAGTATGGGCTAAACATGTCATGAAACATGTTTTGTTGGTGCATTAGGGAGAAAAATAAACAAATAAGTATGGGTAATAAAGAAAAAAAAAATGTGTGTGTGAGTGAACCCCCATTGCCGTGCATGGAAGAAAAGAAAAGAAAAAAATTTTGCTCATCCATTTTTCTCTCTTGACCGAAAATACTAGAGGAAGGAAGGAATTTTGCTTCATGTTTGGTTTGGAAGAGGATTAGGAAGAGGTTTGGCTATACTTGCATCAAGATTAAGGTATGTTTGAGGTTGTGCCATGAGATTCATGCATGTTTTTAGTTGCTAGCTTGATGTTCTTGTTAGCCCATGGTTCAAATCCTTGCTATGTTATGGGAATGACATTCGGCCAAGGTGGATGTGGTGTTAATGCCATTGCATGCTAAATATCAAGCTTGATAATGATACATGTGATGGAGGGGTTGAGGACTCTTAGATTTTCTTTTAGCATCTTTGAATGAGATACTAAGTTCTTTGTTTAACCATGACCAAATTGAAACGGTATGGTGTTGTGGTGTATTCGGCCATGGTATATCCATAAGTATGATTCATGCATGTTGCATGGTAAGTAAGATTTAAGCTTTGGATATGTGTATATATTTGGATATAAGCCACTTGAGAATCAGCCCTTGCACCTACATGAATATATGTTTGCACATGATGTATTGGTATGACATATATACTATTTCAAGTGTATATTTGCTTGTGATGATGTTTTGGTTATGAAGTAAATGAGAGATGTGTATTGAGCTACGATATGTAATGCGTTAGTTAGTAAAATGTATGCTGTTTTTGTGTGGTATTAAGTGTATAATTGGCCTCAACATGGACATGCATATTCGGCCACATGAAGGGAAATTAGTGTGCATGCATTCGGTTAGAGGCAAGCATATTGATGCCTATTCTTGGCTTAGAAAATTCGGCTAAGAGGAATATTAACTAATGTGTTGAGTTCGATTCATGATTTCGTACATATGCGACTTTAATGCCTAATGAGTATATATATTGACTAAGTACCTTGAATTCCTCTTTCGATGCTCAAATGATTAAATCGATTTATTTGTTAAATTAAGCTCAAGAGCAAAGGGGAACTAGATCCGACAAAGGGAAGGAAAAAGTAGTCGAATAGCCATTGAAATCGTTCGACGACATCCTAGGTAAGTTTTCGAGTAATGACCCTACTTGAATTATATTGAAATCATGCTCCTTGTGTGTGTGGCTATTGAGCCTAAATTGTAAAGGTTTGATAAATATTTTTGTGTTTGAGCCTTAGTGTGAAAATGAATTATGGATGTGTCGTGAATATTGATATATGTGTAAATGAACATTGGAATGATATCCGGGCTAAGTCCCAAGGCAATTGTGCTAGTAATTATATCGGGCTAAGACCAAGGCATTCGTATGAAGTTGTTATATCCGGGCTAAGACCCGAAGGCATTTGTGCAAGTTACCAAATCCGGGTTAAGACCCGAAGGCAATTGTGCGAGTCACTATAACCGAGCTTCGTCCCGAAGGCATTTGAGCGAGTCATTATATCGGTTAAATTTGAAGGTACGTGATTCGAGAATAAGCGATCTTGCTGTAAAATTTCAGTTAATACGCTTGAAAAATTCCAGCAATGAGGTATGTTCATATGAGCTTGAATTAGTTGATTCCCTTCGAATAATATTCGCTCAGTCGAGTAATGAGTTTCCGGTATTTGACTAAGGTGATCCCTTATGTATGAACATAGGGGTTGGAATGTGAAATGAGTATGATATTGAGAATTTGTGCATATGAAACTATCCGTTAGCTTTATGAATGCTATTCTTTTGTTGTGCTGGAATTTCTTGCTCAAACTTACTAAGCATAAATTGCTTACTCCGTTTTCTCTGTTTCTCTGTTTTATAGGTTTTGCTCGTTAGCTATCGGATTCGGGATCATTGAAGTCGAAGTCATCCACACTATCAAAGCCTCCATTTTGGTATAATTTTGGTTGAACTTTGAAATGGCACGTATAGGACTACCCTTTTGTTGAAGGTCATGTACCTTTCGGTTTTGTGTAAACTTGGATAGCCATGCGAAAATGGCTTATATACGTTTTTTTTAGTATAGTACTATAATCGTTTGTATGTTGATCATTATGAGGTATGGAATTGTTTTGAAACGATTAGCCATTGGAATGGTTAATCATGATCACACTTTGTGCTATTTATGCAAAAAGGGGCAATTGAATCATGGAAATCATGAAATAGGTAAAGCCTACCTTAAAGACAGATGCTGACTGCAGCAGTGATGTGGATGTGAAAAATCACTAAAAATAGTAGGAATGGTATTAAATAGTGAATAAATTATGTAAATGAACCTTGATGAGTCTACTTTCATATGGAAGAAACGAAATGGTCATAGGAGTTACATGTTAAGAGATATTAAAGTTCTCGTGAAACAGGGCCAGAACGGTTTCTGGATCCCCTGTTCCGACTTTGGAAATTCATTGTAAATTAACCAGAGATAAATAGGAGTCATGCCAATATTTATAGATTCCTCTCTGAGTCTAGTTTCTATAGAAACAAACGGCATCAGTATTAAAGCCCTGTACAAGGAGATATTCAATTCGTAACACACAAAGGTCAGTGTAGTCGAACCCTAAGATAGGGGAGACTTTAACTAATAAACTGTACTAATTGGCTCAACAAAAAATTCTAGAAAAAAATCTGTAGATGGACATATGAGTCTAGTTTCAGGGAAAAATTAGGAAACTAATTTTCGAGCTTTGAAACTCAAGATATGATTTTTAAGGCGACAGTGATGCAGTAACCAGCTTGTCTGGAAAATTCTAAATGGACTGTGAAAATAGTTAAGTCTGTGTGCACCTTGTGTTCGATTCCGGTAACGGACTCGGGTACGGGGTGTTACATCCAGAATGCCATTTGCCACAATGCTGACACTCCGTTCTGTCTCGACGTTCATTCCCAACACGGCGCATCAAGTGCCTCGTGTACCATTGTGGGGTCGATCACGATCTCGTCTAAAAGGCCAAGTGCCTCTAGACCGGCCCACATCATCTCTAAATTTCTTTGATGCCTGTAGAAGAGACTTTCCTGAGGATCTTTTACGAAACTCTCCAGTTCCCACATCAACTTTTTGTTTTTCTTTTCTAAGCTCTTGCTTTACAAGCTCGCCGACAAGTACTACGAACTCTCGTATTTCAAGAATGCCAACGAACATTTTATATCTTCATTCAGCCCATCCTCGAAGCGTTTACATGGTAGCCTCGGACGAAATACATTCCGGCGTATCTACTAAGTCTAACAAATTTTCGCTAGTAATCGATGAATCGACATAGAACCTTGCTTAAGCTCAAGAAATTCCTTCCGTTTTTTATCAACAAATCTCTAACTGATATACTTTTTCCGAAACTCAGTTTGGAAAAACTCCCAAGTTACTTGCTCTCGGGGCACAACAAGTCGAGTGCTCCACCAATAGTAGGCGTAATCACGTAGCAAGGAGATAGTACACTTTAGGCATTCATCGGGTGTACAAGATAGCTCATTGAGTACCCGGATAGTGTTGTCCAACCAAAATTCAGCTTGCTCGGCATCGTCGCTATCCGTAGCTTTAAATTCAGTAGCCCCATGTTTTCGAATTCTGTCAACTGGGGGCTTATTCGACCTTATTTGGTCATTACGGAGGCATTGTAGGTGCGGGGTTGTATTAGCCGAACGGAGGTTGTGGAACAATAGTGTTAGTTCGAATGTATTGGTTGAACCAATCATTCATCACGCTATAGAAAGCTTGCCTAGCCTCATCATTTGGATTGCTAGCAACAAGTTGAGAGTCCGCTTGACCATTGTCCCTTGTCGGGAGCAGGTGCCACACTCTCCACATCATCAGCTATCGCTCGGTTAGGATCGGGATCCATTACTATAAATAAACACAAATTCAAACGTCAGAAATCACCACACTATCAAATAATCACATAAAATGGCATGTATAGCTAGACCCAAACGCATTACGGTAGTCCTAGAATCGACTAAACCGTAGCTCGATACCAATAAAATTGTAACACCCGTGCAGTCCGAGTCCGCTATCGAGTCGAACACAAGGTGCACACAAACTTGACTTAATCATTTCCACTGTCCATTTAAAAATTTCCAGACAAGCTGGTTACTGCATCACTGTCGCCTTAAAAATCATATCTTGAGTTTCAAAACTCGAAAATCAGTTTCGTAATTTTTCCCCGAAACTAGACTCATATGTCCATCTACAGATTTTTTTCTAGAATTTTTGGTCTGGCCAATTAGTACAGTTTATTAGTTAAAGTCTCCCATGTGACAAGGGTCGACTACACTGACCTTCGTACATTACAACTTGAATATCTCTCTGTACAGGGCTTCAATACTGATGCCGTTTGTTTCTATAGAAACTAGACTCATAGAGGAATCTATACATATATGGCATGACTCCTAATTATCTCTGGTTAATTTACAATGAATTTTCAAAGTCGGAACAGGGGATCCAGAAACCGTTCTGGCCCTGTTTCACGAGAACTTTAATATCTCTTAACATATAACTCATATGACCGTTTCGTTTCTTCCATATGAAAGTAGATTCATCAAGGTTCATTTAAATAATTTATTCACTATTTAATACCATTCCTACTATATTTAGTGATTTTTCACATCCACGTCACTGCTGCTGTCAGCATCTGCCTTTAAGGTAGGCTTTACCTATTTCATGATTCAATTGGCCCTTTTAGCATACATAGCACAAAGTGTGATCATGATTAACCATTCCAATGGCTAATCGTTCAAAACAATTCCATACCTCATAATGATCAACATACAAACGATTATAGTACTATGCTAAAAACGTATATAAGCCATTTTCGCATGGCTATCCAAGTTTACACAAAACCGAAAGGTACATGACCTACAACAAAAGGGTAGTCCTATACATGCCATTTCAAAGTTCAACCAAAATTGTACCAAAATGGGGGCTTTGATAGTGTGGATGACTTCGACTTGATGATCCTGAATCCGATAGCTAACGAGCAAAATCTATAAAGCAGAGAGCCAAAGCAACGGGTAAGCATTTTAATGCTTAGTAAGTCTCAAGTAATGAAATCAGCTTTGACTAAAGTATTACATTTACATAACTAAATGAATCACTTTATTAACACATTCTCATAATCATACTTACTTCACATTACCGACCCTTATGTTTATACACAAAAGAACAACTTAGCTAAAAGGCGGTAGCTCGTTTATCAACTCGGCGAATACTTACTTGTAAGGACTCAACTAATTCAAGCACGCATTTAACATACCTCATTGCTGAATTTTTCACAAGTGTATAAACTGAAATTTTTACAGCAAGATTGTTCATTTCGAATCACGTACCTTGATTTAACGGATATAACACAAGCACAATTGCCTTGGTCTTAGCAGGATATAACAACTCGTCACGAATGCCTTGGTCTTAGCCCGGATATAATCACTAGCATAAATGCCTTGGGACTTAGCAGGATATCATTCAAATGCTCATGTACACATATATCAATAATCACGACACATCCATATTTCATTTTCGTTACTAAGGCTCAAACACAAAATATTTATCAAACCTTTACAATTTTGGCTCAATAGCCACACACAAGGAGCATGATTTCAATATAATTCAAGTAGGGTCATTACTCAAGACTTACCTTGGATGTTGTCGAGCGATTTAACGGCTACTTGACTACTTTTTCCTTCCCTTTATCGGATTTAGCTCCCTTTGCTCTTGAGCTTAATTTGACAAATAAATTGATTTAATCATTTGAGCATCGAAAGAGGAATTCAAGGTACTTAGCCAATATATATACTCATTGGGCATCAAAGTCGATATGTACGAAATCATGAATCGAACTCAACACATTAGTTAATATTCCTCTTAGCCAATTTTCTAAGCCAAGAATAGGCATCAATATGCTTGCCTCTAACCGAATGCATGCACACCAATTCCCTCATGTGGCGAATATGCATGTCCATGTTGAGGCCAATTATACACTTAATACCACACAAAAAAACAGCATACATTTTACTAACTAACGCATTACATATCGTAACTCAACGCATCAATCATTTACTTCATAACCGAAACATCATCATATGTAAATATATACCTTGAGATAGTATATATATATCATACTAATGCATCATGTGAAACATATATGTATACATATGTGCAAGAGCGAATCTCAAGTTGATTATACTAAACATGAGCATAAATCCAAAACACAAATCTTACTTATCATGCAATGAGCATAAATCATACTTATGGATGTACTATGGCGAATACATTACAACACTATAATTTTGGTCATGGTTGAACAAAGAACTTAATACCTCACTCAAAAATGCTAAAAATAAAGTCCAAGAGCCATCAATCCACCTTCACATGCATCATTAGCAAGCTTCATATTTAGCATGCAAAGGCATTAACACAAAATCCACCTTGGCTGAATATCCTCCCCATGACATAGCAAGGATTTGAACCATGGGTTAATTAGAACTCAAGCTAACAAAAAACATGCATGAGTCTCATGGCACAACATCAACCTTACCTTAATCTTGACACAAGTATGGCCAAACTTCCTCCTAATCCCCTCCAAACCAAGCATGAAGCAAGAACCCTTCCTTCTTCCTTAGAATTTCAGCTCAAAGAAAATGAAAAAAGATGAACAACAATTTTTTTCTTCTCTTTTCCTCTACTCACGGCAATGGGGAGGGGGAGAGCCTTCACACACAATTTTTTTTTATTTTTTTATTACCCATGCATCTTATTTTATTTCTCCTTACATAATGCACTTACAAAACATGTTTCATGACATGTCTTGCCCATATTTCCTTGTCATGGCGGCCACTAGCTATTAGGGGGGGAAATTTGACATGCAAGTCCTCCCTTTCGATTACATGCACTATTAGGTCCTTATAGATTAGCCTATCACATTTCAAAAGTGTCACTCAAGTCCTAATAGCTGAATTCACATGCAATCGACTAAATCGAAGCTTGAAATTTTCACACATTCATAATTACATATTCTAGACAATAAATATTACATTCAAACATTTCGGTTACTCGGTTTAGCGGTCCCGAAACCACTTCCCGACTAGGGTCAATTTTGGGCTGTCACATGAACAATGAGTCTTTGGTCACTCATTTTCAACAAGTTAAGGAAGGGGAAACTTCTGAGTTTGGGTTAAATAGCGAAGGAGTTCTGTGTTTCCGAGGAAGAATTTTTGTTCTGAAAGACTCTGACTTGAGGCAGGCAATATTGAAGGAAGCTCATGGGGGACTGTGTGCCATGCATCTTGAAGGGAATAAGTTGTATCAGAACTTGAGAGAATTGTACTGGTGGCCTAGACTTAAACGAGAAGTAACAGAGTTTGTAGGGAAATGTCTGACATGCCAGCAAGTGAAAGCTGAGCATCAATTACCTTCTAGACTGTTACAGCCAGTGAAGATACCACTTTGGAAGTGGGAGAGGGTAACCATGAACTTCGTGAGTGGGCTGCCCTTGACACCATTGAAGAAAGACTCAGTGTAGGTGATTGTGGATAGGTTGACCAAATCAGCCCATTTCATACCTATACGTACTGACTTTTCACTTCAAAGGTTAGCCAAGTTGTATGTGCCAGAGATTGTGCGACTTCATGGAGTCCTAGTTTCGATTATCTCTGACCGGGATCCCAGATTCACATATCAGTTTTGGAAAAAGCTGCATGAGGCGTTGGGGACGCGATTGAACTTTAGTACGGCTTTCCATCCCCAAACTGTTGGTCAGTCGGAAAGGGTTATTCAGATTCTGGAGGACATGTTGAGGGGATGCGTGATTGACTTTCGAGGTAGTTGGGAGGATTACTTGCCATTGGCAGAATTTGCATACAATAACAGATTACTGCGTAGTATTCGAATGGCACCGTATGAAGCACTGTATGGACGAAGGTGTCGTACCCCTAGTTGTTGGACTGAACTAGGAGAGCGACAAGTTCTTGGACCAGAGGTGGTAGCTGATACTGAGGATAAGGTTAGAATAATTAGAGATCGGTTAAAAGAAGCATCTGATAGGAAAAAGTCGTATACAGATTTGAAGCGGAAGGAGATTGAGTACTCAGTAGGTGATATGGTTTTCTTGAAGGTTTCTCCTTGGAAGAAGATATTAAGGTTTGGTAAGAAGGGCAAGCTGAGTCCGTGGTTCATTGGGCTCTATCGGGTTTTGAAGCGAGTAGGCCCAGTGGCTTATCTATTGGAATTGTCTCCAGAGTTAGACAGGATTCATGATGTATTTCACGTCTCCATGTTAAGGCGTTATCGTTCTGACCCTGCTCATGTCGTGCCGGTTGCAGATATTGAAGTGCAAACTGATTTGACCTTTGAGGAGGAGCCTATGCAAATATTGGCTCGAGATGTTAAGGTCCTCAGAAGGAAATCTGTCCCATTAGTGAAAGTGCTTTGGCGTAATCATAGCGGAGAGGAAGCTACGTGGGAGCCAGAAGAGGCGATGCAACAGTAATACCCTCATCTGTTTAAATCAAGTAAAATTTTGAGGACGAAATTTCTTTAAGGAGGGTAGAGTTGTAACGCCCCAATTTTCAGGATTTTTGGGATTTCAGTGATTGTCAATGAATTCTTAAAATTCCTGTGTTTTGTCTATTTGGCGTAGGTTAATTATGTTAGTGGGCCTCTAGAAGACCCAAGCTTAAGTTAAAACTCTGTAAATTTAGTTAATTTTAGTTCCATAGGAAAAAGGGGTTCCGGTGAATTGGGCTTTTAAGTATTAATTGGGTAAAATAAAACACAAAGAAGCAGGTGGCAAAGTGGCATGTGACGCCACTGGGAAGGCTATAAAAGTGGCACGTGGATGCTAGGGAGAGCTGAGGTTCAAGTCACAATGACAGCATATTAAGGGAATTATTATTTTTATGTTTAGGAAGGGTAAGCAATGGAACTCAAGTAAAAGACTGTCAGGAGGAGTTTGAGTTGCTCAAGTGATTGAGTAAGGAGGGGATAAGGGAGAAGATTTAGGAGCTGGTAAGGGGAGAAGATTTAGGAGCTGATAAGGGGAGAAGAATTAGGAGCTTATCAAGGAGCAAGAGTTGGTCGGCCAAGGGCCTCTAGCATAGGAAATTCAGCTAGGTCATTTAGTGTTGGAAATTTCGGCTTTTGGGAAGGGTGGCTGCCGAATTCTTTTTGTCTTTTTCTTTTTAACAGAAGCCGAACTTATACCCTCCACCTGCCGACTCCTCGTCTTCAAGAACCGAATTCTCTCATCTTCTTCTCTTTCTTTCGGTCATTTGTTCCTTTTTCTTCCCATAGCCGAACTTGGAACCCCTCATTATGCCATTTTCTCCATAGCCGAATACTACCTCTCATCTTTTTCCTTCTTTTTCCATCTTTTCTTTTCCATAACCGAACCCATACCCTTCTTCCTCTGTCTCATCCTTTATTTTTCCATCTTCAATTTTCCTCAGTAGCCAAATCTTGTGGTAGCCGAACTTTTCTGCTCTTACTTCTCTAAAACTGAAACCTACATACCAGAGGTGAAGGAGGCCGAATTTTTGGTTGTTTGAACCTGCTTCCCCTTGTGGATGCGGTGGATTGGATATGAAAGAATCATAGATAGGAACATTCTTCTGAACCGATCGATGTTAGGTAAGTCTTTCGAACAACTGTCAGTAGTTTCATTGTTTTAGAAAGGAAAAGCCGAAACCCTTAGGGGTGGCTAGCGTTTTTGGACTAAGGGATTTGTGTTTTCTGTTGGTTGTGTAAGCGGTAGCGTGGTCAAGGGGATATACAACAAAGGGCTTGAGGACTTATTCGGTTGGCTCTTCATATCTAGCCCATATTTCGGCAAAAGGTAAGGAACTCTAGGATCTAAGGCTATGTTGGCCGAATATGGTAAGGGGTTAAAATACATAGTTGTTTTCGATATATAGATTGAAATGTTAGTAATCCAATTGTAGGCAGTTCGTGGGTGGATCTCGCCAACGTACCGTCATAAATCAGGTATGTAACTAACATCCTCTCATAGACTAAATCGGCAAAAGCCGAAAAGCTGAAATGCCGAAAAGTCGGTATTTTGAGAACATGCAAGTGTGCGAATGCTCGTGAGATTAATAGTTTGAGGTATATGGTAGATTAAAGTGATAAGGCTGTAGAGTGCACGATTCTATGCATTTCGATGTTTTTGGGCTTAATGGGCCAAAAATCGGGATAGTGGGCCAACGGGTCCAATTCGGTAAGAAAACGCGGTAAGTGTTTCTGGTCGTACGTAAATGGCTATGTTATGAATGGAAACCTTAAGAATAGATAAATTACTCGAATACCCCTATGTATAGAAATTACTGATATACCCTTAGGTACAAAATTACCATTATACCCCTAGGGTTACTTTTGACTGAAAAGCATGATAATTTAATTCTGTATGATGTATGCCATGATTGTATATCTGCTGCATGGGGACATGGGTTATATTATGGAGGAAGCGTCCTGGTGGCTATGCCACATTTATCTGATCTGGTGGCTCTGCCACATATATCTGTTCTGGTGGCTCTGCCACAATTATCTGTTCTGGTGACTCTGTCACATTATCATCTCTCGCGACCATCTTTGCACATTTCTGTGGCGTGTAGCGGTTGGGTGGGTCGAGTAGTCTCCCCACATGGTGAAAGGTTGGTATGGGGGTGCATGTGGTTGGATATGGGTTGGGTTTTGCATAGACATGTAATATATGTTCTGTTCTGTTATGGGCCTGTAGGCTTTATTCTGACTTTTGTTCTGGGCTAAGGCCAACTTATTCTGTTCTCTGTGATTTGAACCGATATATGCTATGGTTGGGTTAATTTACACACTGAGTTCCCCCAAACTCACCCCTTTATTTTCATCCACGCAGGTAATCCCCAACCATAGTGGGCTTGGACCTGTGAGGGATTCGGAGTGGCCACACGTTCTGCAAGATTAATTTTCTTCTGGTGAACTGGACATCCTTTTTATTTACGTTTAAGGTTTTGGGTTCTTTAATTGTAATAAGGCCGCTTAATTATTTTTATAGTTTTAATATGTTTTATTAAGATAGGTATTACTTATATTTAATTGTCGAAATTGAATAGCTTTTAGGGCGCGTTTTTTAAAAAAAACAGCAATTGATTTCAAAAATACACGACAACAAGTAAAGCTTCTGCAATGAAAATATTTTCCAAAATTAATCACTTTTACTAAAAAGGACTTAATCAAATTGGTTTCCTGGAAATATACATGACGTTAAGGTGTGGCAATGGCGGTGTGCATGTAACACCCCAATCCCGTGACCGTTACCGGAAATCGAATACGAGGTGTTACCGAGCTCACTTCATTTATTTCCCCCTATTTATTTTTTTTTTGTTCCAGGCAAGCTGGCTAACTGTATCGTAGTCGCTTTAAAAATCATATCTTGAGTTCTAGAAATCATAATCCAATTCCGTAAATTTTATCCAAAACTAGACTCATAAATCTATATGGGGGAATTTTTGTAGAATTTTTGGTTGGGCCAATTAGTACAGTTTATTCATTAAAGTCTCCCCTGTTTCAAGGTTCGACTACACTGACCTCTGTACCTTACGATTTAAATATCTCCCTGTAAAGGGCATCAATGCCTATGCCGTTTGCCTCTAAAGAAACTAGACTCGATAATGAATCTGTACATATAAGGCACAACCTCTAATTATCTCGATAAAATTTACGGTGAATTTTCTAAGTCGAAATAGGGGATCCAGAAATTGCTCTGGCCCTGTTTCACAAGAATTTAATTATCTCCTAACATACAGCTCATATGGTAGTTTCGTTTCTTCCATATCGAAATAGACTCATCAAGCTTCGATTACATAATTTATTCATTATTTAATTCCATTTCTACTATTTTTAGTGATTTTTCAATCTCACATCACTGCTGCTGTCAGCATCTATTACTAAAGCAAACTATGCCTATTTCATGATTTTTCCTTGATCTAACTAATAATTCATCATACATATTACAAATTATGACCATGACTAGCCATGCCAAAGGTTAATCATCACCGAGCATCTCCCTACTACACTATTACCAAATCATGAATTTAACACCGAAAATAATCAGCCATGACATATGGCATAATAATCAGTAGGCCTCAACCAATACTCAACCAAAACCGAATTACCAAGACTTGTGTCCAAACATCATAGAACCAAATCCAACCGAACATTATGCCATTTTCGCATGGCTAAAGTTTACATACCAAATTTCAACAAAACATAATAGCCTATACATGCGAAATGTTCTCCTAGACCAACTAAAAGAAGATACCAAAAGTTGCTAGCCGGTGTGATGACTTGATGGACGGTCCAGTGCATAAAAAGTCGAGTCCAAGAAACCTAAAATAGGTGACAAGCAAACATCGAATGAGTATATAACTCAGTAAGTCATAAGCATTACACTACCATCCATTAATAAAATTTTCACAAGAGGAAACAACGAAATGAGGCTAAGTACTCCATCCATACCGAACTATGCCATAGTTTCTTAGACCTTCGATTCAATCTCATTCCAAGTCCTACATTGACATTTCATACGCTATTCAATAGAGTAATTAAGGCATTTCCATACATCATTTTATTTTTGTTACAATCATACAACTAAACGAACTTTCACCTATTCCACGATGAACCTTATGTACGTGACTTCAATTATAATCATCACATAGGTTCAAAACTTACCACGCTCAACTCCAAATATAAACATAGCACCTATTAGCCATGAACTCAAGGTACTTACCCTTTCCACTGTCCAAAATCGACTCGGTAAGGTCGCACCCTTAATGTAAATAATCTATAGAAAATACATAGTGGGTTCGCACACATAGTGCTTAATAATCAGCCGCGCACACTTAGTGCCATATACTTTAAACTCGCACACTTAGTGCCATGCATTTCAAGCTCGCACACTTAGTGCCATGCATTTCAAGCTCGCACACTCAGTGCCAATCTCTCAACCGTGAACACTTATTGCCCGCACACTTAGTGCCGAAAACCAGCCACTCTATACGCTTCACTTCCTTTTTTACATTCGACAATTTCATCTCTACATACGTATACATTTGTATACATTTCACCTCATTAAACACAATTGCATAGGTATTACGATCGTTTAAATCAATACCAAATATATGCTTAATGACTTACCTTGTGTTGGGTAGAACGGTTCCAACTCGGCTATTCGATTGCTTTCTCCTTTCCTTTATCCGATTTAGTTCCCCTTTGCTCTTGAGCTTAATTTAACAATTAAATTGATTTAATCATTTTGAATATCAAAGAGAAATTCAAGGTATTCAACCCTTATTTTTAATAATAAGACCATCCATACACCTATAATAACATCCAATTCATTAATTATTTTAGCACACGCATGGCACATAAGGTTAACTAAAGCTACATTCACTTATAAGATAGCACCCTTAATGATCTCATATCATGACTATACCTAACCGAATTCAAATAGAGAATTTAGTACAATTACACATTCTTACTAATGTATAATTCTAGCATGCTTTAATATTTTATACACCTCATTCGGCCCTAACCATTCACTTAACTTATATGTACAAATTCCATCTCAAAATTAAGAGTTGCAACTACAATTAGGTTACAACAATGCCCATCAATGACCGAATGCTTAAGCACAACTATACTAAAATTTATCCAACATCGTTTTAATTTGCCCTTCACTATTTTTTTTTCTAATCATCAAATACAAAGTGATTTACATATATATATTAAACCAACCTTGCTAGCACACAATATTCCTTGACCGAATGTCATAAACCCAAGCCATACATTTTGTTCATTAAGACCCTTCAATGACCACATTCGATACCCCCGCTTATGAACAAACCAATTTCAACCTTCAAGAAAAAGTATATGTACCAAGAGCTTCAAACTACTTGGCCGAATATCAAACCTCCAAACAACCAAACTTAATCTATGGAATGAGTAGAACTTGAACTAATCACCTTATTTATACCTAAATTTCCAAGAATTTCAAAGTGCTTACCTCTTCCTAAGCATCATCCAAGCGAATCATGAACAAAAGAATTCCTTTCTTCTTCCTCCCTCAAGTCATGGCAATGGAGAAGAAAGATGAGCATTCCTTCATTTTTTCATTTTACCTTCTTTTACTAACAATATTTTATCTCCAATAACCCAATTTCTTATTATAATATCTAATTAACATATATATTGCCCATCAACAATCCATCTTGGCCAGCCACTACAAAGGAATTGGGGAATTTGACATGCAAGTCCACCCTTGTGTCATCATGCATTAACAAGCCATTTAAAATTAGCCTATCATATTTCACCATGTCTCATATTGATCCCTATTTAATAATTTCTCATGCAATTGGCAAAATTAGAGAATGAAACTTCCACATACTCATGTACACACATAATAAGCATAGAATATAGCAATTAATTATTTTTATGACTCGGTTTTGTGGTCCCGAAACCACTTTCCGACTAGGGTCACATTAGGGCTGTCACAACTCTCCCCCACATAAGAAATTTTCGTCCCCAAAAATCTTACCGGTGAACAATTTTGGATATCGATCCTTCATAGAGTCCTCAAGTTCCCAAATGGCTTCTTCAATTTCGTGTTTATGCCACAACACCTTCACTAATGGGATTTTCTTATTTCGCAACTCTTTTACTTCACGCATCAAAATGCGAATCGGTTCTTCTTCACAACTAAAGTTAGGCTGAATCTCGATCTCAGATAGAGTGATTACGTGTGACGGGTCGGACCTATATCGTCGAAGCATCGAGACATGGAAAACGTTGTGAATCTTTCCAAGCTCAGGGGGTAAAATTAACCGGTATGTAACTGGGCCAACTCGTTCGGATACTTCATACGGACCGATGAACCTCAGACTTAGTTTGCCCTTACGACCAAATCTAAGCACCTTCTTCCAGGGTGAAACTTTGAGAAATACTTTGTCTCCAACCTAATATTCAATGTCTTCTCTTTTCGAATCCGCATACGACTTTTGACGATCCGAAGCGGCTTTCAAACTTTCACGAATTACTCGAACTTTCTGCTCAGCATCCTTAATCAAATCAACCCCAAAAATTTTACTTTCACTAAGTTCAGTCCAAAATAATGGGGTACGACATTTACGACCTTATAAGGCCTCGTAAGGTGCCATCTTAATGCTTGATTGAAAGCTATTGTTGTAAGCGAATTTAATCAAAGGCAAATATCTTTCCCATGAACCACAAAACTCTAAGATGCAATATCTCAACATATCCTCGAGTATCTAAATTATTCGTTCAGATTGGCCATCAGTCTGGGGATAAAATGCGGTGATAAAATGCATCTTAGTACCCAACGCTTCTTGTAACTTTTTCCAAAATCGCGATGTAAATCTTGGGTCTCTATCTGACACGATAGAAATAGGTACCCCATGCAATCGAACAATTTGGGAGATGTATAATTCTGCCAATTTATTGAGCGAAAAATCTGTACGGACAGGGATAAAATGAGCAGACTTGGTCAATCTATCAACAATAACCCAGACCAAGTCTTTCTTACTCTGAGTCAAAGGTAACCCAGATACAAAGTCCATTGTCACTCGATCCCATTTCCATTCGGGTATCATGATTGGCTGAAGTAATCCCGATGGCACTTGATGTTCCGCTTTTACTTGTTGACATATCAAACATCTTAAAACAAATTCAGAAATGTCTCGTTTCATACCCGGCCACCAAAATTGACGTTTCAGATCGTTGTACATTTTAGTACTACCCGGGTGGATAAACATTCGGCCACTATGAGCCTCATTCAAAATCATCGAAATAAGTTCAATTTCTTGGAACACATAATCGACCCTTGAGCGTCAAGCAATCATTGTTGTCAATCCGAAACTCCGATTCCTCATTCGAGGCACATTCATTCGTTTAGCGACCAATTCAGCGTCGACTTTACGGGATTCAAGTATTTGATGAATCAATAATGGTTTGCCCTTTAATTCAACTACTAGCACCTCATCGGGTGAAACGGATAGGTGAGCATCCATCGCTCTCAAAGCAAGCGATTGCTTTACGACTCAAAGCATCGGCCACCACGTTAGCCTTCCGGGTGATAATCAATGACAAGTTCATAGTCTTTCAACAACTCAAGCCAACGTCTTTGTCGCAGATTTAGATCTCTTTGAGTCATCAAATATTTAAGACTTTTGTGGTCCGAATAAATATGACACCTTTCCCCAAACAAGTAATGCCGTCATATTTTCAGGGCGAACACTATGGCCGCCAATTCAAGATCATGGGTCGGATAGTTTCTCTCATGCGGCTTTAATTGTCTCGACGCGTAAGCCACAACTCGACCTTCTTGCATCAACACACAACCTTGCCCAAGTAAGGATGCATCACTATAAATGACAAACTCTTTGCTGGACTCCGGTTGTACTAACACTGGAGCTTCGGTTAAACAGGTCTTTAGTCGATCGAAACTCTTGACGGTTTTACGTCCATTCAAACTCAACATCTTTTGGAGTAGTTTCGTCAGCGGTGCAGCTATCATCGAAACCCTTACAAACCGTCGGTAGTATCCAAGCAAGTCCCAAAAAGCTCCTAACTTGGTAACATTCCTCGGAGGTTTCCAATCGAGTATGGCCAAAATTTTGTTCGGATGCACTCTAACACGGATCACGGACACCACGTGCCCCAAAAGCTAACCTTTTTCAACCAAAATTCACATTTCTTGAATTTTGCGTATAAGCGCTTGTCTCGCAAAATCGTAATACTAACCTCAAATGCTCGGCGTGTTCGGCTTCACCTTGTGAATAAACTAAAATATCATCAATAAACACAACCACAAATCGATCCAAGTATGGCTGAATACTCGATTCATTAAATCCATAAATACCGCGAGGGCATTAGTGAGCCCAAAGCGGCATCACTAAGAATTCAGTAGTGACCGTACCTCGTTCTAAAAGCGGTTTTGGGTATGTCCAGTCTCGAACCTCAACCGATAATAACCGGATCTCAAATCTATCTTGGAAAATCTGAGGCTCCCTTTAATTGATCAAACAAATCATCAATACGTGGCAATGGGTATTTATTCTTTATGGTCACTTTATTCAAGCGACGATAGTCGATGCACAATCTCATGGTTCCATCCTTCTTTTCACAAACAATACAGGTGCGCCCATGGAGAAAAACTTCGGTTGAGCGAAACCTCTATCCATCAATTCTTGCAATTGAACTTTCAATTCCTTTAATTAAGTTAATGCCATACGATACGGGGCTATTGAGATTGGCGTGGTACGGTACAATCTCGATGCGAATTCCACCTCTCGAACCGGTGGCAACCCCAGTAACTCCTTAGGAAAACATCGAATACTTACAAACCACTGTATCTGATTCAAGTTTCCTTTCCATCTCTTTGCTATCAAATACATACGCAAGGTATGTTTCACACCCTTTTCACATATCTCGGCGGTCATTGAAGATATTATCGGCACCCCCTTCAAATCGGTAGACTCAACTCGGACTACCTCATCATGTGCATCCCTTAAATTGATGGTTTTTCTTTTGCAGTTCACCACTGCATCATGTACGGTCAACCAATCCATACCAAGAATGACATCAAATTTGTCAAAAGGTCAAAGCATCAAATCGGCCGGAAAACAGGATTCTCGGATTATTAGAGGGCATCTCTTACACACTTTATCAACAAGTAAGTATTGACCCAAAGGGTTTGACACTCGAATTACGAACTCAGTAGGCTCAACAGGTAGAGTCTTACTGGATGCTAAGGTTTCACATACATATGAATGAGTAGAGCCAGGGTCAATCAATGCAATCACATTAGTATCAAAGAGAGTGAAAGTACCAGTGATGACGTCAGGGGAGGATGCCTCCTCTCGTCTTGTGAATGGCATATGCTCTAGCAGAGTACGGGTCTCGACTCGAATAGCCGTATCAGAGGCCCCTCTCTGACTACCACCCCTACCTCCTAAAATTCTCGGTGGTCTACCTCTAGCTGTCACTCCACTAGGTCTTACACCTTGCATCTTATTCTTCTCATCAAGCTCCGTGCAATCTCTAATGAAGTGGTCCTTCAAACCGCATCCGTAACAGGCCCTGTTAGTAGACTTACCCCAACATTCACCTAGGTGTCGTCTTCCACATTGGGGACATTCAGGTTTCTCTTGACGATTATTACCACACTAGCTACCGAAGTAGCTCGGGAGTCCGTCGATGGTCGTGCTCTGATGGAAATTCCCGCAGTCGTCCTCGACTTACTAGTGTCCTCCACGAACTTCTTCTGTACCGAGAACGGAGCTTTACCGTCGATCTTTTACGATAGTCTCTAGCTTCAAATTCACCTTCTTCTTCTCCTTTCCAAGTTCTTCCGCCTTGCAGGCTCGTTCGACTAGTGTTACGAACTCCTTTATCTCCAAAATACCCACTAGTAGCTTTAAATCTTTATTCAATCCTTCTTCAAATCTTTTGCACATAGCAACCTCATCGACCACACACTCCGGGCATACCGATCGAGTCTTACGAACTCATGTTCAGATTGAGATCTTGTCATACTGGCCTTGCTTGAGTTCCAAGAATTCCTTACGTTTTTATCGATGAACCGTTGACTAATATACTTCTTTCGAAATTCCGTTTGAAAGAAATCCCAAGTAACTCGTTCGTTTGGGACTATGGAAATCAAGGTCCTCCACCAATAGTAGGTGAGTCCCCAACAAGGATATAGCACACTTTAGACATTCATCGGTGTGCATGATTCATCAAACACCGAATGGTGTTATCAAGCGAACTTCGGCCCTTTCGGCGTCATCAAGAACTTCACTACCTGAACTCCTCAGCCCGCGCTTCCTAATCAAGTCTCGGTGGCTTACTCGGCCTCACAAGATCGATGGATGGCATTACGGGCTCTTGGGGTGGATTATTCAAATTCGGAAATTGTTGGACATTGGATTGGTTCGGGCATATTCGCGACCCACTCATTCATCATGGTAAAGAAGGCTTGTTTAGCCCCCTCACCTTGATTATTCGCAGATGACTGAGGTTCAACAGGCGGCGTCCCTTGTGCAGGAGCAGCCGCTACACTTTCAACATCATCCGCCAAGGTTCTCTCTACACCGGGATCCATTTACTAATCAAAACAAAAATTTTAACCGTCAGAAGTCATCACACATTTAAACATTAACATTAAGGCATGTATAGCTAGACTCATACGTGCTATGGTAGTCCTAGAACCGACTAAACCATGGCTCTGATACCAATCAAATGTAACACCCCAATCCCGTAACCATTACCGGAAATCGAATACGAGGTGTTACCGAGCTTATTTCATTTATTTCCCCCTATTTTTTTTTGTTCCAAGCAAGCTGGCCAACTGTATCGTAGTCGCTTTAAAAATCATATCTTGAGTTCTGGAACTCGAAATCCAATTCTGTAAATTTTCTCCGAAACTAGACTCATATATCTATATGGGGGAATTTTTGTAAAAAAATTTTTGGGCCAATTAGTACAGTTTATTCATTAAAGTCTCCCCTATTTCAAGGTTCAACTACACTGACCTCTGTACCTTACGATTTCAATATCTCCCTGTAAAGGGCTTCAATGCCTATGCTGTTTGTCTCTAAAGAAACTAGACTCGATAATGAATCTGTACATATAAGGCACGACCTCTAATTATCTCGATAAAATTTACGGTGAATTTTCTAAGTCGAAACAGGGGATCCAGAAATCGCTCTGGCCCTGTTTCACAAGAATTTAATTATCTCCTAACATACAACTCATATGGTAGTTTCGTTTCTTCCATATGGAAATAGACTCATCAAGCTTCGATTACATAATTTATTCATTATTTAATTCCATTTCTACTATTTTAGTGATTTTTCAATCTCACATCTTCTCTTTGTCAAGCATCTATTACTAAAGCAAACTATGTCTATTTCATGATTTTTCCTTGATCTAACTAATAATTCATCATACATATTACAAATTATGACCATGACTAGCCATGCCAAAGGTTAATCATCACCGAGCATCTCCCTACTACACTATTACCAAATCATGAATTTAACACCGAAAATAATCACCATGACATATGGCATAATAATCGAGTAGGCCTCAACCAATACTCAACCAAAACCGAATTACCAAGACTTGTGTCCAAACATCATACAACCAAATCCAACCGAACATTATGCCATTTTCGCATGGCTAAAGTTTACATACCAAATTTCAACAAAACATAATAGCCTATACATGCCGAAATGTTCTCCTAGACCAACTAAAGAAGATACCAAAAGTTGCTAGCGGTGTGATGACTTGATGACGGTCCGAGTACGCAAAAAGTCGAGTCCAAGAAACCTAAAATAGGTGACAAGCAAACACCGAATGAGTATATAACTCGAGAAGTCATAAGCATTACACTACCATCCATTAATAAAATTTTCACAAGAGGAAACAACGAAATGAGGCTAAGTACTCCATCCATACCGAACTATGCCATAGTTTCTTAGACCTTACGATTCAATCTCATTCCAAGTCCTACATTGACATTTCATACGCTATTCAATAGAGTAATTGAGGCATTTCCATACATCATTTTATTTTTGTTACAATCATACAACTAAACGAACTTTCACCTATTCCACGATGAACCTTATGTACGTGACTTCAATTATAATCATCACATAGGTTCAAAACTTACCACGCTCAACTCCAAATATAAACATAGCACCTATTAGCCATGAACTCAAGGTACTTACCCTTTCCACTGTCCAAAATCGACTCGGTAAGGTCGCACCCTTAATGTAAATAATCTATAGAAAATACATAGTGGGTTCGCACACATAGTGCTTAATAATCACCAGCACACTTAGTGCCATATACTTTAAACTCGCACACTTAGTGCCATGCATTTCAAGCTCGCACACTTAGTGCCATGCATTTCAAGCTCGCACACTCAGTGCCAATCTCTCAACCGTGAACACTTATTGCCCCCACACTTAGTGCCGAAAACCAACCACTCTACACGCTTCACTTCTTTTTTTACATTCGACAATTTCATCTCTACATACATATACATTTGTATACATTTCACCTCATTAAACACAATTGCATAGGTATTACGATCGTTTAAATCAATACCAAATATATGCTTAATGACTTACCTTGTGTTGGGTAGAACGGTTCCAACTCGGCTATTCGATTGCTTTCTCCTTTCCTTTATCCGATTTAGTTCCCTTTGCTCTTGAGCTTAATTTAACAATTAAATTGATTTAATCATTTTGAATATCAAAGAGAAATTCAAGGTACTCAACCCTTATTTTTAATAATAAGACCATCCATACACCTATAATAACATCCAATTCATTAATTATTTTAGCACACGCATGGCACATAAGGTTAACTAAAGCTACATTCACTTATAAGATAGCACCCTTAATGATCTCATATCATGACTATACCTAACCGAATTCAAATAGAGAATTTAGTACAATTACACATTCTTACTAATGTATAATTCTAGCATGCTTTAATATTTTATACACCTCATTCGGCCCTAACCATTCACTTAACTTATATGTACAAATTCCATCTCAAAATTAAGAGTTGCAACTACAATTAGGTTACAACAATGCCCATCAATGACTGAATGCTTAAGCACAACTATACTAAAATTTATCCAACATCGTTTTAATTTGCCCTTCACTATTTTTTTTTCTAATCATCAAATACAAAGTGATTTACATATATATATTAAACCAACCTTGCTAGCACACAATATTCCTTGACCGAATGTCATAAACCCAAGCCATACATTTTGTTCATTAAGACCCTTCAATGACCACATTCGGTACCCCCGCTTATGAACAAACTAATTTCAACCTTCAAGAAAAAGTATATGTACCAAGAGCTTCAAACTACTTGGCCGAATATCAAACCTCCAAACAACCAAACTTAATCTATGGAATGAGTAGAACTTGAACTAATCACCTTATTTATACCTAAATTTCCAAGAATTTCAAAGTGCTTACCTCTTCCTAAGCATCATCCAAGCCGAATCATGAACAAAAGAATTCCTTTCTTCTTCCTCCCTCAAGTCACGGCAATGGAGAAGAAAGATGAGCATTCCTTCATTTTTTCATTTTACCTTCTTTTACTAACAACATTTTATCTCCAATAACCCAATTTCTTATTATAATATCTAATTAACATATATATTGCCCATCAACAATCCATCTTGGCTAGCCACTACAAAGGAATTGGGGAATTTGACATGCAAGTCCACCCTTGTGTCATCATGCATTAACAAGCCATTTAAAATTAGCCTATCATATTTCACCATGTCTCATATTGATCCCTATTTAATAATTTCTCATGCAATTGGCAAAATTAGAGAATGAAACTTCCACATACTCATGTACACACATAATAAGCATAGAATATAGCAATTAATTATTTTTATGACTCGGTTTTGTGGTCCCGAAACCACTTTCCGACTAGAGTCACATTAGGGCTGTCACAGTGCATGTCTAGGATTGGATCCGAAGGGAGCTTGGTACTTAAGCAGTCCGATGGGCTCACCTCTTCCTTTCCGGTTTCTTACCTGGTGCTCAGCTTCCATTCACCTTAACCTGCATTAAAAATTATCTTTTAAAACACTAAGTAAGTTTTCTAGAACAACGACCTGAAATGTTTTTGAACGCTTTGATGTGGCATGTCGGATCCGGCCATAACGTTTGGGCCGGGTTTGGGGTGTTACACATCCAGTATTCCCCAAAGCTCTACCTCCAAAATGGTGCAATTACCCAAATATTTAGCGAACCTAGTGATCCACTCACCATTATGATCTCTCACACAGCCACCATCTGCAACGAAGCCTTCATCAAACTTCACCGAACTATCTATGCTCAGACTCACCCAGCTGTTAGGTAAAGGCCAATTATGAAGATGACTTCGTGCTTTATGAGATGAAATCCTTGAATTAGAGGAATATTGTTTCACCCAATTGTATGAGATTTTAATGATTTCGTTGACACTCCATGAAATGCCTTGGAAAATGAACAAGTTCCAATTTTTCCATATACGCCACATGATAATCCCAAAGAGACATGGCCAATCGATTCCATCCAAAGATGAAAAAAAATTGCTCTGAAAATTGTTCCTTATCCAGTCAAGAAGAGATCTATTGTAGAAATCAAAAAGACCTTGTTGTGGAATAAGCTTATCCCAAATGCCTCTAGCAGCATTACAATATTTGAATATATACAAAAACATCATTATAATCATATCCACAAAGGCCACAAGCACTGCTACTCCCAAAGCTGCCCTTACCCTTTCAGTGTTTGTTTAGAGACATTGCTTTAGAGCCAACCATATGAAAAAATGAATCTGATGAGGGTCTTGAAACTTCTAAGGTATTTCCCAAAGCCACTTTTTTAAATTAAAAGTGCCTTCATGAACCTTCTCATAAGTATTTTTTAGAGAGAAAGAGCCAGTCAAGGTAGCTCCTCAAATAATTCTATCAGGACCTAACGAAGGATATGGCTGTGGTACATCTTTTATTTTTTGATAATCTCCTCTGGTACCCAAAGCCTGAAAAGTTCCAAGTTCCAAGAGCCATCACCTGCAACCATACTACTAAGGGAACAATCTAGAAAAAGGTTAGCAAAATAAGGGATAAAATTTAATAAGGGATCGCAATTAGGAATCCAGGGGTTTTGCCAGCATTTGATACTATTTCCATCATCGGCTGACCAAGTCAGGTTCTCACGAATGAGAGGCCATACCTTAGAAATGGATCTCCATAAAAAGGAACATCAACTCCTTGATAAATCTTCTAGTAAACCACTATGGACTCTATATTTTGACCAAAGCACCTGAATTTAAAGAGCATTAGTATTAGAAATGATGTTAAAACCAACTTTCATCATGAAAGAGGTATTGTGGTCTTTCAACTGTCTGAGACCAAGACCTCCGTGAGACTTAGGTTGGCACACAAAATCCCAACTAACCAATGCTATCTTTGAGCTACCATTATGAACTCCTCAGATAAATTTCTGAACTATGCACTCAATCTCATCGCAAACACTTTGGGAACCATCATTGTCTGTATGAAATAATTGGGAATCAAAAGAAGAACAGATTACATCAAAGTAACCCTTCCAGCTAAAGAAAGTTGACTGGCATCCCAGCTAGACAATTTACTACGCACCCTTTCCACCATGAAACACAAAGTGATGCTAGTGACCTTGTCATGAAAAAGTGGTACTCCAAGATAATACCCCAAATTAGTAACTTTTTGAAAACCAAAGAAATCACTTATATGCCCCCCAAGTTGTCGTCCACACTTTTTGAGAAAAAGATATTAGTCTTCCGCAAATTAATCCGATGCCTCGAATAGTCACAAAAAAGTCATCCAAAATGTTTTTAATGACTTGAGCTTGATTATCATCAGCATGACCTAAAAGTATCAAGTTATCAACAAAGAAAAGATGAAATAACAGTGCGCCACCACAAGACAACCTAATAGGAGACCAACTACCAACATCAATAGCATTACAGATACTATGACCTAACCACTCCATGCAAAGAATAAACATATAAGGAGATAATGGACATCCCTGACGAACGCCCCTAACTGGTCAAAATTTCTAACTTAGGACACCATTTCACAAGAATTGCATTGCAGAGCTAGAAATTGCAGACATAATAACATTTCATAAAAGAATAGGAATACCTGCAGCTTGGAGCGATGCCTCAATGAAATCCCACTGTACCCGATCAGAAGTCTTCTCAAGGTCAATTTTGATGGGCATCCATTTCCTGTTTTTCTGTATACCTCTCATGGAATGAATAACCTTTTGAGCGATGATAATGTTATCAATGATGTTCCGTCCTGCAACAAAACCAACTTGCTCAGGAGCTAAAAGTCTCGGAAAGACCACTTTAAATCGATTGGCAATGATCTTCATGACCAGCTTATAAAAAATGGAACATATGCTGATTGGTTGGAACTAAGAGAAATCTATAGGATTCTGGACTTTTGGGATAAGCACAATAAGAGAATTATTTAACTCCAAATCAATGTTTTTTCCTTCAAAGACCTCCTTAACCCACGTATAGATCGAGTTACCAACATGATCCCACTGACTTTGATAGAACAACACATGATAACCGTCATTCCCAAGAGCCTTCAAGGGTGCCATATAAAAAAAGCAATTTTAATTTTCTTATCTAACACCCGTCTGTTACAGATATTAAAACCCTCATCTTCAAGGCACGAGAAAGTAACAGATGGAAAATCTGTGACACCCCTAATGTGACCCTAGTCGGAAGTGGTTTCGGGACCACGAAACCGAGTCACAAGAATAATTAGGTGTTATATTCCGTGCTTATTGTATGTGGAATTTGTATGCGTAAATATTTCGTGTCTCGATTTTTATTAATTAGGTGCAAATTTATAAGAAATGACCCATGTGCTAGGACTTGAAAATGTGATAGGTGTATTTTTAAGTGGCCTAATAATGCATGAAGTGAAATAAATGTAGTTGCATGTCAATTATCCCATTTCCTAAGGTGGATGGCCGCCATGACAAATTATATAAGGGGAAACATGTTCCCAACATGTTTTACTAATGGATGATGTTAGAAATAATAAAATAAGAGTATGGAAAAAAAATTAGTGTTAGTAGGATGAGAAACAAAAAAAGTGTTCATCTTTCTCCATAGGCTTGGCGAATATCCTAAAGAAAGAAAAGAAAAATTTGTTCATCCTTTCTCATCTTCTTGGCCGAAAATACTAAGGGAAAAGGGGGAGGATTTTTGCTTCGTGCTTGGGTTGGAAGAGATCTAGAAGGAGATTTGGCTAAGTTTGCATCAAGATTAAGGTATGTATGAGGTTGTGTTGGGAGTTTCATGCATGTTTTGGTTGCTAACTTGATGTGCATGTTAGCCATGGCTCAAATCTTTGTTATGCCATGGAAATGGTATTTGGCCAAAGTTGTTATGGTGATAAAGCCATTGCATGCTAAGTGTGAAGCTTGATGATGATGCATGCAATGATGGATTGTCTACTCTTGAGTAAGATTTTGAGTTTTCTTTTGTTTAATCATGATTGAAGTTGAAAAGGGCATGATTGTCATATTCGCCATGATGCATTCATGAGCATGGTTCATGCTTCTTGCATGTTAGTTAAAATTTGTATTTTGGATGGCTATGGACACCTTGAAATTCGGCCATGCTCATATATGTATATATATGATTGCACATTATGTTTTGGGTTATGAAGTAAGTGATGAATATGTTTGTTTAAAGAAGAAGATGTTGAAGAATGCTTGTGAAATTGCAAGCACATTTACCTAGCACACATATGAGTGCTTGATGCTATATTATAAGTTTTGAGCTACAATATGCAAAGCATTAACTAGTAAATGCATGCTGTTTTTGTGAGGTATTAAGTGCCTAATTGGCCTCAACATGTACATGAATATTCGGCCTTGGGTAGCCTATTGAAGGCCTTAGCATTTCCTTGATGCTCGAATAAATTGTATTGAATTGCTTGATGTAGAATAAAATGTGCATGACCATTGTGTATTCAAGCTAAAGGGTGGCCATATGACCATTTAAACTCCTTGTCATATTCGCCATAAGCTAGCACAATGAGGTTTTAATAAATTGAATTTGTTTGAATTAGCTCAAGAGCTTAGAGGGCCACAATTGGACAAGGGAAGGAGAAAGTGATCGAATAGCCAAAAAGTCGTTCGACAACATCCGAGGTAAGTCCTCAAGAAGTGACCCCACTTGAATTATGTGAAATAAAGTATGGATGTGTATTGATTATTGATTATGTGTGCATGAGTATTTGAATTCTACCGGGCTAAGTCCCGAAGGCGAATATGCTTGTGACTATAATTGCGTTTGAGCCTTAGTAACTTGAAAATGAAATATGTATGTCCAATGATAATTGATGTATGTGTTCATGGGAAATTGAATGATATCCGGGCTAAATCCGTAGACAATTATGCTGGAAATTATATCCGGTTAAGACCAAGGCAATTGTGCTAGTGGCTACATCCGGCTAAGACCAAGGCATTCGTGCGAGACATTCTATCCGGGCTAAGACCAAGGCATTTGTGCACATGGTTATATCCGGTTATATTCAAGAATCTTGGGCTGGAGGTGAGTGTTGGTTGCTGTAATAAATTCAATGAGTACACTCGAAAAGCCCAAAGAATGAGGTACGTTTATATGTGCATTGGAAAGTCGACATGTTTGAGCAACATTCGCTCAATCGACTAATGAATTTCAGTTATTGAATTGATTGATACTTTGTGAAATTATATAATGATGAAGTGTGAAGTAAGAATGTGTATTAATGAAATGATGCATTTGGCTATGTGAATGTATTGCTGTAATTAGAGTTGATTATATTCCTTGAGACTTACTAAGAATAAAATGCTTACCCGTTGCTTTGGCTCTCGGTTTTCTAGATTTCGCTCAAGCAATCGGATTTGGGATCGTTGAAGTCAAGTCATCCACACTATCAAGCCTCCATTTTGGTATAAATTTTGGTTGAACTTGAAATGGCATGTATAGGACTACCCTTGTTGGTTAAATATGTTGTGATGTATATATATACGGCCATGCGAAAATGGCTCGAAAAAGGAAGCATGAACTTAGACTATTTGTGGTTTGTATGTATATATTTGGTGTCATGATGTGGATATGGATTGGAAATGGGAATGTTGGTCACATGATCAGCCATTGGCATGGTTAAAATGATCATATATGAACCTATGTATGGCAAGACTAGTTGGTTCATGGAGACTACCAAATAGGTAAGACCTACCTTAAAAACAGATGCTGCCAGCTGCAGTGACGTGAATGTGAAAAATCACCAAAATTTGTAGGAATGGTATTAAATAGTGAATAAGCTGTGTAAATGAACCTTGATGAGTCTATTTTCATATGGAAGAAACGAAATGGTCATAGGAGTTACATGTTAAGAGATATTAAGGCTATTGTGAGACAGGGCCAGAACGGTTTCTGGGTGCCCTGTCGCAACTTTAAAAATTTGCTATAAATTATCCAGAAAGAATTAGGAGTCATGCCTTATATGTACAGATTCCATTTTGAGTCTAGTTTCATTAGAAACAAACGGCACCAGAATTAAAGTCCTGTACAGTGAGATATTCAAGTTGTAACGCGCAAAGGTCAGAGCAGTCGATCCCTGTAACATGGGTGACTTTAACTAATAAACTGTACCAATTGGCCCGACCAAAAATTCTAGAAATAAATCCATGGATGGATATATGAGTCTAAATTCAGGAAAATTTCTGAAACCAGTTTCCGAGTTTTGAAACTCGAGATATGATTTTAAGGCGACGGTGACGCAGTTTTCCACTGATTGGAAATGTCAAATTGGTGGGCAAAACATGTGAACTTGGCTTGTTAACCCCTCGTGTCCGACACCGACGATGGTCTCGGGTTCGGGGTGTTACAAAATCTCTCCTTGGCCCAAGATGCTCACCATATAGATTAGAGTAAAAATTAACCGCCTTGAGCTTCAGTTGATCATCATCCATAATCCACTCACCCAAGCCATTTTTCAAAGCAATAATTCTATTCTGTTTACGTCTCCTCAAAGTGTGCGAGTTAAAGAATTTTATGTTGTGGTCCCCCAAAACCAACCAATCACAATGCCCCTTTGCCGCCAAAAAACCTCTTCAGGATGTAGCACATTCTCCAATTCCTCTCTCACATCCATCTCGACTTGCTTAAGAAACTCTGAGTTAGTTCTATCATGTTCAATCTCAATATGTTCCAGTTTACGAGACATGAGCTTTTTACAAGTAAAAATATGACCATAAACCTCTTTGTTCCAATTCTTAACTCGGTCAGTAAACTTAGAATGTAAAGACGACATGCTAACAGACACCCTCCAATTCTTAACTTAGTCAGTAAACTATGCTTTAAAGCCCTTCATCTCATGCATGATATCAACTCAAGAAAAATGTTTTCTATATAATTAAAGTGTCTTGAATAATATAATTTATTTTAATTATAAAAAATATTTTTGTAATTTCTTTAATTAAATTACTAACTAGTTTATGATACAAATTCAAGAAAAATGAAAAATAATTCTGCATTTTAATATGATTCACACATTAAATACAAACTTATAATAATATAAATTGCTATTAGAATTTTAAGTTAAGATATCAGAATATCACTATCCGTAAAGGAACCAGTTGGCACTGATTACATTGGCTGGCAAATGGCCATCCAAAACCAAAATTACTCGTGCAGTCAGTAATACAACACAAACGACGTCGCTTGCAACCCAAGCCAATCCTCGTGTCGAAACGTGGGCCTGGCTTAGGCCTTTAGCTTTTAATCTTTTTTCTTCTTATTATTATTTTAAAATTTTTATTATTGATTCTCCTCCGGTGCACTGCACAAACAGCCATCAACGAAGGGAAGAAATATAGATAAAAAGGAAAAACAAAAAAAAGGAGGCCACTCTCTTTCGTTGGTCTCTGGCATCGCCTTTTGAAGTTTGATGTTTAATGTTTCAAGTGAGGAACTGGGTGGTCTATGGTTATTGATCCATTTCCCGTCTGATTCTGATTTCGTTTTTGTTCCATGTTTTCGTGGATTTGAATACAAATTGAAATTCAAATCCCAGCTTGGTGGTCGCTGCATAAATATTCGGGTTGACTGGAAATTGAATAATGGCGGCCCAAAACCAGACCGATCTGTTCGATGCTTATTTTAGGAAAGCGGATTTGGATGGCGACGGCCAGATCAGTGGAGCCGAGGCTGTTGCATTTTTTCAAGGCTCCAATTTGCCCAAACACGTTCTTGCTCAGGTCATTTCCCTCTTTGTTTTCACATTTCTCCTACATATTGACAACTTACCTTTCCTCTTTGGTGGCTCCGAGGCATAGATCAGATTTTATTTTATTTTTTCATTCCGCAAATTTTACAATGTTTCTCTTTAATTAGGGTTAGCTACTATTGGTTATTGAAAATGTTGGACTATATCAGATTTGGCTCTAATCGATCGCTAACTGCCAGTGGATTCTTTTTGGAGTTTTTCCCCCGATTCAGTCGTTTATATTTGTTGCTTTTGGATATTGGCAAATATCTGACGATTGAGAGAAAAGGGTGACGGAGAACACATAATTGACATAGGGTTTACACTAATCTTAACAACCCAATCTGACTTCAATTCGCAAATGTTATTGATTTTGGTTTTCTTTTTAACTGTCGGATTTTTTAAAATCTGAAACACGAAGCAGGGGTTTGGAGATTTTTTTTGGAGAATTCTTGTATCTGCTTTACTTAGGAAGCTCTTAGTAAGCAGAAACATAGCTTTTGTTGCAGTTACTTGAGTGTTTATTTTTCTTCTGATCCGTGCAGGTGTGGATGTATGCTGACCAGAAGAAACTGGGTTATCTTGGTAGACAAGAATTTTATAATGCCCTTAAACTCGTAACTGTGGCACAAAGTAAGCGAGAACTGACACCAGATATTGTTAAAGCTGCACTGTATGGCCATGCTTCTGCTAAGATTCCTGCTCCCCAGATAAACATTGCAGCCACACCCGCACCTCAGCCTAAGGTAGCTACAGTTTCTTCACAGGCCAGTGGCAATGCATCTGTACCATCCCAAAATTTTGGCCTCAAAGGGGCACCTGGCCTTGGCAATGTGGGTGTGAATCAGCAGTATGTACAACCGCTGCAAAGTCAGGTTGCAAGGCCATCTCAAACCATGCCTCCCAGCACTGCATCACAAACCCAAGTAGCACTTTCTGCAGAGGGCATGCTGAGGGGTAGTAACATGGTGGCTCCTCCTCGTCTTCCAACATCAAACTCCTCAACTAATTGGCAAAGTGGAAGTGGATTCCCAACCGGTGTCAGTAACCAAGTTCATAACCGAAGTGGTAGTCCTTCTACAAGTCAAGGATTTGGGCTTACAGCTTCGGCGTTGACATCTTCTATGCAACCGAGACCACAAGCAACTCCCGTGCAGATATTCTCTACTGCTCCAAACCTGAAAGATTCATCCATACCGTCCAGCCAGTCAGGAGCAGACAATCCCAAGGCATTGGTTGTTTCAGGAAATGGGTTTGCCTCTGACTCTCTTTTTGGTGATGTCTTCTCAGCAACTTCATTGCAATCAAAGCAAATTTCTTTGGCAACCACGTCGTCTGCAACTAGCTCCATTGTTTCAACGTCTGTTCCAGCTTCTGGGTCCCATCCTCCTGCTAAGTCAAGCCCAGCTGAGCCTTTGCAGAGTACACTTTCTCAACAATCTGTGGGTGGCCAGTATCATCCAGGTCATCCAACAGGAAGACAGTACCAGCAGGTTGCAGTTCAAAGCAATGCTTCACCTGGTTCATCTGGGTTTCCTACTGGACCTGGGAACTTGGCTTCTGGTCAGTCAACTCAGTCTCAACCCCCATGGCCAAAGATGACTCAATCTGATATACAGAAGTATACAAAAGTATTTGTACAAGTTGACGCTGATAGAGATGGAAAAATTACTGGTGATCAGGCTCGTAATCTGTTCTTAAGCTGGAGGCTTCCAAGAGGTAGGCTATAAGTGATTGTCAGCTTTTGGTTTATATCTGCTAGCTCAGTTGCTGGTTAAGTACCTTTTGTTTTCGCAATCTTATGGTGATAGTGCAACAGATCATGTGGTATCTGCATGGGCATAACTGGCAGATCATTAAAATTGTATTTTTTTTGTTTTAGATATTTCTTTTTAACAGCTATTCACAAATCTTTTTAACTACTTATAAGTCTAAAGATGAGATTCTTTTTTATTATTTTAACTTATCAGTTGATATCACTTCTTTCAAGGTTCCATCTATACAAGTACCTCTATTCTTGGTATTGCTCTCTGAGTTTATTTAGAGTGAATATCTTCTTGTGGAATCATGAAACATAAAATTTTTAGCATCTTGAAAAATTTATGGCCGGTATTAATGGCCAAAATAAACAAAAATCCTTGATGAAACAGAAATTTAGTAAAAATGAAAAATGAAATCATGATATTGAGATCAATGGAAAACAAGAGTTCATTTTGAAGTGATAGGGCCCAAGCCAATAGGTCAGAGACGTAGAGTTTGTGCATAAAGTTTTCTTTGTTTCTTTTGAAACTTTCAGAATGAGTAAAGAAATATTAAAAATTGCTTTGCAGTAATTCTTAAATGCATGATAGGCAGGTAGGGTTGTTGTAAAATGATGAATTCTACTATTGATTGATGAAATGTTAATCTATCATTCTTATTTGGAGCTGTTAATTTTAAATGGTCAGGCCACTGTATTCAATAAGTATAGTGTTAATTGTTAAATGAGGTTATATGTAATTTTAAGGAGAGAAAAAGGAAGAAAAATTAAAAAGAAGGCCAAAGTAAGATTTTGGGAAACAAAATTGAAAATTAAGATTTGTTTTCTGTTCAAAGACCTTTGTTCTCTCTTTCATTTCCAGTTTTAGTTAATGGATTTATTATATTTTCTTTCTGTGTGTATGTGTTCTTTTTCCTTCTGGTTTGCCTTCTCCCTCATTCTAAAGATAAGCCAGTTTCTTTGGTTTACATCAATCAATTTGATTACTGGAGGTGTTGTTGATGTAAGGACTTGTTTGATATATCATTGAGAACATCGATCTTAAATGATTTTTATTCTTTTCATATGCTTTGGGTTACTCAGTTTGGAAACCATTTTAACAAAATATTTTCAGTAAAATTTGTTTAAAAATTTATATAGTAGAAACCAAATTAGTTCATTTTTTGTACATTAACCTTTTTCTCTCTTCTTGTCACTTTATTTATTTTTTCTCTTATGAGCACTTACACCTCTTTTTTAGAATCTTATACATCTCTTACATTCAGAAATATTTTTGTGTTTCTTTTGAAAGGCAACTTGTGCCACTTTATGACATGATGGTCATTCTGATATTACTTATTGGTGTTCCAGAGGTCTTGAAGCAGGTGTGGGACCTATCTGATCGAGATAATGACAGCATGCTTTCTTTGAGAGAGTTTTGTACTGCACTTTATTTAATGGAACGCTATAGAGAAGGCCGCCCTCTTCCTTCTGTGCTCCCAAGTACCATCATATCTGATGAAACTCTATTGCCCACCCCAGGTCATCCTCCAGCTTCATACGGAAATGTAGCTTGGAGGCCTGCTCATGGTATTCTTTCCCTATTGTGTCATATTTATTCTGTATTTTGCTTTTCCATGTTTTCTTCATGGATCATCTCCTTTTACGAAAACATCTGCAATAGGTTTCCAGCAACCACAAGCTAGTAGTGCTCCGCGGCCACCTTTACCTTCTGCTAGGGGAAGACCACCAAGGCCAGGGCCAGTTCCTCAGACTGATGCACAGCCGCTGCCCACTCAGCAAAAGTCCAAGGTTCCAGTTCTGGAAAAGAACCTTGTAGATCAACTTAGCCAAGAGGAGCAAGATGCTCTTAACTTAAAGTTCAAAGAGGCAACAGAAGCAAATAAAAAGGCATTTCCTCTTTTTCTCCGTTACTTGCTATGTTCAAGTGGCTAATATGGAATTTATTGAAACGCCCACCCCCAACCCTTTCCCATTTTTGATTCATTTGTATTTAATTGCCTTGAAATTTCTTTATATTTTAATTCTTTTTTCCTCAATCAATGCTATAAATGTGATCTGAGGTTTAGGGCTGTCCTGCACTTAGTTGGTTAGTACATCTCTTATTGTTAACTATTCTTGAGAGGTGGCTGAAGTAACTCTGTCTAGGAAATTTCTTGTGAAATGTGATACAGTATAAACTGTTCTAATTTAATTTCTTCTTTTGAGGCTCTATTTTCTCCGAAATGCCTGGTATTATCTTCTCTAGAAATTTTTTCAAGTCAGCCTCAATTTTTTTTCCCTTCTTTTGAAGGTCGAAGAGCTGGAAAAGGAGATACAAGATTCAAGAGCAAAGACTGAATTCTTCCGTGCTAAGATGCAGGAACTTGTGAGTATGCTCCTTTTGTCTGTACATCTTTCAACTATAGTTGACCTCTTTGGGATTACACAAACCCTAATCTACTAGAATGCTAGTTTGGTAAAGACTTAAGAATGCCTTAGGCGGGAATCATCTTTGAACTATATTTTTGCTAAATGCATATGTTTCTTTTTGGTGTATTTGATGTTGCATCTTCAGACTACTGATTTGTTGCCCTTTTGTTGCCACTTGGAAATAGATTTTATATAAAAGCAGATGTGACAATCGACTTAATGAGATTACTGAAAGAGCCTCTGCTGACAAACGAGAGGTACTGTGCTTTTTATTTTCAGTGTTCCATAACTCAATTCTTTTCCATGCGGTTTTTTTGTTATTGGGTGGTTGAATTATTCTGTATTCCAGGTTGAAGCGTTGTCAAAGAAGTATGAAGAGAAATATAGGTTGTCTGGAGATGTAGCCTCTAGGTTAACCATTGAGGAGTCCACGTTTCGTGATATTCAGGTATTTAGGAATTTCCTATGCTTTGAGTAATAGCTAATGGTTGATTGGCTTGATAGCCATGCTTGAGTTTCCTCGTGCTGATAATTTTCATGTGCTTTGTTTCTATTTGAAGTTTCTGATAGATTGACTTCAATCACTTGCAGGAGAAAAAAATGGAATTGTATCAGGCAATTGTCAAATTAGAACAAGGAGACAACAAGGATGGTGCTCTCCAGGTATTATCTAATTGTAATTAACTAGAGTTGGTCATGGAAACTGAAACTTGTATGTAAGAGCATGGTTTCTGTTGGCTTGTGCAGGATCGCGCTAATCATATACAATCAAGTCTGGAGGAATTAGTGAAGTCTGTTAATGAGCGTTGCAAACAATATGGATTACGTGCTAAACCGACTTCACTTGTTGAGCTTCCATTTGGTATTATTTCCTCTTCATATATGTTTGTTATTTTATTATATGATGTCTGGGCTTATTTGGTTGAGCAATGTACTTCCTGGATATTCTATGATGTTCCTGCCAAGGGACTTCTTTGTCAGAAATTATATCTGCAGTACCAGTACCTCCTTTTCCCTATCTTTTGGAGATGAACACTAGAAATGATGGTATTTTGTCCAAATTGGGATGATTCCTGTAGATGATAAGGTATGGCCACAGAGGATGCAAATTGAGGGGATGCGTATGTTAGAAAGATGGAGCAAATTGTTGCGAAGGGTAAAAGGCTGAAGTGGATATAAAAAAGAACAAAGTTAGAAAGGTTGAATGCATATCGAGGGATTCAAATGTTAAGATTGATGTATAGGAAAACTAGGAAGGACTATAATAGAAATGAGGATATTTGTCTTCAAGTTAGAATGATTCCTGTAGAAGATAAGGCATGGCCACATAGACTGCATAGCTTAGAAGGATGGAGAAAACTGACAATGAACAGGGTAAAAGGCTGAACTGGAATTGATAAATAAATACATAAAAGACATGGTTGGAGGTTAATAATGATATGAATAGACCTTGAAGACACTGTGGTGGTCGATTAGAATGATTTATGGAGGAGGAATCGTGTACTCAAATGTAAAAATTTCTATGTCTTGGTTCTTTTAGCCGATCCCAACTATATTGGGAATAATTCTTTTTGGTTTAGTTTGTGGTTTGTTCTGTTCTGTTTATTCTACCATTCTTAATCTCCTCAATAAGTATTATGTGATACAAATATAATCATGTCACTTTTTATTTGCCTTTTAATTTGCATTGAGCTGAATATGCTTGCAAGTCCCCCTTTTTTCCTTTTTCATATTGTAAATTTAAGATATCTAGAGAGCTTTAGTTGATTTTGGTTTCTAAATCAGGCCGTGTTTTTTTTTTTTTAAACAATTCATTATGCAACTAAACTCATGTTTATTTTTTATAAACATATACGTAAAAGATTTTTCACTTTATTGTCAACTTTTCTTAGGCTGGCAACCTGGAATCCAAGAAGGCACAGCTGATTGGGATGAAGATTGGGACAAGTTTGAAGATGAAGGTATGTGCCTGTAGGGCTTATCCTTTGATGTTCAACCTAGCGTTTGGTGAACCACATTCAAGAATGGATTTGGCATACCCTTTACATAAAATTTGATATGGTGCTTTCTTCTGAATATGGCGTATACTATTCTGATGAATCATACTTCTTCTAGGATTCACGTTTGTAAAGGAGCTCACACTTGATGTGCAAACTGTCATAGCCCCTCCAAAACCAAAGTCTTCATTAGTAAAAAAAGAGACAGCTGCTGATGCTAACTCAGATAAGGTTCCAGATACAAGTGAAAGGATACCTGAGAAAGACTTTGCAGTTGACCACAGTGAGGATGGCCTGGCAAAAAGTTCGTCTGGAAATCCAGCTGTTACAACAGATACGCTATCTCAAGAATTCCAGGATTCCCATGTGACGAGTAGTGGTGGTGAAGGTTCGCCCCATGCTCAGAAGGCGAGTGATCCTTATGAATCTCCCCGTGCCAAGAAAACTGGTGATAATGATAGCTTAGCTCTCGCTAAAGAGTCTAGCAGGTATGTTGTTTAGTTTGCAATATTATGTAGTTCTCCAGCAACTATTCCTCTTGCATCTAATTTCTGCAAGCAGTGAACCTACACATGGTTGTGCAGTAGGGATTTGTTTCCTTTTTCCTTTTTTCTTTCTTAAGTCTTTGATGTTGAGCTTAAGGTGTCTTGACTGACTGGTGATTTACGTCTACAGTGATCAGGGTGGTGCCGAATCTTTATTTTCTGAGGACAAGGGTTTTGATGAACCTAGCTGGGGAAAATTTGATTCTCAGCATACAGATCCAATTTGGGGCTTTGACAGTGAACGTGGCACGGTAAGCAGATTTTTTGTCTTTCAGCACTCATTCAGATTAAACTACATGTTGTTTTTCTCTCTCAAGTCAAACCAAGAGAATGAAACCTATTTTCTCTATTTGGCTTGGGTTTTCTTGGTCATTTATTTGTTTCAGTTCTACTGCCAATGAAAAAGAATTATGTTTCAGTTATGATGATTTTTTCTTTTTTTGGTTTTTTGGTTTTTTGGCCGAGGCTGAGTAGTGCCAACATTTTCTAGTTTAATATCTCAGGACCATTTAGTGTCAAATTAGTTTATCAAAGGAAACCATGTATTGTTTTCTCTCTTGGATGCCAGTTTCTTTTGCTTGTCTTGATTTCAATATTTTTCTTAATGGATGTTTGTTTCTTGATGCTCCTTTGGGTAACTTGGATTTGAAAATTTTGGATTTCATTTATTCTGTATATGTTAATAATGAAATGCCTATACTATAGGCAAATTAGTTGAGATTCAATCTAATATATATTAAAAAAGTATAAAAAACATGGATTTGCCAAATCCAAAAATATTTTAAGGATTTCAAATTCATTCCAACTTTTAAAGTCCTAATTCCCAAACACTACCTGAAAAAATTGATTTGTCAGAATTTTATTGAGAATCACAAATTGGTCTAAAGAGAACTTTTCTTGCAGGAGATGAATACTGAGAGGCATGATGATAACTCTATATTTGGTCTTGGCGGCTTCAACATAAAGCCCATAAAAACGCAGTCCTCACAGTCTGAAAATTTATTCCCAGGGAAAGGTCCATTGTTTGCAGATTCTGTTCCAAGCACCCCTGCCTACGCAGGTGACATGTTCCAGGGGAAGAGCTCATCAGTTTTTGGGGAATCTGTTCCAAGCACCCCTGCTTATGCAGATAACATGTTCCAGGGGAAGGGCTCATCTCTTTTTGCAGATTCTGTTCCAAGCACTCCGGCCTATGCAGATAGCATGTTTAAGGGGAAGAGTTCGTCCTTGTTTGCAGATTCTGTTCCAAGCACTCCTGCCTATGCAGATAACTTGTTTAAGGGTCAGGGTTCATCCATATTTGGAGATTCTGTTCCAAGCACTCCTGCCTATGCAGATAACTTGTTCAAGGGGAAGGGTTCGTCCGTATTTGCAGATTCTATTCCAAGCACTCCTGCCTATGCAGATAACATGTTCAAGGGGAAGAGCTCATCTATTTTTGCAGATTCTGTTCCAAGCACCCCTGCTTATCATTATGGGAGCTCCCAACAGGGTTTTGGTGAAGGATCAGATGGTTACTCGTTTGACAGCTTCTCTAGGTCTGATTCATTCAATATGCAAGATGGTGGATTGTTTCAATCCCGCACCTTTGACAGGTTTGATTCCATGTGCAGCTCAACAGACTTTGATCAGGGTTATGGGTTCCCCCCATTAAGGTTTGATTCATTTAATGCAAGTGATCAACCTGAGAGTGGGCTAAACAAATCTCCAAGACATTCGCTAACGAGGTTTGATTCTATGCGAAGCACTACAGGGTTTGATCATGGTCACGAGTTCTCATCATTCGATGATGCTGATCCATTTGGGTCTACGGGGCCATTTAGGACATCACTGGAGAGTCAGACACCAAGGAGAGATGCCAATAAATGGAGTGCGTTTTAGATATAAAAGTATATAATATAATATAAATTGGATTAAATGGACTAATGGGGTTGTGGTTATCATGTTAAGCCTTGTAGGTGAAGAAGATTTTGGTCATTTGTGTGGCGGCTTTGATTCTTTTATTAGCATAAATAGCGACTGATAATGGAGTGGTTGTGGCAGTGTCTTTATTGTTTTTTTTTTCTTTTCTGCAACTTTATACCGTTGTTCGTTTTGTCTTTTATTTGAACTGGTGGTTTCTAGTTGTAGAAGCTTCAATCATCCTTGTTCATGGATAGGTATGGACTCACGACATGTTTCAAAATAGTTGGTAATAATCATTGTACGCGGTATCGAACGTAAAATTTGTATAAACTCATTTCCCATGCACTACGTTTTTTTGTTATGGTTTCTGGTTTTCTTTTTTAGTATATATTTATATTAGCTGAATGTTTGTCTTCCTGATGGCATGGAGTAGAGGATGATTTTGAGCTAATGGTGTTAAGGTTTGATAGCACAAAAGATCTCATGTGGCCTACACTTGGTGGCAATTTTCCTTTTTTTAATATTACCTTGGGGATTTGAAAGTTGATCAACTGATTGATCTTTGGTTGTTCTACAACAATCTACGTACAGTAGTAGTAATAAACATAGCCAAAACAAAAACAAAAACAAAACAAAACAAAGTTTCTTCACCACAAGCACAGGTAATAAATAAGGAATCCCGCAATTCCAAATTTTCCGTACAGCAAAAGAAGAAAAAAGAGGGCCATGCACAAGCCCAACACTTTTCCAAACTCTTTGTATCTTTTTACTGACTACAATTGCCCTATTCCTTCAAGACAATAAACACAGCCAAAGCAACCATATCAATCATCAACTCAGCAACACTGTCCGCATCCCATCTTTTACAGGCCATCTGTGCCACGATGGGGTATTATATATTTCAAAGGTGAAAACAATTCTTGGAGTTTTCTTTCAAAAAAAGTCATCTCATGAGAGAAAAGTAACTTTTTGTCTTCAGTCCACCCTAGAGTAATCAATGTGGAATGATTTCAAGACCTTACTCACAGAACCCCCAATGCTCAGTCGTATTAACGTTTCTTGGAAATAAATTGAATTTGCATATCGAAAAGAAAATCTAGCTCTCCCTCCAAACATTTCTCCTATAAACACCACAACACAGAATTACAAGGACTAATATGCGGCGCTGACAACATTCCATCCTCCCTTCCTCATGCATGTGAAAAAACTTCTAACTGATCCCATCTGTCTTCATTTAATTGAATATCTCCACACCACGATCGAACATGGCACACTCACAGATTATTATTATTATATTGTAACTGTCAGCATTTGGGAGGCAGCTTTGCTCCACTTTCACCTTAGCTATTCGATAATAACCCTTCTCAAACAAACACCTCCCTTGCTCTCAACTTTCTCTACAAGGCTTCAGCTAATGACACCAGCATTGCAGAGAATTTTTATAAAGCATGAATCAAAGCGTCATAGGCCAGAGTGTATGGTTTTACACTACAGCGCTAGATTTGGTGACTTCCAAAAGTTTAAAAACATAGGCAAACAATAAAAGCCCTAGCCAAATCATCATCTTCCTTAACAAGAGGGTGCAGCATCGAATAGAAAATTATTTAAGAACATGGGTATTTTTGGAGCAGTTGTAAAAGGATTGAGAGTGGGTGAAATTTAGGAGCTTTCAAGGCTACTGGAAGGTTGCTTGGGCTGATTTCTGGTCTGGTCTAGTATTAAAAAGTGAAATTGCTCATGAACATAAGGATGCAAGTCTTGAAAGAAGCGATTTTACATTAAGTTTGGCTTCTATGGTTGACAACGCTGAAACTCTCCAACTCAAGTTTAATGTAACCATACGACTCCAATTTTATATTTTTCTCATCATACATACAAGCCGTCGTATCCCAAAACTTTAGAAATGTCTAATGCATACATATATCTGACATTTACACCAAATTCGAGTAGCCTAGCTTAGGAATACGGACATGTAATGATCAAAGTATAATGCAACCATAATAGTAGGACTAGGAGTATAAAATTTTACTTGAAAATTTTGGATATTGAAAACAACAATTGAGAAGTGATGCAGTGAATTAATATAATGTTTGAAAGTTGCAGAAATTCGTCCAACAAAAACGTTTCAAGGTTTTTCAACACAGACAATATGTCGAACAGCTAAGATGCATCAAATCCAAAAGCTAAGAAGAACATTACCATTTTTTTTAGATTGAAGAGTAAATGAAGAATCTAATCCAAGTCCTTCACCACCTTAATCCCCATGGTACTAGCAGTCCCAATAATGGACTTACAAATACTCTCCAGGGACATGTACTGACAATATGGATCGGATTGCTTAATCTTGGCAATCTCGTAAATATGTCTGACGGACAAAGTGGTGGCGACCACGTGGCCAGGCCGGCTGCTTCCGGACTCGATACCCGCTGCCTTCTTCAAGTACCAGGTGACGGATGGAGATTTGACAGTGAACTCAAAGGTGTTGTCTTTGAAGGCGGTGATAGTGACAGACATGGGGGTGTCGGGCTTGTACTTTTGGGTTCGGGCGTTGAAGTCCTTGCAGAAGGCCATTAGATTAAGTCGATACTGACCCAGGGCTGGACCTACTGGGGGTGCGGGTCGTGCTCCTCCAGCCGGTACAGTCAGCCTGATGGTGGCCGCCACTGGACGGCGGGTTAGGATTTCTTTCAGGGTCGACATGCCTCTCTTTGATTTTGCTTACCCTACTGTTTTTTTCTATTTCCAAACGATGTTGGGCTTGGAAAATTTACATAAATGGGTGCAAATAGTAAATGGCAAATTGGAAGGTATTATTTTTACTTTTGGTTAATTACTTTGATTCCAAATTTTAAAACCATCTAATTGAGTGCTCTTGGTATCATATTATATCAATCGAGTCCTTTTATTTGCTTATGATATTAAATAGATAAATCAAATTTTAAACATCCAAATATTAAAATTTAGGACTATTTCTTTCTTTGTAATAGTTATAATAACTAAGCCATATATATTCAATATTTGATCCAAATGTTATATTCGAGCTAGCATTTAATGTCTAAGTACTTGATTGATACGATATTATTACTTTAAGGACTTAATTATAACATTTGAAGTATAATTTAGACTATAATTTAGGGGTGTTTTGATGCAATTAACCAAAAAAGGAATAGGTAAGTGATTGGGCTGGGCTGGGTTGGGCAATTATTAGGTTTTAAATGGCAGAAAAAGAACTGAAGAAGAAGGCGTTCACTCGGTTTTGTTTAATTTTTCAATAATTTATATCTTTAGCTAGTAATTTGATTCTTTGCTGCCTCCACACTCCCACTTCAAGTTTAAAGATAAGGGCTAAGCGTTTGGAGGCAGAAATCTTCAGCAAAGAAGAGAAGAGAAAATGTTGAAGAGCAACACGTTCAGCAGGAAGACCAAGGCCGGCAGAATTAAGAAGGTTGCGATTCCTCTCCTCCTTTTTGTTTTAATTTATTACATATAAAAATGGAAAAGATTTTGAATCCCTAACTAAGTAACAGAGGTATTTACTTTAGTTTATAATGATGATAATGGAATGTATTTGAATTGCTTGTGGCATGGGGATGGGGATGGGACAGGAAGTTAGAGAAATATATCTGAGAGACGACATTTACTGTGGAGCTGCGGCTTGCAAAACGTGTGACAGTTCCACGTCACGTGCTCCTTTGGATGTTGCTTCTCCCCTTCTCATTCTTGATACCAATGTCCTTCTTCATCAGGTTTTTTTCTTTTTCTCTTTTGGCTTCAATATAATTATACTGAATTCTTTCATTGTGTTCTCAAATTTTAACGTTTCATTTTCATTATTACTATTACTATTATTAATATATGTTATAAGATCGACTTGCTTGAGAACTCTGCCATCGACAATGCGGTGCTGCTATCTGTGGTGCTGGATGAAGTTAAGAATAAGAACATGGCCGTTTACAATAGACTTAGAGCTCTTTCCACCAATCCTCTCCGCAAGTTCTATGTTTTCAGTAACCAGTTCCATAAGTTGGTTTTCTCATTCCTCGCCATTCATTTCCTATCAAATTCTCTACTTTTCACTCACAGCTGCAAATAAAATGATTTTATTTTCAGCCTCTTATCCAGTGTTTTCTTTCTTTTTCTTAACAGAGACACATTTGTAAAGCGCATGGATGGTGAAACTCCAAATGATTACAATGACAGAGGTTAGATTTGCACTTTAATATCTCTCTAAGCATTTGCTTCTGAAATTCAGCTTGTTTACTACGTCCTGTTGTTCTTCAGCAATTCGGGTGGCTACTCAATGGTATCAAACTCATCTTGGTACTGCAGCAACAGTTTTACTTATAACCAATGACAGAGACAATAAGAGGAGGGCTGGCGAAGAGGGCATTTCTGCTGACACAAGTATGCACACTCTACTTGCTTAGGAACTTCTATCAACTTGATATTTTATATATTGGCTTACCAGTTACCACTAATTATTTAATACCACCTCTATTTGCAAATTATTAGGATTATTCATGTGGTATGCTAACCGTTCAATGGCCAACTTGTTTCAGTTCAGTCCTATGTAAAATCATTGGGCCAACCGGAGTTGCTTGACCTGCTTGTTCAACCTGCATCCGAATCTGAAGATACTGTCATGGTAGAAATTGAAGATTTGAGACCTTCCAAGAGACAAGTTGTTTATCAAGAAGTATGTTTGCCAATGCTGTTTGCCATTGTTAATTGTAAACAATGAATTTGGTTAAGATTTGTTCACATGAAACAAATTGGTTCTCTAAGGCTTAATCTTTTCTTTGTTTAGCATAAACCCATGTCTGAGATTACGTCGGGCTTGCATCGTGGAATATACCATCAAGGAAAGCTTCGTGTTAATCGCTACAATCCATTTCAAGCATATGTTGGAAGTGAGAGCATAGGTGATGAAATAATTATATATGGACGTCAAAACATGAACAGAGCTTTTGATGGTGATATAGTAGCTGTGGAACTTCTGCGCCAAGATCAGTGGCATGAGGAGAAGAACTTATCCATCGCGGATGAAGGTATTAAGGTTTTTATGTTTTCTGGGTTCATTGGAAACGTTTAATGCTTTTTCATGTTTATAAGTGATTATGAGTATGCTGCCTGTACACATTAATGTTGTAAAAGGGTGCTTACATGTTTGCATTTTAAGCACGATGCTTGGTATCTTTATTGGTTCTTCCATAAATAAATACTTTTATCATGGTCTCCCTTGCATAAGGGTACAAAATACTAAACATACTGCTATCTCTTTCACATGCATCTAGTTTCTTAGTATTTTCTCTCTTCCCTCTCAGAGGATGAGGAAGAAGATGATGTTCATTTAGCTCCAAGCAGTGCTGATGATGCCCCTAGAACTACGAATCTGGTATCAGATTCTGCCACTGATATGAACTCCACTCCATCACGGCCATCAGGCCGTGTTGTTGGTATTATAAAGAGGAACTGGCACTCGTAAGTTATCTTGCTACCATAATTAACATAATGCACTTAATATCTGTTTTTTCTGGTTTTTTTTTTGCTGGTGCATACCTCGTAACTGCTTCAACCGGGTGAGGGCCCAGTTATGAACTAAATAAGTATGATTGTAACTTGTTTTCTTTCTCCTAGTTCAGCCTGTTCTAGTTTTAATTTTGTGTATTTCTATCAGTTTGTTCAAGTTTTATCTTTAGTGAAGTTGTCTCAACTAATTGAATTTGAGAGGTATTCTTCATATATCCTATTGTGTGGTCATGTGGTAAACTTTTAATCTTTGTGGGTTCAGTGTCTTCACTGCTTTTTGAATCAAACATGTTCTTAAGATTTGTTCTTCATTTTTCCCTGCAGAATGATGTTGATTATTTCTTGTTATTTTGCTTATAGTCTAAATGATCACTTGCAGTTATTGTGGGTCTTTGGAACCAATGTCTATGCCTGCTGGGACTGGAAGCTTTACATCTGCCCTATTTGTCTCCAAAGATCGTAGAATTCCTAAGATTCGGATCCAAACCCGGCAGCTTGAAAATCTTTTGGATAAGAGGATAATTGTGGCAGTTGATTCTTGGGACCGTCAGTCTCGGTATCCTTCTGGTCATTATGTACGAGTCATTGGAGAAATAGGTGATAGAGACACCGAGAGTGAGGTCTGTGATAATAGCTTCTTCATCTCTCTCTCTCTCTCTATATATTATATATGTCTTGGTGGTAATTAGCTTAGTAATACTTGTATATTGTGTTGCAGGTGGTGTTGATCGAGAATGACATAAACTCAAGGCCCTTTTCTTCCCAAGTTTTGGCTTGCCTGCCACCATTACCATGGTCTGTGTCTAGTGAAGATGTGGCAAATTCAATCCGGCAGGATTTACGATCTTTGCGTGTCTTTAGCGTGGATCCACCTAGTGCGTATTCTTAGTGGACTGTAGTGAATTATGTGTTTTGCAAATGCCATACAGATAGACATGCCTCTTGCTTCTGCAGGTTGCAAGGACATTGATGATGCACTACACTGTACAGCTCTTCCTAATGGGAACTATGAAGTTGGAGTTCGTATCCTATATACTGTCTATTTATTCTTTTTTATAAAATCAGACTTGTATTTTATGTGATGGGATGAATGGAGTTGACACTGATATGCATCTTTTACAATTTACCTTTTATAAAACTTTAGGGTTTGTTGGAAGGATTTTTATTCCATTTTTCCAAATAAAAATATATACACAAAAGATTATCAAGTGCTCTGAAATCTATTTCTTCTTATGTAAGAATACGTGCTTTTTACCGCTGTAGTATGTTCTTTTTTTTTAAAAATGAAATTCCTCTGTTGAGCCCTTTTCTACCTCTATGATGCATTTCCATATGAAGGTATAAAGATGATAACAGATTTGCAACAATTATATTTTCCTCATAAAAAGGCTTTTATGTATTTAAAGTCTCTTCATGTGGTTAGATGTTCTTTAATAATATCTGATCAGACATTGCTGATGTAACAAATTTTGTTCACCCGGGCACCCCGCTGGATGGTGAAGCTTCCCAGAGGGGCACATCTGTCTACCTTGTTGAGCGCCGGATTGACATGCTTCCTAAACCTTTGACAGAAGGTCATTCTTGTATTTCTTTTTCCCCTTCCCAATAAGTTTTAGTCTTGTATATGGTCATAAAAAGGTTTTGTTGGATTCTATACTTGGTTTTTTAATTGTTTTTCTGATATTAAAGTACTAATGGTCATTATTTGCAGATATATGTTCACTTAGGGCTGATGTAGAAAGGCTAGCCTTTTCAGTTATTTGGGTATGTGCTACTAAATTATTCAAATAATTTTAAGGCTAGGTTCTAGTATTCTTTTTAAATAAATAAAAACTTACTTCCACCTGAATTCCAGGAAATGACGCCTGATGCAGAGATTATCTCAACTAGATTCACAAAAAGTGTTATCAAATCTTGTGGTGCTTTGTCTTATGTTGAAGCCCAGGCTAGGATGGATGATAGGTGCTTTAATGTAGCCCTTTGACTAAGTGTTTAAAGATCAGCTCATTTTAATTTATTGCACCCTTATCTAATTTATGGAGCTACATTTTTTTCTTGTTCAGTTATTGTGTGGCTTCCCTCTTAAGCTAGATTTCTTTAGTTGGGTTAATTTTGGAGACAAAAGGATCATTCCCTTTAGGGTGTTAAGTTTGGATCTTACAAGATGTTAGTTTACATATTTGCTAGAGAGCTTCTATTATTTTGCTTCTAATAGGGAGCATGCTGGTTTTTAGGGTTTTGTCTATGTTAAAGGTTGATAGTTGTGTGAGTTTCTCAACTGTTAGTTGCTATTATCATTTCTATGGTTGTTTTGGTAGAAGTATGATTTCTTATCCACCTAGTTTTAACTTATTTCCTTAGTCCGTCAAATACTCCAAGCAAAAGAACATTTGCCATTTCCTTTCTTGCTCAGTTGGTCCAAAAAAAAAAATGTGAATACAATCTTGGAAATTTTCATTTTAGCACATTCATGTATTTCTTTCTATTTCTTGAGTTGTGGCTGGTGTCTGAGCATTCTGATTGCTTTTGTACTTTTGCAGTCGACTGATGGACCCATTAACTACAGATTTGAGAAATATGAATGCATTGGCTAAGGTCTGATATCAAAGAGGCTGCTTCTGCTCTTAATCGCAATATAGTGGGGTTAATTAGCCTTCAATTTAATTTTCTCCATGTTTACTGTCACATGTGAAACTGCAGATAATGAGGCAGAGACGTATCGATAGAGGAGCCTTAACTCTTGCTTCTGCCGAAGTCAAATTTCAAATTGATACTGAGACTCATGATCCTCTTGACATTGGTTTGTTGCCTAATGCCATTTGTTTTACTCTTAATATGGAACACGAATCAAGATATTTTAACATCAATTAGAAGAAAAAATCAGTCCATCCAAAAAATGATCTTTTTTGTCTGTCTGTCAGCAACCATGAGTTGTTGCAGTGAGACAATGGAATTGTATCATGATGTTAATTATTGCTCTTGACCCAATTTTTCAACATGATAACATACCCTAGATCTTTTTTAAAAAATTATTAAGGTCTTCCTGTAGTTGGCTATGTTTGAGGTGCTAAAGGTAGTAACTAGACATGAACATGGAATCTAATATTTCATTTTTGGTTCATTATGATTTTATAGTTTCTCATAAAAACAAACAAAAAGGTGATCTCAAAAATTGCTGCAAGCAGAATATGTTCTGCAGACTATGATGTCATGTTTTAGGAACCATATTTTAGAACTTTTTCTGTGTAAACCTTTTTTGTTTAATAAAAGGTTTGCATAACGCTGGTTTTCTTCTACTAGTTCACTGTTTCTGTCCTTTCAATTCCTATGCATTTGGCCTTTTCTTCATTTGTCCAATGGTGACCAGTAGTAATTAAAAATTATGATCAAGACAATACTAATTAAATTAAATAGTTTTTGAGATCCCAAAATCCAGAAAGAATGTTTTTCATTTTTGGTCATGCCTCAATTTTTGTCTGATATCTGAGTTAATCATTCAGGCATGTATCAGATTCGAGAAGCAAACCAAATGGTTGAGGAATTCATGCTTGCTGCCAATGTTTCAGTTGCCAAACAAATCCGTGATTGTTTTCCTTCTTGTTCGCTACTAAGGTAAACTTGTTTTTACTGTAATTCTTTGCTATAATGTTCTTGTGGGACTTACATTTCTATTGTACCTCTTCTTTCATTCACCGTCTAGTTCTGGTTTGTGCTTCATGATTTAACCATAAGGTTTATCCCTTCAAAAAAATTATTTTATTTTTGTAAATGCCAGCAGAAATCCCAACCAGTATATGATCCTGCGTAAATTTATATCACTGGAATTATTTATCATAAGATAAATAAGATTGCATGTTAGTATTTTTAATGTGAACCACTTGGTCCAAGATGGTGTTTAATCATAAAATTAGCATTAGCGGATGATAATTGTCACTATTATACATCATGTAATCTCTTAAACAATCCAGATTATCAATGGAAAATTCCAGTGTAGTGGCTATTTCTTTGACATTGACACTGCTGTTGTCTGACACTCGGCCTTGCCTCCCTGACATTAATTTTTGGTTCAGGCGGCATCCAACTCCCACCAGAGAAATGCTTGAACCTTTGTTGTGCACTGCTGCTGCCATTGGACTCGAATTGGATGTTTCATCATCAAAGGCATTGGCTGATTCCCTTGACCGTGCTGTGGTATGGTTCCTATTCATTATATATTTGTCTGACAGTTCAGCTGACTTACCACCTCAGATGATTCCTTTTCTTGACATTTCTTCATCCAACTTCTTGCTTGTCTGGCTTCTTTTCTTTTTTTCCCATTTTTGCTACTTGGGACATGTTCATGTATTTGTTTGGCCTCTCTCTTTCATAGTTGATTCTTACATCTGAGAAAAATTGCCTTGCAGCGTGATGATCCTTACTTTAATAAGTTGATTCGGATACTGGCAACTAGGTGTATGACACAGGTAAAGTTAGCTAGGAAATTTTTTCAATCTCCAGATGATTTTGACCTACGCACTTTTTAACTTGGTACTAATTTGCCTTGGTTTCAAATTAGGCTGTTTATTTTTGTAGTGGGGATCTCAGCCCCTCAGAATATCATCATTATGGCCTTGCTGCGCCCCTATATACTCATTTCACTTCTCCTATTAGGAGATATGCAGGTTTGTGAACAAAAATTTCTTTGTTACTTTACCTTTTCTTGCTGATGTATACTTGATGATACTATTGATCAAGTATGGAACCTTCCTTGCAGATGTGATTGTGCACAGGTTGCTTGCTGCATCTCTAGGGATCGATAAGCTTCCACCAGTTTTCCAGGACAGATCTCAACTAACTAGCATTGCTGATAGTAAGTTTTTTTTTCCTTTCATACTGTTTTTGAGGCTCCCATGGATTTGGGTAACAAACTTCACATACCCATGATATCCATTCTCAGCTTCCTATGCATTTTACCTGTTTCAGATCTGAATTATCGACATAGGAATGCCCAAATGGCAAGCAGGGCCTCTGTTGAGCTCCATACTCTCATTTACTTCAGAAAACGGTAACTGCCTTGGCCTCTCCCATGGAATTGAAACTGCCTTCTATAGAGCATAATGAATAATTGCTCATGTTTTGAATTTATTTTTTTATCTTATGCTGCAGGCCCACTGACACAGAAGCCAGAATAGTGAAGATAAGGTCCAACGGGTTCATTGTGTTTGTGCCCAAGTATGAACTTAGATCCTTTATGCTGGATTATCTGTATATGTTCCTCGTGTCTTTCTTTTTCTATCTGCTGTGTCTAGGCGAGAAAAGATAATGTTTTGGCATTTGTGTTTGTTGGGTAGAGAAAAATGTAACATGAGTGTATGTTATATAAAACGAACAGATATGGAATAGAAGGCCCGGTGTACTTGACAGGCAGAGGAGAGAAGGGAAGCGGGGAGTGGCATGTGGACGAGCAGCAGCAGAAGATTGTAAAGATGGACAATAGTAATAGTAATATCCTTTCCTACAGTGTACTGCAATCAGTGAGGATCCACATGGAGGTTGTGGAACCCCAACCCAACCGCCCTAAACTGCAGCTTACTCTTATTACCTAGAAGTAGAAGATAACATCAACATGCACAAAGGAGGAGCTTTTATTAGGTCATATAGAGTGTTGTATTATTATATAAGATGCAAATGGAATGAATCTTGTTGTGGTAATTATAGTAACTGGCCTTTGGTTTGGGTTAACTGATGTTGGATTGACACAAGAAACATTTTTGTTCATGGAGTGAGTGTTCCTATTTCTATATGTTATTTTTGCAATAACAAAAAGAATGTATAAATAAACTAACACAACTTGTTATTACTGCTAGATAGTAGAAAAATGCATTGGGAGGGCGACAAAAAAGTAGAACTAACCAGGTGGATGTGCATTTTGATTATTTTATGCGTTGATGCATCGAACATGTGGGACCCAGGAAACTGCAATGAAATAAATGTCCTAAACTGACCTTAATCAACGCCCATAAAATACATCTCCCCACGCCCATAAAATACATCTCCCCACCCACCCCCCGCCCTTTTCTTTCATTGGTTTTGATTTCACATGATTCGTGAATGTGGGTCACATGGCATTGGCAGAGAACCCCCCTTCTAACGTTCTACCATCATCATACCATGTCATCTCTCACCTATCGCAATTTACAGAAAAGCCCATTTCCCCGTTTCCAATCTCAAATTGCAGCAAGAAATGCAACGCAAAGTGTATATATATTTTTTTCTTTTAAAAAAAAAATAAGGGTAGAGATAGATAAAATAACAGTTAAGAGAATGAATAGGAAAAATAAATTTTTATTTTTTTATTTGTAATTTAGTGGACTCAGATAATAAGATGATTGATATATTATTAGCAAGTAAAAATGGTAATAGTGAGGATAATGATGGAGTGAGTATGCATGCATGATGATGGATGAAGCATAGAGGTGAAGACCAAAGAGGGAAGGATGTAGTGTGTCCTTTTGTGGTGCTTCCATTGTATGAAGTAAGAAATGAAGTCAAATTAATAGGCAGGCAGCCTCCTTAAGGCTCAAACTCATTGAGTGTCACCTCATCCCCCGGTCCGATTCCGATGTCTCCCCACATTTCCCTCCTTTGTCAGAAATCCAACACACACACACACTTTTAATTTAATAGAAATACTATTAATTTTTTCAAAAATAAAATTAAAAAAAAAAAAGAAGACGACGACGAGCATAGCAGAGCAGAGCAGGAGACAGACATCTGTAGCAGATCACACAACACCGCCCTCGCCTCCTCCCCTACCTTTCACTTTGAACCCATTTCCCATCTACATTACCATCCCCCATTTGGAGACCTCAGTCACTCGGATCTCCGCCCATGGCTGCAGCCCTCGAGTGCTGGTCCAGCCGAGCCACCACCGCCGATGACGACATGGTCGAGCAGGTTTTGATGCGCTCCAACGACAGATCCGAGGACACCTCCTCCTCCTCCTCCTCCTCTGCTTCTGCCAAACTTGAAGCCCCGTCCGCCAAGAACAAACGGTTCCAGAGGTTGAGCAGGAACGTCTCGGAGGCCATTGCCTCTCTCAAGAACTCTCTCAATCTCGACACTTCCTCCCCACGTGATCAGCTTCCTCCTCCCGTTCCTTCTGTCCCTTCATCTTCCTCCAAGGCCGACGTTTGCCGGAAAGTGGTCTGGGGTACCGTTGTACGGAACTTGACTCAGCTTTATCCTGGAAGCCAGTTGCCTGAGAAGCTTGTCTCCAATATCCGCAAGCATTATGATTCCTTGCCTCTCAGGTCCCCTTCCCTTCCCTTGCCTCTTCTTTCTTCCTACTCAGTTTAGGGTACTCTGAAAATTGCAACAACAATCAACAGGATCGTAAAAGCAGTTTCCTATCAGCATGGGTTTTTTCATTTTTGTTTTTCCTTGACTTTCAAACAGTGAAAGTTCGGGTTTCTTATAATTATTTTTACTATTATTATTTTCTTCAAATGTTTAAAGTGGCCTTGCCTTAGTTACTGCTGAAATGTTCTAGTTCTTCGTCCCCCCAATTATGCTTTTCTTTTTTGTAATTTTCTTTTGATTGGGTATTATGTTGACAGTTATGCACAGGCGGGATTTGATATGAAAGAAGTATTTCTACATATAAAATTGATAGAACAGGCATCAGGGGATGATCACCCTGCTATATTTATTCAGCAAACTTCTGATGATGAGGTACAAGGTTGCGTGTTTAAGCTCACATTTGCTTGTAATTCTTCCTTTTCTTGGTCTGCCATGTCTGGTGCTCTTGATTCTGCTTCCATCTGTTGCAAGAAGATACAGATATTTGAGAAGAAAGGGTTCACCCTTGGAATTATTCTCTTCTTGGTTCAATCCGCCCAAGACAAGTTTTTTAAATCCCATGTCGAGAGTGCCCTCAAATCTGCTCTTCGGAAGCCCAAGACGACCACTGTTAAACTACCATTTGGACTTTGTGGATGTCAGGAGGAGAGTACTAAAGGGAGAGATTTTGGGGAAATTGAAGAAGAACCAAGTGAGCAAACTCACAGAAATGGGATTGAAAATCCAAATGCCAGGATTCAGCTTCCAATGCCTCTGCCCTCTTCATCGTTTGTCGTATTGGTTGATGAATGGCAAACTATTCAATCAGGGGCAGACGAGATTGGGAAATGGCTATTGAACTCTGAAAGTCTTGAGTTTATTGATCAGATTGCACCCAACTCTTTTAAAGGCGTCTACAAGGGTAAACGTGTTGGAATCGAAAAGCTTAAAGGATGTGACAAGGGGAATTCTTATGAGTTTGAACTTCGAAAAGATCTCTTAGAGCTTATGACTTGTGGGCATAGGAACATTTTGCAATTCTATGGTGTTTGTGTCGATGAGAATAATGGTTTGTGCGTCGTGACAAAGTTGATGGAAGGTGGATCAGTCCATGATTTGATGCTGAAGAACAAGAAGCCTCAGATTAAGGAGATAATGAGGATTGCTGCTGATGTAGCAGAAGGAATCAAGTTTATGAATGATCATGGTGTTGCATACAAAGACCTTAACACACAGAGGATTCTACTAGATAAGCATGGTAATGCATGCTTGGCGGACATGGGTATAGTCACTGCTTGCAAGAGTGTTAGTGAAGCAATGGAGTATGAAACCGATGGCTACCGTTGGCTTGCTCCTGAGGTTTGCATCACCTTACTTTTCTTTGAATAAATGTCATTATGTGGTCATAACCTCATACCATCCCCTTCCCAAGTGCACAAATTCTATTTGCCAATGTTGGTCATAACTCATAACCATCATGCCCGGTCTACTTCATCAATCACATGGTCCAGCTATAGTAAACTAGTTCACCTAAACAGACCTATTCAACAGTTGATTTATCACTTATGCGGAATTCAGATTGATTTTTCTTGTTTTTATGTGATGTTCTTATGCTTTAGTGTATGTGGGTACAGCTGTTACTGTTAATCTTTGCTAAAAGAGCCTTTATGTCACCCATTGAGAGCATCATTGTTTGGGCATGCGTAACATGTCTTAATTATTGTTTTTGCTTTACACTTCAATATTGTGTTTACCTTTATTTATGCACTACTTTATTCTCAATTAACAAAGTATCAATACTGTTTAAGTGCCACATTTGCCAAATTGTCTGTGGAGCCTAATTGGAGCTTTAATTTTAGCATGATTACAGTCCTTTTCCTTACCTGAGGCCACTGTAATTATTACTTTGCCTAATTGATATTGATGTTGTGATTATCTTTAGAACAAAACTAGAGGAAATAAATTATGATTTATTCCATATATTTCAGTGACCATATAGTGATGCCATATTATATTGTTTGTATTTCTGACATGCATGGCACCTTACAGGAAGAGTTCTGTCAATGAAAATTTGTTCCAACTTTTAATCCGTGCAAATTGCGTCTCTTTACTGTTCTCAGATGTTTCACACTTATTTGGATACCAAATTTCCATAATTAATCTGTTTAGTGTTTATAGCGGTTGATAATTTGGCGTAAAATAACATGATAATAGAATTTAGAAGAGTTTCAATGCATTATGTCATGATTTGAGTGGCACGCACAATAATATGTTATATCTACATTATCTAATTTTCTTTTCATATTCCAGTTCTGTATAACTTACATTAGCTGATCATTTCTGGCCCTAACTTTTTTTGGATGCCAGATCATTGCTGGGGACCCAGAGAATGTTACGGAGACATGGATGAGTAATTCCTATAGTTTTGGGATGGTAATTTGGGAGATGGTGACAGGTGAGGCAGCCTATTCTGCATGTTCACCGGTGCAAGCAGCAGTAGGAATAGCTGCGTGTGGTCTAAGGCCTGATATCCCTAAGGACTGCCCGCAAATCCTCAAATCTCTGATGACCAAGTGCTGGAATAGTTGCCCGTCAAAGCGACCGCAATTTTCTGATATTTTATCTCTGTTGTTGCGGACCAGTTACAGGTAAAAGTTATACCTAAAAATAATTCATAAAATGTATCCATTCATGCTAAAATTCTGTTATAGGAGGCTTGGTATGATGTCTTGCTACAAAGCATGAATGTAGACTTAGAAGTTCCTACAGCGGAAATCTCATAGTTCTAGTTATATCTTGTTTGTTTCAAATCAACATTTTTCATTTGACAGCCAAGGAAGAAAATTAAAAAGGAAAAAAAGAACAGGTCATTACTGAATCCATGGAGTATTTATGGAGTTGTGAGTGGTGTTGGGAATATTTAAAAATAAAAATTTCCATGCATGTTTGATTTGGTGATATGTATGTTGGGGTTGCAAAAGGCTACAGGATTAATTGATTGAAAATGAGGAAAAGCAGGCAGAAAGGGAATCTTCTGTGCCTTTTTTTTTTTTTTTGGTGTGTGTCTAGAGTTATTGAGTGAAACAAGGAAAAATTGCATCTTAAGTTTCCATTTTGTCTTAGAGGTGGCTGGTTGGGGGGACCCAAAAGTTGTCATCTTGTCTTTTTGTCTCAGAAAGGTGAGAATCGTCGATCAAATACCATCCCATCCTTCCACCTAATAAGCGTAGAACTCCACTTGGGAATTGGCTATAGTTTGCCACATGTGCCAATGATTTCAGATGATTAAAGATAGCAATATAATAAAAAAGGATTTGCAAGTTGAAGCAATTCATTAACTCTGACAGGATGTTGAGGATCCTGTTGTTTACATCTCTTCAACTACTATCCTAAGTTGGACTTGAGAATGGTAGGACAGTTTGAGAAAGTAAGTAAAGCATGATTGCAAATGACTAAGAAATGGATGTTGACGAATTGCAGGGGTAGACATTTTCTTTGAGCATTAAAACCATCATGACCTAACCTTAAAACAGTAAACCTGACCTTTTTTTTTAATGGAGTTTGGGTTAACAAACGTCTCTGCAAATTCTATACATGATTCCAGGCAATTCGTTCCCGAAGTGAGCAATAGAGTTTTAATCATGGAACTTATAAAAATAGGATTTTTCTTCTTTGGGAAAGCTTCCAGTTCGTTAACAGCACTTGGCTGCGGACTAATAACTTGTTATTGACGCCTGATCTTAGCCTTTTAACTTGCAAGATGACCTCTAGTACATAGGCGATGTAGGATTATAGGTCCCCAAAAAAACCACGAGATGCAAGGTGGTGCATGTGGCTGGCAGAGTAAGAATATCTGATCCCTGGGCATAAGGATAACTACAAAATATTCAATCAAAAAACAAAGGTAGAGCACAGGAGAAAGATTAAGTATCCAACCAACAACATGGATAGGAATATGATGGAGATTGGAGTATTGTTACTGTTCATATAACATCTCATGGGAATAATAGCAGTATAATAACTTATTTGTTCTTCTACTTTTACAAAAAAGAGTTATTCTAGCTTTTATGTAATTTTTTGTCTCTTTCAGTCTTTAAATTTGTATTGTTTGTCAAATTACTTCGACGTAGATGGAGGTAATCCACGTAAACAATTAATTAATTTTTAAAATAAAAATATTATATATATTTTTAAATAATTTATATATATATTTAAATTTTTAAAATTTAATTGTTATCATTGACTTGGCAATTCAAATGTATATCATATTAGCAAAGTTAATAAAAATTATTATTGAAGTGATTTAACAAACAATATAAATTTAAAAATTAAAATTAAAATAATTCTTTTAAATTGAAAACCAAATAAATTATTATCTAACACCGACGTCACCAAATATAAGTTGAGGGGCTGGTTCCCCCAAAGTTTCTCTTCCTTCTTAATATGTATTATGCCCCAAAATAAAATTTACTATTATTTTCCATCTTGTTTTACATTAGGTTGATTATTTATTTGGGTTAAACATTTGAAAGTTAAAATATATTTTAAATTAAAATTTTAAAATTGGATCAATAGTTAACTAGTTATGTCATTGGTTAGTACAGTTGAATTAAATAAATTATTAAATTATTATAAACATAAAATATTAATTCAACCGATTTTTTAGCTTGATTCAATTGATCCATACCAGTTCATAGATCAACAGGTTGGATGCCTCTCCAGACTATTACCCTGGCTAGTTCTCAATTCGTCCAACCAATCTGGTTCAAACAACTATGATTCTAAGTCTCTACACTTCGTAGATTTGAAATTTAGTTAATTTATTTTTATTTTAAGAATTTAATCTCTCGAATTTTTGGATTTAAAATTTACTTTTAAATTATATATAACCATAACATTTTAACTGAGAAATTAATGATATTAGCTGTCAAAACCTTTTTTTGAATTTGACTTTTTATTGTAAAAAAAAATAGTCGCCACCAATCCTTTTTAATTAGGTGTGATTGGATCACATCAAAATTTGGTAATTTTAATAAAATGTTAGATTTACTAAAATGATGATTTTTGATCTACAAAATCCAGAACATGGGTTGGAGTCGGTTACATATGAGGAAGAATTAGCACCCTCATAATGCCCAAAACTGGTACCTGATTACTTAATGTCTTGACGTCAAAAATTAAGAATCCAAAGAGAATTTAAAATGCGATTCCTTTTGCGCGATGTTATTTGATGGTATTGAAAAAGTCTCTATCTAAATTGAATTTTTAATAAGGAGGTTTTCTCATTTTGGGTCGATCAAGACGAAAAACCATGTCCCATAAGTTGGGGCACAAAATCTCAAATTCTCGAAAATAAGAATGCTCACCGTTTAATTATTGCTCAAATCTTATATATTTTTAAAAATTATTCTTTTTCTTAAAAAAAAGGAGGGACGTTCGATTATTTTGGTTCAAAGAAAAGATCGTACTCCATAAGTTAGAGGCAAAATTTCTCGAATCCCCTAATTAAAGAACACCGCCTTAGTTCAAATTGCTAAATATACAATGTATGAAAATGAAGCTTCTAATATGACATACTATGGACTTATTCAATCATAAAACATTATATGAGATACACGAGTATGTTTAAATGTTTTATATGATGTCATAGGAACATAAATAATGTAATATATCATAACTAATAATTAATGTTATAAAAATATTAATTAGTGCTATTAATAATGATTAATGACCAAATAAAAATTATACAACATAAAGGCAGAAATATATATAACAAAGATTAAAAGTGCAGGGAATTAAAAAGAGATAAGTATGCTGAATAAAATAAATAGAGGACTAAATTAAAATTTAAAAGAAATTTAAAAGTGCAATTTTTTTAAAAAAGATGTAAATAAAAGACTAAGAGGAAATAATAGGAAAATTGAGGGTAAAATCATAAATTTCATAATTTAAAGGGCAAAAAATAATAAATAAAAGTTTAAACGTGCTGAAGTTTAAATAACAGAAAGTAAATGGACCGAATCTAAAAAAAAGGACTAAATTGAGACCTTAAAAAATTTTGAAGCCCAAATTGCAAGAAAACAAAAAACAAAAAAAGGATTAAAATAAAGCAAAATAGAAATGTTCAGGGGCCCAGGATGTTATTTTCCCCAGCCCAACACATGTGTCATTCCCAAAAGGGGTCATAGCTGAGGACTAAAGTGGAAACAAATTAAAATTAAATGGTGAAATTAAAAAGAAGAGAAAATCAAAATTAGGACCATATTAAATAGTGCCTAAAAGCAGAAGGACTTGGGCAGCAATTAAATCCTTTCCTCGAAAACACGCGGACCTTGGGACCATTCGGGTCGTGCTCGAAATGTCGTTGTTTTGGGTGTCTAAAGGCAAGACTAAAACGATGTCGTTTTGGGAGGCTATTTAAGTTTAAAAAAATCTAAAAAAATTCATTTTAATATCCGTTTAAAAAAACAACTCTGTTCCCTCTTCCTTTTTTCTCTCAAGACCCCTTTTCCTCCGGCCTCAAGGTCATCGCACATCTGTCCCGGCCACCGGTTATCGGCACCGGCGACTACAGCCTCCGATGGCCAGAAAATTCCTAAAAAATCCCTTTCTTGCTCCCTTTACACGTGTAACATAGATCCAAGGTTAAAGTCCCCAAAAACCTAGCCAAGGTTCGGCTATGGAGTAAGAAACCCTTTAGTTTTTCCCTTTTTCGACGAGACCCTCGACGGAACCCTAGGGGTTCTAAGGCTTCCCAAGTCGGAGAAAAGGGGAGTTCCATGACGATGCTTTAACAGGTAAACCAAAAAAAAAAAAAATTGAATCTTTTGTTGTGATTTTTATTTTTTATATTTTTTCAAAATTTAAAAATACAAATAAAATAATAAAAAATACCTTATTTTAAACTTGTCTTTTTTTCTTTTTGTATTTCTCTGTTGAATCTCTTCATAAAAGAAAAAAAATTAAAAATGTTTCTTAGGCTTTTTATAGCCGAATTACAACATATTATCTTTTGTCTTTTTCCTTTTTTCTTTTTTTTACTTTTCTGTTTCCATTTCTATGTCTTCTGCAGATGGTGGTGGCAAGGAGAGGTGGTGGCGTCAGGCCTTAGATGGCACGCCTACTGACGTGGCGAGGGGAGCGGCGGTTGGAGACTTTTAGAGGGAGCTAGGGTTTTTGAAAAGTTCTTAGATTTTGGGCTTTTAGGGTTAGGTTAGTAGATGGATTTGGGTTATTGGGATTGTAAATGGACCCTTTTTAACTAATTGATTATTATTATTATTATTTTTAACTTTTTTTTTTGTTTGGTTTGGGCCATACAATTTGGCCTATTACAGTTGCCCATCTTTGCTCATTGTCATGTAACGGGAAGGAAGCAAAGACCTTAAAAGAGGACCAATTTTGTCTGGTCCCACTGAATCTCGACTTCTCTGGTGCTTCTCTTTTCAAGTAACTCACTTTTTCAATTCATTGGTTACTCTACTTTACTATATCCGCTTCGCTACAACTTAAGGAAGGTAAGATTTAGTGTCATAGTTACATCTTACTCCATTGCAACTTTAAGGAGATAAGATTTGTTGTTATATTTTACTCCAACCCACTGCAACTTCAGAGGTATAGGATTTATAGCTTTATCTTGCTCCACTGCAATTTCAGAGAGATAAGATTTGTCATGATAACTTCATTCTGACCCATTACAACTTCAGGGGTATAGGATTTGTAGCTTTATTTTGCTCCACTGCACCTTTTGGGAGATAGGATTTTCTATTGTAATTTCAATCCCTGCCACTTCAACTTCAGGGATATAGGATTTATAGCTTCGTATTGCTCCACTGCAACTTCAGGGAGATAAAATATGCTACTGTAATTTCAATCCATTCCACTGTAACTTTAGGGATATAGGATTTGTAGCTTCATCTTGCTCTACTACAACTTCAGGGAGATAAGATTCGCTACTATAATTTCAATGCATTCTACTACAACTTTAGGGATATAGAATTTTTAGTTTCCTTTTGCTCCATTGCAATTTTAGGGAGATAAGATTCACTACTGTAATTTTAATCCATTTCACTGTAATTTCAAGGATATAGGATTTGTAGTTTTATCTTGCTCTACTACAACTTTAGGGAGATAAGATTTACCATTATAACTTTGATCCAATCCATTGCATATTTAGGGATATAGGAGTCACTTTTTCACTGATCTGTTACACCGTTCTCTGGGGAACAAGACCTATAGAATCCATTTCATAGTCTTATATTTTGTTAAATAATTAGGATGTTATGATTAGAATGAATCAAATGCTCCTATCTAGATGTAAATGAATGATATTTGTATGAATGCAAAATGTCATTTTCGAGAATAGTCCTCTTTTTAGTGCTTAGGTTGACATTGCTCGTTGTTCGTTAAGGTTCTATCACTGATGTGTTACCATGCCTTCTTGTTCAAGTCTGGTATCTTTGACAGGAAACTCGAAGAGGTAATCACAATCTAGATTATTCGTTTCAAGATCTTTCCAACCTTTAAATTTGGTTAGTTCTAACTAGTGGTCCTATTTCAGGTCCCTGTACTATTTAGAAATCTTTTAGAGCAATATGCAGAAATCCTTTTACTTTAATATTGTTAGTCCATTAATCATTATTTCAATGCAAAAAATGCTTGAAAAAGGTCGTAAAAATGGACGAGATTGAAATTTATTGAGGGAAAAGCTCTTAATGAAAAGAAAAATAGAAAACATTGCTAGAATACAAGATGAGTGAGAATCAAATTAGGTGCCCCAGATATTGCAGTATGAGCTTCTCTAAGCAAACTTGCTAGGAACCATTCTGAGCATGATATGTGTTTAGGAGATCTAGAGTACTTTGTCGATGTCTCAAGATGTAAAGCTCCTCCCCCTTGCTACCTTTGAGGGGAAACGACTATTTCTTTGGTTAAAATTTGAGCTGCCATTTCCGAATTTTCAACTCAAAACTCCATTGGTCTTAAGACGCCCTTTGCGGGTTTTCGCCTTGCCCTTTCCTCTTTTTTTTAGGTGAATTATTTTTTTACTAAATCCAAATTCACAAGATTAGGCAGATCTTTGCCATCCATCTTGGTTAGAATCAGTGCTCCTCCAGAAATAGATTTCTATACCATATAAGGTCTTTCCAAATTTGACATCCATTTTCCTCTGAATTCCTTTTGATGGGAAGGATCATTTTCAACACCAGGCCCCCCTCATGGAACTCTCTAAGGCTGACCTTTTTGTCATAAGCTTGCATCATCCCTATTTGGTACATCTAACCATGACGGATAGCTTTCAGCCTTTTCTCTTCGATCAAGTTCAACTGATCATATCGAGATTAGGTCCATTTTGCTTCATCTAACTTTAATTGTGATAAAAACCGGAGAGAATAAATATTAACTTTGATGGGTAAAACTGCTTCCATTTCATAAACCAATGAGAAAGGAGTTGCCCCGTTGGAGGTTTTGATAGACGTTTGATAAGCATATAGGGCAAATGGTGATTTATCATGCCAATCTTTATAAGTATCTATCATTTTCCCTATGATCTTATTAATGTTCATAATAGTTGCCTTCATTGCACCATTCAGTTTTGAACACCCTTTACTCGTATCCAAAGCCGGGACAGAGTTCAAGGCGTTACTGAACTTTAACACAAGCACACATACAAAATTGGGCCATAAAAATTTTGTACGAATCAACTCCATTCATACATATGAAAATAGTCCATTATATGGGCCTATGAGGCCCAAAACATACATCAAAGGTTCGGGACTAAACCGAGCATCTTTCAAAACCTTGACAACTGTAACACCCCTATCCCGTAACCGTCGCCGGAATAGGTAAGGGGCATTACCGGACTTGTAACTCATGTCAGAACAGTAAAATTTTGAACTTTTTCTTGAAATAAAGATCATTCATTTAAATAAGTACTAAGCACAGCCAGGGATAAAATTTAAACTTCTCTAAGTAAACATTCAAAAGATGCCATTTTCGCATGGCTTATATACATTAACCAAAAATATTCTTCCGCCACTAGTCTATTCTATACATGCCATAAAATAATTCTAAACATAACAGTAACAAGCAGTGGATAGTGATAGTGTGACTAGTTGCTGACGATCCCCGAGCCTGTAGCTTCGCAATGAGATCTATAAAACAGAGAAAACAAAGTAAATGGAGTAAGCATTACAATGCTTAGTAAGTTTTAAGCAGTGACAACAGATAACAATCAAATTATAACATAGTTGTTCATATTTTTATTTCACTCTTCCTTTGGGCATACCATCCCTTTACCGAATATGCACATCTCATCATATACAATAGGCAGATAAACTTTCACATAAAAGTGAGCTCATGTGACATAGATATATTGTATGATTTCACATATCCTCTCACACTGATCCGAAGTCACATAATCATAGGAATAGTCTCATAGATTGCTCTCATATGCATCACATAACTACCTTATGATTTAGTTCAAATCAAGCTCACATATAAACTTGGAGTACATACCTGTTTAACCTTTCGCATTGAATATATTTATATGCAATTCTTATTACGAAGTCTTATAGCTCTAACCTCTACTCGGATTATCGGCGAGACCTTTAGCTCGCATTTAAATCTCCACATGAAGTTATCGGGTCTTACCGGACAAAATCTCCACATCGTAGTCATCGGGTCTTACCGGACATAATCTCCACACGTAGTCATCGGGTCTTACCGGACAAAATCTCCACCGTAGTCATCGGGTCTTACCGGACATAATCTCCACACGTAGTCATCGGGTCTTACCCGGAATATATTTCCAAGTTTCATGTACATTTAATCACATGTTACAACATTCACATCGACTGTCATATTTGTAATTCATTTGCCTCATCAAAAATCTAATAATACACAACTTTCACCGTTTGTCATTTGGCCACAATATATATATATACACATCTCATACATATCTCACATTAGCCATTTGGCTTTACCACATATCCATCTCATACACGTTTCGCATTAGCCATTCGGCCTTACCACATATATTCATGTTCACATTCATCACATTGGCCATTCGGCCTTATCTCATATATGCATGTTCACATTCATCACATTGGCCATTCGGCCTTATCACACATCGCATGTTCACATTCATCATATTGGCCATTCGGCCTTATCACACATACGCATGTTCACATTCATCACATTGGCCATTCGGCCTTATCACACATATATATATACGGGTTCACATTCATCACATTGGCCATTCGGCCTTATCACACATATGCATGTTCACATCCATCACATTGGCCATTCGGCCTTATCACACATATATATACATGTTCACATTCATCACATTGGCCATTCGGCCTTATCACACATACGCATGTTCACATCCATCACATAAAATCCTAAATCAAAATATAAATTTTCATGTATTCACATCACAATTATCCAAATATACTTCACATACCACATATACTTTCACGTATACACATTGTCTTGGCTGAATCTACATCTATCATTTTCCAATATCACAATTTAGAATTCACGTATGGGTTTAATCAATAGCTTATGAGCAACTAAAACAAGTTTATCAAGGTTTACAACATAATCTCAAATTCAGCACAAGCTGTTTTTCCTGAGAAATAGTCACTAAATTATTTATAACTGGAGCTAAAAAACTCCAAATCACTTGCCGTTAATTTTTCCTGAATATAGACTCGTATATCTTCCATCCATAAAATTTCCAGAATTTTAAGTTTGGCCAATCAATACTAGATTTTTCTTAAAGTTTCCCCTGTTTCACTATTTGACTAATCTGACTACTCTTCACTACGAATCAAATTTCTCATTTTACAGAATTCAAAATGTGTTGTATTTGATTTCATTTGAAACTAGACTCATTAATGAGTCTAAGTATATAAATTTTATCTTATAACCATTTTTGTACAATTTATAATGATTTTCTAAAAACAGAATAGGGATTTTGAGTCATTCGACACCGTCTCACACAACTTTAAATATCTCTTTATAGGAAATTTCTTTGCTCACAAGGTCTCTTTTATAAGAAACTAGACTAATTAAGCCTTGATTACATATTTTATTCAGCCTATAATTCCACACCAACAATTTATAGTGATTTTCTAAAATCATGTTACTGTTGCTGTCCAAAGCAAATTATTACAATTTGCTCTTAAATTTCCAAGTCCAAACACTTATGAACTTACCATTTGAGTTTAAGACATATCATGGCCACATCATATCTTATTAAATCAACTCATTATGTCCTATTATGATTGAATTTACTCAACGTTTAATCACTTAAAACTTACCTCGGATGTTGTCGAACGATTTCGGTGGCTATTCGATCACTTTTTCCTTTCCTTTATCCAACTTTGGTCCTCTAAGCTCTTGAGCTAATTCAAACAAATTTAACTTATTAAAGTCTCATTATGCTAGCTTATGGCCGAATATGACAATGAATTCGATAGGTCATATGGCCACCTTTAGCTCAAATACAAAATGGTCATACGCATTTTTAATCACATTAAGCAATTTAGTACAATTAATCAAACATTTCCTCATGTGCACCTTTATGACCAAATACACACATCATTAACCTAATATCAATTAACTAAGCACTTAACAAATTCTCCTTGAGCCGATTGTCTAAGTCAAGATAGGATCATCATTATGCTTACCTATAGCCGAATGTACAACATCAATCTATGTATTCATTCGTGTGGCGAACATGCATGTCTATGTTGAGGCCGATTGCATACTTAATACATTCTACAAGTATGGTCACTTGTATTGACCAAATACCATTTTGTTTCAAGTTCAAAACTTGGCTAATACACATATATGCACTATTAAAACATCCTCTCCATTCCATCAATTCAACACATGCATTACTCATTAATATACAAAATTATATTCGCCTTAGCACACCTCTTGTCTGGCCGAATTTTTCTCCATCTAGCAACATTTTATGTACTATGCCGAACCAAAAAGATCAAACACCTAGCTTAATCATTTCCAAAACACTTAACCGGCCTTTGACCAAGACTTTAAACAAAGTCTATGTTCGGCTATCACACATATGGGCATTATTAGTTCAAAGTTTTAACAAGATTAATTTCTTTGATCTTAACCTAAATGACAACCCCCATTGTTCATCTAGATTTAGCATGAAACAAACACCAACCAAGAAAACAACACCCATGGCCGAGTATCATCTTCATCACATAGCAAGATTTAAACCATGGGCTAGGTAGAACTCAAACTAACATCAAAAATATGCATGAATCTCATGGAACAACATCAAACTTACCTTAACCTAGCTACAAGCATGGCCGAATCTCTTCAACATTTCCTCCTCCTAAACACCAACCAACCGAACATGAAGCAAGAAAATCCTCTTCTTCTTCCTTCCTCCTTAGAATTTTCGGCCAAAAGAAATGTTAAAGGATGGACACTTTTTTTTCTTTGTTTTCATCACCCTCCATCTCCTTATTTTATTACTAACCCTTTATTTTATTATTTCTAACATAAACCATTAACACAACATGTTTATGACATGTTTTACCCATCACCCTTTATCATGGCCGGCCACTAGTAATTAAATGGGGGAAATTGACATGCAAGTCCACCCCTTTGATTACATGCACTAATAGATCCTTATAGATTAACCTATCACATTTCAAAAGTGTCACACATAAGTCCTATTAACTAAATTCACATGCAATTAACTAAACCAAAGCTTAAAACTTTCACACATTCATATTCACATATTTTAGACAATAATTATCATATTCAAATAATTCGGTGACTCGGTTTAGCGGTCCCGAAACCGCTTTCTGACTAGGGTCACTTTAGGGGTGTCACAACAACACTTAGGAAATTTTCTTATTTTTGGAGAGTCACACACCCGTGTGGGTACGCCGTGTGATCACACACGCTCGTGTCCTCAGCCCATGTAACTCTCTTACTATGATGTCATCAACCAAAAAGGTCACACGACCAAGTCACATGCCCATGTGCTTAGACCGTGTGGCGAATTAAATTCCAAAAATTAAGTGTAGACTTCATGTAATATCCTGATTTTGGGCCTAGCTGGAATAGTGGTTTTGTGACCACAAAATTCGAGATAGAAATAATTATTTTATAATTATTTTGAGGTCTACGATATGATTGCATGATTGTGTGAAAATTTCGTGAAGAAATTTTATGCATAAAGTGCTTAAATTGAAATTAGGGACTAAATCGAATAATTTGTAAAACTTGCATTCTAGAAGTTTCTAGTATGAAATTGTTTTGAAATATTAATTAGGAGGTCTTAAATAGAAATTTTACCAATTTCTAAGTCTATGGACAAAAATTGGACATGGATGGAATTTTGGAAAGTTTAGTAGTAAGGGCATTTTGGTCATTTAGGGTAAAATAAATTAAAATACAAAATTAAAAGCCAATTTTGCTCATCTTCAACCCCATGGCCGAATATAGCAAGGAGAAACCATGGCTAGGGTTTTCAAGATTCCAAGCTCGATTGTAAGTCCGTTTCTAGCCTCGTTTTTAATGATTTTTACGTTTTGGAGTCCCAGAGCTCGATTAAGCTTATGCTAGCAATAATTCAACCTAGGGTTTATATTTGGAAAAATACCCATAGGTGAAATTTGTGTATTTTGGTGTTTTATGATAGAATATGAGGTTTTAAATTATGTTAGACAACTTGTGCTACTCGGTTTTAAGCGAAAACTAGCAAAATGGCTTAATCGGTAAAAATACCTAATAGTCATAAGTACATGTTAGAGTGAGAATTTGATGTTTCCATACAAGGGAAAAATGATCAACATGTCATAAAACATAAGAAAATAGGCTGAAGTTTAATTTATGAGCTTTGGGGCAAAAGTGTAAATATGCAAAAGTTTAGGGGCAAAACTATAATTTTGCCAAAATATGATTTTGGGTCAATTTGAATAATGTGAGTCCTAATTAGACTATATTTTAAATGATAGAGTAAGGAAAACTGAAATTAGGGCTAAAATGGAAAAATACCAAGTTGTGGGACGAAATGGTAAAAGTAGCCATTTTAGCATACTGAGGTAAGTTCATGTGTAAATAATGTAGCATAATTGTTATTTTTAAGTTATTGATGTTAATTATATGATATGCTGATTTTTTATCGTGAAATATTATGCTTTGTGGTTAATGTTGAGTAATATGCAAATTATGTTTACTACTTGATAAATATGAATTGCTACCGAGTATCGGCCCGATATTCCATGGAAGACGGCAATGTGAGATCGAGGAAAAAGCCCGTTTGAACCTTAGGAATAGACTAGGATACAAGTGACATGTCACTAGGATGGTTGAGCTTCCGAACTCGTTGAGTTGAGTCCGAGTTCACTTATGGATGCGAATGTCCGAACTCGTTGAGTTGAGTCCGAGTTCGTGAAATGTAACCAGGCATCCGAACTCGTTGAGTTGAGTCCGAGTTCACTTATGGATGCGAACACCCAAGCTCGTTGAGTTGAGTCCGAGTTCACTTAGGGGCGGGTTACATGATTTCTTGATTACATATGAGGCACTTATGTGCAAATTATCTGTGTATCCGAGTTGTATTCCGATGTGTTCAACGGGTGAAATTTCTAGTGAAATGAAAGAACACTTAAGATGCAAGCGACGTTTTGGTAAGTGTTGTGAAATGGACACTTTGGACAGGTATGTTCTTAACCCTCGGGTTGATAATAGATACAACAACGATAAGGTAGTAAGATGATGAATGATGTTTAGAAATATGATGTATGTTTTGGTGATACCATGCTAAAGTTGTTTGGTATATTTGTATTGTTATGTTACTTGTTATTTACATATGAACTTACTAAGCATTTATGCTTACTCCCTCCTCTTTATTTATTGTAGTTTTGAACAAGCTAGCTCGGGAATCGGGACGGGTCGAAGGTTCGATCACACTATCCAAAGGACTTTCATCTGGGTAAATGGCTTGTAAAACTTAAGTATGGAATGTATAGCAATATATTTATTTTGTGTAAATAATTTTATGATATGGCCATGATTGGTTGAGAAAATGTTTGATATTGATAAGTCATGGTGATGGTTAAATTTAGATCATGTTTGATATCATGGAAGTTTAATAGGTTATCTAGTTCATAACAACTCATGAAGAGATAAAATTTGCCTTAAAACAGAATATTGCTGCAGCAATGACATGAATTTGAAAAATCACTAAAAATAGTATAAATGGAATTAAATGATGAGAAAGTTATGAAATTTAAGCTTAATGAGTCTATTTTCATATGGATAAAAAAAAACAGGCATATAAATTATACTTTATGAGATATTTGAAACCTTGTGAAACAGGGCTAGAGTGATTTCTGGATCCTCTGTTCTGACTTTAAAAATTCATAATAAATTGTAAAAAAATAATTAGAAGTCATTCTTTATATGTACAGATTCCTTATTGAGTATAGTTTTAAGAGAAATAAACCTAGTAGTCATTGAAATTCTGTATAGAGAGATATCTGATTTGTAATACACAGATGTCAGAAAACAGGGGAGACTTTAACTAATAAAATGTACTAATTGGCCGAACCAAAAATTCTAGAAAAAAATTAGTAAATAGATATATGAGTCTAGATATAGGGAAAATTTACAGATCTTGGTTTTGAGTTTCTTAACTCGAGATATGATTTTTCTTGTAACTGTGACGCGAGTAGCTAGAAAGCTGTGAATGTAGAAACAAAAGATTTGAAGTTCTTAATTTGATAAATTATGTTCGGTAACTCCTCAAGCTCGAATCCAGCGACGGTTTCTGGCGTGCGGGCGTTACACTTCACACGGCCTGGGCACACGCCCATGTCCTAAGGTTGTGTCCTTTACATGGCTAAGACACACAACCATGTTTCTGCCCGTGTGTTTACTACTAGGCATTCTGTTTTACATAATTAGGGTGCAGGGGACACACGGTCGGATCACACGCCCATAGGGCAGACCGTGTGTCACACACGGTCTAGACACATGCCCGTGTGTCCAATCATGTGGACAATTTCTAGGCTATTTTCCAAGCTAATTGCCACCCTTAAACACTCACATACTCCATTCTATTTCATAGCATGCAATATGGCACTTTTTATCACTCAAGCATTCACATTCAAAGTTAAAATTATGGCTTAATAATTTCAACATATCACCTATTCAAACTATCATGCTTCCTATGGCATTCCACACCAATTTCATATTTATCTAACATTTTTGCTAATCTCTTTTTAAGTTATACATTTGTACCACTTTTATTGCTTACACATTAGCCATATTCCATACACCAACATACATGGCATTCATCACACTCATTAACCACAGGCAACTATAACCACAATGAAGCATAATCACATTTACATGCATGTATCAGTAATTAGGGTTACATCCAAACTAATCAATATGAGCCACTTCTCATGGCCATATACAAAATAACCATAATAGCATCATGGGCCAACACATTTGGCTAATTAATATGACACATAACAAAAAGACCAAGTCCCTATACATGCCATATCCAAAATAATGAAACTAACTATACCCAAATGTTTAATTGATAGTGTGATCGTATCTAAATAATGAAACTAACTATACCCAAATGTTTAATTGATAGTGTGATCGTGTCTTCGATGTCCTTCGATTCCTGAGCTAGCTTTGCAGAACTATAAGAGATGGAAAAGAAATGGGGGTAAGCATAAAGCTTAGTAAGTTTACATGCAAATAAGGTGCAACTGAAACAAGTAATAATCATACACATAACATCATGAACATAATCTTGTATTTCATCAAATCTCATAAACTTGTTCTTCTCATATACTTATACACATGATCTTAACACGAGCTCATCATATTTCATGTCATTCACAAGAGTTCGATGTACATACCTGTGTCCGCTTGCACATAATAGCTTACTTTCTTGTCATGATGCAATCGTCAAGATTACTCATCAAACCTCTCTTGAACTACCCATTGAACCCTCGGAATACTATCAGATACATCAGAAGCTTGCACCTAAGTGCCTCATTTGTAGCTAATGCTACTTCATATCTCAGATCACATGTTGCTCGTTTACGAGCTACTCACGGGTTTGCTTATGCAGGCTGTCAGGTATTTGCAACACATGCTGGACTACCTCACCATTAACAGTATATACGAGACCAATACCCGGATGCCAAAACATGTGTCATACATATCACGAACTCAGACCACAACTCAATGAGTTTGGATGTCACATATATCATGAACTTAGACACAACTCAATGAGTTCAGATTACATAATTCCTAGTGACATGTCACTTGTATCCTAGACTATTCCTAAGATTCAAATGGGATATATCACATTTCTGTTGAGCTTGCTCGTAATATCAATTTCAATACTCATAGCATCAATCACATACTCAAGGAATAATCAAGGCATCAATCATGGTAATATTTAGGCAATAAACACATGATACAACATCATATCAATTATGTAAGTACTTACCATACATGCAATATTAAAGCATTTAAGTATGGTACATGTTGCATTATTTGCAAATGAACTTATCTCGGTACAAAATTGATAGAAACGAGTCTAATCCTCGTAAACTTTGTTTGTCCCTCGATCAAGACCCGAATCACGTTTTTCTTGATCTATAGTGCCAAATTTAGCTCGTTCAATACACACATTACTCATATCGACTTATAACACAAGTTTAGTAAAATTACCTTTTTACCCTTAACTTTTTACATATTTACATTTTAGTCCTTAGGCTCGTAAAATGAAATGCATGAAATTTATTGGTTTTCCAAGCCTAGCCGATTCATATTCCATCTCATATCAGCCCCTATTTTTCTTTATTTTACATTTCTACTACTCCTTTTTACACCTTTTACAAACAAGTCCTTTTTAGGTGTTTTCACTAAAAATCACTTAGCAAAAGATGTTTATCACACATCAAACATTTATATTCCTCCATTAAACATCAAAAATAAGACCATGTCACACATGGGTCAATTTTCATACATGAATCCTAGCTCAAAATAATGGTAGAAATAGATAGATCAGTTGATGACAACTTAAAAAATGTAAAGAATATTAAAAATGGGGCTAGGGAGCACTTACAATCAAGCTTGAAAGATGAACAAAACCCTAGCTATGGCACCCTTAGAAATTTAGGCTAGCACATGGAGAGGATGGAGAAATTTTTCTTTCTTTTTCCATTTTTTATTCTTTTATTTAACAAAAGACAAAAATGCCCTTAATGCCTTTCTTTCAAATTTTCCTATTCATGCCCATTTTTGTCCAAAATTTTAGAACTTGGTCTAATTTCTATTTAAAGACATCTAATTAATAATCCAATGCAATTTCATGCCTAAAGCTTCTAGAACACAAGTTTTGTAACTTATTCAATTTGGTCCCTAAAGTCAAATTGGACATCTTAGGCATAGAATTTCTTCATGAAAATTTCACACAAATATGAAATCATATCATGGACCATCAAATAATCATAAAATAATTATTCTATTTTAGATTTGTGGTCTTGAAATCACTGTTCCAACTAGACCTAATTTGGGATGTTACAAATATGGTGATGAGTTGTGATGTTTGATCTTGAGTTGATTGCAAACCTCTGCTATTGTGCTATTGTTCAGGTTCAATGCATTGCCAGATATGATCCTTTCTGGCATCTCGTATCGACATATAATCTCTTTCATGAAGAATTTGCTAACTGTTGACTTCGTGACGTTAGCATAAGAAGCGACTTCTACCCACTTGGTAAAGTAATCAATGACCACGAAGATGAATTGATCCCCATTGGAAGCCTTTGGTGAGATTGGCCTAATAACATCCATGCCCCACATAGAGAAAGGCCATGGAGAAGTCATCACATGGAGAGGTGAAGGAGGTACATGAATTTTGTCCCTATAAATTTGGCATTTATGGCACATTTTGGCATAATTGATACAATCTCCTTCCATGGTGTACCAATAATATCTGAACCTCATGATTTGTCTGGCCATTGTAAAACCATTGGCTTGTGTTTCATAAATGCCTTCATAGACTTCTTCCAAGATTTTTTTGGCTTCAATAGCATCCACACATCTCAGTAACACCTGATCCTTTCTTCTTTTATATAGTATCTCTCTATCTAGGACATACTCATTGGCCAGCCTTCTTAGTGTCCTTTTATCATTCTCAATCGCCTGCTCAGGGTATTCACGATTCTTTACATATTACACTATGTCATGGTACCAAGGGTGATCATCATTTTCTTCTTCCTCGATGTTGTAACAATGGGCCGAGGCATCATAAATGCTCAGTTGGATAGGTTTTACATCCTCTTGTTTGTTCACTTTGACCATGGAGGCTAAGGTAGTCAAGGCATTAGCCATCTGATTTTCATCTAGTGGGAGGTAGTAGAAGGTGATGTCATCAAACTCCTTAATTAACTCGAGAACTAGCTTTTGATAATTAATTAGCTTGGGATCTCTCGTCTCCCATTCACCTTTGAGTTGATAAATTACTAGTGCAAAATCTCTATATACCTCCAACACTTTGATCTTGTGTTTTATAGCCTTACGGATACCAATGATACATGTTTCATATTCTGCCATATTATTTGTGCAATCAAAATGAAGTTTACTGGTGAAAGGATAGTAATCTCCACCTAGAGATACCAGGACTGTCTCAATTTCGTTACCCATAGCATTTGAGGCGCCATCAAAATTCAATTTCCAAGGATGTTTTCTAGGAACACCTTCTTAAGTGGTCGCAACAAACATCAAATCTTCATTCGGGAAATCGAAGTTCAAAGGCTCGTAATCTTCTAAAGCTCTGCTAGCTAGGAAATTTGTTATTGCACTTCCATTTACTACCTTTTGGTTTACATAGATTATATCAAATTCGGAGAGTAAAATTTTCCATCGAGCCATTCTTCCATTCAATGCGATCAAGTCCATCATGTACTTTAGAGGGTCCATTTACAAAATGAGCCAAGTCGTATGGTACAACATGTACTGACTCAGCCTCCGGGTTGTCCAGACTAAGGCACAACACAACTTCTCTATTAGCAAATATCTTGTCTCGCATTCCGTGAACTTCCTGTTGAGGTAATAGATTGCTCTTTCTTTCCTCTCGATTCATCACATTGGCCTAGTACACATCCCATAGAATTTTCAAAAACTGCCTAGAATAGTATTAGTGGTTTTTATGGGCTAGGTGGCTTCAGTACTAGGGCATTAGACAAATAATGTTTAATTTTTTCAAAATTCTTCTGACATTCCTCATCCTATACAACTGGATTTTGTTTCTTAAGGAGACGAAATGTGGGGTCACATTTCTCGATTAGTTGTGAAATATAAAACCCTTAACCTATATCCATCGCCGGAATAGGGTTACGGAGCATTACTAGAGTTTACACATCAAATAAATAGACATTTAATATCATATAATATTCATGTTAGCAACCAACCAAAACAAAACATATTGTCCCTTATATGAACCCTCAAGGCCTAAAATACGTATTAGAAACAAGTCAAGACTAGACCGGATACTAAATTTTTATTTTGAAAAACATTAAAATTTTTCAAAGTTGTAAGGGACACATGGCTGTGTGACTCACATGGTTAGGAGACATGCCCGTGTCTCAGGCTATGTGGGCATTTGAAATAGGAACACACGACCGTGTCCCAACCCGTGTAACTTTCTAACTTGGGCCACATGGCCAAGCCACTTGCCCGTGTGCTAGACTGTGTGAGCATACTGGCTTACTCAATTTAAAAGATATAGGAGATACATGGCTGAGACACATGCTCATGTTTCTGCCCATGTGGATGAAAATAGGCCATTTTCCAAGCCATTTTTCTCACCCAATTTGATATCAACCTAAACACAACAATTTGCAACAAGCCATAACAAGACAATTAAAACAAGTCAAAATCAAGCCTTAAACATGAAATATCATCAGATCCAACCAATATGCCCTTAGGCAACTCAAACGACAACTTAAAGACATGTCAACCATGTGACAGCCCAAAATTGACCCTAGTCGGGAAGTGGTTTTGGGACCGCTAAACCGAGTCACCGAAATGTTTGAACGTAATATTTATTGTCTAGAATATGTAATTATGAATGTGTGAAAATTTTAAGCTTCGATTTAGTCGATTGCATGTGAATTCAGTTAGTAGGACTTGTGTGACACTTTTGAAATGTGATAGGCTAATCTATAAGGACCTAATAGTGCATGTAATCAAAAGGAGGACTTGCATGTCAAATTCCCCCTAATTGCTAGTGGCCGCCATGACAAAGAGTGATGAGCAAAACATGTCATAAAACATGTTGTGACAATGGTGTATGTTAGGAAAAATAAAATAAGGAGTATGGGTAATAAAGAAATGGGAAAAAAGAGAATGGTGTGAGTGTTTCCCCATTGCCGTGAGTTGAAGAAAAGAAAAAAATTGTTCATCCTTTTTCATTTCTTTTGGCGAAAATTCTAAGGAAGAAGGAAGGAGTTCTTGCTCATATTTGGTTTGGAAGAGGATTAGGAAGAGGTTTGGCCATACTTGTATCTAGATTAAGGTATGTTTGAGGTTGTGCCATGAGATTCATGCATGTTTTTAGTTGCTAGCTTGAGTTCTAATTAGCCCATGGTTCAAATCTTTGCTATGTCATGGGGATGATATTCGGCCAAGGTGGATTTTGTGTTAATGCCATTGCATGCTAAATATGAAGCTTGATAATGATACATGTGATGGTGGATTGATGACTCTTGGATTTTCTTTTTAGCATTTTTGAGTGAGACATTAAGTTCTTTGTTTAACCATGACCAAAATTGAAATGGTATGGTGTTGTGATGTATTCGGCCATGGTATATCCATAAGTATGATTTATGCTTATTGCATGGTAGGTAAGATTTGTGTTTTGGATTTATGTTCATGTTTAGTTATAATCAACTTTGAGATTCGGCTCTTGCACATATATATATATATATATATATGTTTGCACATGACGTATTGGTATGACATATACAATATCTCAAGGTATATACTTACATATGATGGTGTTTCGGTTATGGAGTACATGATGGATGCGTATTGAGTTATAATATGTAATGCATTAGTTCGTAAAAGGTATGCCATTTGTGTGTGGTAGAGTATATAATTGGCCTCAACATAGACATCCATAATCGGCCACATGAATGAGTACATAGGTTGATGTGTTGTTCGGCCATAGGTAAGCATGTTGAAGGCTTTATCTTGACTTAGAAAATTCGGCTAAGGAGAGTACTAACTAATGTGTTGAGTTTGATTCATGATTCCGTACATATGTGACTTTAATGTCTAATGAATATATGTGGGCTAAGTACCTTGAGTTCCTCTTTTCGATGCTCAAATGATTAAATCAATTTATTTGTTAAATTAAGATCAAGAGCAAAGGGGAACTAAATCCGATAAAGGGAAGGAAAAAGTGGTCGAATAGCCATCGGAATCGTTCGACAACATCCGAGGTAAGTTTTCGAGTGATGGAACTTAAATTATGATTCGATTAGATTATGTCTTAAGTAAATCAAAATCATGCTCTTTGTATGTGGCTATTGAGCCAAAATTGTAAATATGATAAGTGTCTTGTGTTGAGCTTTGGTAATGAAAATGAAATATGGATGTGTCATGATTTATTGATATATGTGTGCATGGTTCTTCGAATGATGTCCGGGCTAAGTCCCGAAGGCTTTGTGCTAAGTGACTATATCTGGACTAAGATCCGAAGGCATTTGTGCGAGTTACTAAATCCGGACTAAGATCCGAAGGCATTTGTGCGAGTTACTAAATCCGGGTTAAGTCCCGAAGGCATTTGTGCGAGCTACTATAACCGGGCTATGTCCCGAAGGTATTTGAACGAGTAGCTATATCCGGCCTTTGGCTAAGTTGATCTTTTGTGTATGAACATAAGGGTTGGTAATGTGAAGTAAGTATGATATTGAGAATTTGTGCATATGAAATTATCCGTTTAGCTATATGAATGCTATGCTTTTGTTGTCTGGAATCCCTTGCTCAAAACTTACTAAGCATAAATTTGCTTACTCCGCGTTTCTTTGTTTTTTCTTTTATAGATTTTGGCTCGTCACCATCGGACTCGGATTTTTGGAAGTCGAAGTCTCCCACACTATCAAAGCCCCTTTTGGTACAATTTTGGTTGAACTTTGAAATGGCATGTATCGACTACCCTTTTGTTGTTGGTCATGTACCCATGGATTTTGTGTAAATTTGGATAGCCATGCGAAAATGGCTTATATACGTTTTAGCATAGTACTATAATCGTTTTGTATGTTGATCACTAAGAGGTATGGAAATGTTTGGGAACGATTAGCCATTGGAATGGTTAATCATGATTATACTTTGTGCTATGTATGCAAAAAGGGCTAATTGAATCATGGAAGCTATGAAATAGGTAAAGTCTACCTTAAAGGCGATCTTGACAGAAGAGCGATGTGGATGTGAAAAATCACTAAAAATAATAGGAATGGAATTAAATAGTGAATAAATTAAGTAAATGAACCTTGATGAATCTACTTTCATATGGAAGAAACGAAACGGTCATATGAGTTGTATGTTAAGAGATATTTAGGTTTTCGTGAAACAGGCGTAACGGTTTCGGATTCCTGTTCGACTTTGGAAATTCATTAGAAATTAACCAGAGATAATTAGGAGTCATGCCATATATGTATAGATTCCTCTTTGAGTCTACTTTCTATAGAAACAAACGGCATCAGTATTAATGTGACAGCCTTAAAACGACCCTAGTTGGAATGTGGTTTCGTTACCACAAAACTGAGGCATAAAAATAATTTAATATTTATTTTGATGCCTATAATATGTGTTAACTCATGTGTGACATTTTTGATGTTTTGATTTAGAGTTATAAATGTGAATTTCACTAGAAAGGACCTAGTAGAAAACTTTGAAAGTATGATGGGGAAATGTGTGATGACTAGTTGATCATGCATGCAAAAATGAGGGGTTTGCATGTCAATTTCCCCTTTTATTTGCTAATGGTCGGCCATGACAAAGAATTATGGGCAAAACATGTCATAGACATGTTTTTTTGGTGCATCATGGGTGGAAAAATAAATTAATGAGAATGGGTAATAAAGAAATGAAAAAAAAAAGTGTGAGTAGTTGTTTCCCTCCCCATTGCCGTGAATGTAAGAAGGAAAACAAAAAAAAAGTGTCCATCTTTCTCTCATCTTCTTGGCTGAATGAAGAGGAAGAAATAAGGGGAACTTACCAAAAGAAATTCGGCATTCTTCTTTAGCTAGTAAGAGGTAAGTTTTGAATTGTTGATTTAGTTTTATGATAGGTTAAGTTAGTAATTGGAGGCACTCTTAGTAATGTTAAGAAAGTTGGAGCTTTTATGGTGGTTTGGGCATCATGCCGTGAATCTAAGTGCTAACATTGGAGGTCACTTGCATGTTGTTTGGGTTAGAAGGGGGATGATAGTATGGAATGAAGATTTTGAATAAGTAAGGTTAAATTTAATTTGGAATAATCGGCCATATAGGTGTATATGTTTGTGAAAATATATTTTTTTTGTTAACTCTTTACAATCGATTGAAGGAGTAATATTGGCTTATAAGGTTGAGTTGATTCATGATGTTGTATATTAGGATTAAAAATACTTGAGACTAGGTTAACTTAATAGTGATAATACATTCGACCTTGAAGCATTAATCGAATAATGGTTGAGGTTTTGATATTTTGAACAAGGATAGTTGTGAAATGGGGTGAAAACCATTAAATTATACACATAAGTATCCAGCAAGAAAATTAAACTACTAAATGTATTTATTTTAGATCAAGACATCAAAGAGGGAGAATCAAACAAAGGCAAAGCAAAGATAATCGAGTAGTCGATTGGGAATCATTTCATCCAATATAAGGTAAGTCATTAAGCATATATTTTGTATTAATTTAAATGGTCATAACGTCTATGTAATGATGCTGAATGGAATGATTTATATATATATATATACATGTATGCATGGGGTGATGAAAGTATTGAATGAAAAAGAAAAGAGGTGAGATGTATCGAGTTATTGGTTTCGGCACTAAGTGTGCGGGTGTAAACATTTATGATCATGAATTGGCACTAAGTGTGCGGGTTCAAATTGTATAGCACTAAGTGTGTGAGTTTGATTATATAGCACTAAGTGTGCGAGTTCGACTATTAAACACTAAGTGTGCGGGCTTATTATACATTCTCTAATAAATATACATGCTCTAAGTGTGCGGCCTCATCGAGTCAATCATGGACAGATGCGAGTAAACACCTTGAGCTCATGAGGAATAGACATTTTATTTATATTTGGGATTGAGCTTGGTAAGTCTTGAACCTATGTGGTGATTATACTTGAAGATAAATGCATCCAATGTCATATGGTGTAATGTATGAAATATCAAAGTAGGGCTTGGTATGAGATTAAACCGAAATGCCTAAGGAATTATAGCACAGTTTGGGTGTGGATGGAGGATTTTAATCCCGCATTATTTATTTTCTCTTATGATATATTATTACTGAACGACAATGTAATGCTTATGACTTACTGAGTTATATACTTACTTGGTGTTTGCTTGTCACCTACTTTAGGTTTCTTGGACTCGTCTTTTTGCGTGCTCGGGATTGTCATCGAAGTCATCACACCGCTAGCAACTTTTGGTATCTTCTTTTAGTCGGTCTAGGAGAACATTTCGCATGTATAGGCTAATATGTTTTGTTGAAATTTGGTATGTAAACTTTTAGCCATGCGAAAATGGCATAAATGTTCGGTTGGATTTGGTTCTATAATGTTAGGTCGCAAGTCTTGGTAATTCGATTTTTATGCCATATGTTATGGTTGATTATTTTGGTGTTAAAATTCATGATATGGCAATAGTGTAGTAGGGAGATATTTGACAATGATTAGCCTTTGGTATGGCTAGTCATGATCATAATTTGTGATATGTATGATGAATTACTAGTTAGATCAAGGGGAAATCACGAAATAGGCATAGTTGCTTTAGTAACAGATGCTGGCAGCAGCAGTGATGTGAGATTGAAAAATCACTAAAAATAGTGGGAATGGAATTAAATAATGAATAAATTATGTAATCGAAGCTCGTTGAGTCTATTTTCATATAGAAGAAACGAAGAGACCATGTGAGCCGTATGTTAAGAGATATTTAAGTTTTCGTGAGACAGGGCCAGAACGGTTACTGGAGTCCCTGTCCTGACTTTGGAAATTCATCGTGAATGGACCAGAGATAAATAGAAGCCATACAATATATGTAAAGATTCCTTTTCGAGTCTAGTTTCTGTAGAAACAAACAGCATCAGTATTGAAGCCCTGTACAGGGAGATATCCAAGTCGTAATGCGCAAAGGTCAGTGTAGTTGACCCCTGTAACATGGGGGACTTTAACTAATAAACTGTACTAATTGGCCAGACCAAAAATTCTAGAAAAAAATTTGTAGATGCATATATGAGTCTATTTTTGGGAAAAATTGACGGAAATTGATTTCGAGTTTCAGAACTCAAGATATGATTTTTAATGTGACTCGTATGCAGATTGGCAGCTTGTCTGGGAAATTTCTAATAAGTGGTTTGAAGTCTGTTAACACCTCGTGTTCGACTCCGGCGACGGTCTCGGGTTCGGGGTGTTACAATTTAAATTGGTATATTGGTATCAGAGCTATAGTTTAGTCGGTTCTAGGACTACCATAGCACGTATGAGTCTAGCTATACATGCCTTAATGTTAATGTTTAAATGTGTGATGACTTCTAACGGTTAAAACTTTTGCTTTGATTAGTAAATGGATCCCGGTGTAGAGAGAACCTTGGCGGATGACGTTGAAAGTGTAGCGGCTGCTCCTGCACAAGGGACGCCACCTGTTGAACCTCAGTCATCTGTGAATAATCAAGGTGAGGGGGCTAAACAAGCCTTCTTTACCATGATGAATGAGTGGGTCGCGCAATATGCCCGAACCAATCCTACTGTCCAACACTTCCGAATTTGAATAATCCACCCTAAGAGCCCGTAATGCCATCGATTCATCGATCCCGTGAGGCTGAGTAAGCCACCTGTAGACTTGATTAGGAAGCGGGGCTGAGGAGTTTAAGGCCATAGTTCTTGATGATGCCGAAAGGGCCGAAGTTACGCTTGATAACACCATTCGGTGTTTGATGAACTGTCATGCACACCGATGAATGTCTAAAGTGTGCTATATCCTTGTTGCGAGACTCGACTTACTATTGGTGGAGGACTTTGATTTCCATAGTCCCAAACGAACGAGTTACTTGGGATTTCTTTGAAATAGAATTTCGAAAGAAATATATTAGTCAACGGTTCATCGATCAAAAGCGTAAGGAATTCTTGGAACTCAAGCAAGGCCGTATGATAGTATCTGGAATCCGAACATGAGTTCGTAAGACTTAGTGGTATGCTTGGGAGTTGTGTGGTGATGAGGTTGCTATGTGCAAGAGATTTGAAGAAGGATTGAATGAAGATTTAAAGCTACTAGTGGGTATTTTGGAGATAAAAGAATTGTAACACTAGTTGAACCAAACTTGCAAGGCGGAAGAACTTGGAAAGGAGAAGAAGAAGGCTGAATTTGAAGCTAGAGACTATCGTAAAAGATCAACGGGTAAAGCTCCGTTCTCGGTTGTAAAGAAGTTCGTGGAGGACACTAATAAATCGAAGACGATCATGGAATTTCCATTAGAGCACGGCCATCGACGGACTCGAGCTACTTGGTAGCTAGTGTGGGCAATAATTACCAAGAGAAACACGAATGCCCACAATGTGGAAGACGACACATAGGTGAATGTTGGGGTAAGTCTACTAACAGGGCACATTACGGATGCGGTTCAAGGACCACTCCATTAGAGATTGCACGAGCTTGATGAGAAGAATAGGATGCAAAGTGCAAGACCTAGTGGAATGATGACTAGAGGTAGACCATCAAGAATTTCAGGAGGTAGGGTGGTAGTCGAGAGAGGGCCACCGACACTACTGTTCGATCCGAGACCAGACTCTCTGCTAGGGCATATGCCATCCGTGCACGAGAGGAAGCATCCTCCCTAATGTTATCACCGGTACTTTCACTCTTTTGATACTAATGTAATTGCATTAATCGACCACAGCTCTACTCATTCTTATGTATGTGAGACTTTAGCATCCAAGAAGACTCTACCTATTGAGTCTCATCGAGTTCGTAATTCGGTGTCAAATCCCTTGGGTTGTTACGTGCTTGTCGACAAAGTGTGCAAGAAATGTCCCTAATAATCCGAGGGTCCCGCTTTCCGCGGACCGATGCTTTTGCCGCTTGATGAATTTGATGTTATTCTTGGTTTGGATTGGTTGACCGTGCATGATGCGGTTGTGAATTGCAAAAGCAAGACTATTGATTTGAGGTGCGCAAATAACGAGATAATCCAAGTTGAGTCTACGGACTTAAAGGGTTGCCAATGTAATATCGCAATGTTGGCCCGAAATATGTAAGAAAGGGTGCGAAGCATACCTTGCGTATGTACTTGATGACAAGGAGTTGGAAAAGAAACCGAATCTGCGGTGGTTTGTGAATACCGGATGTTTTTCTGAAGAATTACGGGTTTACCACTGCTCGGGAAGTAGAGTTTGGTATTGAGCTTGTACGTGGGACTACGCCAATTTCGATAGCTCCGTGATCGTATAGCACCAACCGAGTTGAAGGAGTTGAAAGCTTCGGTTGCAAGAGTTGACGGATAGAGGTTTCGCCGACCAAGTTTCTCACCGTGGGGTGCACCAAGATTGTTTGTGAAAAGAAGGACGGAACCATGAGGTTGTGCATTGACTATCGTCGGTGAATAAAGTGACGATAAAGAATAAATATCCGTTATCGCGTATTGATGATTTGTTTGATCAACTAAAGGGAGCCTCAGTGTTTTCAAAGGTAGATTTGAGGTCGGGTTATTATCAGTTGCGGATTCAAGATTCGGATGTACCCAAAACTGCTTTCAGAACGAGGTACGATCACTACGAGTTTTAGTGATGCCGTTCGGGCTCACTTATGCCCTCGGTATTTATGGATTTGATGAATCGGATCTTGATAAAGATTTGGACCGATTCGTAGTTGTGTTCATTGATGACATCTTGGTCTATTCAAGAGATGAGACCGAACATCTTTGAGCACCGAGGTTAGTGTTGCAAATTTTACGAGATAAGCGACTTTATGCTAAGTTCAGATAAGTGTGACTTCGGTTAAGAGAGGTTAGCTTCTTGGGTCATGTGGTATCTCGATCGGTATTCGAGTTGACCCGAGCAAAATTTTGGCCATACTTGACCGGAAGCCTCAGAAATATTCGAGGTTCGAGCTTTTTGGGACTTTGGTTACTACCGACGGTTTGTAAAGGTTTCTCGATGATAGCCACACCCATGACGAAGCTACTTCAAACAGATGTTAAGTTCGAATGGACGGAAAAATGTCAGAAAAGTTTCGATCAACTGAAAACTTATTTGACTGAAGCTCGCTTTAGTGCAACCGAACCTGCAAAGAGTTTGTCATTTATAGTGACGCATCCCTACTTGGGTTGGGTTGCATATTGATGCAAGGAGGTCGAGTTGTGGCCTATGCGTTGAGACAATTAAAGCCACATGAGAAAAATTATCTGACCCATGATCTCGAATTAGCTGCCATCGTATTCGCCTTGAAAATATGGCGACATTACTTATTTGGTGAGAAGTGCCATGTGTATTCGGATCACAAAAGTCTCAAATATTTGATGACTCAAAGAGACTTGAATCTGCGACAAAGACGTTGGCTCGAGTTGTTGAAAGATTATGAGCTTGTCATTGACTATCACCCGGGAAAGGCTAATGTGGTTGCGGATGCCTTAAGTCGTAAATCACTGTTTGCCTTACGAGCGATGAATGTACACTTGTCTGTTCTATCCGACAATGTGTTAGTGGCGGAATTAAAGGCCAAACCATTATTGATTCCTCAAATCGTGATGCTTAGAAAGTCGATGATGAATTGGTTGCAAAACAGGCTGAATGTGTTCCGATTGTGGAATCAGAGTTTCAAGTTGATGATGACAATTGTTTGAGGTTCAGAAATCGTTTGTGTGTCCCAAGAAATTCAGAACTCATTTCGATGATTCTGAACGAAGCTCATTGTAGCTGAATGTCAATTCACCCGGGGAGTACGAAAATGTACAACGACCTGAGACGCCAGTTTTGGTGGCATGGTATGAAACGAGACATTTCCGACTTTGTTTCGAAGTGCTTAGTATGTCAGCAAGTGAAGGAGGAACATCAAGTGCCTACGGGTTTGCTTCAGCCGATCATGATACCTGAATGGAAATGGGAACGAGTCACGATGGACTTTGTATCTGGGTTACCAAAGTCAGCAAGTAAGAAAGATGTGATTTGGGTTGTTGTCAATAGACTGACTAAGTCGACTCACTTTATCCCCGTACGTACGGATTTTTCATTGGATAAGCTAGCTGAATTGTATGTTTCTCAGATTGTGAGATTACACGGGGTACCTATTTCTATCGTGTCTGACAGAGATTCGAGATTCACCTCGCGATTTTGGAAGAAATTGCAAGAAGCCTTGGGTACCAAGCTGCATTTTAGCACCGCTTTTCATCCACAAACCGATGGTCAATCCGAACGGATAATTCAGATACTTGAGGATATGTTGAGATGTTGCATCCTCGAGTTCAGTGGTTCATGGGAACGGTATTTACCTTTGATTGAATTCGCCTACAATAATAGTTTTCAATCAAGTATTAAGATGGCACCTTACGAGGCCTTGTACGGGCGTAAATGCCGTACACCATTGTTTTGGACCGAGCTCGGTGAAAGTAAAATTTTCGGAGTGGATTTGATTAAAGATGCTGAACAGAAAGTAAGAATAATTCGTGAGAGTCTGAAGGCAGCATCAGATCGTCAGAAGTCGTACGCGGATTTAAAACGAAGAGATATTGAGTATCAGGTGGGAGACAAAGTGTTTCTTAAGGTATCGCCTTGGAGAAAGATACTCAGATTTGGCCGTAAGGGCAAGTTGAGCCCGAGGTTCATTGGGCCGTACGAAATCTCCGAACGAGTTGGTCCAGTCGCGTATAGATTGATTTTGCCCCCTGAACTTGAAAAGATTCACGACGTCTTTCACGTTTCGATGCTTCGACATTATAGATCTGATCCATCACACGTGATTAATCCATCAGAGGTTGAAATTCAACCTGATATGAGTTATGAAGAAGAACCGATTCGCATCCTAGCTCGTGAAGTGAAAGAGCTGTGAAACAAAAGGGTTCCGTTAGTAAAAGTGTTATGGCTCAGACACGGAATCGAAGAAGCTACTTGGGAACCCGAGAACTCTATGAAAGAGCGATACCCAAACCTATTTATTGGTAAGATTTTCGGGGACGAAAATTTCTTAATGGGGGAGAGTTGTGACAGCCTTAAAACGACCCTAGTCGGAATGTGGTTTTGGGACCACAAAATCGAGGCATAAAAATAATTTAATATTTATTTTGATGCCTATAATATGTGTTAACTCATGTGTGACATTTTTGATGTTTTGATTTAGAGTTATAAATGTGAATTTCACTAGAAAGGACCTAGTAGAAAACTTTGAAAGTATGATGGGGAAATGTGTGATGACTAGTTGATCATGCATGTAAAAATGAGGGGTTTGCATGTCAATTTCCCCTTTTATTTGCTAATGGTCGGCCATGACAAAGAATTATGGGCAAAACATGTCATAGACATGTTTTGTTGGTGCATCATGGGTGGAAAAATAAATTAATGAGAATGGGTAATAAAGAAATGAAAAAAAAAAGTGTGAGTAGTTGTTTCCCTCCCCATTGCCGTGAATGTAAGAAGGAAAACAAAAAAAAAGTGTCCATCTTTCTCTCATCTTCTTGGCTGAATGAAGAGGAAGAAATAAGGGGAACTTACCAAAAGAAATTCGGCATTCTTCTTTAGCTAGTAAGAGGTAAGTTTTGAATTGTTGATTTAGTTTTATGATAGGTTAAGTTAGTAATTGGAGGCACTCTTAGTAATGTTAAGAAAGTTGGAGCTTTTATGGTGGTTTGGGCATCATGCCGTGAATCTAAGTGCTAACATTGGAGGTCACGTAGCTCTCTTGTCTACGTGGTGTCCTTCAGTTGGAATCGCGCATGCGACCTAGCTACATTTATCTTTCACGTAGCTCTCTTGTCTACATGGGATACATCTCGTATCACACATGTGACCTAGCTACTACTGTGGTGTCTCGTAGCTTTCTTGTACACATGATGTGCACTCAAAGCATCATACATGTGACCTAGCTACGCCCTCTATTTCATTCGATCTCTCCAATGTTCAACCGGATCTCTCTCTATATTTATTTCCATTCTTCCAATAGTCGATTTATATTTTAACATCAGCTAGTATATTTATATAATAGGCTGAAATATAATAATGTACATGAAATTATTGTAATATTTACATACAAACTTACCTTGGTGCAAAATGTGGAAATTTTGCAATTTAGTCCAAAACTTTTTCCTTCCCTGCTCGAGATCAATTCGCGTCTTTCTTGATCTATAATAACACATTTAGCTCATTTAATACTCATACTTTTTATTTCAATCCAAAATCACATCATGGAAAAATTACATTTTGCCCCTAACTTTTCAAAATTACAATTTTGCCCCTAGGCTCGGAATTTAATTTCAGCCCTTATTCTTATATTTTATGATATGCTGAACATTTTCTCTTCTACAACAACATCAAATTCTCACTCTATCATATAGTTATGAACAATAGGTATTTTTACGATTATGCTGCTTTTACTCGTTTTCACTTAAAACCGGGTAGCACAAGTTATTTAACATAATTTAAAACCTCATATTCTATCATAAAACATCAAAATACACAAATTTCACCTATGGGTATTTTTCCAAATGTGAACCCTAGGTTAAATTATTACTAGCATAAGCTTAATCGAGCTTCCGGATTCCAAAAACGTAAAGAACATTAAAAACGGGCTTGGAATCACTTACTATGGAGCTTGAAAATTGAAGAAACCCTAGCTATGGAGAGAGGGAGAATTCGCAGCAACTAAGGAGGATGATGATCAATTTTGTGTTATTTTTCCCATTTTATTTCATTTAATATCCAAATGACCAAAATGCCCTCCTTACTAAACTTTCAAAAATTCCTTCCATGTCCTAATTTTGTCCATGAACTTAAAATTGGTCAAATTGCTATTTAAGACCTCCTAATTAATATTCCAAAACAATTTCATACTAAAACTTCGGGATGCAAATTTTGCAACTTATTCGATTTAGTCCCTACTTTCAATTTAAGCACTTTAGGCATAGAATTTCATCACGAAATTTTCACACAATCATGCAATCATATCATAAACCCCAAAATAATTATAAAACAATTATTTCTATCTCGGATTTGTGGTCACGAAACCACTATTCGATTAGGCCCTAATTCGGGTTGTCACAATTCTCCCCCCTTTTGAGATTTTCGTCCCGAAAATCTTACCTCAGAAAGAGCTTTGGGTACTGTTTCCTCATAGCTTCCTCGGGTTCCCACGTAGCCTCTTCTATCCCATGTCCGTGCCACAATACTTTCACTAAAGCTATACTTTTATTTCTTAACTGCTTAACCTCTCGTGCCAAAATCTTTATTGGTTTCTCCTCATAGGTCATATCCGATCGAATCTCAATTTCATTGGGAAATCACATGTGAAGGATCGAACGATAACGTCACAACATTGATACATGAAACACGTTATGAATTCTTTCTAACTCTGCCGGTAAGGCCAACCGATATGCCATGGTCCAATTCTCTCAAGAATCTCAGACGGCCCAATAAAACGCGGACTCAACTTGCCTTTTCGACTAAATCTCGAATCTTTTTCCATGGTGACACCTTCAAGAACACTTTATCACCCACCTAAAATTCAATCTCTTTTCTTTTAAATCGCATATGACTTTTGTCGATCCGAAGCGACTTTCAAGCAATCCCAATTACTTTTATTTTCTCTTCGGTTTCTTTAACTAGATCAACTCCATGAATCTGTTTCTCACTAAGCTCGGTCCAATATAAAGGAGTTCGACACTTACGACCATACAAGGCTTCAGCGGTGCCATTTGTATACTTGATTGATAACTATTATTGTAGGCAAACTCAATCAAAGATAGATATTTCTCCCAACTACCTCCAAATTCTAAAACACAAGATCTAAGCATATCTTGAGTACCGGATTACTCTTTCCGCTTGACCATCTGTTTGTGGATGAAATGCGGTACTAAAGTTCAATTTTGTACCCAAAGCTTCTTGTAACTTTTTCCAAAATCTCGAGGTAAATCTTGGATCTCTATCGATATTATAGACATAGGTACTCGTGCAACTTCACAATTTCAGCAATATATAATTCGCTAATTTATCAAGTGAGTAATCAGACGTCTTGGTATAAAGTGGGCTGACTTTGTTAATCTATCAACCACTACCCAAACAGCATCCTTCTTTTTAGGAGTTAAAGGCAAACCGGTTACAAAATCCATGGTAATCTTGTCCCATTTCCACTCGTGCACCATTACGGTTGAAGTAATCCTGAAGGCACTTGATGTTCACTTTTACTTGTTGATGATCAAACACTTGGTTACAAATTGAAATGTCCTTTTCATACCGCCACCAATACGACTTCTTTAAATCATTATACATTTTTGTGCTGCCAGATGAACGATAAATGACCATTGTGCGCCTCATGTAATATTTTCGAATCAATTTATCGTTTTTCGGCACACATATCCCGCTCTCGAAACATCAAGCAGTCATCCGGTCCAACTCGAAAATCGAGTCGTAACTCGATTCGCATTGAGTTCTCATGATCCGCAACTCACTATCATTCTTTTGAGCATCACAAATCAACGGAGAAATAACGGTTTAGCTCTCATCTCTGCTAAGATTGACCCATCATCGACAATGCTAACCCGTGTTCATGGCTCTCAAAGTAAAAAGAAATTTTTCGCTCAAGGCGCCAAGAACTACATTTGCTTTTCCGGATGATAATCAATCACTAAATCATAATCCTTTAATAATTCAAGCCATCTTATTGTCGCAGATTCAGATCCTTTTGATTCATCAAGTACTTCAAACTTTTGTGATCAAGAAAATTTGGCATTTTCACCGTACAAATAATGTCGCCAAATCTTCAAGGCAAAACAACAATGACAGCCCAAATCATGTGTAGGATAGTTCTTCTCATGCGGTTTTAAGCGTCTCAAGCATAAGCTACCACTTTACCCTCTTGCATCAACACACATCCAAGGCACATCAATGATGCATCACTATAAATTACGAACTCCTTTCCCGACTCGGCTGTACTAAAATTGGTGCTTCATCAATCGTGCTTTCAATTTTTCAAAACTTTGTTGACATTTATCAGTCCATTCAAACTTAACATTATTTTGCAACAACTTAGTCATAGGAGAGGCAATCATCGAAAATCCTTCAACAAAACGTCTATAATACCGGCTAAGCCTAAAAAGCTTCTAACCTCGGATACATTCTTGGGTGGTTTCCAATCAACGATCGCAGAAATCTTGCTTGGATCCACCGAATACCATCACCGAGACTATATGCCCCAAAAATCCGACTTCACGAAGCGGAACTCACTTTTACTAAACTTGGCAAACAGTTTCTTTTCTCTCAAGATCGCAATATAGTTCTCAAGTGTTCGGCATGTTGAGACTCATCTCGAGAATAAATTAAAATGTCATCTATAAACACTACTACAAACTTATCCAAATATGGTCGGAAGATCCGATTCATTAAGTCCATAAATATAGTTGGAGCATTTGTTAAGCGAAAGGCATCACAAGAAACTCATAATGTCCATACCTTGTCCTAAAGGCGGTTTTCGCACATCGACTCCTTAACTCTCGGTGGTAGTAACCGGACCTCAAATCAATCTTTGAAAACACTGTGGCCCCTTTAAGCGATCGAATAAATCATCAATCCTCGACACGGGTACTTGTTCTTTATAGTCACCTTATTAAGTCGACGGTAATCAATGCAAAGTCTCATTGAACCATCCTTCTTCTTCTGAATAATACAGAGCACCCAGGAGAGAAACTCGGTCTCACAAATCCCTTGTCTGTTAACTCCCGCAATCGAGCCTTCAATTCTATTAATTCGATCGGAGCCATTCTATATGGAGCAATCGAGATCGTGCAAGATGCCGGCAACAAATCAATGGCAAAATCTATCTCTCTCGCTCGGAGGCAACCAGGCAATTCCTCGGAAATACATCCGAAACTCACAGGACTATCGGTGATCGATTCAAATTTCAGTTGAGGCAACTCAATATTCATTACATAAGCGGATAAGCTTCACACCCTTTTCTCATGTATTTACGTGCAGACATGTGCGAAATCACCATAGGCAATTTATTTGATTCATCTGTTTCAACCCACGAATTTCTCCATTTTCACATTTCAACTCTAGTGTCTTTTGTTTACAATCTACCTTAGCATCATACAATGTTAACCGGTCCATTCCCAAGATAACGTCAAACTCACCAAATGGTAACAAGATCAAGTTGGCGAAAAATAGTGACCTTGAATCATTAATGGGCAATTCTTGCAAACCTTGTCAACTAGCACATATTGGCCTAAGGGTTCGACACTTTAATCGTAAACTCAATAAATTCAACAGCAACTTTTATTGGATACTAAATTCATGCAAATATAGGAATGAGTGGACCGGGATCAATCAATGCAATAACAATAGTATCATAGAGAGAAAATGTACCAAGAATAACATCGGAGATGATGCATCTTCTCGAGCACGTATAGCATAAGCTCTAGCAGTGCTCTAGCTTCGATCTTGCCGTTAAATCTTTCATCACCGTTTTACTACTAGTCCCACCTCCAAGATTTCTCGGTGGTCTACCTCTACTAGCGGTGGTATTCATCTAGCACTCAAATCTTTCTTCTTTAACTTTCTCCGGACAATCTCTAATAAAATGCTCGGAGAACCGCTTTGAAACAAGCTCGCTCGGTCCCCAACACTTACCATAATGTTGCTCGCCACATTGTCGACACTCGGGCTTTCTAGGTCGCACATTACCCACACTTGCCACCAAGTAGCTTGAGCTTTAGACCCGAATATGCTCTACCACGATCTCGTGTGAATCCCCAATTGAAACTGTCATTCGAGGGTTTGTCTCTTTGGACCTCTTTGGTTGAGATTGAAATGGCTTGCTTGTCTGTCTTTTTCGACATCTCGGGCCTCAATAGCGACTTTTCTTCTTTCTTTGTTCAATTCTTGGCTTTAAGAGCTCGATCAACCAATACTACAAATTCTTTCAACTCCAAAATTCCTACAAGCACTTTAATGTCCTCATTCAGCCCATCTTCAAATCTTCTACACATAATGGCCTCGGTGGACACACATTCACGGGCATACTTGCTGAGTCTTACAAATTCGCGCTCATACTCGCTCTGAGACATTTTCCCTACTTCAATTCAAGGAACTCCTTCCGCTTTTGATCAATAAATCGCTGACTTATGTATTTCTTTCTAAATTCTTCTGGAAGAAATCCCAAGTAACTTTTCTTTTGGCACCACTGCAACCAAAGTCTTCCACCGGTGGTAAGTCAATCTCTCAAAAGTGATACAAGACACTTTAAGCATTCCTCGGGTGTACATGAGAGCTCATCAAATACACGGGTAGAATTTTCAAGCCGAATTCCGCTTTCTCGGGATCATCATCGACCTTTGCTCTAAACTCTTCGCCCCTTGTTTTGAATCTTGTCAACCGGAGGCTTGTTCATTCTTACCAAATCTATACCTTGAGCAGCCACTGAGAATCGTCCCGAGGTATAGGAGGGGTGGAGGAGGTTGAGCATTTGGATTTGCTCGAATAAATTCAAGATACCAATTGTTCATCATTTGGAGAAAGGCATCCTGAGCCTCATCTCCTTGTCTCAATGTCTCGTGTCTACTTTCCACAGTAGCGGTCCCTTGTGCGGGAGCCGGCGCATTACTAAAGATCATCACCGCAGTTCCTTCGGGATCCATTACTATATTAAAACAAAACACAGCTTTAGAATAATCAGAGTCACCACACTATCACAATATTTTTATGGCATGTATAGCTAGACTTTTACACACACTTTATTAGTCCGAGAACCGACTAAACCATAGCTCGATACCACTAAATGTAACACCCTTACCGTTACTATCGCGGAGCAGATACAAGGTATTACCGTAACATAACACATACCATTAAACATAACCGAAATATAAATATGTCATCCAATTTGATAGTGCATCGTATAATATATGTCTTGAACAATATTAGCCAACTTTAATGGCTTGTACAAATTAGCTGGTCGAGTACTGTAACTAATATTTTAAACCTAGACAAATATGACACGTAACAAAATAATTAAGCCTACTATACATGCCATAATTCAAAACGTTTAGTTCAAATACCCTAAAGTATGATAGTGCGGATAGATCTTCACGATCCTTAACTCCTGAGCAAGTCGAAGAACACTATAAGACAAAAGAGAGAAACAAAGTAAGCTTATAGCTTAGTAAGTAAGTATGTAAATACTAATTAAAAAAAATCTAACATGTTTACACAACAATTCAAGTATATCTACTTTAACTTCACTATTCATTCCACTTTGATTAAGCTGTCTTTGCTGCCTATATTCACTAAATAAATCATAACTCGAGTTACAAAACTCGAAATTCAAATCCGTAAAATTTCCCTGAATCTAGACGCATAAAGCTTTTTGCTAATTTTTTCTATAATTTTGGTTCAGCCGATTAGTACAGTTTATTAGTTAAAGTTTCCCTGTTACACAGCTCGACTGATCTGACCTCTGTTCACTACAAATTGAATTTCTCTCAGTACACAATTCAAACAACCCTGAAGTCTGTTTCATTTAAAACTAGTTTCAATAAGGAATTTAGGCATGTAAACTATATTTCTTAATTTGCTTTGTACAATTTTAATGATTTTTCAAAGTTGGAACAGGGGATCACGTATTCATCCTGAGCAAGTCACATACAATTGTAAATATCTCAAAATATAGAATTCCTTTGCTTGCTCTGTTTCTTTTATATGAAAGTAGACTCATTAAACTTTAATGTCACATCTCATTCAACCTCTAATTATATTCCTCCTATTTTTGGTGATTTTCAAAATCACGTCACTGCTACCATCTAAAACAGTTTTAATGCTAATTTCACTCTTTCACACATTCTTTATGCTAACCTCATTTTATCTTATATATGTATATACCACAAATCATTTTCACCACATTTCATTCACCATAAGTGTAGGTCCAAACCACAATATCACCACAAAACCATCCCGTTGAACAATTCGGATCAATCCTCGATATTTAATGGTTTCAAAGACACACCCCACCATCATACTTCGTTTAGTTCGGCTCTCTTGTACACATGGTGAACACTTAGTACCACTCATGCGACCCAACCGATTTGTCTCGTAGCTCTCTTGTCTACATGGTGTCCTTCACTTGGAATCACGCATGCGACCTAGCTACATTTATCTTTCACGTAGCTCTCTTGTCTACGTGGTGTCCTTCACTTGGAATCACGCATGCGACCTAGCTACATTTATCTTTCACGTAGCTCTCTTGTCTACATGGGATACATCTCGTATCACACATGTGACCTAGCTACTACAGGTGTCTCGTAGCTTTCTTGTACACATGATGTGCACTCAGCATCATACATGTGACCTAGCTACGCTCCTCTATTTCATTCGATCTCTCCAATGTTCAACAGGATCTCTCTCTATATTTATTTCCATTCTTCCAATAGTCGATTTATATTTTAACATCAGCTAGTATATTTATATAATAGGCTGAAATATAAGAATGTACATGAAATTATTGTAATATTTACATACAAACTTACCTTGGTGCAAAATGTGGAAATTTTGCAATTTAGTCCAAAACTTTTTCCTTCCCTGCTCGAGATCAATTCGCGTCTTTCTTGATCTATAATAACACATTTAGCTCATTTAATACTCATACTATTTATTTCAATCCAAAAATCACATCATGGAAAAATTACATTTTGCCCCTAACTTTTCAAAATTACAATTTTGCCCCTAGGCTCGGAATTTAATTTCAGCCCTTATTCTTATATTTTATGATATGCTGAACATTTTCTCTTCTACAACAACATCAAATTCTCACTCTATCATATAGTTATGAACACCGATTATGCCGTTTTACTCGTTTTCACTTAAAACCGAGTAGCACAAGTTATTTAACATAATTTAAAACCTCATATTCTATCATAAAACATCAAAATACCCAAATTTCACCTATGGGTATTTTTCCAAATGTGAACCCTAGGTTAAATTATTACTAGCATAAGCTTAATCGAGCTTCCGGATTCCAAAAACGTAAAGAACATTACAAGCGGGCTTGGAATCACTTACTATGGAGCTTGAAAATTGAAGAAACCCTAGCTATGGAGAGAGGGAGAATTCGCAGCAACTAAGGAGGATGATGATCAATTTTGTGTTATTTTTCCCATTTTATTTCATTTAATATCCAAATGACCAAAATGCCCTCCTTACTAAACTTTCAAAAATTCCTTCCATGTCCTAATTTTGTCCGTGAACTTAAAATTGGTCAAATTGCTATTTAAGACCTCCTAATTAATATTCCAAAACAATTTCATACTAAAACTTCGGGATGCAAATTTTGCAACTTATTCGATTTAGTCCCTACTTTCAATTTAAGCACTTTAGGCATAGAATTTCATCACGAAATTTTCACACAATCATGCAATCATATCATAAACCCCAAAATAATTATAAAACAATTATTTCTATCTCGGATTTGTGGTCACGAAACCACTATTCCGATTAGGCCCTAATTCGGGTTGTCACAATGTGAGCCGTATGTTAAGAGATATTTAAGTTTTCGTGAGACAGGGCCAGAACGGTTACTGGAGTCCCTGTCCTGACTTTGGAAATTCATCGTGAATGGACCAGAGATAATTAGAAGCCATGCCATATATGTACAGATTCCTTTTTGAGTCTAGTTGCTGTATAAACAAACGGCATCAGTATTGAAGCCCTGTACAGGGAGATATCCAAGTCGTAATGCGCAAAGGTCAGTGTAGTCGACCCCTGTAACATGGGGGACTTTAACTAATAAACTGTACTAATTGGCCCAACCAAAAATTCTAGAAAAAAATTTGTAGATGCATATATGAGTCTAGTTTCGGGAAAAATTTACGGAAATGGATTTCGAGTTTCAGAACTCAAGATATGATTTTTAATGTGACTCGTATGCAGATTGGCAGCTTGTCTGGGAAATTTCTAATAAGTGGTTTGAAGTCTGCTAACACCTCGTGTTCGACTCCGGCGACGGTCTCGGGTTCGGGGTGTTACAATTGAAGCCCTGTACAGGGAGATATCCAAGTCGTAATGCGCGAAGGTCAGTGTAGTCGATCCCTGTAACATGGGAGACTTTAACTAATAAACTGTACTAATTGGCCCGACCAAAATTCTAGAAAAAATTTGTAGATACATATATGAGTCTAGTTTCGTGGAAAAATCACAAAATTGATTTTCGAGTTGTGGAACTCAAGATATGATTTTAAGGTGACAAGTGATACGATTAGCCAGTGTCTGGAATTTTTAAATGGATGTGAAAATAAATATATTATGTCTGTTAGCACCTCGTGTTCGACTCCGACCACGGTCTCGGGTACGGGGTGTTACAAACCAAGTATCTCAACTTACCTAGATGACCAAATACATATTGCATAATTGTACCAAACATACAATTTAAAACCAATCATCAATATACCTATAAGTTTTCCATCATTCAATCATATCAAACACACATCAAATATGATAAGGTGACATATATATACACATCAAAATATATCAAATACAAGCCAAATAAGTGATTAATCTCAACAGAACAATTATATGCCAACATTGGCCAAATTAACCTATACATGTCATTATAACTGAAATTAATTTACTAAAAGTACCTAAAAGAGCCGATGAATATTGTGAAATAACTCCGACCAGCTTCTAACCTGAACGAGCTTCTAAATTACTAAAAAAACATAGAAAATAACATAGAGTAAGCATTTAAGCTTAGTAAGTTTGTATAATATAGAATTTAACTTACCATATTTCCATAAAATAGGTAAGTAAACATAACATATCTCAAACAATTTGGCCAAAAGCCTAAACTCATGATTACAACATATTAGCCATGAAAATCACCTATAAAATCCAACACACATGGTTGAATTAATCAAATAATCACATTTCATTTTTTTCATATAAATACCAATAATAGTTCATATTTGATAAACCGTAATTTATACATATTTCTATCTCATGCTTAGCACATTTTATGGATGATTTTTCCTTAAAATTGATGAATTCGATGCTCCTAATGCCATATGTTATGGATGACTTTTCCTTAAAATTGGTGAATTCGATGCTCCTAATGCCATACTTTCATATTTTATACTTAGGTGAGCATAAGAGAGTGAAAGGAACGAGAAACGGGCCAAAAATGGAGAAAATGGGCCAACGTATGAAATCAACACGGCCTGGACCTCCCAACATGGGCATACCACACGGCCGTGTCAATTTGGTATAATTGAAGCACGGCTTACACGGGTGGACCACAAGCCCGTGCCTATTTAACAGGCTTGACCATGGCCTGAAGTAATCGCACACGGGTGTGTCACACAGACGTGTCCCTATCGTGCCCAAATTAAGTCCAATTCGGAAAAGGCCAATTTTGAGGGTTCTTTGGCATTCTAAACCCTATAAATACACCATAGAGGAGGAGGAAAAGAGAGGCACAGAGAAGGAATTAGGGAACTGCTCAAAGAAAGTCGATTGATCCATCTCAGAAGCCGGATTCATCATCGAGACTGAAGATCTCCCCTCAATTTCCCTTCAAGAGTTTTGGGTTTTTCTTTATGTGTTATATTCATTATTCTTCTTAGATGTTTACCTTTTTAGTTATGAAGTAAAACCCCTAAATACCTAAGGAAATGAAACCTAAGACAGATCTTATTATTATTATTTGAATTGTATGATAAATATTTGACTTGTTCTTAATTCTTGTCTTGATATTCCAGGATATTGATTCAAGTTAAGCTCTTATTCAAAGGAGGAATAGACCCTGTCTAAGAGTACATTTGTCATAATCAAGCGAAATTGATTGCCTGCCTAGAGATAGGGTGACAAGATTTTGTCGGATTAGGGTGAAACCTAATAAGGGGATCCATAGATCGAGTTAATGCAACCCAAGGGAGTTAATTAGAAAGAGATTTCAATTATTCAACCTAGGGTTAGACGTTGTTAGTCTCGAGAGGGATAATAATATAACTTAGGGATTTCTACGGATCAAGTCAAATGAATAAATCGTCCAATTCAGGGTCAAATAACAACTGAAGTCTAAGTGGATTTTTCCTTAGCTATTGTCTTAATCAATCGAGTTTTTCCAAAAGGAATTCCCCAATTCTATTTTTTGTGAATTCTTAGTTTAGTTAATTAGTTAGTTAAAACAAACCCCATTATTCTTAGGCTAGATAATAAAAAGACAGTCATTACTAGTACTTTTAGTTCCTTTGGGTTCGCCAATCCGGTCTTGCTAAAGCTATACTACTGTTCGATAGGTACACTTGCCTTTTCGTGATAATAGTTAGTTTCAAGAACGATTCATTTTAAATATTTAAAACCTGTCACAAATATCATGTGTCAAGTTTTTGGCGCTGTTACCGGGGAACTAAGATATTAGGAACACTTGATTTTCATTACTTTTCCATTTACTTTTACTGCAATTTAAATTTTATTCTAATTTTTTATTACTAATTCTTCTTTTTCCCTTTTTCTGGCAGGTTCTTATAGTTTATGACTAGAAGAAACCCATCAGGACCATTACTTTTTGATAGTGAGATCAATTGCACAGTTCGCAGAAACCAAAGAGAAATAAGGTGAAGCTTAAGATACACAGAGAATGAGCAAGAGGATAATATTCAAACCACAACCGAGGAGATGGCTGAAAACCAAGAAAATCCGCTACCTCCTGCAATTACTGTTAATCAAAATCCTGTTCCGCGCACTATGTATGATTATGCTAAACCTAATTTAACAGGAACTGAGTCAAGTATAGTTAAACCTGCTATTGCTGCAAATAATTTTGAACTGAAACCTAACACAATTCAAATGATACAACAGTTTGTTCAGTTTGATGGTTTGCAGGACGATGATCCTAACGCTCACTTGGCAAATTTCCTAGAATTTTGTGATACCTTTACAATTAATGGCGTTTCTGATGACGTCATTCTCCTTCGGTTGTTTCCCTTTTCGTTAAGGAATAAGGCTAAAAAATGATTGAACTCGTTACCACGAGGGTCAATCATTACTTGGGAACAAATGACCGAAAAATTTTTATTAAAATATTTTCCACTGGCTAAAATAGTCAAATTATGTAATGATATCTCTTCTTTTATGCAGATAGATTTAGAAACACTTTACAATGCATGTGAGAGATACAAGGACCTTTTGAGAAGGTGCCCTCACCATGGGTTACCGCTTTGGCTATAGGTTCAAACGTAACATAATGGCCTGAATCCTTCGACTCGGCAGATGATTGATGCAGCTGCTGGAGGAACTATCAAGAATAAGACACCTGAGGTGGCTTATGAATTTATAAAAGAGATGTCACTGAATAACTATCAATGGCAAGTCATGAGGACAAAGCCAACAAAAATAGTTAGTGTTGATAACGTTGATTTGGTCACCATGCTCTCTAATCAGGTAGAACTCTTGAATAAGAAAATTAATGGTTTTCTTAGTTCTTCATAGGTTCACCCAGTATTGTAGTACGAAGCAAGTGGAGGTGGATCAAGCAGTTCAGAATACCAACCTTATGGCCACAACATGGACAATGAGCAGTTAAATTATATGGGTAACAATTCTCGATCTCAAAACAATTCTTATAGCAATACTTACAATGCAGGTTGGAGGAACCACCCAAATTTTTCATGGGGAGGCCAAGGAAATCAGAGACTACCTCCAGGCTACCAACAACCACCCTACCAACAGGAAAAGAAGTCGAACCATGAAGAGGTGCTCTCAAAGTTTATATCAGTGTCAGAAACTCATTTTCAGAATACCGAGATAGCACTTAAGAATCAACAAGCATCGATCCAAGGGCTCGAAACTCAGATTGGACAGCTTGCCAAGTTGATTTCTAAACGACCACAAGGTAGCTTGCCAAGCAACACAGAATCTAACCCAAAGGAGCAACTCAACGTGATTACTAGTTAAGATGAGGAAGGGTTAGTCACACCTGAACCAGAACCAAGCCAAGAAGCTGAGATAAGCAAAGGTAAAGGTGAGGTAGACCACAATGAGCAGAAACCAGTAAGTATAGAATACAAACCTCGTGGCCCTACCCCAATGCGACAAGGAAAGACCCCTCAGACGAGCAATTTGGTAAATTCCTTAAACTCTTAAAAAAATTACATATTAACTTACCGTTTATTGAAGCTCTATCACAGATGCCAAATGCAATGAAATTTCTAAAGGAGCTTTTGGCAAATAAGTAGAAGTTGGACGAGGCTTCGCATGTAAAGCTAAACACAGTTTGCTCATCTATTCTACAAAATAAACTACCCAACAAATTGAAAGATCCAGGGAGTTTTACAATTCCTTGCTTAATTGGTAGTTTAGATGTTAATAATGCATTAGCTGATTTAGGGGCTAGTATTAACGTCATGCCTTACAAAATGTTTAAACAACTAGGTCTTGGGAAACCCAAACAGACTAGGATGAGCATTCAATTAGCATAAGATTTCCTAGGGGTATTATTGAAGATGTGCTAGTTAAAATCGATAAATTTATATTTCTCGTTGACTTCGTTGTTCTAGACATAGAGGAGGATAGCAACACTCCTTTAATTTTAGGAAGGCACTTTTTAGCAACTGCTAGAACGATTATTGATGTTGGCACAGGTGAGCTCACACTTCGTGTGGGAGACGAAACAATCACCCTTCAAGCTCGCAATTCCGACAACATATCAAAAATTGAAGGTGATTGTCTAAACCATTCTACTAAAACTGACAATATGGTGCAACCTACTTTGCAGGAAATGAGTTTGAAGGAAGTACATGAGCCATTTTCAAGAAATAGTAGAGGACCTATTCATGAAGAACGGAGGCTACAAATCGAGGAGCTAGATGAATGGCGGACACATAAACCGAGAACACACGATAAACCAAAACTACGCCAGAACAAGGTCAATACCTTTCCAAATCAACTTAAGGCTGGAGATAAAGTTTTATTAGATGAAGCAAATCCTCACATTGTCACTGTCAAACCGAATGAAGAAATTCCTCTTACGATTCTTAGCATTTTCCTATTCGGCACAGTCGAGGTAAGTCATCCCAAGTTCGGCACTTTTGAGGCAAACAATACCCGCCTAAAACCTTATTTTGATGAGATTCATAGCAGGAATGAGGAGTATAAACTCCTCGAACCACCATGACCATTCAATGGAAAGGTAAGTGAAGCTTAGACTATAAATAAGCGTTTCTCGGGAGGCAACCCGGGCACTAACTGTATTAACTTCTTTAAATTTTAGTACCTAACTTACTAACGGAGCTCTTGAATACAGGTTTACCATACAGACACGGCCAAGCACACGGGCGTGCTTAGGACCGTGTGGAAATAGGGCAAAGATTTTCCCTAGCACGGACTACGATAAATCACCACGGCCGTGCGACATGATCGTGGGCGAACCTGCTAAAACAACACGGGCATGCGACACGTCTGTGCCTTGAAACCGTGGCCGAACCTGTCAAATTAACATGGCCGTGTGCACCCACACGCCCAAGGAACACGGGTGTGGGCTGAATATCAGACGTGCCCAAATTCAAAATCCGCGAATCACACGGCCAAAAATTGGGGAACGCGGGTGTGTTCCCTGGCCGTGTGTCCAAAAATCTATAAATACCCTTCACTATTCATCATCTTCTTCACCCAAAATCCCTAGCCTAGCCGCTGCAAGTCCACACGGCCTTGCTACCACGCCCGTGCTCCACTTCCAACCCTATTTTTAACTCTCATTCTCCTTTTTCTAGCATTTGTTTACTCTTTTCTCTTTCATTTTACTGAATTCTAATGCTATTTATCATAGTAATATGCACTTTTCATGTTATTTTCATCTTTCTATCACTCAAATTTCGTATCTAGGGTAGTTATCATCTTTTTCATGTTGAAGTTCTTACTCATTGCATGATCTATCTGCTCCATTTGACTAGTTTAAAGTGAATATTTATGGTTAGGATAATAGAAATACTCATACCTTTGGGTTGGCATTTTCCATAAATAAAATATGCTACATAGAATTATTTGCCATTTTTTATGAACTCATACTATTATCATGCTAATGATATACCAGAAAATTAATCGTTTTTGATTAAGTTTGCTAGTAGTTGTGACTGAGATTATTAGTTTTAATTTATGACTTTTGCCTTTTTAAATTTGTTTTCGTCTTACCCTGAACATTCATCACGACGAAATAATGGTTTTGCTTGCAGGTATACCATGTCGTCTTCACGAGGAAAGAAAGCCGCCGTCTCTACTTCGAAGAAAAGGAAGGGATCGTCACCTTCCTTGGGTCCTACTGTAGAAATTCGTCACCCTTTCCTGCAGTTTCCCATTGGGCCCCAAAAAGAACTTTTCCAGATTCTACGGGCCCGACCCTTTCCTGTCTCAAATATCACGTATCAATATCGAAATCATATAATCTTATAATAGAATTGTGCCTGTTGAACCATTTAAAATATTGTTGGATACACGGGTAGTACACACGGGGTGTGCTGAACGGTAATTTGTCAATTCATATTCATGTATGCTCATATGAGCTGTAAATGGGAAACTCCTTCGAGCTGAATATTGGAAAGCTCATGCGAGCTGAATAACGGGAAGCTCACACAAGTTGAATATCGGGAAGCTCATTTGAGCTGAATATCGGGAAGCTCATGCGAGCTGTGGTGTGTCCGTAACACAGGCAGGACCCCAACCAAATCGGTAACCTTAATGACATGTCATTTGTATCCTACGACTTTCATAAGGTTCAAACGGGACTCGGTAATCATTGAATAAACAACCGGTATTTATTCATTGCAATTGTACAATTCACAAACAATATTTCAATTTAACACATATCAATGTACAATTTAATTACACGAACTTACCTCGAAGAGTTTACGTAGATTTAAAGGCGACTAATCCGATATTTTTCCTTTGCTTCGATCTAACTCCGTATTAGGTCTAACCAGATCTATACGAATGAATTTAACTCAATTCAATATAATTCATATTCAATTTAGCCCAACACATATTTTTGGAAAAATTACTATTTTGCCCTTATACTTTTAATTCATTACAATTTAGTCCCTAGGCTTGGAATATGACTTTCATGCAATTTAATCTTTACTTAAGCCTAGACAATTTTTACACATATTAATAGTTGCCCATGTAATTATTAATTTTACAATTTTACAATAAATTTATCATCTTTTCAATTTAATCCCTAATTGATAATTTCATCAAAATTCTCTTTATAAAAGTTGTTTATCTAACAACAACCTTTCATTTTCTATCATAAAACTTCATAATTCAAGCAGACTCATCAATGGAAAAAGCATAATACTTTAACGGTTTTGCAAATTAATCCCTGAACTATCTAGATTAAGCTACTACGATCTCGGAAACATAGAAATCATTAAAAATTGGACAATGGTACATACCTAATTGAGCAAAATAAGCTTGCTAATATCTCAAGCTGCCATGGTTAGATTTTCTTCTCTTTTCTCTTTTTTTTTATTTGGTGGTAGATGATGATAATAGATTTTTTTATTTTATTTAATATCACTTTACCCACTAATTTCCAAAATTACCCTTAATAATTTATTAAATTTCCAATGATGATTACACATGCTTAACCACTAAGAACTTCAATGGTCTATTTACTATATAAGGACCTCAAATTTTGAATTTTATAGCTATTTAATACCTTTAGCTATTAGCACTCAACTTTTGCACTTAATTCAATTCAGTCATTTTCATCAAATTAGGTATGTAAACAGTAAAATTTCTTAACAAAATTTTTATACTGTATTTCTCTCATACAGTAGATCCTATAATAATAAAATAAATATCTGAATTTGGATTTGTGGTCCCAAAATTACTGTTTTGATTTCACTGGAAACGGGCTGTTACAACTCTCCCTCTAAAGAGATTTTTGTCCATGAAAATCTTACCAGAAAAGAGGTTCGGATATTGCTTTCTCATAGTTTCCTCGGTTTCCTAAGTAGCTTCTTCTATTCTGTGCCACTACCAGAGAACTTTTACTAAAGCTACATTTTTATTTCTCAATTCTTTTACCTCTCGTGCAAGAATTCTAATGGTTCTTCACTATATGTCATGTCAAGTTGAATTTTGACATCCGTCGGAGAGATAACATGTGAAGGGTCAGACCGATACCTTCATAACATAGAGACGTGGAAGACATTGTAAATTCTTTCAAGTTTTAACAGTAAAGCTAATTGATACGCAAAAGGTTCAATTCTTTCAATAATCTCATACAGCCCGATAAATCGTAGCTTAGCTTTCCTTTACGGCCAAACAGAAGAATTTTCTTCCAAGGCGATACATTCAAAAATACTTTGTCTCCGACTTGGAACTCTATATCTTTACGTTTCAAATCTGCATATAATTTTGACGATCTGAAGCTGCTTTTAAGCTATCTAGGATCATTTTCACTTTTTACTCAATATCCAGAATCAAATTAACCTCGTGTATCTTTTTCTCACTGAGCTCAGTCTAATATAACAGAGTTCGGCATTTGCAACCATACAAAGCCTCATATAGTGTTATTTTTATGCTCAATTGAAAACTATTATTATACTCGAATTCAACCAATGGTAAATATTTCTCCCAATTACCTTCGAATTCTAAAACATAAAACCGAAGCCTATCTTTAAGAATCTAAATCACACGCTCGGATTGACCCTCGGTCTAAGGGTGAAATGCGGTGTTAAAATGCAATCAAGTACCTAGAGCTTCTAGTAACTTTTTCTAGAATCACTATGTAAATCGCAGATCTCTATCCAAAATAATAGAGACTGGTACTCTATGTAATCTGACAATCTCTGAAACATATAACTCAGCAAGTTTGCCAAGTGAGAAATCCGTACATACCGAAATAAAATGTGCTGACTTCATCAAACAATTGACGATAAACCAAATGACATCTTTCTTTTTCAGAGATAAGGATAACCTCGGTACAAAATCCATAGTAACTCTATCCCATTTCCATTCCGGTATCATTACTGGCTGTAACAATCCTAAAGGTACCTGATCTTCAGCTTTAATTTGTTGACATATCAAACATCTAGATACAAAATCAGAAATATCACGTTTCCTTCCTGGCCACCAGTACATTTGTCTCAAATCATTGTACATTTTATTACTCCCTGGATGAACAGACATGCTACCACTATAAGCTTCATGCAAAATTTTTTGTATAAGCTTTGGATTCTTCGGTATACAAAATCTACCTTTGAATTACAAACAATCATCGGGTCCTATCTGAAATTCTAAATCAGAAGTTGACTCACACTGTACTCATTTAGCTCGCAACTTATTATCACATTTATGAGCTTCATAGATCTGCTGTAAAAACATCAATCTTAATTTTAACTTAGCTAATATCGATCCATCATCAGATAATGACAATCGGGTATTCATCGCTCATAGAACAAACAAGGATTTTCTACTCAAAGCATCAGCAACTACCTTTGCTTTTCCCAAATTATAATCAGTAACTAACTCATAATCTTTCAATAGATTGAGCCATCTACGCTGTCTTAAATTCAGATATTTCTACGACATCATATACTTTAAACTCTTCTGATTGATAAATACATGACATTTTTCACCAAACAAATAGTGTCGCCAAATTTTCAACGCAAAAACTATAGTTGCCAACTCTAAGTCATGCATCGGATAATTCTTTTCATGTGGCTTTAACTATCTGGAGGCATAAGCAATTACTTTACCTTCTTGCATCAAAACACATCCTAATACGTTCAATGACGCGTCACTAAAAACCAAAAATTTCTTATCTGATTCAGGCTGAACCAGAACTGGTGTTTCTATCAACAAGGCTTTCAACTGGTTAAAACTTTGCTGACATTTATCAGACCATTCAACTTTCACATCTTTTTTAATAGTCGTGTCATCAGTGTTGCTATCATCGAAAACCCTTTTATAAATCTTCGTAAGAACCAACAAATCCCAGAAAACTTTTGACTTTAGATACGTTTCTCAGTGGTTTCCAATTAACAATCGCTAAAATTTTATTTGGATCAACTCTGATGCCTTCAGCCGATACTATGTGCCCCAGAAAACTAACTTCCCGAAGCCAAAACTCACATTTGCTAAATTTAACAAACATAAAGTTTGTAGAACAATTCTCAGATGCTCGACATGTTCAGTCTCATCTCGAGAATAAATCAGAATATCATCAATAAATACCACAACAAATCTATCTAAATATGGTCTAAAAATTTTATCAAATCCATAAATACTACAGGTGCGTTAGTTCAACCAAATGGTAGAACAAGAAATTCATAATGTCTGTACCTAGTTCTGAATGTTGTTTTTGGCACATCATAATCTTTTACTCGTAATTGATAATAGCCAGAACGAATATCAATCTTTGAGAACACTATGACACCTCTCAATTGATCAAACAAATCATCAATGCGAGGCAATGGATATTTATTCTTGATTGTAACTTTGTTGAGCTGAAGGTAGTTAATGCATAATTTCATTGATCCGTCCTTTTCCTTATCAAATAGAACCGGTGCACCCCAAGGTGAAAAACTAGGTCTAGCAAAACCCCTATCAGTCAACTCTTGTAACTATGCTTTCAACTCTTTTAACTCTGTAGGAGCCATTCTGTATAGTGCTATCAATATCAATATTGCTCTCGGTATAAGTTCTATAGAAAATTCTACTTCTCTGATTGACGATTATCCTGGTAATTCCTCTAGAAACACATCAAGATATTTGCAAATCACTGGTACAGACTCAAGCTTTGACTTTGACACTTTAGTATCCAATACATAAGCAAGGTAAGCATTACAACCTTTTCTCATATATTTCTGTGTTGACATAACTAATATCACAATAGGCAACCCATTCAATTTATCTGATTCAATATAAAACATCTCACCATTTTGACATTTCAATATGATATGCTTTCGTCTACAATTTACTTTAGCATCATGCAGAGTTAGCCAATCCATGCCCAATATCACATCAAATTCATCAAATGGTAAAAGCATCAAATCAGTCAAAAAATAGTAACCTTAAATCATTAACGAACAATTCTTATAAACTTTATCAACTAACACACATTGGCTTAGAGGGTTCGATACTTTGACTTCGAATTAAGTGGACTCAACATGTAAATTTTTACTACACACTGAATTCGTGTAAACAAATGAATGAGTCGATCGAGGATCAATTAAAGTAGTTACATTTGTATCAATAAGAGAGAAAGTACCGGTAATAACATCTGGTGCCAAAGCATCTTCATGCGCACGAATAGCATAAGCCCTAGTTGGTGTTTGTGCCTCAGACCTTACAATAGAGTCTTTTGTCACCCTACGGCTACCACTGGCATTTCCAAGATTACAGGGTGGTCTACCTCTCGCAGCTGTGTTGCGCAGCCTTGAAGTTTGAATATTATCTTTTTCAGATTTCTCCGGGAAATCTCTAACATAGTGGTAAAAGGAACCACATCTAGTGTTTCTAGTATTACCCACACTTGCTATAGATGTAGCCTGAGATTTAGGATTAGAGCGTCATGTAACATTCCGATTTTGGGCCTAGTCAGAATAGTAGTTTTAGGACCACAAATCCGATGAGGAAAATTTTATTTTTGTTATATTTTTACAGTCTATAATTTCACGAAATGATTTTGTGAAAATTTTGTTTGAAAATTTTGACGTTTGGGCACTCAATTTAATCATAAAAAAGTGCAAAAGTTGAGTTCTACATGCTAGAGGTGTCCAATTGTTATGAAATTTTAAATTAGAGGCCCTTATATGGTAATTAGACCATTGGTTAAGTTGATGGACAAATATGACATGGTTAGGCATGTTTCAAAAGTTTTTCATTAAGGGCATTTTGGTCATTTAGTTATTAAAATGAATTAAAAACAAAATTAAAAGCCAATTTTTGTCCATCTTCAACCTCTTGGTCGAAAATTGCATGGAGAAACCATGTCTAGGGTTTTTCAAGCTTCCAAGCACGATTGTAAGTTCGTTCTAGCCCCATTTTTAATGGTTTTTACGTTTTTGCAATCCCCGTAACAAGATCTATCTATTTCCACCATTAATTTGAGCTAGGTTTCATGTTCAAAAATTGATCTATGTGTGACATACATGCATTTTGATGTCTAATGGTAGAAAATGAGTGTTGGGTGTTAAATAAACGACTTTTACTAAGCGATTTTCGATCAAAACGTCCAAAAGGACCATTTTGTAAAAGTTGTAAAAATGGTATAAAAGTGTGTTTTGATGAGAATTGTGGTTTGCTATAGTTATGAAAATGGTTTGGCTAGGCTTAAAGAGTGAGGAAATTGAATAAAAATTATTTTACGAGCCTAGGGGAAAAAACCTAATTTTGGCGAAATATGATTTTTGGATCACATTAAATAATGTTACTAATAACTATACCAAAATTGATATTATAGATCAAGGAAAATAAGGATTGGACCTAGATCGGGTGAAAAATAGAAAATCGACGGTTAGGTTCCTTTTTGCTATTTTGGTGCCGAGGTAAGTTCGTGTGTCAATAATATTGCAATGCTATATTTGAATTGAAAATTATATATTATTATTACACGAATGGCATGATTTAATATATTGAAAAGTGATGAAAGAAAGGTATATAAAATTTGTGAGAATAATGATATATGACTAGTAGCACATGAAATGTTTGATGGCTCAATCATTGATGGCTTGCTATATAATAGCTGAATATATTGAAAATTTGATATAACATGATGTTTTATTAAGTTGGATAACTTGTGAAAGAGTGAAAAGGAAGGTAAGTCTATTTGCAAGTAAATACGATGTGTGAGGTATGTTAATTGCTGAAATGGTGATTATATGATAAATGTATGCTCTTCATAAGAATATGATTTGAGTGCTCAATGTATGAAAATTTATGAAACATTGACATGATTGATAGCAAGATGAAGAAAAATCTCAGTTGAATGAAATAGGATATTCGATGGATTCTTGAAATGGAATTGATGGTAAAAAAGGTTTAGCCCAGACGGATGATCCAATCCCTATATAGCCCTCCCAAAGAATATGTGTGAACGGATTTAGCTCGGACGGGTAATCTGAATTAGGTTTTGAATTTAGCCTAGACTAGTAATTCAGATCCAATGTCATTTGAGTATATGTCGATGTAGGGGATTTAGCCTGGACTGGTAATCCCGACAATACTCTATGAGTTTATATTATAGGGGATTTAGCTTGGGCTGGTAATCCCACTGTAAGACAGGAGGTTCGCGGGAGTGTGCTTTTTAGAAAGGGAAAATACTAATTGACGGACATGAACTTGTAAAGTGATCTAGCCTCCCGAAGAATATATGTGTAATATGGATTTAGCCCAGACGGGTAATCCGATTTGGGTCTGAATTTAGCATGGATTGGTAATTCAGATCCTAGCTCATGAGAGTAATTGTCGTGACAGGGGATTTAGCCTGGACTAGTAATTCCGACAATACTCTATAAATTTATATTATGGGGGATTTAGCCTGGACTGGTAATCCCACAGTAAGAGCGAGGTTCGCAGGAGTCCGTACTTGAAATGATCACTTGTATGAATTGACGATGAATGAGATATCCATCGAGATTCCAAGAAATTCAACGAAATTAATATGAGAAATGAAATAAAAGGGTTCTTGCCATGATATATCATTTATGTTATATGATACTATTATGATGCATAAGAATTGTCATGTTTGGACGAGTGTTGTGCTAAGTGATAGCAAAGGTAAGTACTCAAAACCCATGGACTTGTGATAAGAATGAAAATGAATGAGTGATACTTATGAGAGTAATTTCATGAAAATCTTGTGATGGTATCATTATATTGTACTAAAACAATGTGGACAGCCGCACTAGTCCTAATTTCAAAATCCACCAAAAATAGTGGAAATCAAATTAGAGACTGAATAAGATATAAAATTAAATCTTATTAAGTCTAGTTTTACATAAAGGAAACGGTGTAAGTAAAAGAATGTCATATTATGAGATATTTGATTTTTTGTGAGACACGGTCAAAGTGATTTTGGGCTCCCCTGTCTTAAGTTTGGAAAATTATTAAAACTTGTATGAAAATAATCATGGGTTATAAATTACATGATTAAAATCCATAATGAGTTTATTTTCGAGGGAAATAGACGGAAGCATCATCTGAGTCCCGTACTATGAGATAAATAAATTTTAGTGAAGAAAGGTCAAAGCTATCAAATAGCAAAACAGGGGAGACTTTAAAGAATAAACTGTACTTATTAGCTAGACCAAAAATTTTGAAAATTTTATAGTAAGAAGATATGTGAGTGTAGTTTCAGGGACAATTAGAAAATCTTAATTTGGAGTTTCGTAGCTCTAGATATAAATAATTTAGTGACTGTGACTTGAGAAAATAGCTTAACTAGACTTTGAATAAATAAAGAGAAATTGAAAAATAGCATGTTAATACATTGCTTATTATTTTCATATGAGCTTACTGAGCGTAAAGCTTACTCCCTCCTTTCCATTTCTTTTAGTGTTGTTAGGTCGGCTCGGGGTTGGAGATCGTCGGAGGCAACATCAACTATCAATCCAATACCTTTGGAGTATTGAATACATATGTTAGAATTATCAAATGAGTGGCATGTTTAGGGACCTAGTTCTATGACATGTGTTATTATGATTTGGCCAAATGTATTGCCCCATTTTGAGCTATTGTATATGGCCATGAGATGTGGCTCATATTGATTATGGCTTGTAAGCCTAGCTAGTCATGTTATGATTTATTGCTTATGATGTGAAGATATGATTATGTTTGTTTCTCATGCATGGTTGGCAATATGTCATGTGTATTGAATGAATGGTTTATGACCATGAATTAAATGTGTAATATGGAGATAAAATAATAATGCTTTGAACATGGAAGTTTGATGATAAGTTGAAATAAATTGGCACAAAGAAAACTATGGTATGACTAGTCTTGGTTTAATGTGGGAATGTGTAACACATGCATGTTGATAGGTAAATGATATGTTTGTTTCATAATTGAGGATGTTGAATGTCATTAGATCCATGTATATGTGTGTGCATGTAAGGGTAACAAAAAGGCTTGGAAAATAGCCTAAGAGTTAACTACATGGGATGAGACACGGCCGTGTGTCTCCACCTTGTGAGGGACATGGCTGTTGGAGCACCAGTACCTCCAAGGTGCAGCAAAAAAAAAAAAAATTCCGGCGATCCAAACCAAGGATCCATGTGTAAGGAACGAATCGGGGTGATAAAAAGGTTTCAAAATTATCGAAACTTCAATCTAAGTAGACATCGACGCCTAGGCAATAGGAATGCTGAACGACTATCGAACCAAGCCGCAACCTTTTTTGATGTCGGCCTCTACGTAGTCCACCCAATTGACAATGAACGGTAGAAATCCCAGAAAACTATTTTTAGAGAGTATTTTGCTAAACGGCTGCTAGACCACATTGCATATTTTCGGGCTAGTTTTTATATATCCTTTTTAGGGTTTTTACCCTTGCTATATATAACTCCCTCTTAATTGGTATATATTTATAACGAATTTTAATTCATTAAAATTAATCCGAACATAATAATTATCATTCAAAAAAATATAATAATGTTTAACCGAAAAATTATAATTACATTAATTATAAAAAGATTTTGGTAAACTATATTTATTTAAACTTATATACTGAACTAAATTCATATATCAATAAAATTATGTTCTGATTATGTGTACAACATCCTTGTACATATAATATGTTCAACAATTTGATTGCCCAATTAAATTAATTCATGACAACCAAGCAATATACCAACTATGTTTTACCTCGTTCATTTCAACCATAGGGTGTGACCCTATAGGTTCTTGTAATGTTAGCAGTAATATTAGAACGATTCTAATGTTACAAACAATGAGTGGCATCTAGCAATGCATCAATGCTACCTAAGTTACAAGAAGTCATGATTCGACATAACCTTTTGTGATTAACCTTTCATGCATTAATCCTTAAGTCCTATATCTTTGGAATGGACACAAGTCATGGAATAGTCACACTTGCATAATCCATCCCATGTTTCTTGATACCTTGAGTAGACTATGATACACAAATAAGTATGACATCTCATATCAACTTATTTGAGCATGGCCATGCATTTCTAGCCTCACTCAATCAAGTGGCCTGAGATATTATTCCCATTATGTAGGAGGGACTTATCTTATATTGATCAACTATATCCCTCAACATAGATTGTGGTATATCCAACATCAGTCTTTATAGAACAACTAGTTACGGTGTTTGTTTGACTGTATCAAAATATACAACTCACGATGTTGGGATAAAGATGATCTCAAGTATGAGGATCATATACATATTAATCACTATGAGTAATGTTGTGACAATTACATAATAATCCAAGAAACATACTCATAGCGAGTCAGTCCAATATGTTGTTCTCTAACACACATATTCATGCATTGATTTTGACACTCCATATCAATGACAACTCTTTATCATCAATCAACTACATGTTAGTCTTAATGCATTATTATTGTCCTAGCCAACAATAATACTTGACTAAGGATCTTTTAAGAATAATCATATTATTCTCAGGACATTATTATAAAACAGTTTATTTATGTACATAGAAAAGAAACTAAAATAATAGTGGCAACGCCTTATATTAATAAACATGATAAACCAAGTATGTTATTACAACCATCCCGTGATTGATCTTTGGGCATACTCTTACAATGGCTTGGGGACACGGGCGTGTGGCCTGGCCGTGTGGTTCAATTTATTTGATGACGTCATAAACAAAAAGTTATACGACCTGAGAACACGAGCATGTTGATGGCACATGGGCGTGCCCCTATGTTCAAACGGGCGTGTGACCCTGTTTCATTAGAAAAATTTCTAAGTTTTCCCAGAACTTTCCAAAGTTCTCAGTTTAGTCCCGGACCTTATCTAAAGTATGTTTTGGGTTTCGTAGACCAAATAAGGGACTATGTGCATGTGATAGAATGATTTAATATATGAATGAAATTTTATGGCCCAATTTGCATGATTGTTTGTGTTTAAGTCTGATCATGCCTCGTACCCTGTCCCAACGTAGGACACAGGTAAGGGGTGTTACACGTCAGGTACCTCTATCTCTACCGAAGTATCCCGCAAAAATAATAGAATGGTCGTGATATTTACTTGATTTCTTCGATGCTGAATGATATGACTTTCCCGTCAATCTCTTACTTGAATCTCTAGCGTCAGTCTCAGCTTGTCTTTTCTCTTTGCTCAACTCTTCAGCTTTATATGATCAATCCACTAATACTACAAATTCTTTCAACTCAAGAATCCCTACTAATAGTTTTATATTTTATTTTAAACCATCTTCGAACCGCTTCCACATTGTAGTCTCAGTCAGAATACATTCTCGAGTATATTTTCTCAATTGAACAAATCCCCGTTCATATTCAGATACTCTCATATGACCCTATTTAAGCTCCAAGAATTCTTCACGTTTCTAGTCTAGAACCCTCTGACTAATGTTTTTCTTACGGAACTCAATTTGAAAGAATTTCTAAGTAATCTTCTCTTTCGGAACTACGAAAGTTAATGTACTCCACCACTGATAAGCTAAGCTTTTAATAGAGACACCGCACACTTAAAACATTCAGCCTGTGTACAAGATAATTCATCAAGAACTCAGATTGTATTTTCTAACCAAAACTCAACTTTCTTGGGATCATCTTCAGTTGTAGCTCAGAATTATTCAGCACCTACTACGGATCTTATCGACAGGAGGCTTACTAACTCTAATAGGTTCTGTACTTTGAGAAATAATAGGAGCCGGTTGAGGAACAGAAAGGGGTGGAGGTTGTTGTGCAACCGAATTCGTTCGTACAAACTCGGTCAACCATTAATTCATCATCTAGAAAAATACTTCTTTAGCCTCTCCTCTCTAGCCCTTAGATACGAGCCTCATACCACTTGGAGCTACTCCTTGAACGAAGGCTTGAGTGTTACTCTCTACTTCATCGGAATCAGCTCAGTTGGGTGACATTGCTATATGAAAACATATTTTTAAGTGGTCACGAGATATCACACTATCACAAGTTAAATAATGGAATGTATAGCTAGACTGATATATGCTACGTTAGTCCAAGAATTGATAAATCATAGCTTTGATACTAATAAATGTAACACCCCTAACCCATATCCATCACCAAAACAGGGTTATAGAGCATTACCGAAGTTTACAGATAAAATAAACAAACATTTAATATCATATAACATTCATGTTAGAAACTAATCAAGATTAAACATATTATCCTTTATACGGGCCCTTGAGGCCCAAAATATGCATTAGAAACAACTTTGGACTAGATCAGATACTAAAAAATTGTTTTTCAGAAAACATTGAAAATTTTCAAAGTTGCAGGGGACACACGGCCGTATGACTCACACGGTCAGGAGACACGCTCGTGTCTCAGGCTGTGTGGGCATTCGAAATAGGAACACATGGCCGTATCCCAGCCCATGTCCGTGCCCGTGTAACTCTCTGACTTGGGCCCCAAGGCCAAGCCATACGTCCACATGCTAGGCCGTATGAGCATACTGAATTGCGCAATCTAAAATATACAGGGGACATACAACCACAAGGCCGTGTCTTTGCCTGTGTAGACGAAAATAGGCCATTTTCCAAGCCACATTTTTCACCCAATTTGATATCAACCTAAACACAACAATTTGCATATCAACAAGACATAACAAGGCATTCAAAACAAGTAAAAATCAAACCTTAAACATGAAATATCACCACATCCAACCAATATGCCCTTAGGCACCTCAAATGACAACTTAAAGACATGTCAACCAAGTATCTCAACTTACCTAGATGACCAAATACATATATGCATAATTGTACCAAACATACTATTTCAAACCAATCATCAATATACCTATAAGTTTTCCATCATTCAACCATGTCAAACACACATCATATATGATAAAGCCACATATATATATATATACACACACATCAAAATATACCAAACACAAGCTAAATAAGTAATTAATCTCAACAAAACAATTATATTCCAACATTGGCCAATTTAACCTATACAAGTCATTATAACTGAAATTAATTTACTAAAAGTACCCAAAAGAGCTGATGGATAGTGTGAAATAACTCTGACCAGCTTCTAACTTGAACGAGCTTCTGAATTACTAAAAAAACATAGAAAATAACACAAAGTAAGCATTTAAGCTTAGTAAGTTCATATAATACAGGATTTAACTTATCATATTTCCATAAAATAGGTAAGTAAACATAGCATATCTCAAACAATTTGGCCAAAAACCTAAACACATGATCACAACATATTAGTCATGAAAATCACCTATAAAATCCAACACACATGGTTGAATTCATCAAATAATCATATTTCATATTTTTCATATAAATACCAATAATAGTTCATATAGAAATCATATAATCTTGTAACAAATTTGTGCCCGTTGAACCATTTAAAATATCTTTGGATACATGGGTAGTACATATGAGATGTACTGAATAGTAATCCGTAAATTCATATTCATGTATGCTCATACGAGCTGTAAACGGAAGCTCCTTCGAGTTGAATAACGGGAAGCTTATGTGAACTGAATAATGGGAAGCTCATGGGAGCTGAATATCGAGAAGCTCATGCGAGCTATATAACGAGAAGCTCATGTGAGATGTATAACGGCAAGCTCATACGAGCTGTGGTGTGTCGGCAACACATGCAGGGCCCCAACCAAATCGGTAACCCTAATGGCATGTCATTTGTATCCTACGAATTTCATAAGGTTCAAATGGGTCTCGGTAATCGTTGAATATACAACCGGTATTTATTAATGAAAATTGTATAATTCACAAACAATATTTTAATTTAACACATATGAATGTACAATTTAATTACATGAACTTAGCTCGACGAGTTTACGTAGATACGAAGGCGACTAATCCGATATTTTTCCTTTGTCTCAATTTAACTACGTACTAGGTCTAACCGGATCTATACGAATGAATTTAACTCAATTCAATATAATTCATATTTAATTTAGTCCAACACATATTTTTAGAAAAATTACAATTTTGCCCTTGTAACACTCCTTACCCGTATCCAAAGCCGAGACAGGGTTCGGGCTGTTACTAGATTTTAACACAAGCACATATACAAAACTGGGCCATAAAAATTTTCGTTCAAAGTAATTTCATTCATACATATGCAAATTGTCCCTTATATGGTCTACGAGGCCCAAAACATACATCGAAGGTGGTTCAGGACTAAACTGAAAACTTTAGAAAACATTAGGATAACTTAGAAAAATTTCCTACTTTGGAGAGTCACATGCCAGTGTGGGTAGACCGTGTGGTCACACACGCCCGTGTGGTTTGGGACACGCCCGTGTAACTCTCTGACAATAACATTATCAACCAAATAAGGTCACACGGCCAAGTCACACGCCCGTGTGCTGAGGCTATGTGGCGAATTAAATTCCAAGAATCAAGTGTAGACTTCACATGGCCTGGGCACATGCCCATGTATTAAGGTCGTGTCCTTCACACAGCTAAGACACACGGTCGTGTCTCTGCCCGTGTATTTACTACTGGGCATTCTGTTTTGCATAATTAGGGTGCAGAGGACACACGGCCAGATCACACGCCCATGGGCAGACCGTGTCTCACACATGTCTAACCGTGTGGGCAATTTCTAGGCTATTTTCCAAGCCATTTTCCACCCTTAAACACTCACATACTTACACTCACTTCATGGCATGCAACATGGCACATTTGGCTACTCAAGTATTCACATTCATGGTTAAATTATGACTTAGTAGTGTCAACATATCACCTATTCAAACTATCATGCTTTCATATGGTATTCCACACCAATTTCATATTTGTCTATCATCTTTGCTAACCTACTTTCAAATTACACATTTGCACCACATTTATTATCTTACACATTAATCATATTTCATACACCAAACATACGTGCCATCCATCACACTCATTAACCATAAGTGACCATAACCACATTAAAGCATAAGCACATTTGCATGCATGAACCAATAATTAGGGTTACAACCTAAATAATCAATATGAGCCACCTCTTATAGCCATATACAAAATGAATCATAAAACCATCATGAGCCAACACATTTGGCTAACCAATATGACACTTAACAAAAAGACCAAGTTCCTATACATGCCATAATCAAAATGATGAAACTAACTATACCCAAATGTTTAATTGATAGTGTGATTGAGTCTCTGACATCCTCCGATCCCCAAGCTAGCTTGGTGAAACTATAAGGAAAAAAAAGGAAGGGGTAAGCTTTAAAGCTTAGTAAGTTTACATGCAAATAAAAAGCAACTTAAACAAACATTAATCATTCGTTTAGCATAGTGAACATAATCTTGCATTTTATCAAATCTCTTAAACTTATTCTTCATCTACCTATACACATGTTCTTACCACAAATTCATCATATCTCATGTCATTCTAATGAGTTTGATGTACATACCTGTGCCCACTTTCACATAATAACTTACTTTCTCGTCTTTGACGTATTCATCAAGATTACTCATTGAACTTCCTTTAGAACTACCCGTTAAACACTCAAAATACTATTGGATACATCATAATATCTCACCTAAGTGCCCATATGTAGCCAATTCTACTTCATATCTCATATCACATGTTGCTCGCTTTCGAGCTACTTACGGGTCTGCTCATACAGGCTGTCAGGTATTCGCAACACATGACGGATTACCTCGCCATTAATAGCATATACGAGACCAGTACCTGGAATGCCAAAACATGTGTCACATACATCTTGAACTCAGACCACAACTCAATGAGCTTAGATGTCATATATATCATGAACTTAGACCACAACTCAATGAGTTCAGATTACAAAGTTCCTAGTGACATGTCACTTGTATCCTAAACTATTCCTAAGGTTCAAACCAGATTATTCGATACCAAATTTTTGTTGACCTTGCTCGTAATGTCAATTTCAATACTCATAGCACCAATCACAAATCCATGGAATAATCGAAGCATAATTCATGATGAAATTTAGGCAATAAACACATGATATAACCTCACATTAATAACATATATACTTACCATACATGCAATATTAAAGCTTTTAAAGTATGGTACATGTTGCATTATTTGCAAATGAACTTACCTCGGTACAAAATGATAGAAACGAGTCTAATCCTCGTAAACTTTAATTTTCCCCTAATCAAGACCCGAATCACGTTTTTCTTGATCTATAATGTCAAATTCAACTTGTTTAATACATACATTGCTCATATCGACCCATAACACATACTTTGGTAAAATCACCTTTTTACTCCTAACTTTTCACTTATTTATAGTTTAGTCCCTAGGCTCGTAAAATGAAATGCATGCATTTTCTTGGTTACCCAAGCCTAGCCGATTACAACTTAGACCACAACTCAATGAGTTCAGATTACAAAGTTCCTAGTGACATGTCATTTGTATCCTAAACTATTCCTAAGGTTCAAACGAGATTATTCGATACCAAATTTTTGTTGACCTTGCTCGTAATGTCAATTTCAATACTCATAGCACCAATCACATATCCATGGAATAATCGAAGCATAATTCATGATGAAATTTAGGCAATAAACACATGATATAACCTCACATTAATAACATATATACTTACCATGCATGCAATATTAAAGCTTTTAAAGTATGGTACATGTTGCATTATTTGCAAATGAACTTACCTCGGTACAAAATGATAGAAACGAGTCTAATCCTCGTAAACTTTAATTTTCCCCTAATCAAGACCCGAATCACGTTTTTCTTGATCTATAATGTCAAATTCAACTTGTTTAATACATACATTGCTCATATCGACCCATAACACATACTTTGGTAAAATCACCTTTTTACTCCTAACTTTTCACTTATTTACAGTTTAGTCCCTAAGCTCGTAAAATGAAATGCATGCATTTTCTTGGTTACCCAAGCCTAGCCGATTCATATTCCAACTCATATCAGCCCATATTTCTCATTAAAACACATTTCTACTACTCATTTTTACACCTTTTACAAACAAGTCCTTTTTAGGTATTTTCACTAAAAATCACTTAGCAAAAGATGTTAAACACACATCAAACTTTCATAATCTACCATGAAACATCAAAATACAACCATGTAACACATGGGTCAAATTTCATACATGAACCCTAGCTCAAAATAATGGTAGAAATAGCTAGATCGGCTGATGACAACTTCAAAAATGTAAAAAACATTAAAAACAGGATTAGGATGCACTTACTTTTGAGCTTGAAAGATGAAGAAACCCTAGCTATGGTGACCCTTGGAATTTTGGCACAAGCAAGAAGAATATGGTCAAATTTTGCTTTCTTTTGCCCTTTTTATTCTTTTATTTACCAAATGACAAAAATGCCCTTAATTCTTTCAAATATTTCCTATCTATGCCCATTTTTGTCCAAAATTTTAAAACTTGGTCAAATTGTTATTTAAGGACCTCTAATTAATAATCCAATGCAATTTCATGCTTGATGCTTCTAGAACACAAGTTTTACAACTTATTCAATTTAGTCCATAAAGTCAAATTGGACATTTCAAGCAAAGAATTTCTTCATGAAAATTTCACATAAACATGCAATTACATCATGGATCATCAAATAATCATAAAATAATTATTTCTATTTCAGATTTGTGGTCTCAAAACCACTGTTCTGACTAGACCCTAATTCGGGATGTTACAGCCCCTATACTTTTAATTCATTGCAATTTAGTCCCTAAGCTAGGAAAATAATTTTCATGAAATTTAATCCTTACTCAAGCCTAGTCAATTTCTTACACATATTAATAGCAGCCCACATAATTCACAATTTCACAATTTTACCATAAATTTATCACCTTTTCAATTTAATCTTTAATTGATAATTTCATCAAAGTTCTCTTTATAAAAATTGTTTATCTAACAACAACCTTTCATTTTCTATCATAAAACTTCACAATTCAAGCATACTTATCAATGTAAAAACCCTAATACTTTAACGATTATACAAATTAATCCCCGAGCTAGCTAGATTATGTTACTACAATCTCGAAAATATAAAAATCATTAAAAACGGGACAATGATACATACCTAATTGAGCAAAATAATCTTGCTAATATCTCAAGCTCCTATGGCTAGGTTTTCTTCTCTTTTCTCTCTCTTTTGTTTTTTATTTGGTGGTAGATGATGAGAATAGATTTTTTTTTATTTAATATCACTTTACCCACTAATTTCCACAATTACCCTTAATAATTTATTAAATTTCAAATGATGATTACTCATGCTTAACCACTAAGCACTTTAATGGTCTATTTACTATATAAGGGCTTAAATTTTCAAATTCTATAGCTATTTAATACCTTTTGCTATTAGCACTCAACTTTTGCACTTAATGCAATTTAGTCCTTTTAATCAAATTAGGTATTTAAATAGTAAAATTTCTCAACAAAATTTTTATACTATATTTCTGTCATATAGGAGATCATATAATAATAAAAATAATTTTTTCTGACTTTGAATTTGTGGTCCCGAAACCACTGTTTCGATTTCAGTAAAAACGAGTTGTTACATGTAATGAATCGGGCAATGTAATTTAATCTCCCTAAGAAACCCTGAACTTCCTTTTGGGTACTCAGTGGTGGTAACTTCTGTATAACCTTGACTTTATCTGGGTCAATCTCAATTCATTTCTCACTGACCATAAATCCTAATAATTTGCTCGACGTGGCCCTAGAAGTGCATTTTGTTGGATTCAGCATTAGCTGGAATTTTCTCAACCTCAAAAATAGTTTTCTCAATACTTTTACATGATCTTTCTTTGTTTGGGATTTTGTGATCATATCATCAATATAAACCTTAATTTCTTTGTGCATCATATTATGGAACAAAGTCACTATGGCTTTTTGATATGTTGCTTCTATATTTTTTAGCCTAAATGGCATCACTTTATAACAAAATGCTCCCCACCTTGTTACGAATGTGGTCTTCTCCATATCTTCAATATGCATCTATAAATGGTTATATCTAGAGAAACCGTCCATGAAAGAGAATAACGAATGACCTGCTGTGTTGTCCACCAAAGTATTGATGTCGAGTAATAGGAAATTATCCTTCGGGTTGGCCTTGTTTAAATCTCAGTACTCTACACACATTCGTACATTCCCATCTTTCTTAGGGACGGGGGCTATGTTGGCTACCCACTCTGAATATTTGAGCACTTGTAGGAAACCAACGTCAAACTGTTTCTTGACCTATTCTTTTATTTTCAACAGTACGTCTAGCCTCACCCTTGCATTCTTCCATAATAGGAATCCTATGTACCACCGATATCAGTACTTAGACCATGCATGTCTTGATACGACATGCGAAGACATCTTTGAATTCTTAGAGTAACTTAACAAGGTATCATATTGTTTATATAGTGATGCAAGTTCTGATTTTCACCTCTTTCTTTTCTTGTTTATCCCCTAAACTCATTTCCACTGACTCTTTGTAAGGTAGGATCTGTTTCTCATCTTGATCTACCATCCTTAACAAATCAAGAGACAAGTTACAATCTCCATCATCTTCAAAGTCCTGAGGTTCCTCTAGACACATATACTGCTTAAAAGGAGACTCCAAGTTAGCAGTAGTGTCACTCGTATAATTGATATATGGGGACCTATCATAGGAATAAAAGAATACCTAAAGAATAAATAAATTTAAGGATGATTATCTATGTGGTATGAGTATGAATGAAGGAAATAGTAAATTGTTTGCCAAATGGGACATAAAAATGCATTGTTTTCATTGAAATAAAGATAATGGACATGTGCCTATTCACAAAAGTATCCCTATTGCTCTTAGGCTTAGAGCAATGGGTATGTTCTAAACATTACGTTGAAATAGTCCTGAAAACTACAAGGATCTCTTCCACAATCCAATTGTTTAGAATACTTCCAGGGATATAAGGACAAATTCTTAATAGGTTCTCTTCTTCAGTTCCCTCTTCAGAGGCACAAACATCTTTCCCCTCCAAACCCTCGATATCTTCAAAGAATTCCAGCTTTTTGTTGTCCATCAGACTTTGCACTAAAGCTCTGAATTCAACATACTTTTGGATTTCATGACCTTCAGCAGCATGAAACTTACAGTAGCTCTTCACTCCTTTTGGTCCCTCTTCCGAATCTTGAATGATCAAGTCCACGTCTATCATTTTTTCCAAACCCATTTTAGAAGAGATTTGACCTCCGCAACATCAATTTTTGTCCTCTTGCTCCCATTCTCGATTTTCGCAATTACCCCTTGGTTAGGATAACTGGGTAGCAAATTTCCAGCCACATTAGGCCCTGAGGGATCATCGAACCTTACAATTCCCGTCTTGATAAACCTCTCGATCATTTACTTAAAGGCATGCAGTTCTCACTTTAGGTAAAACGGTGAAACTATATGAGCGTTAAATAGATTGTGGTATAATTCTCCATATGTCATTAGGATAGACGTGAATTGGAGCTTTTCTATGTTCGGGCTTGAATTGGATTCTTGCCTCGAAGGGCCTTGATGGTTGGCCGTCATGGTCTGAGGTTGCGCCATTGTGACCAGTTTTGAATAGCTCTTATTGTATACGCTTAGTGTTTACTTTGTTTTCTTTCTTTCTTAGGGTAGACCTTTTAGCATTTCCCCCGCATATATCTTCCCACTCCTTATTACATTCTCAATCATTTCTCCAGACATAACTATATCCGAGAAGCTCTTGGTAGCACTTCCTAGCATGTGATTGATGAACTGGGCTTTTAATGTATTGGCAAAGAACATTGTTGTTTCTTTTTCCAATAGAGGTGGCTGAACCTGTGTTGCCACATCTCTCCACTATTGGGCGTATTGCTTGAAGCTTTTGTTTGGCTTCTTTTCCATGTTTTGCAGTGTAATTCTATCAAGCGTTATATAAGTCACATGGGTATATTTTTCATGAAGGCTTGTGCCAAATCCTTCCGTGAATTAATCCTAGAATGACTTAACTAATTGTACAATTTAGCAGCCTACCCAATCAAGCTATCTTGGAAACAATGGATTAACAATTGATCATTGTTGATGTATCTAGTCATTTTTCAGTAAAACATTGTGATATGGGCCTCAGGGCTACTAGTCCCAATATATTTTTCAAATTCTAGAGTTTTCAATAGTTGTGGAAATACTAGATCTAAGACCAAACTCAACTCCTTGGCATCGATCCCACAAAGGTAGTCAGCACTCTCCATAGCTTTGAATTTTTCCTCCAACCATTTGGATTGATCTTTCAGTTGTTTTAAAAGTTCTACTCTTGCCCTTTCCATTTCTGCCATGTCGTCCAAATCTGGAACAACGAGGTTGGTTAGATTATCTCTGGGGTTGGAACCTAAACCCATTGGGTAATTCACCGGTCCTGAGGTGCCAGCCTGGTATTTCTATAGTCTTATGGTGACAGGTACTCTCCATAGATATGTCTCTGGTTGAGCTTGGGTGTTCATTAGAATAAAGCCCAAGGGGTATGTAGGGTCTTTGTTATCGTCTCCAGAGTTTATCGCAATACAATTCTCTTTTTCAATTCCTCTAGCCAGTAACTGGGTCAATTGGCTTATTATATCTCTTTGGGACTCCTGTATTTGGTCCTTCATGTCTTGTTGCACCTTAGCTAATTAATCCTACAACTGTGCTTGCAACTAGGTTTGCATGTCCTTCTGAATTTGTTCTAGTCTTTCTAACCTTTGATCCATGGCTTTAGTTTTACCGCGGGTATCGTAGCGATATTCGGTTGGCAGATTCTTAGTAGTTTCTAGGGTAACTGTCATATTTTTTGATTGATTAGGGGATTTTTCATGAAATTTAATGCATTGAATGAAATGCAATGCTAATGAATAGAAAAGATGCTTACAAAAAGGCATTGATTCTAGTTCGATTCCATTAGAACAACTTTACTAGAAAATAAGTTTCTTTACATAAAATGGATACTTCCAATTTATCAAGAAACTCATTTTCTATGATAAGCTCTCTATTTAGCAATTGAATACGAATCAACAGCTTTCCTTTAAGATGAAAATTGAATGCAATCATAGCCAAAACAAAACAAAACATGTTAGTACTTTCGTATAAAGCTTGAATATAAGGCAAAGAATAATAATTAAAATATTCTTTCTTTGTAATCTATTCGAGTAAACGCTAAAGGTTTGACATGGTTCTTCCTACGGCTGACTCATAGGGTTTATTACATGCGGTTTGGTTCTAAAGTAAAGGTATATGAACTAGTAAATTCCTTGATCCTTACACATTATAGGCTCATATGGACGAAGTTCAGTTCAAGGGAATACATTTCCCTTTGTCCGTATGGAGATGAAGACCTCACGAAGACATAGGTACGGATGTATCCCGGAAGTGATCCACTATCCTATACGGAGGTGAATGCCTCACAAAGGAATTGCTTCTCACTCCCACTTAAGAAGGGTAAAATGGAACAATTATGCCATGCAATGTGTGAAAACATACAAAGAGAAACTCTCGAACCAATCAAAAAGATGTATTATATCGCAATGTACCTCAAGATAACAAAGACATTATTTTCCACCAAAATAAAACATTAAGGATGAAATGTAAGGAAAGGATTGTCAATTTATACCGAATTATCATTTTTCGACAAAAAATAATCAACTCGCGGCTCGATTCTTTTATTTCTCCCCAGTGAAGTCGCCAAACTGTTGAAACCTTTTTTTGAATTTGACTTTTTTAAATGGAGTCACCATTAATCTTTTTTAATTAGGTGTGATTGGATCACCTCAAAACTTGGTCATTTTAATAAAATGTTAGATTTACTAAAATGATGATTTTCGGTCTACAAAATCCAAGAAATGGGTTCAGGATTCGGTTACGTATGAGGAAGAATTAGCACCCTCATAATGTCTAAAATTGGCACCTAGTTGATTACTTAATGTCTGGACGTCAAAATTTTAGAATTCAAAGAGAATTTAAAATGCGATCCCTTTCGCACGATGTTATTTAATGGTATTGAAAAAGTCTCTATCTAAATTGAATTTTTAATGAGGAGGTTTTCTTATTTCGGGTCGATCCAGACGAAAAATCATGTCCCGCAAGTTGAGGCACAAAATCTCAAATTTTCGAAAATAACAATTGTCACCGTTTAATTATTGCTCAAATCTTATATATTTTTCAAAATTATTCTTTTTAAAAAAAAAAGGAGGGACGTTCGATTATTTCGGTTCAAAGAGAAGATCGTACTCCATAAGTTAGAGGCGCAATTTCTCGAATCCCCTAATTAAAGAACACTGCCTTAGTTCGAATTGCTAAATATACAATGTATGAAAATAAAGCTTCTAATATGACATACTATGGACTTATTTGATCATATAAAACATTATATGAGATACACAAGTATGTTTAAATGTTTTATATGATGTCATAGGAATATAAATAATGTAATATATCATAACTAATAATTAGTGTTATAAAAATGTTAATTAGTGCTATTAATAATAATTAATGAACAAATAACAAATATACAATTTAAAGGGAAGAAATATAAATAATAAAGATTAAAAGTGCAGGAATTAATAAGTATGTTGAATAAAACAAATAAAGGACTAAATTAAAATTTAAACGAAATTTAAAGTGCAATTTTTTACAAAAAGAAGTAAATAAAAGACTAAAAGGAAATAATCGAGAAATTTAAGGGTAAAACTATAAATTTCATAATTTAAAGGGAAAAATAATAAATAAAAGTTTAAACATGCTGGAATTTAAATAAATGAAAGTAAAGGGACAAATCTAAAAAAAAGGACTAAATTGAAACCTTAAAAAATTTTAAAGTCCAAATTGCAAGAAAACAAAAAAAAGGTGTGCCAGCCCAAAATTGACCCTAGTCGGAAGGTGGTCTCGGGACCACAAAACTGAGGCATAAAAATAATTAAAAATTTATTTTGATGCCTATAATATGTGTGTGCTCATGTATGACATTTTATGATGATTGATTTAGTGTTATAAGGGTGAATTCCACAAGAAAGGACTTAGTAATGAACTTTGAAAGTATGATAGGAAATGTGTGATGACTAATTAAAGCATGCATGCAAAATAATGGACTTGCATGTCAAATTCCCCTTTATAGGTGGTGGCGGCCATGACAAGGAGGATGGGCTAAACATGTCATGAAACATGTTTTGTTGGTGCATTAGGGTGAAATAATAAACAAAGGTGTATGGGTGATAAAAAAATGAAAAAAAATGTGTGTGAGTGTGGTAATCCCCCATTGCCGTGAGTTGTAGAGAAGGAAAGAAAAAATTTTGTTCATCCTTTCTTTGAGCCAAAACTAAGGAAGAAGGAGGATTTTTGCTTCATGCTTGGTTTGGAAGAGATCTAGAAGGAGATTTGGCTAAGTTTGCATCAAGATTAAGGTATGTATGAGGTTGTGTTAGGAGTTTCATGCATGTTTTGGTTGCTAACTTGATGTGCATGTTAGCCATGGCTCAAATCTTTGTTAAGCCATGGAAATGGTATTTGGCCAAAGTTGTTATGGTGATAAAGCCATTGCATGCTAAGTGTGAAGCTTGATGATGATGCATGCAATGATGGATTGTCTACTCTTGAGTAAGATTTTGAGCTTTCTTTTGTTTTATCATGATTGAAGTTGAAAAGGAGCATGATTGTCATATTCGCCATGATGCATTCATGAGCATGGTTCATGCTTCTTGCATGTTAGTTAAAATTTGTGTTTTGGATGGCTATGGACACCTTGAAATTCGCCATGCTCATATATGTATATATATGTTTGCACATGATGTTTTGGTTATGAAGGAAGTGATGAATAAGTTTGTTTAAAGAAGAAGATGTTGAAGAATAATTGTGAAATTGTAAGCACATTCGCCTAGCACACATATGAGTGCTTGATGCTATATTGTAAGTTTTGAGCTACAATATGCAAAGCATTAACTAGTAAAATGCATGCTGTTTTTGTGTGGTATTAAGTGCATAATTGGCCTCAACATGGACAAGTATATTCGGCCTTGGGTAGCCTATTGAAGGCCTTAGCTTTTCCTTGATGCTCGAATAAATTGTATTGAATTGCTTGATGTAGTATAAAATGTGCATGACCATTGTGTATTCAAGCTAAAGGGTGGCCATATGACCATTTAAATTCCTTGTCATATTCGCCATAAGCTAGCACAATGAGGTTTTGATAAATTGAAATTGTTTGAATTAGCTCAAGAGCTAAGAGGGCCACAATTGGACAAGGGAAGGAAAAAGTAATCGAATAGCCGTAAAAGTCGTTCGACAACATCTCGAGGTAAGTCCTCAAGAAGTGACCTTACTTGAATTATGTGGAATGAAATATGGATGTATTGATTATTGATTTATGTGTGTATGAGTATTCGAATGATACCCGGGCTAAGTCCGAAGGCGATTATGTTAGTGATTATAATTGTGTTTGAGCCTTAGTAACGAAAATAAATATGTATGTCCAATGATTATTGATGTATGTGTGCATGAGAAATTGAATGATATCCGGCTAAGCCTCAAGACAATTATGCTGGAAATTATAACCGGGTTAAGACCAAGGCAATTGTGCTAGTGGCTACATCCGGGCTAAGACCAAGGCATTCGTATGCGAGTCATTCTATCCGGCTAAGACCAAGGCATTTGTGCAAAGCGTGATATCCGGGTTAAGTCCCGTGAGGCCTTGGTGCGGGTTACCATAACCGGCTATGTCCCAAAGGCGATTGATCGAGTAGCGACATCGGTTAAACTCCGACGGTATGTGATTTGAAAATTATAAGCTTGCTGGAAAATTTCAGCTAATGCACTTGTGAAATTTCCCAATGACAAGGTAAGTGCGGTGTGTGCTGCTGCGCTAGGAGTAAGAGCGTGTGAATATCCGCTCCTATGATGGAACGAGTTATCGGCCTTAATGAAGCCGTTATTTGTGTATGAACATAAGAGTTGGGATGGTGAAGTAAGTATGATTATGTGAATGTGCATTAATGAAATGATGCATTTAACTATGTGAATGTATTGCTGTAATTAGAGTTGATTATATTCCTTGAGACTTACTAAGCATAAAAATGCTTACTCCGCTGCTTTGGCTCTCAGTTTTCTAGATTTCGCTCGATAGCAATCGGATTCGGGATCGTTGAAGTCGAAGTCATCCACACTATCAAGCCCCCATTTTGGTATAAATTCTTGGTTGAACTTGAAATGGCATGTATAGGACTACCCCTTGTTGGTTTAAATATGTTATGATGTATATGTGTACGGCCATGCGAAAATGGCTCGTAATAGTGAAGTATCAACTTAAAACTATTTGTGGTTTGTATATATATATATGGTGTCATGATGTGACTATGAATTGGAAATGGGAATGTTGGTCACATGATCAGCCATTGGCATGGTTAAAATGATCATATGTGGACCTATGTAAGGCAAGACTAGTAGGAATGGTATTAAATAGTGAAACAGATATGTAAATGAACATTGATGAGTCTATTTTCATATGGAAGAAACGAAATGGTCATAGGAGTTACATGTTAAGAGATATTAAAGCTATTGTGAGACAGGGCCAGAACGGTTTCTGGGTTCCTGTCGTAACTTTAAAATTTACTATAAATTATCCAGAAAGAATTAGGAGACATACCTTATATGTACAGATTCCATTTTGAGTCTAGTTTCATTAAAAACAAACGGCACCAGCATTAAAGCCTTGTACAGAGAGATATTCAAGTTATACCGCGCGAAGGTTAGAGCAGTCGATCCCTGTAACATGGGTGACTTTAACTAATAAACTGTACCAATTGGCCCGACCAAAAATTCTAGAAATAAATCCATGGATGGATATATGAGTCTAAATTTAGGGAAAATTTACGAAACCAGTTTCCGAGTTTTGAAACTCGAGATATGATTTTAAGGCTACAAGTGACGCAGTTTTTCCAGCTTTGTTGAAATGTCCAATGGATGGGCAAAACAAGTGAACTTGGCTTGCTAACCCTCGTGTCCGATTAATCTGGCGATGGTCTCGGGTTCGGGTGTTACAATTTTATTGGTATCGAGCCACGGTTTAGTCGATTCTAGGACTACCGTGAGGTGTTTGGGGTCTAGCTATACATGCCATTAAATGATGAATCGATAGTGTGGTGATTTCTGACAATTTGACTTTGAGTTTGTTTATAGCAATGGATCCCGATCCCAACCGAGCAATAGGCGATGATGTGGAGAGTGTGGTGCTGCTCCCGCACAAGGGACAATGCCGGCGGACTCTCAACCTATGGCCAGCAATCCGAATGATGAGGCTAGGCAAGCCTTTTATAGTGTGATGAACGAATGGTTTAATCAATACATTCGAACTAACACGGCTGTCCCACAACCTCCATTCCCGACAAATGCAACCCCAAGACCTACAATACCTCCGAATCGACCAAATAAGGTCAAGTAAGCCCCAGTCGATAGGATTGAAAACATGGGGCCACTGAATTTAAAGCTACGGATGATGAGGATGCCGAACGAGCTGAATTTTGGTTGGACAACACTATCCGGTGCTCGATGAGCTATCTTGTACACCGATGAGTGCTTAAAGTGTACCATCTCCTTGCTACATGATTCCACCTACTATTGGTGGAGTACTCGACTTCGTGGTACCTAGAGAGCAAGTGACTTGGGAATTCTTTCAAACCAAGTTCAGAAAAAAAAAAAAAAGAAGTATATCATCGAGATTCATCGACCAAAAGCGAAGGGAATTTCTTGATCTTAAGCAAGGTTCTATGTGGGTTATCGACTATGAACGAAAATTTGTGAGGCTTAGCCGATACAGCGAGAATGCATTCCGTCCGAAGCTATTATGTAAACGCTTCGAGGATGGGCTGAATGATGATATAAGGAAGTTCGTTGGCATTCTCGAAATACGAGAGATCGTAGTACTTGTTGAGCGAGCTTGTAAAGTCGAAGAGCTTAGAAAGGAGAAACAAAAAGTGATGTGGGAACTGGAGAATTCGAAAGAGGTCCTCGGAAAGTCTCTTCAACAGCATCAAGAGATTTCGAGATGATGTGAACCGGTCTAGAGGCGCTTTGGGCTTTTCTAGACGAGGACGCGATCGACCCCTCGTGACCACACGAGTCACTTCGATCGCCTGATGGTGGAAATGATCGCCGAGAGAGGCGGAGTGTCAACATTGTGGCAAATGGCATTCGGGAGCTGTTGGTTTCGTGATCGCTCCGCTATAAGTGTGGATCGGCCGACCACTTTAGGAAGGATTGCCCGAGGATGCTTGAGCAGAATGTGAGTCGAGTGGAAACTCGGGTGCTACCATCGCCGAGGTAGGCCACCTAGAAATATGGGCAATGTCGATTGGCGGTCGAGAGGATCTAGAGATGCTACCATCGATCCGAGGCTCGTGCTCTGCGAGGACTTATGCCATACGCGACGCGAGGATCTTGCCTCTCCGGATGTCATTACGGTGCTTTCACTCTTTTCAATACTAATGTGATTGCTTTGATTGACCCCGGTTCTACTCAATCTTATATATGTGAAACCTTAGCATCCAAAGAAGACTTTGCCTATTGAGTCTCATCGAGTTTGTAATTCGGTGTCAAACCCTTGGGTCATTACGTGCTTGTCAACAAAGTGTGCAAGAAAAGTCCCCTAGTGTTCCGAGGTTCTTGTTTCCCAAGCGGACTTGATGCTTTTGCCGTTCGATGAATTCGACGTTATTCTTGGTTTGGATGGGTTGACCATGCACGATGCGGTCGTAAATTGCAAAAGCAAGACTATCGATTTGAGGTGCGCGAATAACGAGATAATTCGAGTTAAGTCTACGGACTTAAAGGGTTGCCACCGTAATATCGCAATGTTGGCCCGAAAATATGTAAGAAAAGAGTACGGCGTACCTTGCGACGTGCTCGATGACAAGGAATCGTAAAAGAAACCCGAATCTGTGCCGTGGTTTGTGAATACCGGATGTTTTCCTGAAGAATTGCCGGGTTTACCACTGTTCGGAAATAGAATTTGGCATCGAATTGGTACCGGTACCACTCCAATTTCGATAGCTCCGTATCGTATGGCACCAACGGAATTAAAGGAGTTGGAAGCTCGATTGCAAGAATTGGTGGATAGAGGTTTTGCTCGCCGAGTTTTTCGCCTTTGGGTGCGCCGGTGTTGTTCGTGAAAAGAAGGATGGAACCATGCGGTACGTGCATCGATTATCGTCGACTTAATAAAGCGACAATAAAGAACAAATATCCGTTGCCACGTATCGTTGACTTGTTCGATCAACTAAAGGGAGCCTCAGTGTTCTCGAAAATAGATTTGAGATCGGGCTATTATCGATTGCGAATTCGAGATTCGGACGTACCAAGACCGCCTTGTAAGCGAGATATGGTCACTATGAGTTCGTAGTGATGCCGTTTGGGCTCACTAATACCCCTGCGGTATTTATGGATTTAATGAATCGGATCTTTAGACCATATTTGGATCGATTCGTAGTCGTGTTCATTGATGACATCTTGGTCTATTCAAGAAATGAGACCCGACATGCTGAACACCGCGGTTAGTGCTGCAAATTTTACGGATAAGCAATTATATGCTAAGTTCAGCAAGTGTGAGTTCGGTTAAGAGAGGTTAGCTTCTTGGGTCATGTGGTATCTGCAGACGGGTATTCGAGTCGAATAGAATAAAATTTCAGCCATACTTAATTGGAAGCCTCCAGAAATATTCTTGAGGTTCGAGCTTTTTGGGGCTTCTTAGGTTATTACCGACGATTTGTAAAGGCTTCTCAACGATAGCCACGCCGATGACGGCTACTCCAAAAGGATGTTAAGTTCGAATGGACGGAGAAATGCCAAAAAGTTTCGATCAATCGAAAACTTATTTGATGAAGCCCCAATTCTAGTGCAACCCGAGTCCGCAAAGAGTTTGTCATCTATAGCGACGCCTCTCTACTTGGGTTAGGTTGCGTATTAATGCAAGAAGGTCGAGTTGTGGCCTGTGCGTCGAGGCAATTAAAGCCACATGAGAAAAATTATCCGACTCATGATCTCGAATTGGCGCCATCGTATTCGCTTTAAAGATTTGGCGACATTACTTATTTGGTGAAAGGTGCCATGTATACTCGGATCACAAAAGTCTCAAATATTTGATGATCCAAAGAGACTTAAATCTGCGATAAAGACGTTGGCTCGAGCTGTTAAAGGATTACGAGCTGGTCATTGACTATCACCGGGAAAGGCGAATGTGGTTGCGGATGCCTTGAGTCGTAAATCATTATTCGCTTACGAGCGATGAACGTGCACTTGTCTGCATTCGATCCGATAGTGTGTTAGTAGCTGAATTGAAAGCCAAACCACTATTGATACATCAAATTCGAGAAGCTCGAGAAAGTCGACGACGAGTTGGTCGCAAAACGGCCGAGTGTGTTCGAACAAGGATTGAGTTTCAAATCGATGATGACAATTGTTTGAGGTTCAAAAGTCGTCTGTGTGTTCCAAAGAATTCGGAACTCATTTCGATAATTCTGAATGAAGCCCATTGTAGCCGAATGGCAATCCACCCGGGGAGTACGAAGATGTACAATGATTTGAAACGTCGGTTTTGGTGGCATGGTATGAAGCGAGACATCTCCGACTTTGTTTGAGATGTTTAATATGTCAACAAGTGAAAGCGGAACATCAGTGCCTTGAGATTACTTCAGCCAATCACGATACCCGAGTGGAAATGGGATCGAGTCACAATGGACTTTGTATCCGGACTACCATTGTCAGCAAGTAAGAAGGATGCGGTTTGGGTCGTGGTAGATCGATTGACTAAGTCGGCCCACTTTGTCCCCGTACGTACGGATTTTTCAATTGACAAATTAGCTGAATTGTACGTTTCTCAGATTGTGAGATTACACGGGGTGCCTATTTCCATCGTGTCGGATAGAGATCCGAGATTTACCTCGCGATTTTGGAAAAAGTTGCAAGAAGCTTTGGGTACCAAGTTGCATTTCAGCACCGCCTTTCACCCCCAAACCGATGGTCAATCCGAGCGGATAATTCAGATACTTGAGGATATGTTAAGATGTTGCGTCCTCGAGTTTAGTGGTTTATGGGAATGGTATTTGCCGTTGATTGAATTCGCCACAACAACGACTTTCAATCAAGTATTAAGATGGCACCTACGAGGCCTTGTACGATCGTAAATGCCGTACACCATTGTTTTGGACCGAGCTCGGTGAAAGCAAGATTTTCGGTGGATTTGATTAGGGATGCTGAGCGAAAGTGAAAGTAATCCGTGAAAGTCTCAAGATAGCCTCCGATCGTCGAAGTCGACACGCGGACTGAAGCGTAAGGATATCGAGTATCGGTGGGTGATAAAGTGTTTCTCAAGGTATCGCCTTGGAAAAGATACTCGATTCTACCGTAAGGGCAAGTTGAGCCCGAGGTTCGTTGGGCCATATGAGATATCCGAAGCGAGTCGATCCAAGTGGCATATCGTTTGATTTTGCCCCGAACTCGAAAAGGTTCACGATGTCTTTCACGTTTCGATGCTTCGACGCTATAGATCCGATCCATCGCACGTGATTAGTCCATCAAAATTGAAATTCAAGCTAATATGAGTTATGAGGAAGAACCGATTCGTATCCTATCACGAGAAGTGAAAGAGTTGTGAAACAAGTGGGTTCCGCTAGTAAAAGTGTTATGGCTCAAGCACGGGATAGAAGAAGCTACTTAGGAGACCGAGAACTCTATGAAAGAGCGATATCCAAACCTATTTACGGTAAGATTTTCGGGACGAAAATTTCTTAAGTGGGGAGAGTTGTGACACCCAAAATTGACCCTAGTCGAAAGGTGGTCTCGGGACCACAAAACCGAGGCATAAAAATAATTAAAATTTATTTTGATGCCTATAATATGTGTGTGCTCATGTATGCCATTTTATGATGATTGATTTAGTGTTATAAGGGTGAATTCCACAAGAAAGGACTTAGTAATGAACTTTGAAAGTATGATAGGAAATGTGTGATGACTAATTAAAGCATGCATGCAAAATAATGGACTTGCATGTCAAATTCCCCTTTATAGGTGGTGGCGGCCATGACAAGGAGGATGGGCTAAACATGTCATGAAACATGTTTTGTTGGTGCATTAGGGTGAAATAATAAACAAAGGTGTATGGGTGATAAAAAAATGAAAAAAAAATGTGTGTGAGTGTGGTAATCCCCCCCCATTGCCGTGAGTTGTAGAGAAGGAAAGAAAAAATTTTGTTCATCCTTTCTTTGAGCCAAAACTAAGGAAGAAGGAGGATTTTTGCTTCATGCTTGGTTTGGAAGAGATCTAGAAGGAGATTTGGCTAAGTTTGCATCAAGATTAAGGTATGTATGAGGTTGTGTTAGGAGTTTCATGCATGTTTTGGTTGCTAACTTGATGTGCATGTTAGCCATGGCTCAAATCTTTGTTAAGCCATGGAAATGGTATTTGGCCAAAGTTGTTATGGTGATAAAGCCATTGCATGCTAAGTGTGAAGCTTGATGATGATGCATGCAATGATGGATTGTCTACTCTTGAGTAAGATTTTGAGCTTTCTTTTTGTTTTATCATGATTGAAGTTGAAAAGGAGCATGATTGTCATATTCGGCCATGATGCATTCATGAGCATGGTTCATGCTTCTTGCATGTTAGTTAAAATTTGTGTTTTGGATGGCTATGGACACCTTGAAATTCGCCATGCTCATATATGTATATATATGTTTGCACATGATGTTTTGGTTATGAAGGAAGTGATGAATAAGTTTGTTTAAAGAAGAAGATGTTGAAGAATAATTGTGAAATTGTAAGCACATTTGCCTAGCACACATATGAGTGCTTGATGCTATATTGTAAGTTTTGAGCTACAATATGCAAAGCATTAACTAGTAAAATGCATGCTGTTTTTGTGTGGTATTAAGTGCATAATTGGCCTCAACATGGACAAGTATATTCGGCCTTGGGTAGCCTCATCAAGGCCTTAGCTTTTCCTTGATGCTCGAATAAATTGTATTGAATTGCTTGATGTAGTATAAAATGTGCATGACCATTGTGTATTCAAGCTAAAGGGTGGCCATATGACCATTTAAATTCCTTGTCATATTCGCCATAAGCTAGCACAATGAGGTTTTGATAAATTGAAATTGTTTGAATTAGCTCAAGAGCTAAGAGGGCCACAATTGGACAAGGGAAGGAAAAAAGTAATCGAATAGCCGTAAAAGCCGTTCGACAACATCCGAGGTAAGTCCTCAAGAAGTGACCTTACTTGAATTATGTGGAATGAAATATGGATGTATTGATTATTGATTTATGTGTGTATGAGTATTCGAATGATACCGGGCTAAGTCCCAAGGCGATTATGTTAGTGATTATAATTGTGTTTGAGCCTTAGTAACGAAAATAAATATGTATGTCCAATGATTATTGATGTATGTGTGCATGAGAAATTGAATGATATCCGGGCTAAGCCTCAAGACAATTATGCTGAAATTATAACCGGGTTAAGACCAAGGCAATTGTGCTAGTGGCTACATCCGGCTAAGACTCAAGGCATTCGTGCGAAGTCATTCTATCCGGCTAAGACCAAGGCATTTGTGCAAATCGTGATATCCGGGTTAAGTCCCGTAGGCCTTGGTGCGGGTTACCATAACCGGGCTATGTCCCAAGGCGATTGATCGAGTAGCGACATCCGGTTAAACTCGAAGGTATGTGATTTGAAAATTATAAGCTTGCTGGAAAATTTCAGCTAATGCACTTGTGAAATTTCCCAATGACAAGGTAAGTGCGGTGTGTGCTTTTGCGCTAGGAGTAAGAGCGTGTGAATATCCGCTCCTATGATGGAACGAGTTATCGGCCTTAATGAAGCCGTTATTTGTGTATGAACATAAGAGTTGGGATGGTGAAGTAAGTATGATTATGTGAATGTGCATTAATGAAATGATGCATTTAACTATGTGAATGTATTGCTGTAATTAGAGTTGATTATATTCCTTGAGACTTACTAAGCATAAAAATGCTTACTCGCCGCTTTGGCTCTCGGTTTTCTAGATTTCGCCGATAGCAATCGGATTCAGGATCGTTGAAGTCGAAGTCATCCACACTATCAAGACCCCATTTTGGTATAAATTCTTGGTTGAACTTGAAATGGCATGTATAGGACTACCCTTGTTGGTTTAAATATGTTATGATGTATATGTGTACGGCCATGCGAAAATGGCTCGTAATAGTGAAGTATCAACTTAAAACTATTTGCGGTTTGTATATATATATATATGGTGTCATGATGTGACTATGAATTGGAAATGGGAATGTTGGTCACATGATCAGCCATTGGCATGGTTAAAATGATCATATGTGGACCTATGTAAGGCAAGACTAGTTGGTTCATGGAGACTACAAAATAGGTAAGACCTACCTTAAAAACAGATGCTGCCAGCTGCAGTAACGTGATTGTGAAAAATCAGCAAAATTTGTAGGAATGGTATTAAATAGTGAAACAGCTATGTAAATGAACATTGATGAGTCTATTTTCATATGGAAGAAACGAAATGGTCATAGGAGTTACATGTTAAGAGATATTAAAGCTATTGTGAGACAGGGCCAGAACGGTTTCTGGGTTCCCTGTCGTAACTTTAAAAATTTACTATAAATTATCCAGAAAGAATTAGGAGACATACCTTATATGTACAGATTCCATTTTGAGTCTCGTTTCATTAGAAACAAACGGCACCAGCATTAAAGCCTTGTACAGAGAGATATTCAAGTTATACCGCGAGAAGGTCAGAGCAGTCGATCCCTGTAACATGGGTGACTTTAACTAATAAACTGTACCAATTGGCCCAACCAAAAATTCTAGAAATAAATCCATGGATGGATATATGAGTCTAAATTCAGGGAAAATTTACGAAACCAGTTTCCGAGTTTTGAAACTCGAGATATGATTTTTAAGGAGACAGTGACGCAGTTTTTCCAGCCTGACTGGAAATGTCCAATGGATGGGCAAAACAAGTGAACTTGGCTTGCTAACCCCTCGTGTCCGACACCGGCGATGGTCTTGGGTTCGGGGTGTTACAAAAGGATTAAATTAAAACAAAATAGAAATGTTTAGGGGCCCAGGATGTTATTTTCCCCAGCCCAGCACACGTGTCTTTCCCGAAAGGGGTCAATAGTTTGAGGACGAAAATGGAAACAAATTAAAATTAAAAAGGTCAAATTAAAAAGAAGAGAAAATCAAAATTAGGACCATATTAAATAGTGGCTAAAAGTGGAAGGACTTGGAGAGAAATTAAACCCCTTCCTCGAAAACACACGAATTTTGGGACCATTCGGGTCGGATCTTTAGGTTGTGCTCGGAACGTTGTCATTTCGGGCTTCTGAAGCTAAGACCAAAACGACGTCGTTTTGTTAAGTTTAAAAAAATCTAAAAAAATTCATTTTAACAGCCTTTAAAAAAAAACTCTGTTACCTCTTCTTTTTTCTTCCAAACCCCATTCTCCTCTGGCCACAAGGTCGCTGCACATCTGCCGTGGCCAACAGTCATCGGCGTCGACGACCATTGCCTTCGATGGCCAGAAAATTCCCCAAAAATCCCTTTCTTTCCCCTTTTTCACGTGGAGCACAGATCTGAGGTTAAAGTCCCCAAAACCTAGCCAAAGTTCGGCTATGGAGCAAGAAACCCTTTTATTTCTCCCTTTTCCAACGAGGTCCTCGATAGAACCCTAGGGGTTCCAAGGCTTCTCAAGTCGGAGAAAAGAGGAGTTCCACGGCGGCACTTTAATAGGTAAACTAAAAAAAAAATTGAATCTTTTGTTGTGATTTTTTATTTTTTTATATATTTTGTTTTTGAAATTTAAAAAGGCAAATAAAATAAAAAAAGATACCTTCTTTTAGACTTGTTTTTTTTTTTCTTTTTGTATTTCTCTGTTGAATCTCTTAGTAAAAGAAAAAAGTTACAAATGTTTCTTTGGCTTTTTATAGCTGAATTATAGCATATTATCTTTTGTATTTTTCCTTTTTTCTTTTTCTGCTTTTCTGCTTCCATTTCTCTGTCTTCTGCAGGTGGGGGTGGCAAGGACAAGGCGGTGGTGTTAGGCTTCAGATGGCACTCCTACTGACATGGCGAAGGGGTTAGGTTAATAGAAGGATTTGTGTAATTGAGTTTGTAAATAGACTGGACCCTTTTTAACTAATGGACTATTATTATTATTTTTAACGGTTTTTTTGTTTGTTTTGGGTCGGATGAATTTGACTATTACATTAACTATTTAACTAATTAGTAAAATTATAATAATATAGAGACTAAATTATGTTACAGAATAAAGTATAAGAATTAAACCTCAAATTAAGTATATTAGAAGGACCAAAATTAAAAATAAATTATTTTTATAAAAAGAAAAAGAAAAAGAAAAAGAACGAGCATGGTTTATGTAACATCCCAAAAATGGCCTAGCAGGAATAGTGGTTTTGGGACCACAAATCCGACATCAAAATATTTATTTTATGATTATTACGAGGTTTAGAATATGAGAATATGCATGTGTTAAATTTTCATAAAGAAATTCTTTGAGTAAGTGCCTAATTGGAAAATTAAGGACTAAATTGAATAAATTGCAAAACTTGGATTCTTGAAGCAATTTGCATGAAATTGATTTAGCTTATAAAATAGAAGGTCTTGGGGAGCAATTTTCACAATTTTTAAGTTTTTGGACAAAAATGGGCTTGCATGGATGAAATTTCAAAGAAAGGGCTTAAGGGTATTTTGGTCATTTGGCCTATTAATGAAATAAAATGAGAAAAAGAAGGCAAAAAGCAGCCATTCTTCTCCCTTGTCCAGCCAAAATTCCTAAGCCACCATAGCTAGGGTTTCCAAGCTTTTTGAGCTCATTAGTAAGTGCTCCCAAGCCCTATTTTTAATGTTTTTTATTATTTTGAGATCCCGGTAGCTTACTGTCTATTTCTACCCATATTTCATGCTAGGGTTCATGTTTAAAAATTTACCCATGCATGAGTTACTTGTATTTTGATGGATTATGGAGGGAAATGAAATATGAGTGTGTGTTAAATAACTTTTCCTAGGTGATTTTCATGAAAAACCCCTAAAGGGACCTTTTTGCAAAAGTTGTAAAATGTGTGGTAGAAATGTGAAAATAATGGAAACTGTGGGCTACCATAAGAGGGAAAAGTGCTCGGCTAGGCTTGATTAAGGTAGAAATTGCATGCGTTTCATTATACGAGCCTAGGCACTCAATTGTAAAAATGTGAAAGGTTAGGGGCAAAATGGTCATTTAGACCAGAGGTAGAATTTAGACTTGAAATGTATAATGTGGAGTGTTAATGATCTATTTTTATTGTTATAGACCCCGAGAAACAAATTCCGGAGCTCGATCGAGGAAAATGAAAGGTTTTAGAATAACCGAAACACGACACCGAAACGAATACCAGGTAAGTTCGGATAACTTAAAGTAAACACTCAAGGTGCCTAATTATATGATTTATGAATGCATTTTTAAGTATGATTTGTGATAAATGTCTCGATTAAGGTTAAAAAGGGAATTCGATGGATAAACCATGATTGACATGTGTAATGACGTCTTGCATGTGTTGCAGTAAGGATTTAGCTCGGATGGCTAATCTGTTGATATCATTTAAAAAAGGATCTAGCCCGGATGGGTGTTCCTTTGAATGGTCGAGCCTCTTGAAGAATATGTGTGCATTATGGATTTAGCCCGGACGGGTTATCCGATTAGGATCTGAAATTAGACTTGACTGGTAATTCAGATCCGAGCTCAATAAAGGTGTTTGTCGTTATAAGGGATTTAGCCTGGACTAGTAATCCCGACATCACCTTATGAGATCATAAAATGGGGGATTTAGCTTGGACTGGTAATCCCGCCATAAGATGTGAGGTTCGCGGGAGTGCATATTTGAAACGATCATTGTACGAATTGACGGTAAATGAATATCCTATCGAGATTTCCTAGAAACTCAACAAGATTAATGTGACATATATATACAAATGAGATGTTGAATGATGAGCTCATCTAAGATAACTTTCATAGTGCATTGTTATGTGACTAACTCAATGAGTGAGTGTAAGTGATAGGGAAGCCATCCTATGCTCATTGAATTTATTACCCAATTTGATCGCATGCTATTTACTAGGTAAGTTTACTTTTCGGATATTCGAGCTTACTAAGCATGAAAATGCTTACCCCTCTCTTTTCCCTGTCTCTCACAGAGCTCGAGGACTCGTAAACATTGGAAGACGGTTGGAGAGTCAGCATACTATCAAATAGACTAGCTTTGGTATAAAGACATTTCTAAATAGTTCAATGGCATGTATAGGTCTTTTGAGTATTTTGTTATATGTGTCATTTGATTTGCCAAATCAAGGCTTGTAAATATAAATCTATCTTTTTGTTTATAGCCATAGAGATCTTGCCTTGAAGTAGGCTATGATCTACGAAATTTCCATGCAAGTTTATAATCATGTGCCAATCTTGAATGTATTAAAGTGGTATGATAACACAGAAATACAAGATGAGAAATAACCTAGCATGCACGAAACCAATGATATGAGGTTTCCATGCAATGAGTTTTTGCAAAGATCATTTATGAGAGCATAATTATGTTTTACTTTGTTTTTAATATTCATTAAGTATAAGTGTTAAAAAAGGGGGTGACCATAGGCTTGGAAAGTAGCCTAATAAGGTCTACACGATTAGGTACACTGGCATGTGCCTAGGCCGCGTGTGACACACGATCCATACCCGTGGGAGTGTGGCATGGTCATGTCTCCCCTGCATCTAACATGGTAAGTCTATTAAATGAACACGGGCATATGTCTTGGCCGTGTGAATTTAACAGAATGCTAAAGTCTTGGACACGGGGTGATTGCACGGGCGTGTGACACTCCAAGTTGAAAGAAATTTTCCAAGGTGCCCAAAGTTTATCAAACGTTCTCGGTTTTGTTCTGCACCGCCTCAAGGCAAGTTTTATGTCTCGAAGGCCTATTTAAGGGAAAGAATATAGATATTTCAAAAGTTTTAAATTAGAGCGTAACTTAGTGACTTGATTTAATATGTTTAAGAATGTGAAATCCTGGTAACGCCTCGAACCCTATCCCGGCTTCGGATACAGGTGAGGGGTGTTACATTTAGTGATATCAGAGCTACGGTTTAGTCGGTTCTAGGACTACCGTAGAGAGTATTGAGGTTTGCTATACATGCCATTATGCTAATATTGATAGTGTGACGTCTCCTAACTGTTTAAATTGTTTTGAATATAGTAAATGTCTTCCAATCAAGGACAAGATGAGTCTGAGGGAGTCGAGAGCCATGCTCCAGCTTTTGTACAATGAGCTGTATATAGTAGTAGTAGAAGGCTTATGTCTGAAGGCCGGGAAGAGGCCCGAGCTGCCTTCTTTGATATGATGGACGAATGGTTTGGGGATTACCTGAGGAATCGCCCTAACATACCAAGACCTCCCCCGCCCCCTAACCAACCTGATGAGGATGTGCCACGAGGTATGTAACACCCCATACCCGAATCCGTTATCGGAGTCGAATACAAGGTGCACACAGACTTAACTTAATTGTTTTCACAGTCCATAAAAAAAATTTCCAGACAAGCTGGTTACTGTGTCACTGTCGCCTTAAAAATCATATCTGGAGTTTCAAAACTCAAAAATCAATTTTGTAATTTTTCCCTGAAACTAGACTCATATGTCCATCTACAGATTTTTTTCTAGAATTTTTGGTCAAGCCAATTAGTACAGTTTATTAGTTAAAGTCTCCCATGTTACAGGGGTCGACTACACTGACCTTCGTGCGTTACAACTTGAATATCTCCCTGTGCAGGGCTTCAATACTGATGTCGTTTGTTTCTATAGAAAATAGACTCAAATAGAAATCTATAAATATATGGTATGACTCCTAATTATCTCTGGTTAATTTATAATGAATTTCCAAAGTCGGAACAGGGAATCCAGAAACCATTCTGGCCCTGTTTCACGAATACCTAAATATCTCTTAGGATACAACTCATATGACCGTTTCATTTCTTCCATATGAAAGTAGATTCGTCAAGGCTCATTTAAATAATTTATTCACTATTTAATTCCATTCCTGCTATTTTTAGTGATTTTTCACATCCACACCACTGCTGCTGTCAGCATCTGTTACTAAAACAAACTATGCCCATTTCATGACTTTTCCTTGATTTAACTAATAATTCAGCATGCATGTCCCAAATTATAACCATGACTTGTGTCCAAACATCATAAAACCAATTCCAACTGAACATTTACGCCATTTTCGCATGGCTAAAAGTTTACATACCAATTTCAACAAAGCATAATAGCCTATACATGCCGAAATGTACTCCTAGACCAACTACGAAGAAAATACCAAAAGTTGTTAGCCGGTGTGATGACTTCGATGACGGTCCCGAATACGCAAAAAGTCGAGTCCAAGAAACCTAAAATAGGTGACAAGCAAACACCGAATGAGTATATAACTCAAGAAGTCATAAGCAATGCACTACCAACCATTAATAACATTATCACAAGAGGAAACAAAATGGAACGAGGCTAATTACTCCATTCAAACCGGACTATACCATAGTTCCTTAGACCTTTCGATTCAATCTCATACCAAGTTACACATTCACATTCCATATACTAATCAATAGGATATTTGAGGCATTTTTATACACCATTTTGTTTTCGTTACAATCATACATCTACATGACCTTTCACTTATTCCACGATAATTCTTATGTACGTGACTTCAATTTGAATTGTCACGTAGGTTCAAAACTTACCAAGCTCAACTCCAAATATAAACATAGCGCCTATTAGCCATGAACTCGAGGTACTTACCCGATCCGCTGTCTGTGATCAACTCAATAATGTCGCACACTCAGTGTCAATAGTGATTCAAAAGCATATAGTGAGTCCGCACACTTAGTGCTATATAATCAACTCGCCCACTTAGTGCTATATGATCAAACTCGCACACTTAGTGCCGTACAAATTTTAAACCCGCACACTTAGTGCCATTCTCATGATCACAAATGTTTATACCCGCACACTTAGTGCCGAAATCAACAACTCGATGCATCTCACCTCTTTTCTTTTCATTCAATACTTTCATCACCACATACATACATGTATATAAATTTATCATTCCTTTCGGCATAATTACATAGACATTATGTCTATTTAAATCAATACAAAATATATGCTTAGGGACCTACCTTGTGTGGTGTAAAATAATTCCAAGTCGGCTACTCGATGACCTTCGATTTCCCCTTGTTGGACGCCTCTCCTTTAGGATCTTGAGCTTAAACAAATAAATTAACTCATTCAACCGCTTTGCTACACATATTGATATTCACATTTTAATGATTTTATGACATACGGAACGGCATGGTAAAATTTTTTATCTTGCTACCTCATGCTCTTAGCTATTCGGCTCATAACCATATGCTATAGCCCTACTATCAATAATCCAATCACACATGCATATATATATATATATATGGCCGAATGTACAAAGCATAGACTCATCATCACCTATGCTCTTAATTTGATGGCCGAATATGCATACATGTATATACACTATTAATCAATCACTAACATTGCACTTCACCTTAATAGCTAGCTTAGCAACCCTCGATTTAACACATAGTTGTTCATAACACAACTTAAGCATACTCTCCATTCCATCAATTCCAAAACTTAATGTCTTACTCAAAAATGCTAAAAAGAAAATCCAAGAGTCATCAATCCACCATCACATGTATCATTAACAAGCTTCATATTTAGCATGCAATGGCTTTAACACAAAATCTACCTTGGCCGAATATCATCCCCATGATATAGCAAAGTTTTGAACCATGGACTAATTAGAACTCAAGCTAGCAACTAAGAACATGCATGAATCTCATGGCACAACCTCAAACATACCTTAATCTAGATGCAAGTATGGCCAAATCTCCTCCTAATCCTCTTCCAAACCAAACATGAAGCAAAAACTCCTTCCTCCTTCCTTAGAGAATTTCGGCCAAAAGAGATGAAAAAAGGATGAACATTTTTTTTCTTTGTTTTCATCATAATCCCTTTTTTTTCATCTTTTTCTTATTTTATTTTATTTTTCCTCCCATGATGCACCAACAAAACATGTCTATGACATGTTTTGCCCACATTTCTTTGTCATGGCCGGCCACTAGGCTTGGATTTAGGGAAATTTGACATGCAAGCCCTCCTTTTTGATTACATGCACTATTAGATCCTTATAGATTAGCCTATCACATTTCAAAAGTGTCACACAAGTCCTATTGACTAAATTCACATGAAATTTACTAAATCGAAACTTAAAACTTTCACACATTCATAATCACATATTTTAGACAATAAATACTACGTTCAAACATTTCGGTGACTCGGTTTAGCGGTCCCGAAACCACTTCCCGACTAGGGTCAATTTTAGGCTGTCACAACTCTCCCCCACTTAAGAAATTTTCGTCCCCGAAAATCTTACCGGTAAATAGGTTTGGGTATCGCTCTTTTATAGAATTCTCGGGTTCCCAAGTAGCTTCTTCCATCCCGTGTTTGAGCCATAACACTTTTACTAGCGGAAACCTTTTGTTTCGCAACTCCTTCACTTCACGTGCTAGGATACGAATCGGTTCTTCTTCATAACTCATATCGGCTTGAATTTCAACCTCTGATGGACTAATTATGTGCGACGGATCAGATCTATAACGTCAAAGCATCGAAACATGAAAGACGTCGTGAATCTTTTCAAGTTCAGGGGGCAAAATCAATCGATACGCAACTGGACCGACTCGTTCGGATACTTCATATGGTCCGATGAACCTTGACTCAATTTGCCTTTACGACCAAATCGAGTATCTTTTTCCAAGGCGAAACTTTAAGAAACACTTTATCCCCCACCTGAAACTCAATGTCTTTTCGTTTCAGATCCGCGTACGATTTCTGACGATCTGCGGCTGCCTTTAGACTTTCACGGATGACTTTTACTTTCTGTTCAGCATCTTTAATCAAGTCCACTCCGAAAATTTTACTTTCACCGAGTTCGGTCCAAAACAATGGCGTACGGCATTTTCGACCGTACAAAGCCTCGTAAGGTGTCATCTTAATACTTGACTGAAAACTATTGTTGTATGCGAATTCAATCAAAGGTAAATACCGCTCCCATGAACCACTAAACTCGAGGATGCAACATCTCAACATATCCTCAAGTATCTGAATTATCCGCTCGGATTGGCGGTGTAACACCCCGAGCCCGAGACCGTCGCCGGAGTCGAACACGAGGTGTTAACAGACTTCAAACCACTTATTGAGAAGTTCCAGACAAGCTGCCAATCTGTGTACTAGTCGCTTCAAAAATCATAACTTGAGTTTTACAACTCGAAAATCAGCTTTGTAAATTTTTTCTGAAACTAGACTCATATTTCCATCTACAGATGTTTTTCTAGAATTTTTGGTCAAGCCAATTAGTACAGTTTATTAGTTAAACTCTCCCATGTTACAGGGGCCGACTACACTGACCTTCATGCGTTACAACTCGAATAACTCCCTGTGCAGGGCTTCAATACTGGTGCCGTTTGTTTCTATAGAAACTAGACTCAAGGAGGAATTTATACATATATGGTATGACTCCTAATTATCTCTGGTTAATTTATAATGAATTTTCAAAGTCGGAACAGGGAATCCAGAAACCGTTCTGGCCCTGTTTCACTAAAACCCAAATATCTCTTAACATACAACTCATATAACCGTTTCGTTTCCTCCATATGAAAATAGATTCATCAAGGTTCATTTACATAATTTATTCACTATTTAATTCCATTCCTACTATTTTTAGTGATTTTTCACATCCACGTCACTGCTGCTGCCAGCATCATTTTCTAGGGTAGACTTTCTCTAACACATAGTTTCTATGATTCAACCACCCTTTTTCATATATGGTCCAAAATATAAGCATGATGACCCATTCTAATGGCTGGTCATTGCCAAACACTTCCATGCCTCTTAATGAGCATATACATACCAAATGATTATAACATTATGCTCAAAACATTTATAAGCCATTTTCGCATGGCTATTCAAAATTTTACATACCAAGTTCAAACAAAACATAATAGCCTATACATGCCGAAATGTTTTCTTAAACCATCTAAGAAGAAGATACCAAAAAGTCGCTAGACGGTGTGATGACTTCGATGACAGTCCCGAGCACGCAAAATGGATCAAGAACCTAAATAAACAACAAATAAGCACACCAAATGAGTACATAACTCAGTAAGTCGTAAGCACTACTCTACCATCCAACAATAACAATCATAAGTGAATAAACAAATAATACAAAATCGATGTTTCCAACCATAACAATCTATACTACAATTTCTTAAATTTTTGGTTTGATCTCATGCCAAGTCCTTCAACCAAATCAAACGCCAAGTCAGCCCAATCGATTTGGATCCGTTTCCACAAGTTGGAACAACAATGTACTAGATAATTTTATGCATACACCGTACAATCCCAATTTCGATATCTAGTTAGTAGCTTAATCACTTACCTCGTTCATGCACAATTTATTTCCACAACCGAAGGTGGCACACATAGTGCTTATTATGTTCGCACACATAGTGCCATAGCGAATCGCACACATAGTGCCATAGTAAATCGCACACATAGTGCCATAGTAACTCGCACACATAGTGCCATAGTGGATCGCACACATAGTGCCATAGTAAATTGCACACATAGTGCCATATATTTCCAGCACGCACACTTAGTGCCAATCTCGTCACCATACACACGTATTGCCCGCACACTTAGTGCCGAAGCAAACTTTCTACACATTTCACTATTTCTTTTACATTCAACAATTGTCATCACTCCATACACATACAATTTCATTCATACATATATAGCATTCCATTAAACACAATTGCATAGATTTTCCAATCATTTGAGCAATATCAAACATATGTGCTTAACGACTTACCTTGTTTGGGGTAGAACGGTTCCAAATCGGCTACTCGTTTGCTTTCTTCTTTCCTTTGTCCAATTTAGTTCCCTTTGCTCTTGAGCTGAATCAAACAATTTACCTCTCCATCAAACACAAACATACGGCATTCACATGCATTATTTTGGTTATTGCGAATACTTAGCACAACTAAGCTGAAAATTTACTCAATCTCATCTTAATTTATTGCTACTTATTATCAAAATTTCCAATACAAAGTATTTAACACCTATGCCCATTCATACCCCATATGGCCGAATGCTTCATTCCTTACCCAATTAACCATCCAACAATTTTCAACCTCATTACCACACTTTTTATGTCTAATTGTTTAAATACCCTCAAGCTCATTCACAAGTACTATTATACATCTCATTAAGCATTGATCATTTTGCAACATAAATTCTATAGCATGGCCGAATACTCATTCACACACACACACATAACAACAAGAACTCAATGGCACAAAATTTCCTTTTGTTAAACATTCGAACTCACTCATCTCCATGCTTTCATCACAACAACATCAAAACACTCACCAAGGAAGACAACATTCATGGCCGAAATTTAACTAACCTAACAACCTAGTTTCAATTCGAGATTCAAGGAAAATTTTGAACCAATCCTCCAAATCATGCATGCATTTTCAAGAGTGGCATAAAACATACCTTCTTGTATCAAAACACCTTAGTCTAGTAGGCTCCCATGGCTGATTTTTCTCAAGCTTTTTCCCCTTTCTTCTTAGTATATTCGCCAAGCAAGAAAAAGATGAGAGGATGGACACTTTTTTTTCTCTTTGTTTTCATCATATCTTTTTTTTTTCAATTTCATTTCTTTATTCTTTCAAGCATAATCCATTAACTAAACATGTTTGAAACATGTTTTCCTTGCCCATCACTCTTGACATGGCCGCCACTAGCCTTAGGAATGGGCTATTTGACATGCAAGTCCATTTATTTTACTTCATCCTTTTATTAATCTCTTAAAATTAGCCACATATATTTAAATCCTTTCACATGAGTCCTTTTTCTTTCAATTCACAATCAAATTAACTAAATCAAAGAATTCAAAATTCACACATGCATTTTTCACATATTCTAGACAATAAATATTACGTTCAAACATGTCGGTGACTAGGTTTAGCGGTCCCGAAACCACTTCCCGACTATGGTCAAATTTTGGGATGTCACAACTCTCCCCCACTTAAGAAATTTTCGTCCCCGAAAATCTTACCGGTGAATAGGTTCGGGTATCGCTCTTTCATAGAGTCCTCAAGTTCCCAAGTGGCTTCTTCCATTCCGTGTTTATGCCACAACACCTTCACTAACGGGATTTTCCTATTGCGCAACTCTTTTACTTCACGCCTCATAATGCGAACCGGTTCCTCTTCATAGCTCAAATTAGGTGAATCTCAATCTCGAGACGAGCAATTACGTGCGATGGATCAGACCTATATCGTCAAGCATCGAGACATGAAAACATTGTGAATCTTTTCGAGCTCGGGGTAAAATTAATCGATATGCGACTGGCCCAACTCGTTCGGATACTTCATATGGCCCGATGAACCTCGGACTCAATTTGCCCTTACAACCAAATCTAAGCACCTTCTTCCAAGGTGAAACTTTGAGAAAGACCTTGTCTCCAACCTGATATTCAATATCTTTTCTTTTCAAATCCAGATACGACTTTTGGCGATCCGGCGACTTTCAAACTTTCACGAATTATTCAAACTTTTTGCTCGGCATCCTTAACCAAGTCAACCTCAAGAATTTACCTTCACTAAGTTCAGTCAGAATAATGGGGTACGGCATTTACGATCGTATAAAGCCTCGTAAGGCGCCATCTTAATACTCGATTGAAAGCTATTGTTGTGTTTAATTCAATCAAAGGCAAATACCGCTCCCATGAACCACTAAACTCAAGGATGCAACATCTCAACATATCCTCGAGTATTTGAATTATCCGCTCGGATTGACCATTGGTTTGGGGGTGAAAGGCGGTCTTTGAAATGCAACTTGGTACCCAAAGCTTCTTGTAACTTCTTCCAAAATCGCGAGGTAAATCTCGGATCTCTATCCCACACGATGGAAATAGGCACCCGTGTAGTCTCAATAACTGAGAACGCGTACAATTCGGCTAGTTTGTCCATTGAAAAATCCGTGACGACGGGGACAAAGTGAGCCGACTTAGTAAATCTATCTACAACGACCCAAATCGCATCCTTCTTACTTTGTCGACAATGGCGGTCCGGATACAAAGTCCATTGTGACTCGATCCCATTTCCACTCGGGTATCGTGATCGGTCAAGTAATCCCGATGGCACTTGATGTTCCACTTTCACTTGTTGACATATTAAACATCTCAAACAAAATCAAAGATGTCTCGCTTCATACCATGCCACCAAACCGACGTTTCAAATCGTTGTACATCTTCGACTCCCGGGTGGATTGCCATTCGGCTACAATGGGCTTCATTGAGAATTATCGAAATAAGTTCAATTCTTTGGAACACACAGACGACTTCGAACCTCAAACAATCGTCATCATCAATTTGAAACTCGATTCCTTGTTCGAACACACTCAACCCGCTTTGCAAGCAACTCCTCATCAACTTTCGAGCTTCCCGAATTTGATGAGCTAACAATGGTTTGGCCTTTAATTCGCTACTAACACATTGTCGGGTAGGATAGACAAGTGTACATTCATCGTCAGAAGCAAATAAAGGATTTCCGCTTAAGGCATCCGCAACCACATTAGCCTTTCCCGGTGATAATCAATGACGAGCTCATAATCTTTTAACAACTCGAGCCATCGTCTTTGTCGCAGATTTAAGTCTCTTTGAGTCATCAAATATTTGAGACTTTTGTGATCCGAATACACATGGCACTTCTCACCAAATAAGTAATGTCGCCATATCTTTAAGGCGAATACGATGGCCGCCAATTCGAGATCATGGGTTGGATAATTTTTCTCATGTGGCTTTAATTGTCTCGACGATAGGCCACAACTCGACCTTCTTGCATCAATACGCAACCTAACCCAAGTAGGAGGCATCACTATAGATGACAAACTCTTTGCCGATTCGGGCAGTACTAGAATCGAGCTTTCGTCAAATGAGTTTTCAATTGGTGAAACTTTTTCGACACTTTTCCATCCATTCAAACTTGACATCTTTCTGAAGCAGTTTTGTCATGGGTGTGGCTATCATCGAGAATCCTTTTACAAACCATCGGTAATAACCGGCAAGTCCCAAAAAGCTCCGAACCTCAGTAATATTTCTTGGAGGCTTCCAGTTAAGTATGGCTGAAATTTTGTGCTCGGTCGACTCGAATACTCGGCGAGATACCACATGACCCAAGAAGCTAACCTCTCTTAACCAGAACTCACACTTGTTGAACTTAGCATATAACTGCTTATCCCGTAAAATTTGCAACACTAATCTCAGGTGTTCAGCGTGTTCGTTCTCATTTTGCGAATAGACCAAAATGTCATCAATGAAGACAACTACGAACCGATCCAGATATGGTCCAAGATCCGATTCATCAAATCCATAAATACCGCAGGGCATTAGTAAGCCCAAACGGCATCACTAGGAACTCGTAGTGACCATATCGCGCTCAAGGCGTCTTGGGTATGTCCGAATCTTGAATTCAAGAATCGATAATAGCCCGATCTCGATCTATTTTCGAAAACACCGAGGTTCTTCGCTTGATCGAACAAATCATCGATACGCTGTAACGGATATTTGTTCTTTATCGTCGCTTTATTAAGTCGACGATAGTCGATGCACGACCTCATGGTTCCATCCTTCTTTTCACAAACAACACCGGCGCGCCCAAGGCGAAAAACTCGCAAGCAAAACCTCTATCCACCAATTCTTGCAACCGAGCTTTCAACTCCTTTAATTCCGTTGGTGCCATATGATACGGAGCTATCGAAATTGGAGTGGTACCAGGTACCAATTCTATGCTAAACTCTATTTCCCGAACAGGTGGCAAACCCAGCAATTCTTCGTGGAAAACATCCGGTATTCACAAACCAGCGCACAGATTCGGGTTTCTTTTCCGACTCCTTGTCATCGAGCACATACGCAAGGTACGCTTCGCACCCTTTTCTTACATATTTCGGGCCAACATTGCGATATTTACGGTGGCAACCCTTTAAGTCCGTAGACTCAACCCGAATTATCTCGTTATTCGCAAGCACCTCGATCGATAGTCTTGCCTTTGCAATTTACAACCGCATCGTCCATGGTCAACCAATCCAACCCAAGAATAACGTCAATTCGTCGAACAAAGCAAAAGCATCAAGTCCGCCAAAAACAAGAACCTCGAAACACTAGGGGACTTTTCTTACACACTTTGTTGACAAGCACGTAATGACCCAAGGGTTTGACACCGAATTACAAACTCAAGAGACTCAATAGGCAAAGTCTTCTTTGGATGCTAAGGTTTCACATATATAAGAATGAGTAGAACCGGGGTCAATCAAAGCAATCACATTAGTATCGAAAAGAGTGAAAGTACCTGGTGATAACGTCGGGGAGGATGCCTCCTCTCGTATGCGGATGGCATATGCTCTAGCAGAGCGCTGGTCTCAGATCGAACAGCAGATCAAGAGCCCTCTCTCGACTACCACCCCTACCTCCTGAAATTCTTGGTGGTCTACCTCTAGTGTCATTCCACTAGGTCTCGACCTTGCATCCTATTCTTCTCATCAAGCTCAGTGCAATCTCTAATAAGGTGGTCCTTCGAACCGCATCCGTAATAAGCCTTATTGGTAGACTTACCCCAACATTCACCTATGTGTCTTCTCCCACATTGGGGGCATTCAGTTTCTCTTGACGGTTATTGCCCACACTAGCTACCAAAGTAGCTCGGAGTCCGTCAATGGTCGTGGTCTAATGGAAATCCCCGCATCGTCCTCGATCTATTGGTGTCCTCTCTCGAATTTCTTTACACCGAGAACGGAGCTTTACCCGCTGATCTTTTGCGATAGTCTCTAGCTTCAAATTCAGCCTTCTTCTTCTCCTTTCCAAGTTCCTCCTTGCGTGCTCGTTCAACTAGTGTTACGAATTCTTTTATCTCCAAAATACCCACTAGTAGTCTTAGATCTTCATTCAATCCTTCTTCAAACCTCTTGCACATAGCAACCTCATCAATCACACACTCCGGGCATACCGACTAAGTCTTATTTAACTCATGTTCAGATTGAGATCTTGTCATGCGGCCTTGCTTGAGTTCCGTGAATTCCTTACGCTTTTGATCGATGAACTGTTGACTAATATATTTCTTTCAAACTCCGCTTGAAAGAAATCCCAAGTAACTCGTTCGTTTGGAACTATGGAAATCAAGGTCCTCCACCAATAGTAGGTCGAGTCCCGCAACAAGGATATAGCACACTTTAGACATTCATCGGTGTGCATGCGGTTCATCAAACACCGAATGGTGTTGTCAAGCCGTAACTCATTTTTCGGCATCATCAAGAATTACTACCTGAACTCTTCAGCCCCGCTTCTCGATCAAATCTACGGTGGCTTATTCAGCCTCACAGGTCGAGAATCGATGGCATTACGGGCTCTTGGGGTGGATTATTCAAATTGGAATTGTTGGACAGCCGGATTGGTTCGGGCATATTATGCGACCCACTCATTCATCATGGTAAAGAAGGCTTGTTTAGCCCCTCACCTTGATTATTCGCAGATGATCGAGGTTCAACAGCGGCGTCCCTTGTGCAGGAGCAGCCGCTACACTTTCAACGTCATCCGCCAAGGTTCTCTCTACATCGGGATCCATTTACTAATCAAAACAACAAAAAACATTTTAACCGTCAAGTCATCACACATTTAAACATTAACATTAAGGCATGTATAGCTAGACTCATACGTGCCAAGGTAGTCCTAGAACCGAATAAACCATGGCTCTGATACCAATAAAATTGTAACACCCGAGCCCGAGACCGTCGCCGAGTCGAACACGAGGTGTTAATGACTTCAAACCACTTATTGAGAAGTTCCGCATAAGTCGCCAATCTGTGTACTAGTCGCTTCAAAAATCATAACTTGAGTTTTACAACTCAAAAATCAGCTTTGTAAATTTTTTCTGAAACTAGACTCATATTTCCATCTACAGATTTTTTCTAGAATTTTTGGTCAAGCCAATTAGTACAGTTTATTAGTTAAACTCTCCCATGTTACAGGGGCCGACTACACTGACCTTTATGCGTTACAACTCAAATAACTCCCTGTGCAGGGCTTCAATACTGGTGACGTTTATTTCTATAGAAACTAGACTCAAGGAGGAATTTATACATATATGGTATGACTCCTAATTATTTCTAGTTAATTTATAATGAATTTTCAAAGTCGGAACAGGGAATCCAGAAACCGTTCTGGCCCTGTTTCACTAAAACCCAAATATCTCTTAACATACAACTCATATAACCGTTTCGTTTCCTCCATATGAAAATAGATTCATCAAGGTTCATTTACATAATTTATTCACTATTTAATTCCATTCCTACTATTTTTAGTGATTTTTCACATCCACGTCACTGCTGCTGCCAGCATCATTTTCTAGGGTAGACTTTCTCTAACACATAGTTTCTATGATTCAACCACCCTTTTTCATATATGGTCCAAAATATAAGCATGATGACCCATTCTAATGGCTGGTCATTGCCAAACACTTCCATGCCTCTTAATGAGCATATACATACCAAATGATTATAACATTATGCTCAAAACATTTATAAGCCATTTTCGCATGGCTATTCAAAATTTTACATACCAAGTTCAAACAAAACATAATAGCCTATACATGCCGAAATGTTTTCTTAAACCATCTAAGAAGAAGATACCAAAAAGTCGCTAGACGGTGTGATGACTTCGATGACAGTCCCGAGCACGCAAAATGGATCAAGAACCTAAATAAACAACAAATAAGCACACCAAATGAGTACATAACTCAGTAAGTCGTAAGCACTACTCTACCATCCAACAATAACAATCATAAGTGAATAAACAAATAATACAAAATCGATGTTTCCAACCATAACAATCTATACTACAATTTCTTAAATTTTGGTTCGATCTCATGCCAAGTCCTTCAACCAAATCAAACGCCAAGTCACCTAATCGATTTGGATCCGCTTCCACAAGTTGGAACAACAATGTACTAGATAATTTTATGCATACACCGTACAATCCCAATTTCGATATCTAGTTAGTAGCTTAATCACTTACCTCGCTCATGCACAATTTATTTCACAACCAAGGTGGCACACATAGTGCTTATTATGTTCGCACACATAGTGCCATAGCGAATCGCACACATAGTGCCATAGTAAATCGCACACATAGTGCCATAGTAAATCGCACACATAGTGCCATAGTGGATCGCACACATAGTGCCATAGTAAATCGCACACATAGTGCCATATATTTCCAGCACGCACACTTAGTGCCAATCTCTTCACCATACACACGTATTGCCCGCACACTTAGTGTCAAGCAAACTTTCTACACATTTCACTATTTCTTTTACATTCAACAATTGTCATCACTCCATACACATACAATTTCATTCATACATATATAGCATTCCATTAAACACAATTGCATAGATTTTCCAATCATTTGAGCAATATCAAACATATGTGCTTAACGACTTACCTTGTTTGGGGTAGAACGGTTCCAAATCGGCTACTCGCTTGCTTTCTCCTTTCCTTTGTCCAATTTAGTTCCCTTTGCTCTTGAGCTGAATCAAACAATTTACCTCTCCATCAAACACAAACATACGGCATTCACATGCATTATTTTGGTTATTGCGAATACTTAGCACAACTAAGCTGAAAATTTACTCAATCTCATCTTAATTTATTGCTACTTATTATCAAAATTTCCAATACAAAGTATTTAACACCTATGCCCATTCATACCCCATATGGCGAATGCTTCATTCCTTACCCAATTAACCATCCAACAATTTTCAACCTCATTACCACACTTTTATGTCTAATTGTTTAAATACCCTCAAGCTCATTCACAAGTACTATTATACATCTCATTAAGCATTAATCATTTTGCAACATAAATTCTATAGCATGGCCGAATACTCATTCACACACACACACATAACAACAAGAACTCAATGGCACAAAATTTCCTTTTTGTTAAACATTCGAACTCACTCATCTCCATGCTTTCATCACAACAACATCAAAACACTCACCAAGGAAGACAACATTCATGGCCGAAATTTAACTCACCTAACAACCTAGTTTCAATTCGAGATTCAAGGAAAATTTTGAACCAATCCTCCAAATCATGCATGCATTTTCAAGAGTGGCATAAAACATACCTTCTTGTATCAAAACACCTTAGTCTAGTAGGCTCCCATGGCTGATTTTTCTCAAGCTTTTTCCCCCTTTCTTCTTAGTATATTCGGCCAAGCAAGAAAAAGATGAGAGGATGGACACTTTTTTTTTTCTCTTTTGTTTTCATCATATCTTTTTTTTTTCAATTTCATTTCTTTATTCTTTCAAGCATAATCCATTAACTAAACATGTTTGAAACATGTTTTCCCTTGCCCATCACTCTTGACATGGCCGGCCACTAGCCTTAGGAATGGGCTATTTGACATGCAAGTCCATTTATTTTACTTCATCCTTTTATTAATCTCTTAAAATTAGCCACATATATTTAAATCCTTTCACATGAGTCCTTTTTCTTTCAATTCACAATCAAATTAACTAAATCAAAGAATTCAAAATTCACACATGCATTTTTCACATATTCTAGACAATAAATATTACGTTCGAACATGTCGGTGACTCGGTTTAGCGGTCCCGAAACCACTTCCCGACTATGGTCAAATTTTGGGATGTCACAGGCCGTCGGTTTGTGGATGAAAAGCGGTGCTAAAATGCAACTTGGTACCCAAAGCTTCTTGCAATTTCTTCCAAAATTGTGAGGTGAATCTAGGATCTCTATCCGACACAATAGAAATCGGACCCGTGTAATCTCACAACTGAGAAACATACAATTCAGCTAGTTTATCCAATGAAAAATCCGTGACGACAGGATAAAGTGAGTGACTTAGTCGATCTATCAACAACAACCCAAATCGCATCCTTCTTACTTGTCGACAATGGCGGTCCGGACACAAAATCCATTGTGACTCGATCCCATTTCCACTCGGGTATCATGATCGGTCAAGTAACCTCAAGACACTTGATGTTCCGCTTTCACTTGTTGACATATTAAACATCTCAAACAAAGTCGGAGATGTCTCGTTTCATACCATGCCACCAAAACCGACATTTCAAATCGTTGTACATCTTCGTACTCCCGGGTGAATTGACATTCGGCTACAATGAGCTTCGCTCGAGAATCATCGAAATGAGTTCTCAATTTCTTGGAACACACAAACGATTTCGAACCTCAAACAATCATCATCATCAACTTGAAACTCGATTCCACATTCGAACACATTCAGCCCGTTTTGCAACCAATTCATCATCGACTTTTCGAGCTTGACGAATTTGATGAATCAACAAGGGTTTGGCCTTTAATTCGCCACTAGTACATTGTCGGATAGAATGCATAAGTGTACATTCATCGCCGCAAGGCAAACGGTGATTTACGACTTAAGGCATCCGCAACCACATTAGCCTTTCCCGGTGATAGTCAATGACAAGCTCATAATCTTTTAACAACTCGAGCCAACGTCTTTGTCGCAGATTCAAGTCTCTTTGAGTCATCAAATATTTGAGACTTTTGTGATCCGAATACATGGCACTTCTCCCCAAATAGGTAGTGTCGCCATATTTTCAAAGCGAATACGATGGCACTAGTTCGAGATCATGGGTCGGATAATTTTTCTCATGTGGCTTTAATTGTCTCGACGATAGGCCACAACTCGACCTTCTTGCATCAATATGCAACCCAACCCAAGTAGGGAGGCGTCACTATAGATGACAAACTCTTTGCCCGATTAAATTGCACTAAAATTGAGCTTCAGTCAAATAAGTTTTCATTGATCAAAACTTTTTCGACATTTTTCCGTCCATTCGAACTTAACATCTTTTGAAGTAGCTTCGTCATGGGTGTGGCTATCATCGAGAAACCTTTCACAAACCGTCGGTAGAGTAAAGCAAGTCCCAAAAAGCTCGAACCTCAAGAATATTTCTCGGAGGCTTCCAGTTGAGTATGGCTGAAATTTTGCTCGGTCGACTCGAATACCCGATGCAGATACCACATGACCCAAGAAGCTAACCTCCCTTAACCGTAACTCACACTTATCGAACTTAGCATATAATCGCTTATCCCGTAAAATTTGCAACACTAATCTCGTGTGCTCAAAGATGTTCGGTCTCATCTCTTGAATAGACCAAGATGTCATCAATGAACACAACTACGAACCGGTCCAAATATCGTCTCAAGATCCGATTCATCAAATCCATAAATACCGCAGGGCATTAGTGAGCCCAAACGGCATCACTAAGAACTCAGAGTGGCCGATCTTGTTCGAAAGCGTTTTGGGTATATCCGAATCTCGAATCCAAGAATCGATAATAACCCGATCTCGGATCTATCTTTGAAAACACCGAGGCTCCCTTTAGTTGATCAAACAAATCATCAATACGCGAGAACGGATATTTATTCTTTATTGTCACCTTATTCAGTTGACAATAGTCGATGCACAACCTCATGGTTCCATCCTTCTTTTCACAAACAATCTTGGTGCACCCCAAGGTGAGAAACTTGGTCGAGCGAAACCTCTATCCGTCAATTCTTGCAACCGAGCTTTCAACTCTTTTAACTCGGTTGGTGCCATACGATGACGGAGCTATCAAAATCGACGTAGTCCGTGTACAAGCTCAATACCAAACTCTACCTCCGAACAGGTGGTAAACCCGGTAATTCTTCGGGAAAACGTCTGGTATTCACAAACCACCGCAGCATGATTCGGTTTCTTTTCTAACTCTTTGTCATCATACATACGCAAGGTATGCTTCGCACCCCTTTCTTACATATTTTCGAGCCAACATTGATGATATTACGGTGGCAACCCTTTAAGTCCGTAGACTCAACTCGGATTATCTCGTTATTTGCGCACCTTAAATCAATGGTTTTTCTTTTGCAACTCACCACTGCGTCATATACGGTCAACCAGTCCATACCAAGAATAACATCAAATTCATCAAATGGTAAAAGCATCAAATCGGCCGGAAAACAGGATTCTCGGATCATTAGAGGGCATCTATTACACACTTTGTCAACAAGCGCATATTGACCCAAGGGATTTGACACTCGAATTACGAACTCAGTAGACTCAACAGGTAGAGTCTTACTGGATGCTAAGGTTTCACATACATATGAATGAGTAGAGCCAGGGTCAATCAACGCAATCACACTAGTATCAAAGAGAGTGAAAGTACCAGTGATAACATCAAGGGAGGATGCCTCCTCTCGTGCGCGAATGGCATATGCTTTAGCAGGAGTACGGGTCTCAGACCGAACAGCCGTATCAGAGGTGTAACACCCCGTACCTGAGACCGTTACCGGAGTCGAACACGAGGCGCTAACCGACTAATTCATTTACTCTCGCAGTCCAATTAAAAATTTTTCCAGACGACTGGCTAACTGCATCACTGTCACCTTAAAAATCATAACTTGAGTTCCACAACTCGAAAATCAGATTCGTAATTTTTCCCTGAAACTAGACTCATATGTCCATCTACATATTTTTTCTTAGAATTTTTGGTCAGGCCAATTAGTACAGTTTATTAGTTAAAGTTTCCCCTAATCCAGGGTTCGACTACACTGACCTTCACACATTACGAATTGGATATCTCCCTGTACAGGGCTCCAATACTGATGCCGTTTGTTTCTATAGAAACTAGACTCAGAGAGGAATCTATGCATATATGGCATGACTCCTAGTTATCTCTGGTTAATTTACAATGAATTTCCAAAGTCGGAATAGGGATTCCAGAAACCGTTCTGGTCCTGTTTCACAAAAACCTAAATATCTCTTAACATACAACTCATATGACCGTTTCGTTTCTTCCATATGAAAGTAGATTCATCAAGGCTCATTTAAATAATTTATTCACTATTTAATTTCATCTCTACTATTTTTAGTGATTTTTCACATCCACATCACTGCTGCTGCCAGCATCTATTTTTAGGGTAGACTTTATCTAACACATAGTTTCTATGACTCAACTAACCCTCTTGCATATATAGTCCAAAATATAATCAAGATGAACCATTCTAATGGCTGATCGTTGCCAAACATTTCCATGCCTCTTAATGAGCATATACATATCGAATGATTATAACATTATGCTCAAAACATTTATAAGCCATTTTCGCATGGCTATCTAAAATTATACAAATCCAAAGGGTCCATGACCCACAACAAAAGGGGTAGTCCTATACATTGACCAAAATATCCTCTCACTACTAGTCTATTCCATACATGCCATAAGATATTCCCAAAACGTAGCAGTACCAAACGGTGGGTAGTGATAGTGTGACTAGTTGTTGACGATCCCCGAGCCCAGTAGCTTCCAATGAGATCTATAAAACAGAGGAAACAAAGTAAACAGAGTAAGCATTACGATGCTTAGTAAGTTTTAAGCAAGTGTCAACAGATAACAACCGAATCATAACATGGTTGTTCGTATTTTTATTTCACTCTTCCTTCGGGCACACTATCCCCTTTTCGAATATGCACATCTCATCATATACAATAGGCAGATAAACTCTCACATAAAAGTGAGCTCATGTGACATAGATATATCGTATGATTTCACATAACCTCTCACACTAAACCGATGTCACATAATCATAGGAATAGTCCCATAGATTGCTCTCGTGCATCATATATAAACTTGGAGTACATACTGTTTAACCTTTCGCATTATGTATATTTATAAGCAATTCTTATTACGAAGCCTTACCCGGACATAATCTCCACACGTAGTCATCGGGTCTTACCCGGACATAATCTCCACACGTAGTCATCGGGTCTCACCCGGAACATATTTCCAAGTTTCATGTACATTTAATCACATGTTACAACATTCACATTAGCCATTCGGCTTTACCACACATACACATCACACATATATTTCACATTAGCCATTCGGCTTTACCACATATACATATCACACATATATTTCACATTAGCCCTTCAGCTTTACCACATATACACATCACACATATATTTCACATTAGCCATTCGGCTTTACCACATATACATATCACACATATGTTTCACATTCATCACATCGGCCATTAGGCCTTATCACATATATACTCTTTCACATTCATCACATTGGCCATTAGGCCTTATCACATATATATACACCTTCACATTCATCACATCGGCCATTAGGCCTTATCACATATATACTCTTTCACAAATTTTAATATCAAGGATCCATCTAATACTCATATATCATTTTACAATATCACGATTTAGAATTCAAGTATGGGTTCAATCAATAGCTTATGAGCAACTAAGACAAGTTTTATCCATGTTTGCAACAAAATCACATATTCGCGCAAGTAGCTGTTTTCCTGAGCAATGGTCACTAAATTATTCATAACCGGAGCTACAAGACTCCAAATCACTTGCTGTTAATTTTCTATGAATATAGACTCATACATATTTCATCCATAAAATTTTCAGAATTTTAGGTGTGGCCAATCAATACCAGATTTTTCTTGAAGTTTCCCTGTTTCACTGTTTGACTAATCTGACCACTCTTCGCTACGAATCAAATCTTTCATTGTAAAGAATTCATAATATGTTCTATTTGATTCCATTTGAAACTACACTCATTAAGGAGTCTAAGCATATAAATCTTATCTTATAATCATTTTTGTACAAATTATAATGAATTTCCAAAAACAGAACAGGGATTTCGAGTCATTCCGACACTGTCCCGCACAACTTTAAATATCTCTTTATAGGAAATTCCTTTGCTTCCACGGTCTCTTTTATAAGAAACTAGACCAACTAAGCTTTGATTACATGTTTTATTCAGCCTATAATTCCACACCAAAAATTTATAGTGATTTTCTAAAATCACATTACTGCTGCTGTCCAAGCAATTTATTACAATTTGCTCTTAACCTTCCAAGTCCAAACACTTATGAACTTACCATTTGGGCTTAAGACATATCATGGCCACATCATATCTTATCAAATCAACTCGTTATGTCCTATTATGATTGAATTTACTCAACGATTAATCGCTTAAAACTTACCTCGGATGTGGTCGAACGATTTCGTGGCTATTCGATCACTTCTTCCTTCCTTATCCAACTTGATCCTCTAGGCTCTTGAGCTTAATTAAACAAACAAATTGACTTAATCATTTGAGCATCGAAAAGAGGAATACAAGATACTTAGCCAATATATATACTCATTAGGCATCAAAGTCGCATATGTGCGAAATCATGAATCGAACTCAACACATTAGTTAATATTCCTCTTAGCGAATTTTCTAAGCCAAGAATAGGCATCAATATGCTTGCCTCTAACCGAATGCATGCACACCAATTTCCCTCATGTGGCCGAATATACATGTCCATGTTGAGGCCAATTATACACTTAATACCACACAAAACAGCATACATTTTACTACTAACGCATTACATATCGTAGCTCAATACACCTCTCTCATTTACTTCATAACCAAACATCATCACAAGCAAATATACACTTGAAATAGTATATATGTCATACCAATACATCATGTGCAAACATATATTCATGTAGGTGCAAGGGCCGAATTCTCAAGTGGCTTATATCCAAATATATACACATATCCAAAGCTTAAATCTTACTTACCATGCAACATGCATGAATCATACTTATGGATATACCATGGCGAATACCACAACACCATAATTTTGGTCATGATTAAACAAAGAACTTAGTATCTCCTTCAAAAATGCTAAAAGAAAATCTAAGAGTCCTCAATCCCCCATCACATGTTTCATTATCAAGCTTGATATTTAGCATGCAATGGCATTAACACCACATTCACTTTGGCCGAATTTCATTCCCATGACATAGCAAAGATTTGAACCATGGGCTAACAAGAACATCAAGCTAGCAACTAAAAACATGCATGAATCTCATGGCACAACCTCAAATATACCTTAATCTTGATGCAAGTATAGCCAACCTCTTCCTAATCCTCTTCAAAACCAAACATGAAGCAAAATTCCTTCCTTCCTCTAGTATTTTCGGTCAAGGGAGAAAAATGGATGAACAAATTTTTTTCTTCTCTTTTCCTCAATACACTGCAAGGGGGGTTCACACACACTTTTTTTTTTCATTCTTTATTACCCATACTTATTTGTTTATTGTTTCTCCCTAATGCACCAACAAAACATGTTTCATGACATGTTTTGCCCATGATTCCTTGTCATGGCCGGCCACTAGAACTTGGGGGGGAAATTTAACATGCAAGTCCTCCCTTTGACTACATGCACTATTAGGTCCTTATAGATTAGCCTTTCACTTTTCAAAAGTGTCACACAAGTCCTACTAATTGAATTCACATGCAATCGGCTAAATCGAACTTGAAATTTTCACACATTCATAATTACATATTCTAGACAATAAATATTACATTCAAACATTTCGGTGACTCGGTTTAGTGGTCCCGAAACCACTTCCCGACTAGGGTCAATTTTGGGCTGTCACAAGAGGCCCCTCTCTGACTACCACCCCTACCTCCTGAAATTCTCGGTGGTCTACCTCTAGCTGTCATTCCACTAGGTCTTGCACCTTGCATCCTATTCTTCTCATCAAGCTCCGTGCAATCTCTAATGAAGTGGTCCTTCGAACCGCATCCGTAACAGGCCCTGTTGGTAGACTTACCCCAACATTCACCTATGTGTCTTCTCCCACATTGGGGGCATTCAGGTTTCTCTTGACGGTTATTGCCCACACTAGCTACCGAAGTAGCTCGGGAGTCCTTCGATGGTCGTGCTCTAATGGAAATTCCCGCAGTCGTCCTCGATTTATTAGTGTCCTCCCTGAACTTCTTTACAGCCGAGAACGGAGCTTTACCCGTCGATCTTTTGCGATAGTCTCTAGCTTCAAATTCAGCCTTCTTCTTCTCCTTTCCAAGTTCCTCCGCCTTGCAGGCTCGTTCAACTAGTGTTACGAATTCTTTTATCTCCAAAATACCCACTAGTAGCTTTAAATCTTCATTCAATCCTTCTTCAAATCTCTTGCACATAGCAACCTCATCAGCCACACACTCCCGGGCATACCGACTGAGTCTTACGAACTCATGTTCGTATTCAGATACTGTCATACGGCCTTGCTTGAGTTCCAAGAATTCTTACGCTTTTGATCGATGAACTGTTGAGTAATATATTTCTTTCAAATTCTATTTGAAAGAAATCCCAAGTAACTCGTTCGTTTGGGACTATGGAAATCAAAGTCCTCCACCAATAGTAAGTGAGTCTCGCAACAAGGATATAGCACACTTTAGACATTCATCGAGTGTGCATGATAGTTCATCAAACACCGAATGGTGTTATCAAGCCGTAACTCGGCCTTTCGGCATCATCGGTAACTATGGCCTTGAACTCCTCAGCCCGCGCTTCCTAATCAAGTCTGGCTTACTCGGCCTCACGGGATCAAGAATCGATGGCATTACGGGCTCTTGGGGTGGATTATTCAAATTCGGAATTGTTGGACAGCCGGATTGGTTCGGGCATATTATGCGACCCACTCATTCATCATGGTAAAGAAGGCTTGTTTAGCCCCTCACCTTGATTATTCGCAGATGACCGAGGTTCAACAGCGGCGTCCCTTGCGCAGAGCAGCTGCTACACTTTCAACGTCATCCACCAAGGTTCTCTGTGACACCGGATCCATTTACTAATCAAAACAAAAATTTTAACCGTCAAGTCATCACACATTTAAACATTAACATTAAGGCATGTATAGCTAGACTCATACGTGCTATGGTAGTCCTAGAACCGACTAAACCATAGCTCGATACTAATAAATTGTAACACCCGTGCATCGAATCCGTTCACGAGTCGAATACAAGGTGCACAGACTTAACTTAATTGTTTTCACAAATCCATAAAAAATTTCCAGACAAGCTGGTTACTGCGTCACTGTCGTCTTAAAAATCATATCTAGAGTTTCAAAACTCGAAAATCAGTTTTGTAATTTTTCCTGAAACTAGACTCATATGTCCATCTACATATTTTTTCTAGAATTTTGGTCGATGCAATTAGTACAGTTTATTAGTTAAAGTCTCCCATGTTACAGGGGTCAACTACACTGACCTTCGTGCTTTACAACTTGAATATCTCCCTATGCAGGGCTTCAATACTGATGCCGTTTGTTTCTATAGAAACTAGACTCAAATAGGAATCTATAAATATATGGTATGACTCCTAATTATCTCTGTTTAATTTATAATGAATTTCCAAAGTCGGAACAGGGAATCCAGAAACCATTCTGGCCCTGTTTCACGAATACCTAAATATCTCTTAGGATACAACTCATATGACCGTTTCGTTTCTTCCATATGAAAGTAGATTCGTCAAGGCTCATTTACATAATTTATTCACTATTTAATTCCATTCCTGCTATTTTTAGTGATTTTTCACATCCACACCACTGCTGCTGTCAGCATCTGCTACTAAAACAAACTATGCCCATTTCATGACTTTTCCTTGATTTAACTAATAATTCATCATGCATGTCCCAAATTATAACCATGACTTGTGTCCAAACATCACAAAACCAATTCCAACCGAACATTTACGCCATTTTCGCATGGCTAAAAGTTTACATACCAATTTCAACAAAGCATAATAGCCTATACATGCCGAAATGTACTCCTAGACCAACTACGAAGAAAATACCAAAAGTTGTTAGCCGGTGTGATGACTTCGATGACGGTCCCGAATACGCAAAAAGTCGAGTCCAAGAAACCTAAAATAGGTGACAAGCAAACACCGAATGAGTATATAACTCAGTAAGTCATAAGCAATGCACTACCAACCATTAATAACATTATCACAAGAGGAAACAAAATGGAACGAGGCTAATTACTCCATTCAAACCGGACTATACCATAGTTCCTTAGACCTTTCGATTCAATCTCATACCAAGTTACACATTCACATTCCATATACTAATCAATAGGATATTTGAGGCATTTTTATACACCATTTTGTTTTCGTTACAATCATACATCTACATGACCTTTCACTTATTTCACGATAATTCTTATGTACGTGACTTCAATTTGAATTGTCACGTAGGTTCAAAACTTACCAAGCTCAACTCCAAATATAAACATAGCGCCTATTAGCCATGAACTCAAGGTACTTACCCGATCCGCTGTCCGTGATCAACTCAATAATGTCACACACTCAGTGTCAATAGTGATTCAAAAGCATATAGTGAGTCCGCACACTTAGTGCTATATAATCAACTCGCACACTTAGTGCTATATGATTAAACTCGCACACTTAGTGCTGTACAAATTTTAAACCCGCACACTTAGTGCCATTCTCATGATCACAAATGTTTATACCCGCACACTTAGTGCCGAAATCAACAACTCGATGCATCTCACCTCTTTTCTTTTCATTCAATACTTTCATCACCACATACATACATGTATATAAATTTATCATTCCTTTCGGCATAATTACATAGACATTATGTCTATTTAAATCAATACAAAATATATGCTTAGTGACCTACCTTGTGTGGTGTAAAATAATTCCAAGTCGGCTACTCGATGACCTTCGATTTCCCTTGTTGGACGCTCTCCTTTAGGATCTTGAGCTTAAACAAATAAATTAACTCATTCAACCGCTTTGCTACACATATTGATATTCACGTTTTAATGATTTTATGACATACGGAACGGCATGGTAAAATTTTTTATCTTGCTACCTCATGCTCTTAGCTATTCGCTCATAACCATATGCTATAGCCCTACTATCAATAATCCAATCACACATGCATATATATATATATGGCGAATGTACAAAGCATAGACTCATCATCACCTATGCTCTTAATTTGATGGCGAATATGCATACATGTATATACACTATTAATCAATCACTAACATTGAACTTCACCTTAATAGCTAGCTTAGCAACCCTCGATTTAACACATAGTTGTTCATAACACAACTTAAGCATACTCTCCATTCCATCAATTCCAAAACTTAATGTCTTACTCAAAAATGCTAAAAAGAAAATCCAAGAGTCATCAATCCACCATCACATGTATAATTAACAAGCTTCATATTTATCATGCAATGGCATTAACACAAAATCTACCTTGGCCGAATATCATCCCCATGATATAGCAAAGTTTTGAACCATGGACTAATTAGAACTCAAGCTAGCAACTAAGAACATGCATGAATCTCATGGCACAACCTCAAACATACCTTAATCTAGATGCAAGTATGGCCAAATCTCCTCCTAATCCTCTTCCAAACCAAACATGAAGCAAAAACTCCTTCCTCCTTCCTTAGAGAATTTCGGCCAAAAGGGATGAAAAAAGGATGAACATTTTTTTTCTTTGTTTTCATCATAATTGTAACACCCCGTACCCGAGTCCGTTACCGGAGTCGAACACAAGGTGCACACAAACTTAACTTAATCATTTTCACTGTCCATTTAAAAAATTTCCAGACAAGCTGGTTACTGCGTCACTGTCGCCTTAAAAATCATATCTTGAGTTTCAAAACTCGAAAATCAGTTTTGTAATTTTTCCCTGAAACTAGACTCATATGTCCATCTACAAATTTTTTTCTAGAATTTTTGGTCAAGCCAATTAGTACAGTTTATTAGTTAAAGTCTCCCCTATTCCAAGGTTCGACTACACTGACCTTTATTCATTACGAATTGGATATCTTCCGGTACAGGTCTTAAATACTGATGCTGTTTCTTTATTTAGAAACTAGACTCAAATAGGAATCTATACATATATGGCATGACTCCTAATCATCTCTGGTTAATTTACAATGAATTTCCAAAGTCGGAACAGGGGATCCAGAAACCGTTCCGGCCCTATTTCACAAGAACTTTAATATCTCTTAACTTATAACTCATATGACCGTTTTGTTTCTTCCATATGAAAGTACATTCATCAAGGTTCATTTACATAATTTATTCACTATTTAATTCCATTCCTACGAATTTTAGTGATTTTTCAAATGCTCACCACTGCTGCTGTCCGTATCTGTTTTCAAGGTAAACTTTACCTATTTCGTGGTTTCCATGGACCAACTAGAGTTTTGTCATACATAGGTCCACATATACTCATATTTAGCCATTCCAATGGCTGATCATTTGCCTAACACTTCCATTCCAGTCCATGCTCACATCATGAAACCATACATATATACATAAACACAAATAGTCTAATGCCATACCCCACTTTTACGAGCCATTTTCGCATGGCTGTACACACATACATCACAAAACGTATTTGAAAAACAGCAAAGGGTAGTCCTATACATGCCATATCCGGAGTTCAACTAAAAGAATACCAAAAGGGCCTTGATAGTGTGGATGACTTCGACTTCGATGATCCCGAATCCGATAGCTAACAAGCAAAATCTATAAAACAGAGAAACAAAGAAACGGAGTAAGCAATTTATGCTTAGTAAGTTTGAGCAAGGGATTCCAGCACAACAAAAGCATAGCAATCATATAGCTAATGGATAATTTCGTATGCACAAATTCTCAATGTCATACTTATTTCACATTCCAACCCCTATATTCATACATAAGGGATCATCTTAGCCAAATACCGGAAGCTCATTACTCGACTGAGCGAATATCATTCGAAGGGAATCAACTAATTTCAAGCACATACGAACATACCTCATTGCTGGAATTTTTCAAGCGTATTAACTAAAATTTTTACAGCAAGAACGTTCGTTCTCGAATCACGTACCTTCGGAATTTAACTGGATATAACGACTAGCTCAAATGCCTTCGGGACAAACCCCGGTTATAGTAACTCGCACGAATGCCTTCGGGACTTAACCCGGGTTTAGTAACTCGCACAAATGCCTTCGGCTTAACCCGGATTTATTAACTCGCACAAATGCCTTGGGCTTAACCCGGATTTATTAACTCGCATTTAACGCCTTCGGATCTTAGTCCGGATATGGTCACTTAACACAAAGCCTTCGGGACTTAGCCGGACATCATTCAAATAGCCAAGCACAATTATCAATAAATCATGACACATTCAGATTTCATTCTCATTAGCAAAATTCAAACACAAGTCACTTATCACATTTGCAATTTCGGCTCAATAGCCACACACAAAGAGCATGATCTAATCAAATCATAATCTAAGTTCCATTACTCGAGAACTTACCTCGGACGTGGTCGAACGATTTGATTGCTATTCGACGACTTTTTCCTTCCCTTATCGGATTTAGCTCCCTTTGCTCTTGAGCTTAATTTAACAAATAAATTGGTTTTATCATTTGAGCATCGAAGAGGAATTCAAGGTACTTAGCCCACATATTTTCATTAGACATTAAAGTCACATATGTACGAAATCATGAATCAACTCAACACATTAGTTAGTACTCTCCTTAGCCAGATTTTCTAAGCCAAGAATAGGCATCAATATGCTTGCCTCTAACCGAATGCATGCACACCATTTCCCCTCATGTGGCCGAATATGCATGTCCATGTTGAGGCCAATTATACACTTAATACCACACAAAAAAAAACAGCATACATTTTACTAACTAACGCATTCCATATTGTAACTCAATACACATCTATCATTTCCTTCATAACCGAAACATCATCACAAGCAAATATACACCTTGAAATAGTATACATGTCATACCAATACATCATGTGCAAACATATATTCATGTAGGTGCAAGGGCCGAATCTCAAGTTGCTTATATCCAAATATAAACACATATCCAAAGCTCAAATCTTACTTACCATGCAACATGCATGAATCGTACTTATGGATATACCATGGCCGAATACACCACCACACCATACCGTTTCAATTTGGTCATGGTTAAACAAAGAACTTAGTATCTCATTCAAAAATGCTAAAAGAAAATCTAAGAGTCCTCAATCCCCCATCACATGTATCATTATCAAGCTTGATATTTAGCATGCAATGGCATTAACACCACATCCACTTTGGCCGAATATCATTCCATGACATAGCAAAGATTTGAACCATGGGCTAATAAAAATATCAAGCTAGCAACTAAAAACATGCATGAATCCCATGGCACAACCTCAAACATACCTTAATCTTGACACAAGTATGGCCAAACTTCCTCCTAATCCCCCTCCAAACCAAGCATGAAGCAAGAACCCCTTCCTTCTTCCTTAGAATTTCAGCTCAAAGAGAATGAAAAAGATGAACAACAATTTTTTTCTTCTCTTTCCTCTACTCACGGCAATGGGGAGGGGAGAGCCTTCACACACAATTTTTTTATTTTTTATTACCCATGCATCTTATTTTATTTCTCCTTACATAATGCACTTACAAAACATGTTTCATGACATGTCTTGCCCATATTTCCTTGTCATGGCGGCCACTAACTATTAGGGGGAAATTTGACATGCAAGTCCATTGTTTTGCATGCATGCTTTAAATTAGTCATCACACATTTCCCCATCATACTTTCAAAGTTTTCTACTAGGTCCTTTCTAGTGAAATTCACATTTATAATCGTAAATTAAAACATCAAAATGTCACACATGAGTTAACACATATTATAGGCAATAAAATAAATATTAAATTATTTTTATGCCTCGGTTTTGTGGTCCCGAAACCACATTCCGACTAGGGTCGTTTTAAGGTGTCACAACTCTCCCCACTTAAGAAATTTTCGTCCCCGAAAATCTTACCGGTAAATAGGTTTGGGTATCGCTCTTTCATAGAGTTCTCGGGTTCCCAAGTAGCTTCTTCTATCCGTGTTTGAGCCATAACACTTTCACTAGCGGAACCCTCTTGTTTCGCAACTCTTTCACTTCACGTGCTAGGATACGAATCGGTTCTTCTTTATAACTCATATCGGCTTGAATTTCAACCTCTGATGGACTAATTACGTGCGACGGATCAGATCTATAGCGTCGAAGCATTGAAACATGAAAGACGTCGTGAATCTTTTCAAGTTCAGGAGGCAAAATCAAGCGATACGCAACTGGACCGACTCGTTCGAATATCTCATATGGCCCGATGAACCTCGGACTCAATTTGCCTTTACGGCCAAATCTGAGTATCTTTTTCCAAGGCCAAACTTTAAGAAACACTTTATCTCCCACCTGATACTCAATGTCTTTTCGTTTCAGATCCGCGTCGACTTCGGACGATCGGAGGCTATCTTGAGACTTTCACGGATTACTTTTACTTTACATTCAGCATCTTTAATCAAATCCACTCGAAAATTTTGCTTTCACCGAGCTCGGTCCAAAACAATGGTGTACGGCATTTACGCTCGTACAAGGCCTCGTAAGGCGCCATTTTAATACTTGATTGAAAACTATTGTTGTGGCGAATTCAATCAAAGGTAAATACCGTTCCCATGAACCACCGAACTCGAGGATGCAACATCTCAACATATCCTCAAGTATTTGAATTATCCGCTCGGATTGACCATCGGTTTGGGGTGAAAAGCGGTGCTAAAATGCAACTTGGTGCCCAAGGCTTCTTGCAATTTCTTCCAAAATCGCGAGGTGAATCTTGGATCTCTATCCGATACAATAGAAATAGGTACCCGTGTAATCTCACAATCGAGAAACATACAATTCAGCAAGTTTATCCAATGAAGAGTCCGTGACGACGAGGATAAAGTGAGCCGACTTAGTCGATCTATCAACAACAACCCAAATCGCATCCTTTTACTTGTCGACAATGGCGGTCCGGACACAAAGTCCATTGTGACTCGATCCCATTTCCACTCGGGTATCGTAATCGGTGAAGTAATCTCAAGGCACTTGATGTTCCGCTTTCACTTGTTGACATATTAAACATCTCAAACAAAGTCGGAGATGTCTCGTTTCATACCATGCCACCAAAACCGACGTTTCAAATCGTTGTATATCTTCGTACTTCCCGGGTGGATTGCCATTCAGCTACAATGGGCTTCGTTCAGAATTATCGAAATAAGTTCTGAATTTTTTGGAATACACAAACGATTTCTGAACCTCAAACAATCGTCATCATCAACTTGAAACTCTGATTCCACCTTCGGAACACATTCAGCCCGTCTTGCAACCAACTTATCGTCGACTTTCTGAGCTTCACGAATTTGACGAATCAATGATGGTTTGGCCTTTAATTCGGCTACTAACACATTGTCGGGTAGAATAGACAAGTGTACATTCATCGTCAGTAAAAAAAAGCGGTGATTTCGGCTTAAGGCGCCCGCAACCACATTAGCCTTTCGGGTGATAATCAATGACAAGCTCATAATCTTTTAACAACTCGAGCCAACGTCTTTGTCGCAGATTTAAGTCTCTTTGAGTCATCAAATATTTGAGACTTTTGTGATCCGAACACATGGCACTTCTCACCAAATAAGTAATGTCGCCATATCTTTAAGGCGAATACGATGGCGACCAACTCGAGATCATGGGTCGGATAATTTTTCTCATGTGGCTTTAATTGTCTCGGACGCATAGGCCACAACTCGACCTTCTTACATCAATACGCAACCTAACCCAAGTAGGGAGGCGCCACTATAGATGACAAACTCTTTGCGATTCGGGTTGCACTAATCTGGAGCTTCCGTCAAATGAGTTTTCAATTGATCGAAACTTTTTCGACACTTTTCCGTCCATTCAAACTTGACATCTTTTCAAGCGGTTTTGTCATGGGTGTGGCTATCATCGAGAATCCTTTTACAAACCGTCGGTAGTAACCGCAAGTCCCAAAAAGCTCGAACCTCAAGAATATTTCTGAGGCTTCCGGTTAAGTATGGCTGAAATTTTACTCGTGTCGACTCGAATACCGATGCAGATACCACATGACCCAAGAAGCTAACCTCTCTTAACGAACTCATACTTGCCGAACTTAGCATATAACCGCTTATCCCGTAATATTTGCAACACTAATCTCGGTGCTCGCATGTTCGGTCTCATCTCTTGAATAGACCAAGATGTCGTCAATGAACACAACTACTGAACCGATCCAAGTACGGTCTCAAGATCCGATTCATCAAATCCATAAATACCGTAGGGCATTAGTGAGCCCAAACGGCATCACTAAGAACTCGTAGTGACCATATCTCGCTCAAGGCGTTTTGGGTATATCCGAATCTCGGATTCAAGAATCGATAATAGCCTCGATCTCAAATCTATTTTGAGAACACCGAGGCTCCTTCAGTTGATCGAACAAATCATCGATACGTGATAACGGATATTTGTTCTTTATTTTCACTTTATTAAGTCGACGATAGTCGATGCACAACCTCATGGTTCCGTCCTTCTTTTCACAAACAACACTGGTGCACCCCAAGGTGAAAAACTCGGGCGAGCAAAACCTTTATCCACCAACTCTTGCAACCGAGCTTTCAACTCCTTTAATTCGTTGGTGCCATACGATACGGAGCTATCGAAATTGGTGTGGTCCGGTATAAGCTCAATACCAAACTCTACCTCCGAACAGTGGCAAACCGGTAATTCTTGGAAAAACATCCGTATTCACAAACCACCGGCACAGATTCGGGTTTTATTTCTAACTCCTTATCATCAAGTACATATGCAAGGTATGCTTCGCACCCTTTTCTTACATATTTCTGGGCCAACATTGATGATATTACAATTGGCAACCCCTTCAAGTCCGTAGACTCAATTCAATCATCTCGTTATTTATGCACCTTAAATCAATAGTCTTGCTTTTGCAATTCACAACCGCATCATGCACGGTCAACCAATCTAAACCGAGTATAACATCAAATTAGTCAAACGGCAACAGATCAAGTCCGCCGGAAAATAGGAATCTCGAATTACTAGGGGGCATTTCTTACACACTTTATCGACGAGCACGAACGACCCAAGGGATTTGACACCAATTATGAACTCAATAGACTCAATAGGTAAAGTCTTCTTGGATGCTAAGGTTTCGCATATATAAGAATGAGTAGAACCAGGTCAATCAAAGCAATCACATTAGTATCAAAGAGAGTGAAAGTACGGTAATAACATCCGGCGAGGAAGCATCCTCACGCTTGGCGTATGGCATAAGCCCTAGCAGAGCGCGAGCCTCGGATCTGGTCGTAGCATCTCTAGATCCTCTCGACCACCACTAGTATTGCCGTATTTCTAGATGGTCTACCTCGAATGTGGTAGCGCTCGGTTTCCCACTCGATCTACATTCTGCTCGCACAACCTCGGGCAATCTTTAATGAAGTGGTCGATGATCCGCACTTGTAACAGAGCGGTCACGGAATCTACAACTCCCGTAATGCCATTTGCCACAATATTGGCACTCCGCTCGTCTCGATGATCATTGCCAACACCGGCGATCAAGTGACTCAGCGTGCCCATAGGGGTCGATCGCGGTCTCGTCTTGTAAAGCCCAAAGTGTCTCTAGATCGGCCTAAGCCATCTCTAAATTTCTTTGATGATGTGGGAAGGGCTTCCCAAGACCTCTTCTGAAACTCCCTTGCTCCCACTTCACTTTCCTTTTCTCCATATCGAGCTCCTCGGCTTTGCACGCTTCGCTCGACAAGAGCCACAAACTCTCGGATTTCCAAAATGCCAACATCTGACTTTATATGATCATTGGTCCATCTTGAGCGTTTACACATCACACTTCAAGAAATGCATTCTCGCTGCATCGCTAAGCCTCACAAACTTTCATTCATAGTCATGAACCGACATGGAACCTTGTTTAAGTTCAAGAAATTCCTTCCGTTTTGATCCATGAATCTCGATCGATATACTTTTTCCGAAACTCGGTTTGGAAAAACTCCCAAGTTACTTGCTCTCGGGCACAATGTAAGTCGAGTACTCCACCAATAGTAGGCGTAATCACGTAGCAAGGAGATAGTACACTTTAGACATTCATCGGCGCACAAGATAGCTCATCGAGTACCGGATAGTGTTGTCCAACCAAAATTCAGCTTGCTCGGCATCATCGCTATCAGTAGCTTTAAATTCAGTAGCCCCATGTTTTCGGATTCTATCAACTAGGGCTTATTCGACCTTATTTGGTCAATTACCGGAGGCATCGTAGGTGCGGGGGTTGTATTAGTCGGGAATGGAGGTTGTGGAACAGTAGTGTTAGTTCGAATGTATTGGTTAAACCAATCATTCATCACGCTATAAAAGGCTTGCCTAGCCTCATCATTCGGATTGCTAGCAATAGGTTGAGAGTTCATTGTCCTGTCCCTTGTGCGGGAGCAGCGCCACACTCTCCACATCATCGCTATCGCTCGGTTGGGATCGGGATCCATTACTATTAATAAACACAAATTCAAACGTCAGAAATCACCACACTATCAAATAATCATATAAAATGGCATGTATAGCTAGACCCAAACGCATTACTGTAGTCCTCGAATTGACTAAACCGTAGCTCTGATACCAATAAAATTGTAACACCCCGTACCCGAGTCCGTTACCGGAGTCGAACACAAGGTGCACACAAACTTAACTTAATCATTTTCACTGTCCATTTAAAAAATTTCCAGACAAGCTGGTTACTGCATCACTGTCGCCTTAAAAATCATATCTTGAGTTTCAAAACTCGAAAATCAGTTTTGTAATTTTTCCCCGAAACTAGACTCATATGTCCATCTACAAATTTTTTTCTAGAATTTTTCGTCAAGCCAATTAATACAGTTTATTAGTTAAAGTCTCCCCTATTCCAAGGTTCGACTACACTGACCTTTATGCATTACGAATTGGATATCTTCCGGTACAGGTCTTCAATACTGATGCTGTTTCTTTATTTAGAAACTAGACTCAAATAGGAATCTATACATATATGGCATGACTCCTAATCATCTCTGGTTAATTTACAATGAATTTCCAAAGTCGGAAAAGGGGATCCAGAAACCGTTCTGGCCCTGTTTCATGAGAACTTTAATATCTCTTAACATATAACTCATATGACCGTTTCGTTTCTTCCATATGAAAGTAGATTCATCAAGGTTCATTTACATAGATTATTCACTATTTAATTCCATTCCTACAAATTTTAGTGATTTTTCAAATGCTCACCACTGCTGCTGTCCGTATCTGTTTTCAAGGTAAACTTTACCTATTTCGTGGTTTCCATGGACCAACTAGAGTTTTGTCATACATAGGTCCACATATACTCATATTTAGCCATTCCAATGGCTGATCATTTGCCTAACACTTCCATTCCAGTCCATGCTCACATCATGAAACCATACATATATACATAAACACAAATAGTCTAATGCCATACCCCACTTTTACGAGCCATTTTCGCATGGTCACACACACATACATCACAAAACGTATTTGAAAAACAGCAAAGGGTAGTCCTATACATGCCATATCCGGAGTTCAACTAAAAGAATACCAAAGGGCCTTGATAGTGTGGATGACTTCGACTTCGATGATCCCGAATCCGATAGCTAACGAGCAAAATCTATAAAACAGAGAAACAGAGAAACGGAGTAAGCAATTTATGCTTAGTAAGTTTGAGCAAGGATTCCAAGACAACAAAAGCATAGCAATCATATAGCTAACGGATAATTTCGTATGCACAAATTCGCAATGTCATACTTATTTCACATTCCAACCCCTATATTCATACATAAGGGATCATCTTAGCCAAATACCGGAAGCTCATTACTCGATCGAGCGAATATCATTCAAGGAATCAACTAATTTCAAGCACATACGAACATACCTCATTGCTGGAATTTTTCAAGCGTATTAACTAAAATTTTACAGCAAGAATGCTCGTTCTCGAATCACGTACCTTGAATTTAACGGATATAACGACTAGCTCAAATGCCTTTGGGACAAACCTCGGTTATAGTAACTCGCACGAATGCCTTCGGACTTAACCCGGTTTAGTAACTCGCACAAATGCCTTGGGCTTAACCGGATTTATTAACTCGCACAAATGCCTTGGGCTTAACCCGGATTTATTAACTCGCACGAACGCCTTCGGATCTTAGTCCGGATATGGTCACTTAACACAAAGCCTTGGGACTTAGCAGGACATCATTCAAATAGACAAGCACAATTATCAATAAATCATGACACATTCGTATTTCATTCTCATTAGCAAAATTCAAACACAAGTCACTTATCACATTTGCAATTTCGCTCAATAGCCACACACAAAGAGCATGATCTAATCAAATCATAATCTAAGTTCCATTACTCGAGAACTTACCTCGGACGTGGTCGAACGATTTCGATCGCTATTCGATGACTTTTCCTTCCCTTATCGGATTTAGCTCCCTTTGCTCTTGAGCTTAATTTAACAAATAAATTGGTTTTATCATTTGAGCATCGAAAGAGGAATTCAAGGTACTTAGCCCACATATTTTCATTAGACATTAAAGTCACATATGTACGGAAATCATGAATCAACTCAACACATTAGTTAGTACTCTCCTTAGCCGATTTTCTAAGCCGTGAATAGGCATCAATATGCTTGCCTCTAACCGAATGCATGCACACCATTTCCCCTCATGTGGCGAATATGCATGTCCATGTTGAGGCTAATTATACACTTAATACCACACAAAAAAACAGCATACATTTTACTAAGTAACGATTCCATATTGTAACTCAATACACATCTATCATTTCCTTCATAACCAAACATCATCACAAGCAAATATACACCTTGAAATAGTATACATGTCATACCAATACATCATGTGCAAACATATATTCATGTAGGTGCAAGGGTCGAATCTCAAGTTGCTTATATCCAAATATAAACACATATCCAAAGCTCAAATCTTACTTACCATGCAACATGCATGAATCGTATATGGATATACCATGGCGAATACACCACCACACCATACCGTTTCAATTTGGTCATGGTTAAACAAAGAACTTAGTATCTCATTCAAAAATGCTAAAAGAAAATCTAAGAGTTCTCAATCCCCCATCACATGTATCATTATCAAGCTTGATATTTAGCATGCAATGGCATTAACACCACATCCACTTTGGCGAATATCATTCCATGAAATAGCAAAGATTTGAACCATGGGCTAATAAAACATCAAGCTAGCAACTAAAACATGCATGAATCCCATGGCACAACCTCAAACATACCTTAATCTTGACACAAGTATGGCCAAACTTCCTCCTAATCCCCCTCCAAACCAAGCATGAAGCAAGAACCCCTTCCTTCTTCCTTAGAATTTCAGCTCAAAGAGAATGAAAAAAAGATGAACAACAATTTTTTTCTTCTCTTTTCCTCTACTCACGGCAATGGGGAGGGGGAGAGCCTTCACACACAATTTTTTTTTATTTTTTTATTACCCATGCATCTTATTTTATTTCTCCTTACATAATGCACTTACAAAACATGTTTCATGACATGTCTTGCCCATATTTCCTTGTCATGGCCGGCCACTAGCTATTAGGGGGGAAATTTGACATGCAAGTCCATTGTTTTGCATGCATGCTTTAAATTAGTCATCACACATTTCCCCATCATACTTTCAAAGTTTTCTACTAGGTCCTTTCTAGTGAAATTCACATTTATAACTCTAAATTAAAACACCAAAAATGTCACACATGAGTTAACACATATTATAGGCAATAAAATAAATATTAAATTATTTTTATGCCTCGGTTTTGTGGTCCCGAAACCACATTCTGACTAGGGTCGTTTTAAGGCTGTCACAATAATCCCTTTTTTTTTCATCTTTTTCTTATTTTATTTTTTTTCCTCCCATGATGCACCAACAAAACATGTCTATGACATGTTTTGCCCATATTTCTTTGTCATGGCCGGCCACTAGGCTTGGATTTAGGGAAATTTGACATGCAAGCCCTCCTTTTTGATTACATGCACTATTAGATCCTTATAGATTAGCCTATCACATTTCAAAAGTGTCACACAAGTCCTATTGACTAAATTCACATGAAATTTACTAAATCGAAACTTAAAACTTTCACACATTCATAATCACATATTTTAGACAATAAATACTACGTTCAAACATTTCGGTGACTCGGTTTAGCGGTCCCGTAACCACTTCCCGACTAGGGTCAATTTTGGGCTGTCACAAGGTATGGCACCGGTAAGAATTGGTAAAGCCCCTGTAGATAAGCTTAGGAAGTATGGGGCTGAGGAATTCAGAGCTAAAGTTGATGATGATGCTAAAAGAGCTGAGTTTTGGCTCGAGAACACTACACAGGTGTTAGATGATTTGTTCTGCACACCTGAGGTGTGTTTGAAGTGTGTCGTGTCCTTCTTGAAAGATACTGCGTATCATTGGTAGAAGACTGTATCCTCGGTAGTGCCAAAGGAAAATATCACTTGGGATTTCTTCCGAATAGAGTTTAGGAAGAAATACATTAGCCAACGGTTTCTAGAATTGAAGCGAAAAGAATTCCTAGAACTCAAACAGGGGAACAAGACTGTAGCAGAATATGAACGAGAGTTCGTGAAGCTAAGTCAGTACGTAACTGAATGGGTCCAAACCTAGTCGGAAATGTGTAAACGTTTCGAGGAAGGTCTGAATGAGAAAAATTAAGTTGTTGATTAGGATCCTGAAGATACGGGAATTTACCGCATTAGGTGATCGGGCCAAGAAGGTTGAGGAGCTTAACAACGAAAGAAAGTAAGAAAAGAGAGAGGCCCGAGTCACGAGCAAGAGGTCCAGTGGTAAAACACTCTCATTTCCCACAAAGAAATTAAAGAGCCAGCATGAACGCTCCATTTCATCAGTAGAATATTCAGGTAAAGCGAGAGGCTCTAAACGATGAAGCCAAAAGTCTTCCTCCCCGATGGTAACTAGTGTGGGGAGTGTAAATGATCAAAAGCCGAAGTGTAACAGTTGCAAAAAATTTCACTATAGAGAATGCCGAGTGAAGAGCAGTGCATGTTTCAGATGTGGATCTCTTGACCACTTTCTCAGGGACTGCCCAGAACGAGTCGAGAAAGAAGGGGAAGTAGCCCCAAAGTCAAGTACTCCTATTTCACGAGGTAGACCCCCAAGATATCCTAGAAGTGCCAGTGACAGTCGAGTTACGGCTAAAGATGCTGCAAAACTAGAGGCTCGAGCCTCGACAAGAACGTATGCGATACGTGCCCAAGAGGAAGCCTCTACTCTTGATGTTATCACGGGTACTTTTTCCCTTTTTGATACATATGTTATTGCCTTAATTGACATGGGGTCAACGCAGTCATACATTTGCATGAGCTTGGTATCTAGAATGAACATACTCATTGTGTGACAGCCCTAAATTGACCCTAGTCGGAAAGTGGTTTCGGGACCACTAAACCGAGTCATAAAAATAATTAACCGTCATAGTTGATGCTCATTATATGTACATATGCATGTGTGAAAATTTCATGTTTGGATTTTGTTAATTGTAAGTGAATTTTATCAAATAGGACTTATGTGAGAAAATTTAGAAATATGCTAGGCAAATGTAAGGTGGCCTATAAATGCATGTTGTGAAAATCTTTGGGTTTGCATGTCAATTTACCTAAAATTTAAGCATAGTGGCCGGCCATGTTATGAATGGAAACATGTTGCAAACATGTTTAGTTAGTGGTTATGTTAGAAAGAATAAATAATGAAAAGGAATATGATGAAAACAAAGAAAAGAAAAAAAAGTGTCCATCCTTTCACATTTTGTTGGCTTGGCCGAATGTTCTAAGAAGAAGAGGGGGAAGAGCTTGAGAAAATCAGCCATGGGAGGTTGCTAGACTAAGGTATGTTTGATGTTGTCCATGAGATTCATGCATGTTTTTAGTTGTTAGTTTGAGTTCTACCTAGCCCATGGTTTAAATCTTTGCTATGAGATGGGGATGATATTCGGCCATGGGTGTTGTCTTCTTAGTTGATGTTTGATGTTTGATGTTGTGGTGATGAGGGATGAAGATGAGTTAAGTTTCAGCTAAGGTGGATTTGTGTTGATGTCATTTGCATGCTAAGTGTGAAGCTTTGTAATGATACATGTGTATGGTGCTTTTGATGTTGTGAATGGAAGTAGAGGAAAAGTAAAAAAAAAATTATGTAGAAATGTGATATATGTGGATTTATAGGATGTTACAAATATATGTGAAGCCATGCTAGATTAGGAAAAATTCAGTCAAGTGTTCATGAGATGAAATTTTGTGTTTAGGTGAATTAAAGATGATAGTATAGTTGATATTATATATATATATATGTATGCATATTCGGCCATCAAATTAAGAGCATAGGTGATGATGAGTCTAAGCTTTGTACATTCGGCCATATATATATATATGCATGTGTGATTGGATTATTGATAGTAGGGCGATAGTATATGGTTATTAGCCGAATAGCTAAGAGCATAAGGTAGCAAGATAAAAATTTTACCATGCCGTTCCATATGTCATAAAATCATTAAAATGTGAATACCAATATATGTAGCAAAGCAGTTGAATGAGTTAATTTATTTGTTTAAGCTCAAGATCCTAAAGGAGAGGCGTCCAACAAGAGGAAATCTTAGGTCATCGAGTAGCCGACTTGGAATTATTTTACCCAACACAAGGTAAGTCATTAAGCATATAGTTGGTAATGATTTAAATGATCGTAATACCTATGCAATTGTGTTTAATGAGATGAAATGTATACAAATGTATATGTATGTAGAGATGAAATTGTCGAATGTAAAAAGGAAGTGAAGCGTATATAGTGGCTGGTTTTCGGCACTAAGTGTGCGGACAATAAGTGTTCACGGTTGAGAGAATGGCACTAAGTGTGCGGGCTTGAAATGCATGGCACTAAGTGTGCGAGTTTAAAGTACATGGCACTAAGTGTGCGTGGTTGATTATTAAGCACTATGTGTGCGAACCCACTATATAAATATATATATATATATATATTCTATCAATTATTTATATTAAGGGTGCGACTTACCGAATCGATTTGAACAGCGGAAAGGGTAAGTACCTTGAGTTCATGGCTAATAGGTGCTATGTTTATATATGGAGTTGAGCGTGGTAAGTTTTGAACCTATGTGATGATTATAATTGAAGTCACGTACATAAGGTTCATCGTGGAATAGGTCAAAGTTCGTTTAGTTGTATGATTGTAACGAAAATAAAATGATGTATGGAAATGCCTCAATTATCCTATTGAATAGCGTATGAAATGTCAATGTAGGACTTGGAATGAGATTGAATCATAAGGTCTAAGAAACTATGGCATAGTTCGGTATGGATGGAGTACTTAGCCTCATTTCGTTGTTTCCTCTTGTGAAAATTTTATTAATGGATGGTAGTGTAATGCTTATGACTTACTGAGTTATATACTCATTCGGTGTTTGCTTGTCACCCATTTTAGGTTTCTTGGACTCGACTTTTTGTGTATTCGGGACCGTCATCGAAGTCATCACACCAGCTTGCAACTTTTTGGTATCTTCTTCTTAGTTGGTCTAAGAGAACATTTCGGCATGTATAGGCTATTATGTTTGTTTGAACTTTGGTATGTAAAACTTTGGATAGCCATGCGAAAATGGCTTATATACGTTTTTAGCATAGTACTATAATCATTTGTACGTTGATCACTAAGAGGTATGGAAATGTTTGGAAATGATTAGCCATTGGAATGGTTAATCATGATTATACTTTGTGCTATGTATGCAAAAAGGGCTAATTGAATCATGGAAACTATGAAATAGGTAAAGTCTACCTTAAAGGAAGATGCTGACAGCAGCAGCGATGTGGATGTGAAAAATCAATAAAAATAGGAGGAACGGAATTAAATAGTGAATAAATTATGTAAATGAACCTTGATGAATCTACTTTCATATGGAAGAAACGAAACGGTCATATGAGTTGTATGTTAAGAGATATTTAGGTTTTCGTGAAACAGGGCCAGAACGGTTTCTGGATTCCCTATTCCAACTTTGGAAATTCATTATAAATTAACCCGAGACATTTAGAAGTCATTAAATATATGTATAGATTCCTTTTTGAGTCTAGTTTCTATAAAAACAAACGACATCAGTATTGAAGCCCTGTACAGGGAGATATCCAGGTCGTAATGCATGAAGTTCAGTGTAGTCGCACCCTGGAACAGGGGAGACTTTAACTAATAAACTGTACTAATTGGCCTGACCAAAAATTCTATAAAAAAATTTGTAGATGGATATATGAGTCTAGTTTCAGGGAAAAATCACAAAACTGATTTTCGAGTTGTAAAACTCAAGATATGATTTTTAAGGTGACAGTAACACAGTTAGCCAGTTGTCTGGAAAAATTTTTTATGAATGGTGAAATTAAGTGAACGAAGTCTGTTAACCCCTCGTGTCCGACCCCGGCGACAGTCTCGGGTACGGGGTGTTACAATTTTATTGGTATCAGAGCTATGGTTTAGTCGGTTCTAGGACTACCATAGCGCGTATGAGTCTAGCTATACATGCCTTAATGTTAGTGCTTAATAATGTGATGACTTCTGACGGTTAAAATTTTTGTTTTGATTAGCAAATGGAACCCGAGGTAGAGAGACCCTTAGCGGATGACGTTGAAAGTGTAGCGGCTGCTCCTGCGCAAGGGACACCGCCTGTTGAACCTCAGTCATCTGCAAATAATCAGGATGAGGGGGCAAAACAAGCCTTCTTCACCATGATGAATGAGTGGGTCGCGCAATATGCCCGAACCATTCCGACTGTCCAACCATTCCCGAATTTGAATAATCCACCCCAAGAGCCCGTAATGCCATCGCCATCGATCCCGTGAAATTGAGTAAACCACCTGTAGACTTGATTAGGAAGCGCGGAGCCGAGGAGTTCAAGGCTATAGTTACTGATGATGCCGAAAGGGTCGAGTTCTACCTTGATAACACCATTCGGGTGTTCGATGAACTGTCATGCACACCCGATGAATGTCTAAAGTGTGCTATATCCTTGTTGCGAGACTCAGCCTACTATTGGTGGAGGACCTTGATTTCCATAGTCCCAAACGAACGAGTTACTTGGGATTTCTTCCAAGCGAATTTGAAAGAAATAAATTAGTCAACGGTTCATCGATCAAAAGCGTAAGGAATTCTTGGAACTCAAGCAAGGCCGTATGACAAGATGTCTGAATCTGAACATGAGTTCGTAAGACTCGATCGGTATGCCTGTGGAGTGTGTGGCTGATGAGGTTGCTATGTGCAAGAGATTTGAAGAAGGATTGAATGAAGATTTAAAGCTACTAGTGGGTATTTTGGAGATAAAAGAATTCGTAACACTAGTTGAACGAGCACGCAAGGCGGAAGAACTTGGAAAGGAGAAGAAGAAGACTGAATTTGAAGCTAGAGACTATCGTAAAAGATCGATGGGTAAAGCTCCATTCTCTACAGTAAAGAAGTTCGTGGAGGACATTATTAAATCGAGGACGATCGGGAATTTCCATTAGAGCACACGACCATCGACGGACTCGAGCTACTTGGTAGCTAGTGTGGGCAATAATCGCCAAGAGAAACCTAAATGCCCCCAATGTGGAAGACGACACATAGGTGAATGTTGGGGTAAGTCTACTAACAGGGCCTGCTACGGATGCGGTTCGAAGGACCACTTCATTAGAGATTGCACGAGCTTGATGAGAAGAATAGGATGCAAGGTGCAAGACCTAGTGGAATGACAACTAGAGGTAGACCACCGAGAATTTCAGGAGGTAGGGGTGGTAGTCGAGAGGGCCTCGGATATGGCTGTTCGATCTGAGACCCGTACTCCTGCTAGGGCATATGCCATCCGTGCACGAGAGGAAGCATCCTCCCCTGATGTTATCACTGGTACTTTCACTCTTTTTGACACTAATGTAATTGCATTAATCGACCCTGGCTCTACTCATTCTTATGTATGTGAGACTTTAGCATCCAATAAGACTCTACCTATTGAGTCTACTGAGTTCGTAATTCGAGTGTCAAATCTTTTGGGTCAATATTCGCTTGTTGACAAAATGTGTAAGAGATGCCCTCTAATGATCCGAGAATCCTGTTTTCCAGCCGATTTGATGCTTTTACCATTTGATGAATTTGATGTTATTCTTGGTATGGACTGGTTGACCGTATATGACGCAGTGGTGAGTTGCAAAAGAAAAACCATTGATTTAAGGTGCGCAAATAACGAGATAATCCGAGTTGAGTCTACGGACTTAAAGGGGTTGCCAGCTGTAATATCATCAATGTTGGCTCAGAAATATGTAAGAAAGGGGTGCGAAGCATACCTTGCGTATGTACTTGATGACAAAGAGTTAGAAAAGAAACCCGAATAGAAAAGAAACCCGAATCTGTGCCGGTGGTTTGTGAATACCCAGACGTTTTTCCCGAAGAATTACCGGGTTTACCACCTGTTCGGGAGGTAGAGTTTGGTATTGAGCTTGTACCTGGGACTACTCCGATTTTGATAGCTCCGTATCGTATGGCACCAACCGAGTTAAAAGAGTTGAAAGCTCAGTTGCAAGAATTGACGGATAGAGGTTTCGCTCGACCAAGTTTCTAACCTTGGGGTGCACCAGTATTGTTTGTGAAAAAGAAGGACGGAACCATGAGGTTGTGCATCGACTATCGTCAGCTGAACAAACTGACAATAAAGAATAAATATCCGTTACCGCGTATTGATGATTTGTTTGATCAACTAAAGGGAGCCTCAGTGTTTTCAAAGATAGATTTGAGATCGGGTTATTATCAGTTGTGGATTTAAGATTCGGATATACCCAAAACTGCTTTCAGAACGAGATACGGCCACTACGAATTCTTAGTGATGCCGTTTGGGCTCACTAATGCCCCTGCGGTATTTATGGATTTGATGAATCGGATCTTCAGACTGTATTTGGACCGGTTCGTAGTTGTGTTCATTGACGACATCTTGGTCTATTCAACAGATGAGACCGAACATGCTTGAGCACCGAGATTAGTGTTGCAAATTTTACGGATAAGCAGTTATATGCTAAGTTCGATAAGTGTGAGTTCGGTTAAGAGAGGTTAGCTTCTTGGGCCATGTGGTATCTCGTGACGGGTATTCGAGTTGACCCGAGCAAAATTTCAGCCATACTTAACTAGAAGCCTCCGAGAAATATTACTGAGGTTCGGAGCTTTTTGGGACTCGCCGGTTACTACCGACGGTTTGTAAAAGGTTTCTCGATGATAGCCACACCCATGACGAAGCTACTTCAAAAAGATATTAAGTTCGAATGGACGGAAAAATGTCAGAAAAGTTTTGATCAACTGAAAACTTATTTGACTGAAGCCCCAATTTTAGTGCAGCCCGAATCAGGCAAAGAGTTTGTCATCTATAGTGACGCCTCCCTACTTGGGTTAGGTTGCGTGTTGATGCAAGAAGGTCGAGTTGTGGCCTATGCGTCGAGACAATTAAAGCCACATGAGAAAAATTATCCGACCCATGATCTCAAATTAGCCGCCATCGTATTCGCCTTGAAAATATGGCGACATTACTTATTTGGTGAGAAGTGCCATGTATTTTTGGATCACAAAAGTCTCAAATATTTTATGACTCAAAGAGACTTAAATCTGCGACAAAGACGTTGGCTTGAGTTGTTGAAAGATTATGAGCTGGTCATTGATTATCACCCGGGAAAGGCTAATGTGGTTGCGGACGCCTTAAGCCGGAAATTACTGTTTGCTTTACGAGCAATGAATGTACACTTGTCTGCGTTTCTACCCGACAATGTGTTAGTAGCAATTAAAGGCCAAACCATTATTGATTCATCAAATTCGTGAAGCTCGAGAAAGTCGACGATGAGTTGGTTGCAAGACGGCTGAATGTGTTCGAATATGGAATCGAGTTTCAAATTGATAATGACGATTGTTTGAGGTTCGAAGTCGTTTGTGTGTTCCAAGAAATTGAACTCATTTTGATGATTCGAACGAGGCTCATTGTAGCCGAATGTCGATTCACCCGGAGTACGAAAATGTACAACGATCCGAGACGTCGGTTTTGGTGGCATGGTATGAAACGAGACATTTCGATTTTGTTTGAAGTGTTTAATATGTCGCAAGTAAAGGCGGAACATCAAGTGCCTACGGGTTTACTTGACCGATCATGATACCGAATGGAAATGGGATCGAGTCACGATGGATTTTGTGTGCAGGTTGCCATTGTCAACAAGTAAGAAAGATGCGATTTGGGTTGTTGTTGATAGATCGACTAAGTCGGCTCATTTTATCCCGTGACGCACGGATTTTCATTGGATAAACTAGCTGAATTGTATGTTTCTCAGTTGTGAGATTACACGGGTACCGATTTCTATTGTGTCGGATAGAGATCCGAGATTCACCTCATGATTTTGGAAGAAATTTCAAGAAGCCTTGGGTACCAAGTTGCATTTAGCACCGCTTTTCACCCCAAACCGATGGTCAATCCGGCGGATAATTCGAGATACTTGAGGATATGTTGAGATGTTGCATCCTCGAGTTTGGTGGTTCATAGGAACAGTATTTACCTTTGATTGAATTCGCCACAATAATAGTTTTCAGTCAAGTATTAAGATGGCACCTTACGAGGCTTTGTGCGATTCGAAAATGCCGTGACGCCATTGTTTTGGACCGAGCTCGGTGAAAGTAAAATTTTCGGGGTGGATTTGATTAAAGATGCTGAACAAAAAGTAAGTATAATTCGTGAAAGTCTGAAGGCAGCATCAGATCGTCAGAAGTCGTACGCGGATTTAAAACGAAGAGATATTGAGTATCAGGTGGGAGACAAAGTGTTTCTCAAGGTATCACCTTGGAAAAAGATACTCAGATTTGGCCGTAAGGGCAAATTGAGTCCGAGATTCATTGGGCCGTATGAGATCTCCGAACGAGTTGGCCCAGTTGCATATAGGTTGCTTTTACCCCCTGAACTCGAAAGGATCCACAACGTTTTCCATGTTTCGATGCTTCGACGTTACCGATCCGATCCTTCGCATGTAATAAACCCCTCCGAGATTGAAATTCAAGCCGATATGAGTTATGAAGAAGAACCGATCCGTATCCTAGCTCGTGAAGTGAAAGAGTTACGAAACAAAAGGGTTCCGTTAGTGAAAGTGTTATGGCTCAAACATGGAATGGAAGAAGCTACTTGGGAACCTGAGAACTCTATGAAAGAACGATACCCAAACCTATTTACCGGTAAGATTTTCGGGGACGAAAATTTCTTAAGTGGGGGAGAGTTGTGACAGCCCTAAATTGACCCTAGTCGGAAAGTGGTTTCGGGACCACTAAACCGAGTCATAAAAATAATTAACCGTCATAGTTGATGCTCATTATATGTACATATGCATGTGTGAAAATTTCATGTTTGGATTTTGTTAATTGTAAGTGAATTTTGTCAAATAGGACTTATGTGAGAAAATTTAGAAATATGCTAGGCAAATGTAAGGTGGCCTATAAATGCATGTTGTGAAAATGCTAGGTTTACATGTCAATTTACCCAAAATTTAAGCATAGTGGCCGGCCATGCTATGAATGGAAACATGTTGCAAACATGTTTAGTTAGTGGTTATGTTAGAAAGAATAAATAATGAAAAGGAATATGATGAAAACAAAGAAAAGAAAAAAAAGTGTCCATCCTTTCACATTTTGTTGGCTTGGCGAATGTTCTAAGAAGAAGGGGAAGAGCTTGAGAAAATCAGCCATGGGAGGTTGCTAGACTAAGGTATGTTTGATGTTGTCCATGAGATTCATGCATGTTTTTAGTTGTTAGTTTGAGTTCTACCTAGCCCATGGTTTAAATCTTTGTTATGAGATGGGGATGATATTCGCCATGGGTGTTGTCTTCTTGGTTGATGTTTGATGTCGATGTTGTGGTGATGAGGCATGAAGATGAGTTAAGTTTTGCTAAGGTGGATTTGTGTTGATGTCATTTGCATGCTAAGTGTGAAGCTTTGTAATGATACATGTGTATGGTGCTTTTGATGTTGTGAATGGAAGTAGAGGAAAAGTAAAAGAAAATTTATGTAGAAATGTGATATATGTGGATTTATAGGATGTTACAAATATATGTGAAGCCATGCTAGATTAGGAAAAATTCAGTCAAGTGTTCATGAGATGAAATTTTGTGTTTAGGTGAATTAAAGATGATAGTATAGTTGATATTATATATATATATATGTATGCATATTCGGCCATCAAATTAAGAGCATAGGTGATGATGAGTCTAAGCTTTGTACATTCGGCCATATATATATATATATGCATGTGTGATTGGATTATTGATAGTAGGGCGATAGTATATGGTTATTAGCCGAATAGCTAAGAGCATAAGGTAGCAAGATAAAAATTTTACCATGCCGTTCCATATGTCATAAAATCATTAAAATGTGAATACCAATATATGTAGCAAAGCGGTTGAATGAGTTAATTTATTTGTTTAAGCTCAAGATCCTAAAGGAGAGGCGTCCAACAAGGGGAAATCGAAGGTCATCGAGTAGCCGACTTGGAATTATTTTACCCAACACAAGGTAAGTCATTAAGCATATAGTTGGTAATGATTTAAATGATCGTAATACCTATGCAATTGTGTTTAATGAGATGAAATGTATACAAATGTATATGTATGTAGAGATGAAATTGTCAAATGTAAAAAGGAAGTGAAGCGTATATAGTGGCTGGTTTTCGGCACTAAGTGTGCGGACAATAAGTGTTCACGGTTGAGAGAATGGCACTAAGTGTGCGAGCTTGAAATGCATGGCACTAAGTGTGCGAGTTTAAAGTACATGGCACTAAGTGTGCGTGGTTGATTATTAAGCACTATGTGTGCGAACCCACTATATAAATATATATATATATATATTTTCTATCAATTATTTATATTAAGGGTGCGACCTTACCGAATCGATTTCGAACAGCGGAAAGGGTAAGTACCTTGAGTTCATGGCTAATAGGTGCTATGTTTATATATGGAGTTGAGCGTGGTAAGTTTTGAACCTATGTGATGATTATAATTGAAGTCACGTACATAAGGTTCATCGTGGAATAGGTCAAAGTTCGTTTAGTTGTATGATTGTAACGAAAATAAAATGATGTATGGAAATGCCTCAATTATCCTATTGAATAGCGTATGAAATGTCAATGTAGGACTTGGAATGAGATTGAATCATAAGGTTTAAGAAACTATGGCATAGTTCGGTATGGATGGAGTACTTAGCCTCATTTCGTTGTTTCCTCTTGTGAAAATTTTATTAATGGATGGTAGTGTAATGCTTATGACTTACTGAGTTATATACTCATTCGGTGTTTGCTTGTCACCCATTTTAGGTTTCTTGGACTCGACTTTTTATGTATTCGGGACCGTCATCGAAGTCATCACACCAGCTTGCAACTTTTGGTATCTTCTTCTTAGTTGGTCTAAGAGAACATTTCGCATGTATAGGCTATTATGTTTGTTTGAACTTTGGTATGTAAAACTTTGGATAGCCATGCGAAAATGGCTTATATACGTTTTTAGCATAGTACTATAATCGTTTGTACGTTGATCACTAAGAGGTATGGAAATGTTTGGAAATGATTAGCCATTGGAATGGTTAATCATGATTATACTTTGTGCTATGTATGCAAAAAGGGCTAATTGAATCATGGAAACTATGAAATAGGTAAAGTCTACCTTAAAGGAAGATGCTGACAGCAGCAGCGATGTGGATGTGAAAAATCACTAAAAATAGTAGGAATGGAATTAAATAGTGAATAAATTATGTAAATGAACCTTGATGAATCTACTTTCATATGGAAGAAACGAAATGGTCATATGAGTTCTATGTTAAGAGATATTTAGGTTTTCGTGAAACAGGGCCAGAACAGTTTCTGGATTCCCTGTTCCAACTTTGGAAATTCATTATAAATTAACCCGAGACATTTAGAAGTCATTAAATATATGTATAGATTCCTTTTTGAGTCTAGTTTCTATAGAAATAAACGGCATCAGTATTGGAGCCCTGTACAGGGAGATATCCAGGTCGAAATCCATGAAGGTCAGTGTAGTCGCACCCTGGAACAGGGGAGAGTTTAACTAATAAACTGTACTAATTGGCCCGACCAAAAATTCTAGAAAACAATTTGTAGATGGATATATGAGTCTAGTTTCAGGGAAAAATCACGAAACTGATTTTTGAATTGTAGAACTCAAGATATGATTTTTAAGGTGACAGTGACACAGTTAGCCAGCTGTCTGGAAAATTTTTTTATGAACGGTGAAATTAAGTGAACGAAGTCTGTTAACCCCTCGTGTCCGACCCCGACGATGGTCTCGGGTACGGGGTGTTACACATTGAGCCTACAAAATTTATTATTAAAGTGTCGAACCCTCTAGGAAGATCAGTCATGGTTGATAAAGTCTGTAAGAATTGTCCTTTGGTGATTCAGGGTCATTATTTTCTGGCTAATCTTATAATGTTACCATTTGATGAATTTGATGTAATACTTGGTATGGATTGGTTAGCACTGCATGATGTAATTGTAAATTGTGGTAGTAAGTATATTAAATTGAAAGGCCTGGATGGTGAGATTCTACGAGTTGATTCAAGAGAGTTGGGTACGTCTTCGGTAGTAATCACAGCAATGGTTGCTCAGAGATATATGAGAAAAGGGTATGAAGCCTACCTTGCAATTGTATTGAACACTAAGGAAACAGAGTTGAAGATTGAGTCAATGCTTATAGTATTTGAGTACCCAGATGTATTTCCAGACGAATTACCTGGATTACCTCATGGAAGGGAAATAGAATTTAGTATTAAGCTGGTGTCAGGGACAGCTCCTATTTCAATTGCTCCGTATAAGATGGCACCAACTGAACTGAGAGAGTTGAAAGCACAGTTGCAGGAGCTGACGAATAAAGGTTTTGTAAGGCCGAGCTTTTCGCCTTGGGGTGCTCCCATTCTATTTGTAAGGAAGAAAGATGGCTCGATGAGGTTCTGTATAGATTACCGCCAACTGAACAAGGTAACTATCAAGAATATGTATCCTTTAGCAAGGATTGACGATTTATTCGATCAGTTGAGAGGAGCCACCATGTTCTCTAAGATAGACTTAAGGTCTGGCTATTATCAGCTGCGAGTTAAAAAATCGGATGTACCTAAGACAGCTTTCAGAACGAGGTACAGTCATTATGAATTTCACGTCATGCCGTTTGGGTTAACAAATGCACCGGCCATATTCATGAATCTAATAAATAGGATCTTCCGACCATATTTGGATAAGTTTGTCATTGTGTTCATTAACGACATCTTGATTTATTCCAGAGATGAGTCAGAACATGCAAAGCACTTGAGAATTGTGTTGTAGACTTTGCAGGAAAAGTAGCTATATGCTAAGTTTAGCAAGAGTGAGGTTTGGCTTTAGGAAGTTGGATTTTTGGGTCATATTGTTTCGAGTGAAGGCATTCGAGTCGATCCAAGTAAGATTTCTGCTATCGTCGAATGGAAACCACCTAAAAATGTAACCGAGGTTAGGAGCTTTTTGGGCTTAGCCGGTTACTGTCAAAGATTTGTGAAAGGATTCTCCATGATAGAAACTCCGATGACGAGATTGTTACAGAAAAATGTTAAGTTTGAATGGATGGAAAAGTCTCAACAAAGTTTTGAGAAGTTAAAGACACTGTTAACTGAAGCTCATGTTTTAGTATTGCCTGAGTCGGGAAAAAAATTTGTAGTCTACAGTGACGCATCCTCAAATGGACTGGGTTGTGTACTTATGCAAGATGGCAAGGTAATAGCCTATTCTTCACAACAGTTGAAACCGCATGAGAAGAACTATCCTACACACGACCTAGAACTTGTCGCCATCGTTTTTGCTTTGAAAATTTAGAGGCATTATTTATATGGTGAGACTTGCCGCATATTCACTGACCACAAGAGTTTGAAGTATTTGATGACTCAAAAGGAATTAAATTTGAGGCAATGGAGGTGGCTAAAGTTAATCAAGGATTACGAACTGATTATTGACTATCACTCGGGAAAGGCGAATGTGGTCGTTGACGCGTTGAGCAGAAAATCCTTGTTTGTATTAAGAGCCATGGATGCTCGTTTGGCATTGCTTGATGATGGTTCAGTCTTGGCTAAGCTAGAGGTTAGGCCGACATTCCTTTAGGAAATCTATGATGCTCAAACTAATGATAATGACTTGCAAGCTAAAAAAACTCAATGTGAGTCAGGTATTGAATTAGATTTTCGGATTGGTTTTGATGGATGTTTGATGTTTAGAGATAGGGTTTGTGTACCTAAAAACAATGAACTTATTCAAAAAAAATTGCAATAAGCACATAACAGCCGTTTGTCAATTCACCCGAGAAGTACCAAGATGTACAACGATTTGAAAAAAATGTACTGGTGGAACGGCATGAAAAGAGATATTTCTGAATTTGTGTCGAAATTCCTAGTATGTTAGCAAGTTAAAGCTGAACATCAAGTGCCTTCAGGTTTGCTATAACCTGTGATGGTCCCCAAATAGAAGTGGGACAGAGTTACTATGGATTTCGTGATAAGATTGCCATTGACTCAGAAGAAGAAAGATGATGTATGGGTCGTAGTAGATAAGTTGACGAAGTTGGCTCATTTTATTCCAGTGAGGACAGATTACTCCCTCGATAGATTGGCCGACTTGTACATTTCTGAGATTGTAAGACTGCATAGGGTACCACTGTCGATTATTTTCAACAGAGACTCGAGGTTCACTTCGAGATTCTGGAAGAAATTACAAGAAACCTTGGTACGAAGTTAAGCTTTAGTACAGCTTTTCACCATTAGACAAATGGTCAGTCTGAGCAGAAGATTCAGATTTTTGAGGATATGTTACGATGTTGCATCCTTGAATTTCAGGGTAGCTGGGAAAATTATTTGCCCTAGTAGAATTCGCCGACAACAATAGTTTCCAGACGAGTTTGAAGATGGCACCTTATGAGGCCTTGTATGGTAGAAAGTTTCGAACTCCGTTGTACTGGACAGAACTTAAGGAATATTAGATTCACGGAGTTGATTTGATTAAAGAAACTGAAGAGAAAGTTAAAGAGATACGAGACTATTTGAAAGCGGCATCGGATAAGCAAAAGTCATATGCTGATCCGAAAAGAAAGAAAATTGAGTTTCAAGTTGCAGATAGAGTATTCTTGAAAGTGACTCCATGGAAAAAAGTGTTGACGTTTGGCCGGAAGGCAAACTGAGTCCGCGATTTATCGGGTCGTGCGAGATCATTGAAAGAGTTGGACCATTAGCCTATCGCTTGGCATTGCCACCTGAACTGGAAAAGATTCACGATGTATTCTACGTATCTATGTTAAGGCGATATCGATCAGACCCCTTTCACGTGATTTCGCTGACTGAAATTGAAATTCGACTGGACATGACCTATGGAGAGGAACCAGTTAAGATATTGGCTCGTGAGGTTAAACAACTGATGAATAAAGATGTGGCCTTAGTAAAAATTTTATCGCATCGTCATGGTGTAGAAGAGGCTACATGGGAACCAGAAGAAACCATGAGAAGCTAATATCTGAATCTGTTCACTGGTAAGACTTTTGAGGACGAAAGTCCCTAAGGGGGAAGAAATGTAACATCCCCAAATAGGTCCTAGTAGGAATAGTGATTTCGGGACCACAAATCTGACATCAAAATATTTATTTTATAATTATTACGAGGTTTAGAATATGAGAATATGCATGTGTTAAAGTTTCATAATGAAATTCTTTGAGTAAGTGCCCAATTAGAAAATTAGGGACTAAATTGAATAAATTGAAAAACTTGGATTCTAGAAGCAATTTGCATGAAATTGCTTTAGATTAAAAAATAAAAGATCTTGGGGAGCAATTTGCCCAATTCTTAAATTTTTGGACAAAAATGGGCTTGCATGGATGAAATTTCAAAGAAATGGTTTAAGGGCATTTTGGTCATTTGGCATATTAATGAAATAAAATGAGAAAAAGAAGGAAAAAACCAGCCATTCTTCTTTCTTGTCCAGTCGAAATTCCTAAGCCACCATAGCTAGGGTTTCCAAGCTTTTCAAACTCATAGTAAGTGCTCTCAAGCGCCCTTTTTAATGTTCTTTATAATCTTGAGATCCCGGTAGCTTACTCTTTCCATTTCTACCCATATTTCATGCTAGGGTTCATGTTTAAAAATCTACTCATGCATGAGTTGCTTGTATTTTGATAGATTATAGAGGGAAATGAAAGATGAATGTGTGTTAAACAACTTTTCCCAGGTGATTTTCATGAAAAACCCTTAAAGGGACCTTTTTGCAAAAGTTGTAAAATGTGTGGTAGAAATGAGAAAATAATAGAAAATGTGGGCTACCATAAGAGGGAAAAGTTTTCGGCTAAGCTTGAGTAAGGTAGAAATTACATGCGTTTCATTATACAAGCCTAGGGACTCAATCGTAAAAATGTGAAAGGTCAGGGGCAAAATGGTTATTTGGACCGGAGGTGGAATTTAGACTTGAAATGTATAACATGGATTGTTAATGATCTATTTTTATTGTTATAGACACCGAGAAACAAATTCTGGAGGTCGATCGAGGAAAACGAAAGGTTTCGAAATAACCGAAACACGACACTGAAACGAATACCAGGTAAGTTCAGATAACTTAAAGTAAACACTCAAGGTGTCTAATTATATGATTTATGATAAATGTCTCGGTTGAGGTTAAAAAGGGAATTCGATGGATAAACCATGATTGACATGTGTAATGACGTCTTACATGTGTTGCAGTAAGGATTTAGCCCGGACAGGTAATATGTTGATATCATTTATAAAAGGATCTAGCCTGGATAGGTGTTCCTTTGAATGGTCAAGCCTCTCGAAGAATATGTGTGCATTATGGATTTAGCCCGGACGAGTAATCCGATTAGGATCTGAATTTAGACTGGACTGGTAATTCAGATCCGAGCTCAATAAAGGTGTTTGTCGTTATAAGGGATTTAGCCTGGGCTGGTAATCCCGACATCACCTTATGAGATCATAAAATGGGGGATTTAGCTTGGACTGATAATCCCGCCATAAGATGTGAGGTTCGCGGGAGTGCATATTTGAAACGATCTGTACGAATTGACGGTAAATGGATATCCTATCGAGATTTCCTAGAAACTCAACAAGATTAGTGTGACATATATATACAAATGAGATGTTGAATGATGAGCTCATCTAAGATAACTTTCATAGTGCATTGTTATGTGACTAACTCAGTGAGTGAGTGTAAGTGATAGGGAAGCCATCCTATGCTCATTGAATTTATTACCTAATTTGATCGCATGCTATTTACTAGGTAAGTTTACTTTTCGAATATTCGAGCTTACTAACCATGAAAATGCTTACGCCTCTCTTTTCCCTGTCTCTCACAGAGCTCGAGGACTCGTAAACATTGGAAGACGGTTGGAGAGTCAGCATACTATCAAATAGACTAGCTTTGGTATAAAGACATTTCTAAATGGTTCAATGGCATGTATAGGTCTTTTGAGTATTTTGTTATATGTGTCATTTGATTTGCCAAATCAAGGCTTGTAAAGATAAATCTATCTTTTTGTTTATGGTCATAGAGATCAGCTTGCCTTGAAGTAGGCTATGATCTACGAAATTTCTATGCAAGTTTATAATCATGTGCGATGGTTAAATTCCAATTGGCAATGAGTTATAAGAACGAGCCAATCTTGAATGTATTAAAGTGGTATGACAACACATAAATACAAGATGAGAAATAACCTAGCATGAACGAAACCAATCATATGAGGTTTCCATGCAATGAGTTTTTGCAAAGATCATTTATGAGAGCATAATTATGTTTTACTTTGTTTTTAATATTCATTAAGTATAAGTGTTAAAAAGGGGGTGACCATAGGCTTGGAAAATAGCCTAATATGGTCTACATGGTTGGGTACACGGGCGTGTGCCTAGGCCGTGTGTGACACACGGGCCACACACGTGGGCGTGTGGCATGGTTGTGTGTCCCCTGCATCTAACATGGTAAGTCTGTCACGGGCTAGACACACGGGCGTGTGTCTTGGCCGTGTGAATTTACCAGAATGCTCAAGTCTTGGACATGGGGTGTTTGCACGGGCGTGTGGCACTCCAAGTTGAAAGAAGTTTTCCAAGGTGCCCAAAGTTTATCAAACGTTCTTGGTTTTGTTCTGCACTGCCTCAAGGCAAGTTTTAAGTCTCGAAGGCCTGTTTAAGTGAAAGAATATACATATTTGAAAAGTTTTAAATTAGAGCGCAACTTAGTGACTTGATTTAATATGTTTGAGAACGTGAAATCCCGGTAACGCCTCGAACCTTATCCCGGCTTCGAATACGGGTGAGAGGTGTTACAGTATATATATATAGCTAAAGGTAAATATGTATTGTCTCTAGTTTACCACATTTTACTTCATGGATCCAATTAAATTCTAAGTTAGGAGAAAAGACATTCAATTTTATTTATTTTGGAATTAATTCTGGAAACTTCTTTCTTATTTATTTCTTGGTTCTAACTTACAACAAAAAACGCCCTTTATTGCTAATTCAAGGTTAATTTATTTTATGCGAGGAATCAATGTCTCCCATGTTGATATATTCATTTAAATATTTTCCCTATCTTTTACTTCTTTATTTGACAGTACAGATACAAATTTTAAACATTCTTGCTTAAGTTTCAAGGGTTCCACTAAAAAGAAGAAAAACCTAAGTATTTGTTATTCAGAAGCATAATAAACTGTGATTTAACATGGGTTTGGATAGGCTATATGATTTGATGTGTTTAGTTTATTTTTTATCTTACGTTACAGTATTTAATCTTACCTCCATTATTATTTTTACATTAATCACATATTAACACACTATCCATTTAAACCCAACTTTATTCCTAACTTTGAACAAATGTATACCTATCTGTATCTTTTAATTTATTATTACAATTAAGGTACCACAACATGCATCATACAAATAAAATTGTAGAAATGGGTTTTGTGGGTCGTATTAATGGGTGTTACAATAAAAAAATTGATATAAAATTTAATAAATCAAGATTTTGTTATATCAAATTATCAATACTAAAATTAGAAGTAAAAGCGCATTTAAATCCATTGATATTTTAAAATCTTCTAGTCTTGCGATTTTGATCTTCTAAATTAATACATAAGTAATTTAGAGAAGATAACTCTCTTTTCTAAAGATGAGATATCAAAAAGTTACGTATGTGTAATTTTGAGACCATAACTCTAATATATAACTTTTGAATATTAGCCTTAATTTCTAATCAGGCCATTATTAATTAAAATTAATTATGAGAATATCTACACATATTTAACCCATATTTTATTTATTAATTGAATTCCAATAATCTTTAACCACATTAGATCACTTTTAATTTAGACTAATATTTTATAATATTAACTACTAACATTTAATTATACTAATTAAATGATATATATATATTATGTCGAAACATGAAATGAAAGAGTGTTGATCAGGTCAAGATCCACATAAAGATTGTTGACCAAGTAGTGAGTGCAAAAGCTGCAACCAAGTATGTCCACAGGAAGAGAACTGAACACTCCTCTTGACCCACATCAAACAACTGGGTCATGGTACCTGCAATATATAATTTGTCTTATTAACATATCATCATCTGCAAATGCAAATAAGGGCTTAGGTTGCTGACCAATATTGGAGGCAGGTGGGACAGTAAACTGAAGCATCAAGACGTAGCTGAACAAAGGGTCGGAGGGTAGGAGCCCAAGCTTGGCAGCAGCTTTAACAACCCAAATACCAATAACCGGCTGTACAACGTATCGAGCACACACTACTCCTACGATTACCAATGGTTTTATTTTGGACGATCTTAATCCTCCTATCAAGTTGCCTCCTATTATGAGGGTGATACAAGGGATTGTTGCATCTCTGCAATGCACATTTTTTGTTTTCTTAATTACCCTTTCTTATGCACATTTTATTAAGAGAGAAGAGGGCGTACCCTAGCAGTTTTATTGAGTCTTGCATCACTCGTAATGGAGCCCCCTCGCCTATTATAAGCTTTCTCAACCACACCGTCGCTCCAAAAACGAATCCCGCAATCTGTTACTCATACATAATATATGTAAATCACTACTTTATCCCTCAAAAACATAAACTATTTATTAGATATGCCCACCTCCTACTAATTACTAAGTTGTGTGATGGTTTTTGGCAAATCAATATAAAAACTTACTGCACCAAGTGTCGGCGGCGCCATCAGCTCTTTTAAGATCTGACGAAGAAAGGCCACCACGTTAACCCACAACAATCCCTTCCCTTCTTGCTTTGGTCTACTTTCTTGTGATACAATCTGCAACAACAATCATTTGTAAGGCCAAGACTAGAGAGAGTTAATGAATTAAGAGTAGTGCCACCACTTTTTAATTATATCCTCTCTACTTTCTACTTTATATCTTAATTATTTGTATAAAAAGGCAAGGCTACCCACTGCATGTTGCTCTGGATCTTCAACTTCCTTTGTTGCCACTGTTGTTATAGCACCTTCCTCGTTTCTTTCTTTCAGAAGCTGAGATTGGGCGGTGGCATCCAAGTTGTTGTTGGCTTCTACTTTTGAAACGAATTCCTCAGCTGCTTCAAGTGCTTTGGATTTCACTGCTGAAGATTTTATCATTTGGTAACTGATTGTCCATATGTAGAAACCACCAAGCTGCATTAATTACCCAAATTAAAGCACATGTGAATATGATTAATCAGTCCTTCTGTAGGCTTGAAATAACCACGTGTAATTACCGCCATGGAGAAAGATGCATAGGAGAGTCCAACTGAGTTGCAAACATCACGGTTTCCAAATGGGCTTCTATCTTCATTGCAGACTGCAGGGACAAGTATAAGGAGAAGATTTCCCACGTTCCCTAGAAATAATTTCAACTACAACTTAGTCACATGTAGGGAAAAAGGGGGCCTTGAAAGTTCTTTCAAGTTTCGACCATACCAGCTGAACATGTCGCAATAATAAGACCTTCCAGATGGGGCTTTGGTCTCAGTATCTTAACCACAAACCATCCCACTATTCCTCCCACTAGAAAGGTGATTCCCATGTTTACAGGCATAAACCACCTGTGAGTTGATTGATGATCAAACACATTGAAACCAAGCCATCAAAGTCTATATGCATGTATGTAAGTATCCTACCATGAAATAATGTCTTGGAGCGTGACGGTCTTGGCCAGACTTGCAAACATGAGCGAGGGGGTAAACACAACGAACACAAGCTGCGTTTAATCACATAACATAAACAAATCTAAGAACTGAAGAAGATATTATGATGATATTACAGTCAAGTTAACTAATTAGCATGAAAAAAGCCTACTTATGCTGCCTTTAATCGCCTATAGAAACGATTATTCATGAAAATAGTCAAGTAATTAGTACCTTATTCAAGGATCTGCGAGTGTCTTCTGGGAAAAGCTTGCAGTAATCAGTCGCCAGGAAAGCGCCTAACAAACTGATTATAAGTACTTGCAAGATAGGCATGGAAGCAACCTCGAACAATGTCCAGAAACCCATGTTTTTAATTTGTTTATATATGATAGATGAGAGTGAGTGAGACAGAAAATGTATTTGGTGCAGTGCAGCAGCCCTCTTTCAATGATGATGAGTATGGTTTGTGTAGCTGCAGGTTTGCACAAATGAATATATGTGAGGCTAAAACAACAGAAGAGGAGGAAAAGGAAGGGAGGGCACATACAGATAGATACAGTGCAATGCAATGCAATGGGTGCGAGATAACATTAAGCGGAGATGTACGGTTACAATGACGTTAAAAAAGGAAAACAAAAAATTAAGTTGGGGAGATAAATGAAAGAAAGGTATTTTGATTTGATTTGTTGGTGTAGGGTAATAGAGAAGGAAATTGGAGTTAAGTAAAAGACATATGAACCAATGTGGAGGAAAGATCGGTGAAGGTCACAACTGATTGTAATTTAGCTGCCTGCCCTCCTTACCCTTTTCCCTTTGTGTAATTGTGTCGTTGCTATGGGATTGCTAAATAGGTTTGGATGCTTTTAATTCTTACAACAAGATGAAGGTAAGCTTGGAGGCGGATTGTTATGTCAATCTAACAAGATTGTAGAGGAAGGAGATGAAAAAGCAAAAATGGCCTGGAGAAAGGATAAAAGCTATGGTTCAAGGTAAGTATCTTATAATATTCTACCATATTGGTAGGTCCTATTAATGCTGGATGGTCAGGACCAATAATAAAAAAATGATAGCAACTGGAAACAGCGTGAAGATCAATGATAGTTAGGATAAGATTACATAATCATGGACAAACAATGTCCTTAATTTTTCTTTTACATTATTTTTTTTCAAAATCAGAATATCAACTATATGTAATAGTAATTATTTTCTTGTCGTAGATGCTTTTCAAAGAGATAAACGTTTGACCATAAAATGTGCTCTATCCTCATGAGCGAGATCGAATCCTCGATCACATGGTTAAAGTGTGAGTTGAGCAAGCACCATACCGCATCTTATTGTAAAGTCAACCAAAAGGATAGTACCCACAAAATAGGGTAAATAACACTATTGGTCACTAAACTAAAAAATGTACAATTTAATCACTGAAATATTCAAAAAATTTTATTTAATTCACTAGGTTTTTCAATTGATGCTATATGATTTTCTCTGTTTATACTACTTACACCAATCGAAATTTTCTCTCTTCTTCTATAGTTCTATTTTTCTTTCATGAAACAACTTTGGACATCATGAATTTATAAACCAAAATTCAAATAGCTTTTTTCCTCGATCTCTGACGCTGACCAATAGATCAACTTGGATCTAAAATACGTTCTTCTATTCATCGATGGGTACTGATCCACCGTACTGATCATCAAATTATTGTTTGAAGCTTGTTGGTGAAGCTTTTTTTCTTTAAATTAATAGCCCAATGACTTAAATTAAAACTTTTAAATAATTTAATGACTTAAATGAAAACTTTCGAATAATTCAATGATCAAATTGTAACTTTTTTAATTAAATCATCAAAATAAAAATTTAAACATAATTTAGAGACTAATTGTACAATTTACCTAAAAAATAAAATTAGCGAAAAGGACGCTTTTTAAGCCAACTGTCAAACATCGAAGGCATAAATGAAAAATGGTCGCTTGCTGTTATCTATTCAATTTCTTAACGATGGATGCGCGCTATTTGTTGAGTGTCAATTAATTGCTTTAATTACTCCTAATTCCGGCTTTTTCTTCTACTAATGTTAAAGAATTAATTATTTATGAAAATGATTCAAGTAAAAATTTATTTATGTAAATAATCTATTTTTCATAATGATTATTAATGTCGCTTGATATATCGATAGCATCATTTCTTTATCATTAGTTAATTATCAATTTTTTAAAATGTTTTTTGATTGTTATTATTGTATCGTGCAACACCTGTATATATTTTTAAAATACCTATTAATGGGTATTTAAGGAGAAAAAATAAAAATATATATTTTAATACTTAAGAAGAAACAGTTGAAATAGAAAAAAACCAAAAAATAAAGGGAAAATATGTGATCGATGTCTACTTTATAGGTGGTTTTGTCTTTTGGCTTGTTAGTGTCACCATCAGTGAGTGAAATAATGTTTAAAAATAATAATATTAGATGAGATGAGAATGAGAAATAAATATATATGGGAGAAGATAAAATAGACGAAAGAGGAAAGTCAAATATATGAAAGGAAAAGAATAACATATATGTAAAATAAGGATATAAAATGGAATTGAATATTTTATGGAAAATAAGAATCAAGTATGGCAAAGGAAAGAGAATAACAAATATGCAAAAAAGAGATTTTCCATAAAATATTAAATTATAGAGCACAAAAAAATATTTTTTTAAAAAATTGATGATTGGCTAATGATAAGGGAGCGATGTCACCGGTATGTCAAGTGGCATTGGCGGTCACTGTGGAAAACGAGTCATTTATATACATAAGTTTTGACTTGTGTCATTTTTGTAAATAATTAATTTTATTGAGTCAATTAAATTAAAAAAACCCTTAATTCCTCAACAACTAGATAAAAGCATAATAATTTGTAAAAGATTTGATAAAAACACCTTTACAATTAAACTCCATGTGATAGCCTGATGGTCAAAGATGTTCACCGCTCTAGATGTGACTTGAGTTTAAATCCCGTTAGTCGCGTTTCTTATTCGGACTTTATCTTATTATTGTATTTTGTCAAAAAAAATAAAACATTTTTACAACTTCATTTTAATTTTAAAAAATTTGGTCCATCTGACAAAATAATTAAGTCCTTATTGTTTTCAAAATGAGCAAATAATGGTAATTTCAAGTGGTGTTGAATATAATTTTTTAAAAAATTTATATAATATAAAAAATTTCTTTAAAAATTTCTAAAATCCAAAAATAATAAAAATAATAAAATTTGAAAAAAGTTAAACATTATAAAATTAAAGTTTTAAATATTATCTAAAAATCCAAAAAGATAAAGTTAAAAATTAATAAAATTTCCAAAGCTTAAAAGTACAAAATTTAAAAACATTTTCAAAATACTAAATAATTCATTTTTATATTTCAAATAGATATTTACCGTGCTAGATCTGTCTAAGGGTCAAGTAGTCCATCCGCCCCAATAGTCTCGGTCCAATTTGGCCGAGCTTGGATAAAGATTTTCACACTTCAGACTAGCTTGGCTCGAATTCAATTCAAATAGTAAAAAAAAGTTTAAATTTAAATTTAATTATAAAAATTAATTTAATATATGCTTTTTAATATTTTATTATTATTTGAATAGTGAAATGGACTTTTTAAATGGATCAACTCGAAAATAGGCTTAAACTTGAAAAGTTTTTGTAGAACCAAGCCTTCACTTAACTCCACCTATGTTAATGTCTAACTTGTACAAATCAATGATGGGAAATAAGAATAAATCAAAATTTGATGATTGGAGTTAACTCACCAAAAAGGATAGAAGAGAATCTAAAATTCAAACAAACTTATATCTTAAGGCTGTGATGGCTGTGATGTTGAGGGAAGAAAATGGCTTTTTATTAAGTAATCTAAATATTTTGATTAATTATGAAAATGATTCAATTTAAAACTTATGAAAGTAAATGATCTATCTTTTACAATGTTTGTTGTGCTGCCAGATACATCGACGACGCCAGCCCCAATCATCAACTAATGATTACTTTTTGTAAAAAAAAAAAATTAGTGGTGCCCTCTGATAAATTGGCAACATCAGATTGAAGTGTGATTATATAAAACACTCAGTGACTTGATGAAGCAATTATCCTTTTTAGATTTGTTAAAGAAGGACACCGCCTTAACATAGCGACACCAAATTAAATACTTTTTAATTTTTAGTCTATTTGTATGTTAGGTCTGTCCTATTTTGAAATTAAATTTAAATAGCCCCTAAAAATATAAGAATAACAAAAATAAGCTCTTCCCATTTTTTTATATAAGAATTTTATATAATTTTTTAAGTTTATTGTTTTAAAAAAAATAAAAAAATGAGAATGGATGATTTTGTTATTTTATATTTTAAGAGTTATTTAAATTTAATTTTAAATTGGGGCTGACCTAACATACAAATAAACTAAAAGCTGAAAAACATTTAATTTGGTCCCAGGCAGGTTCCCTTTTTCAGCCAATCTAAAAAGGATAATTGCTTTGTTAAGTCCTTAAACATTTTATATAATCACACTTCAATCCGGTGTTATCAATTTATTTGGTGACACCATTATTTTTTTTTTTAAATGCTATCATTGACCAATAATGGGAGGCCAATACCACTAATGCATCTAATAATATGGTTACATATATGATTTTTAAGTTAGATTATTTTTATAATTAATTAAAAAATTTAGGTTACTTAAAAAAAAAACTGAAGAAAATTAAATGTGAGAAGATGGTTTTGAAAGAGCCACCACCTTACGTTTTCACTACATTTGGCTGTTCAAGTAATTTGATAGTACGTCCAAATTATCAATAAAATTTCCAAACCCATATTATATTCATGTCCATTCTTTTCCATCAAAAATAAATTGCAGTTTTCTTTCGACTTTTCGTATTTCTTACTAACAATTAAAATAGAAAATTAAGATGATAGGAAACGAAAAGTGCATACTATCACATAAGAGAATATATATATACACACAAAAAATTCTTAATTAAAATATGACTCTTACTTGCTATACGAATCTCATTGTCTATATAATTATCATAACGTTTCTTCTATCCACTTTAATTTCTTGATAAAATCTAGCAAAATTTTACTAAAATTCTATTTTAGCATTATAGAGTAATTAAATGAAAGTGTAATTATTAGGATAATAATTAATTATAAAGAATTGTAATTTTGTAAACGCGTTTGACGTAATTACATCATCATTTTTATGTCATGTTTGGTAGATACAAATCATAATTACACAGTTACATAATTTATATTTTAAAATTATTAATTATTATAAAAATTATTTTTTCCTAAACAAGTAACAAAAATTAAAATCAGATCATCTTATGTATTATGTTAGGTAAAAAAAGTAGGTCATAATATGATTACTAATAAAATAACACAAAAAAAAACATCATATGCAATTTTATTTGACTGCTCTAGTGTTACATATTTTGAGGTTATTCTCTATTTAATATTTAACATAACTCATTTTCATCATATGTTGGTCCTTAACCAAGTTCATCATCATTTGTATTTGAATCTGTATCATTAAGATTATCAAGATCTCATTATTCCATATACTCTTCGAAGTACCACGTATGAATGAAGTTATGAAGTATGCAACATACTAGTATGATCCAACCTTTTTTTATGTTATAGTAAGGTGATGTTGTTAATATGATAAATATTTTTTTAAAACAACAAATGTTCTCTCAACCATATTTCGAGGCCTTGAGTGTCTAAAATTAAAGAGTCCGCAAGCCATCTTTGGTACTTATGTCTAGCTCCATTAACTCAAATGGTATCATATGACACGATATAGTGCAAGAAAACTTATTGTATTTGTAACATTCCTAACTCATATCCGTCACTAGAACAGGGTTATAGATCATTACCGGAATAAAAAGATCAAATACAGACATTTTATATTATTTAACATTCATGTCAGATATTATTTATAAAGTCCCTTATATGAGCCCTCGAGGCCGATAATGCACATTGGAAACAAGTCGAGACTAAATCATGTACTCAGAGAATTTTTCGCAAAATTTACAAATTCTTCCTAGGTGCAGGGTACACACACCTGTGTGGTCAGGCCGTGCGGCTCACATGGCCAAGAGACACGTCCATGTATCAAGCCGTGTGGGCATTCGAAATGGCTAGCCAGTGTCTATACCTATGTAACTCTTTGGCTTGGGTCACACGACCAAGTCACACGCCCGTGTGCAAGGCTATGTGTAGGTGCAGGGTTATACGGCCAAAATATACACCCATGTGCTAGGCCGTGTGTCATACACGGCTGAGACACACGTCCGTATCTCTACCCATGTGGACAAAATAAGACCATTTCGAAGCCATACTTCTCACCCAAACTTGCCTTGCACCTACATTATCACTTTAACACATTCACAAGCCAATCTAAGACATTCAAATCTAACCAAAAATCAATAATATATCACTTCATAAATCCATATATCCAGACTTACCTATTTGATTAAAAATGCATATAAACAATACTTATAAGATTACTAACAAACCAACCATATCAATTTCACATAAAACATGATATAGCCTTATATATTTACACATCAAAACATATTCATCACAAGCCATTCCAATGGCTAAATTCAACCAAACACATACATGCCATTCTTGACCACTTTTAGCCTATACATGCCATTATAACCTAAGGTTTAATTTACTTTTTATACCGAAACGAGTTGTGGATAGTGTGAAGTATCTCCACCAAGCTTCCAACCCAATGAGCTTCCGAAGTACTATAAAACAGAGGAAATAAAAAAGAGTAAGCTTTAAAGCTTAGTAAGTTTGTATAATGGGAATTTAACTTACCATTCATTTACATTTAAGTTAAGCATACTAAATACATCCAAAGCAAATTGGCCACTTGCCTAAATACATATCCTTATCAAGCATGTTAGTAATGTAATTCACATGAATATCAGGAAACATGTATGAGCTCATCAATATTCAATTTCCACATACATGTATTTATCATTTCAAATACCCATGAACATATCATATCTTTGTATTTCAAGTATTTTTCATAGTAATTCATCTTGAATTCATATCATCTCATGTCAGAACTTTACCTGTTGAATCGTTTAAAATATGGATGGATACGAGGGTAGTACACTTGAAGTGTACGAATATGTAATTCATCAATTCATATTCGGGGGTGCTTATTAGAGCACATAAAAAGGAAGCCCTCTCTTGAGCCATAAAAAAGGAAGCTCGTGTGAGCCATGTAACAGGAAGCTTGTCCGGGCTGTATAACAAGTAGCTTATAAAAGCCATAATCGGGAAGCTCATACCAGCCAATAACGAGTAGCTCCGAAGAGCCATTAGTCGGGAAGCTCTGGATAGCCATATATTGAGAAGTTCAAGCGAGCCATTATCGGGAAGCTTCGGAGAGCCATTAATTAGGAAGCTCACAAAGAGCCATATATCGGGATGCTTATAAGAGTTGTGGTGTGCCCACAACACATGCAAGATCACAACCGATCAGAATGCTCCAAAGAGCTATTAACGGGAAGCTCGCAAGAACCATATAACTGGAAGCTCGAGAGGGCTAATAATAGGATGCTCTTTCGAGTTGTGGTGTGTCCGCAACATATGCAGGACTACAACCAATATGGGAACCCAGTATCCATCGAATTTCATTTATTCAAACGGAGCTTTATTTTTGTCAGAAATTATTAGATATGTCCACAATTTCATACATATAGCATTTATACATTTCACATATACAACATTAATTTCAAACATATAAATATACACAATTTAGTTATACGAACTTACCTCGACAATGTTCGTGAACTCGTATGCTACTAAATCGTTACTTTTTTTTACCTCGATCTAGCTCCGTATTTGATCTATCCAAATCTATACGTGTAAATTTAGCTCAATTTAATACAATCTGTTCAATTCAATTCAATTCACATGCTATGCAAAATTACCATTTTGCCCCAATACTTTTATTTAATGAGTTCGTTCCTAGGCTCGGAGAATGAAATTTATGCAATTTAATCCTTATTCCAAGCCTAACCAATTTTTACATATAACATTTACAGCCCATGTAATTCATAAAATTCAAAATTTTTCCATGAATTTTACTTTTTTACAATTTAGTCCCTAAATTACAATTTCATGAAAATTCACTTTACAATTGTTATCTATCAACAACCTTTCATTTTCTACCATAAATTTCATAATTCATGCATATTCATCCATGGAAAAACCCTAGTACTTTAATAACTTTGCAAAATAATCCCCGAGATAGCTAAATTAAGCTATTATGATATTTGAAATATAAAAATGACTAAAAACGGGACTTGAATACTCACCTAATTAGGCCAAATAAGTTTTCTATTTCTTCAATTCTCCATATCTAGGGTTTCCATATCTTAGTTAGGAAAGATAATGATAAAATGATGATATTTTCTTTCTTTTATTATTTATCTTCTTTATTTTTCATCTTTCCAATTTTATCCTTTTCTTTTCTAATTTTCCATCGATGAATCATAAAACTTATCTACTAACTCCTCTTAATGGTCTATTTTCCATATAAGGACTTCCAATTTTGAATTCCATAGCTATTTAATCCTTTTAGCTACTAGAATTTAACTTTTACATTTTATGCAATTTGGTCCTTTTATCAATTAATCATGTAATTGGTAAAATTTTCTTAACAAAAATTTTTATACGACATTCCTATTATACGGTAAACCATAGAATAATTTTAAAATAATTTTTCTTACGGACTCAAATTTGTGTCCAGAAACTACTATTCCAATTTCACTGAAAACGGGCTGTTACAGTATTTGTATAATTATTATCTACCATATAATATTTTGGTTCATGGGACAAATAGTTTGTAACTTTAATCATAACAACTTATATAAAATTAATTTGGAGAAATACTTATGTTAGGTTATAACCTTTTTATAATATATAATATAAGTAAAAAATAATATATAATTTACAATATATAAATTTTATATCAAAATTTTTATAAAGTGTCTAATAACTTTCATAATGTTATAAAATAAAAGAGATAGAGAGACTAAAAATAAAGAAAATATGGGAAGCAATAGAGAATGTATTTTATTGATCAATGAGATGATTACCAAGCTTCATCAGAGTCTTTATTTATAGATATAAGAAGTATAAAAGAAGTAGAGATCTAATTCTAATAACCATTATAATTTAAAGTACATCAAAACTTTAGCTTGATCATGATAGACATCCACTTAATAAGATATTCATAACACTCCCCCTTAGATGTCCATTGGTAGATAATGTGCCTTGTCAAAACCTTATTAGAAAAAACTCTGTGTGTTAAAAACCTAATGAAGGAAAAGAGTAAAAAATCTTCTAGTACAAGTTGCCTTATCAAAAACCTTTACTAGGAAAACCTAATGGGACAAAATCTTGGTTAAAGGAAAAGAGTACAACTTGTTTTAGACTCTCACAATGTTAATATTACGTTACATCTTTGAGTTAAAGCATTCCAATCTTGTGTAGTAGTCTTTAAAATGTTGAAGTTGGCAATACCTTAGTAAAAAGAACTGTTAAATTATCACTAGAACGAATTTGTTGAACATTTATATCACCTCTTTTCTCAAGATCATGGTTGAAGAATAATTTTGATGAAATATGTTTCATTCTATAACCTTTGATGTAACCACCCTTCAATTGAGTTCTACATGCTGCATTATCTTTATATATGATATTTGGCATCTTTTCTTGTAAAGGAAACTTACATATCTTTTGGATATGGGTCAATAACAGTAGCCAAACACACTTTTGACTTGCCTCATGCATTGTAATTTTTTCTGCATGATTTGAAGAAGCGGCAGGTAATGTTTGTTTTGTTGAATGCCATGATATGACAGTACCCCATCATGTAAATAAATATCCTTTTTGAGATCGACATTTACATGGATCTGATAAGTATCCAGCATCAACATAGCCAACTAATAGGGATTTTGAATCATTTGAATAAAATAGCCCTATATCAATTGTAACATCTCGATTTTGGGCCTAGTCGGAATAGTGGTTTTGGGACCACAAACCCGATTAGGAAAATTTTTATTTTTATTATATTTTTATGGTCTACAATTTCACGGGATGATTTCATGAAAATTTCGTTTGAAAATTTTAACGTTTAGGCACTCAATTTAGTCAAAAGGGCTAAATTGTAAAAAGTGCAAAAGTTGAGTTCCACATGTTAGAAGGGTTAAATTGTTGTGAGTTTTTAAATTAAAGGTTATTAGATTGAAATTAGACAATTAGTTAGTGATGGACAAAAATAAACATGAAATGGTGTAATAAAATATTTTTAAGTTAGGGGCATTTTGGTAATCTAATAATTAAAAGAATTAAAAAGGGAAAATAAGCCAAAATTAGCCATCATCTTCTCCATTCAGCTCAAACTTGCATGAACACCATGGCTAGGGTTTGGTTCAAGCTTCCAAGCTCATTTGTAAGTGATCCCGACTCCTGTTTTTAATATTCTTTACATTTTTAAAGTCCTGGTAACTCGATTTACCTATTTCTACAGTTAATTTGAGCTAGGGTTAATGTTTAAAAATTGAACCATGTGTGACATGCATGAATTTTGATGTCTAATGGTAGAAAACGAGTGTTGAGTGTTTAATAAACGACTTTTACTAAGTGATTTTCGACGAAAACGTTCGAAAGGACCATTTTGTGAAAGTTGTAAAAATAGCATAAAAGGGTGTTTTGATGATAATTGTAGTTTTCTATAGTTATGAAAATAGTTCGGCTAGGCCTATAGAGTGAGAAAATTGAATAAAAATCACTTTATGAGCATAGGGGAAAAAGTGTAATTTTGAAAAATATTAGGGGCAAAAATGTAATTTTGATGAAATATGATTTTAGGATCACATTAAATAATGTGACTAATAATTAGACTAAATGTGATATTATAGATCAAGGAAAACGAGGATTGGACCTAGATCAGGTGAAAAATAGAAAATCCACGGTTAGGTTCCTTTTTGCTATTTTGATGCCAAGGTAAGTTCGTGTGTCAATAATATTGAAATGCTATATTTGAATTGAAAATTCTATATTATTATTGCACGAATGGCATGGTTTAATATATATTAAAAAGTGATGAAAGAATGGTAATTAAAATTTGTGAGAACAATGATATATGTCTAGTAGCACATGAAATGTTTGATGGTTCAATCATTGACGGCTTGCTATATAATAGCTGAATATATTGAGAATTTGATTTAACATGGTGTTTTATTAAGTTGAATAACTTGTGAAAGAGTGAAAAGGAAGGTAAGTCCATTTGTAAGTAAATACAATCTGTGAGGTATGTTAATTGCTCAAATGATGATTATATGATAAATGTACGCTCTTGACAAGGATATGATTTGAATGCTTAATGTATGAAAATTTATGAAACATTGACATGATTGATAATAAGAGGAAGAAAAATCTCGGTTGAATGAAATATAATATTCGATGGATTCTTGAAAAAGAATTGATGGTAAAAAGGATCTAGCCCAGACGGATGATCCAATCCCTATATAGCCCTCCCGAAGAATATGTGTAAATGGATTTAGACTGGATGGGTAATTCAAATTAGGTTCTGAATTTAGCCTTGACTGGTAATTCAGATCCGATCTCATTTGAGTATATGTCGTTGTAGGGGATTTAGCCGGGACTGGTAATCCCGACAATACTCTATGAGTTTATATTATAGGGGATTTAGCCTGGATTGGTAATCCCGCTATAAGAAAGGAGGATTGCGGGAGTGTGCTTTTTAGAAAGGGAAAATACAAATTGACAGACATGAACTTGTAAAGTGATCTAGCCTCCTGAAGAATATGTGTGCAATGGATTTAACCCTGACGGATAATCCGATTAGGGTCTGAATTTAGCCTGGACTGGTAATTTAGATCCGAGCTTATGAGAGTAATTGTCGTTACAGGGGATTTAGCCTGGACTGGTAATCCCGACACTTACTCTATGAGTTTATACTACGGGGGATTTAGCCTGGACTGGTAATCCTACCATAAGATGCGAGCTTTGCGGGAGTGCGTACTTGAAATGATCACTTGTACGATTTGACGGTACATGGAATATCCATTGAAATTTTTGAGAAAATTCAATGGGATTAATATGAAAAATGAATAAAAAGGGTTTTTCCATGACAAACTTATTTATGTTATAAGATACTATTATGATGAATATGATTGTCACATTTGGACGAGTTGTGATGCTAAGAGATAGCACAGATACGTACTTGAAACCCACGAATATGTGTTGGACATGAGAAGTGAAATGGACTTGTGGTAAGAATGCAAATAAATGAGTGATACATATGAGAATAATTTTTATGGCAATCTTATGATGATTATCATTTTGTTGCTCTAAAAAAAGAATTTAATATTATGAGTTATTTGAATTTTTGTGAGACAATGTCAAAATGAGTTCGGAATCTCCTGTTCTGACTTGGGAAAATCACTAGAAATTGTACAAAAAAATTTATGGGTTAGAATTCATATTTCTAAGTCCTTAATGAGTCTGTTTTCAAAAGAATCAGACGAGAACATTATCTGAATCCCTTACTAAGAGATAAATATATATTCCTATAGAAGGGTCGAACCTGTCAAACAGCGAAACAAGTAAGACTTTAAAGAATAAACTGTACTTATTGGCTAGACCAAAAATTCTGAAAATTTTATGGTAAGAAGATATTTGAGTCTAGTTTCTGGGAAAATTAGCGGATCTAAATTTGGAGTTTCTTAGCTCTAGATATATATAATTTAGTGACTGTAACTCGAGAAAACAACTTAACTGGACTTTGAATAAATAAGGAGAAATTGAAAAATAGCATGTTAATACATTGCTTATTATTTTCATAAATGCTTACTAAGCGTAAAGCTTACTCCCTCCTTTCCATTTCTTTTAGTGTTGTTAGGTCGGCTCGGGGTTGAAGATCGTTGGAGGCAACATCACACTATTGAGACATTATCTTTGGAGTACTGATATATATATACTAGAGATTTCAATTGAGTGGAGTGTATAGTGACTTAGTTTTATGATAGAATGTCGTTATGATTAGCCAAATGTATTGGCTTATATTGATTCATTATATATAGCCATGAGATGTGGCTTATAATGGTTATGGCTTGTAAGCTTATTTATCCATGCTAAGTTCTAATGCTTATGATGTGATTATGATTGTTGAAAATGCATGATTGGTGTATAACATGTGTGTATGATGAATGCTTCATGACTAATCGAACTGGTCATTGTTATGAGAAAGTACATGATAGGGAAATAAGACGATGTTGATTGAACTTGAATGCTTAAGGTCTAAAGAAATAAGTGATAAGTGGATAATTCTAGGTTATTAGTAAAGGTGGTGCAATAGTAAGACTAATGGATATGGATGATTGCATCTAGACTTGATATTGCACGAGTATGCGAAATACGTGAACGATGACATGTTGATGTTAAGAATATATCTTAATGAAAGAGGCTAAATCATTAAATAATGCCATGATTTGTGTCCTTAATGTGTGTAATGAGTTGTGGAATTAAGGGTAACATGAAGGCTTGAAAAATAGTCTAAGTGTTGGCTACACGGGATGAGACACGACTGTGTGTCTCAACCATGTGAGGGACACGACCTGGTGACACGGGCGTGTGGCCTGGCTGTGTGGTTTAATTTATTTGCTGACATCATAAATAGAGAGTTACACGGCCTGAGGAAACGGGCCTGCCCTTGAGTCCACACGGGCATGTGACTCTGTTTTATGAGAAAAATTTCTAAGTTTTTCTCAGAGCTTTCCAAAGTTCTCGGTTTAGTCCCGAACCTTTTCTAAAGTATGTTTTGGGCTTCGTAAACCTAAATAAGGGACTATGTGCATGTGATTGAATTTTTTAGAATATGAATGAAATATTATGGCCCGATTTGCATGATTGTTTGTGTTTAAGTCTGATAGTGCCTCGGCGTAGGACACGGGTAAGGGGTGTTTCCCTTTGAGATATCTAAACACGTTTTTAATTCCATTCCAATGTATAAGTGTTGAAGAAGAACTAAATCTTGCTAACAAGTTTACAACGAAATCTATATTAGGTATTGTGTTGTTTGTAAGGTACATCAATGCCCTTATGACCCTTAGATATGGTACTTTAAAACCAAGAAACTCTTCATTCTCAGAAGGACGAAATTGATCTTTATTCACATGTAATGATCGTACAACCATCAGAGTACTTAATAGGTGTGCTTTATCCATGTAAAATTTCTTTAATTTTCTTTCTGTATAAGTTGATTGATGAACATGAATTCCATCTTTTAAATGATCGATTTGTAAGCCAAGACAAAACTTTGTTTTTCCAAGATCTTTCATCTCAAATTCTTTCTTTAAACAATTTATTGTATTTTGAAGCCCTTCAAGAGTTCCAATAATATTTAGATCATCAACATAAACAACAATTATCACAAAATCTGGTCAAAACCTTTTTATAAAGACTTATGGACAAATTGGATGGTTTTTGTAATATTCTTTTAACAAGTATTCACTAAGACGATTGTACCACATACGTCCAAATTGTTTTAATCTATATAAACTTTTCTTTAATCTGATTGAGCAATTTTTTGAGAAACTCTATATCCTTCTAGAATTTTAAATCCTTAAGGGATTTTAAATCCTTAAAGGATTTTCATATAAATTTCACTATCAAGTGTACCATATAAATAAGCTATAACAACATCCATTAGATGCATGTCAAGTTTTTTTACGTACTGCCAGACTAATAAGATATCTAAATGTGATTGCATCCACCACAGGAGAATATGTCTCTTCATAATCAATGTTGGGCCTTTGCGAAAATCCTTGTGCTACAAGTCGTGCTTTATATCTTACGACTTCATTTTTTTTTCATTTCATTTTTGCAAAAATACCCATTTATATCCTACCGAATTTACACCTTTAGGTGTTTGGACTACAGGTCCAAAAACTTCACGTTTAGAAAGTGAATTCAATTCTGCTTGAATTGCATCTTTCCATTTTGGCCAATCTTTTCTATTTTTACATTCCTCAGTAGATTCAGGCTCAGGATCCTTATTTTTTTTCTCTTATTTCAATAGAAATATTATAAGCAAAATTTTTGTCTACAATTACATTTTTCTCGGTTCCATCTTTTTCTCGTATTGACATAACTTATCGAGATCTCTTTATTTTCATCATTTTCATTTTCACTTTTAGGTACCTGAATCTCTTCTTGAGTTTTATAATTAGTTATGTCATGGGTCTCTTCAAGAACCCCTGCCTCTACTATATAACCATCTTAAATGTTTGCTCCTTTCCTTTTACAAGGTTTTTTATCTTTGGAACCAACTGGTCTTCCGTGCTTCAGGCATGAATTACTTTCTTTTGTACTAATAGTTTGCCCTATCAGGAAATCAATTCTTGTTGGAGCATTTTTAGTTGGTATGTGAGATTTAATGAATCTGACAGTTGATTTGTAAAAAGAATTATCTGTCGAACTTCTGGTTTACATTGCTTTGTACAAGGATCTTAGACATTGATAATTCAATTCAAGTGCTTTATTAATCCAACTTTTTATTCTCTCCCCCTAATGTTGGGAAAACTGACAACTCATGTCATAACTAAATCTCGAATTAATAGCTCAAAAATATTATAAGGAGACTCATATAAATATACATTCACAATCTCTTATGATGTCCCATCTTTGTGCGTTGTGGTGGAGCAATTGGAACACATACCACACATCCAAAAATTGTAAGATAGGAAATATTTGACTCTTGACCAAAAATCAATTGTAATGATGAGTATTTATAATTTATTGGCTTGATGCGTACTACATATAAATCAATACAATCTCATGCTGAAATAGGAAGTTTTATTCTCATAATTAATGGTTTAGCTGCTAATTGGAGGCATTTGATAAATGATTCAACTATATCGTTCTATGTGTGAACATGAGCTACAGGATGTTCAACTTTTATCCAGATTGACATACAATAATTATTGAAAGCTTGGGGCAAAAACTCACCAACATAAGCAAGATGAATTGTTTTAATTGCATAATCTAAAATTAATCATTTAAATAAGTAATCTCACAAACAACAGGTTGCGAGTTGATAATGGATGTGATTATTTTGTAGATACATCTACCAAAATCATATAATGTCAAAATCATCCACATGGTGGATGAATGAACCCATATTCATTTCAGAAAATGCAAAACATTAAATCTCAACTTTAAACAGTGAGTTTGAAATAATCAATTATCATTGGGAACAAGTAACACATGAGAATTCTTTAAATTAAAGAATCTTCTGGTTCTTTAATAAATGTTTATATGAATTCTGAATTAATTTTCGCATCATATATAATCTAGGATGGTCTAACTAGTCACGCCAAATAGTAAATGTATTTGTATCAGTAAACTTTTGGTTTACTTAATCATGTTTTTCAATTGTACTAATAATATAAATATAAATTTTGATAATTAATAATTTTATTGTCATTCTTTTATTTTGTATTTATATATAAGCAATATTATGACATTTACTTCGGAAATGTCTACATCAACGAGAAGTCCATAATGTTATTAACTCAATAAAAAATATAATTTACAAACAATTATTTGCAATATTCACTTCAAGGAATATACCAAAATCTTCAAATATTTTGACCATAATTTTCTTGTTTTTCATTATTATTCTTTTTCTAGTGGTTAAAAGTATCACTATTATAACCACCTTGGTAACGATTATTAGTACATCTCCATTAGTAACTTATTATTTTGCTATTTCAGCATAATCTCTATATTTTCATTTTTCATAATTTTTATGTACTGTTACATTCACTTCAGGGAATGAAGCAAAACTAGTGGGAAGAAGTTCATAGTTTTCCATTAGTAACTTATTATTTTGCTTAGCCATTAGAAGGTATGAGATTGTTCGAAAATAATTTTAAAGTCATTTTCACAATATTGCTACAGCAAGAGCACATTAGATATTTTATTCATATAGTGTAATGTATTCCTTCGAGGAATATATATAATACAAATACATGAGTATCTTATGTTATTTCTATATATGGTTTTAATGTAAAACACATGAAGGTTTTATTCAACATATATCTTCTTCATCGAAAAATAATATTATATTTTACAAAATTTTGCATCATAAGGAGGTAAGATATTAGCTCTTAAAGAGTTTTTTTACGTTTGATGCAATATTAGCTCTTCAGAGCATATAATCATTTTATTATATAGCCTTAATGAATGCTTAATTTATTTCAAATAATATATAAATTTGCAATTCTTTTTAATGAAATGATAAAAAATTTCGATCTTCTAAAATTTTATTTATTCATATAAAATGAATAGGTATAAATAAAACATATATTAAACATAACAAAATAATAAATCTAGGTTACTAATAAATCATTGTGGTTAGAAAATATATATTTTCTTTATATATCATAACACTACAAAATAAAAAATATTATAATGTCAAATTAAAATAACTTTACAACTATAAAGGTTTAAATATAAGCATTTTCTAACCTCGCATCGTATGACATGATTTCATTTTAAAATTTACAATGATATGAAATTATCAACGACGGGTGAATATCCCAAAGTTAATGACAAGTAAGTATTTTTACTCGCATTCCATAATAATTATATATCTTAATCAAAATAAAAATTAAACAAATCAATTTCATTAAAAATATTTATCTCCACATAAAAATCCAATAACTAAATGCGTAAAGGGTTTTATAAATTCATAGAGATATGGATAGTGAATTATATAAATTGAACTTTTTAATAGAAATCAAATCAAATTTTAAAAGACATTACCATGAATGAGAAATAGTGATTATAAACATCCTTTGTAATAAAGAGAAAGAGATCATCCCCAAGCAAATATCAAAAGGCAGACTTTGGGAGTGGATCTTATTTCTCGATTTCATATAGATAACGGTATCAAATCTTTCACCATTCTTAAAAACAAAAAGTAAAATAAGTTAATCAAAAGAAATGATAACGTATAATGAAAGAAGAATGAAAAATAATAATAAAATATGAAACATTAAATAAAAGAAACTTCTTGTAAAAACTTTGCATCTTGCCAACAAAGATATTGGAAATCATGGAGGATAAATTTGATCGTGGAAAAAAAGGAACTGTCACTTTGAGCAAGATTGTGCTAATAACGTGTTATAAAATAAAGAGAGATAGAGAGGCTAAAGAATAAAGAAAATATGGGAACCAATAGAGAATGTATTTCATTGATCAATGGGATGATTACAATCTTCATCAGAATCTCTATTTATAGGCATAAGAAGTATAAAAGAAGTAGAGATCTAATTTTAATAACTATTAGAATTTAAAGTACATCAAAACTTTATCTTGATCATGATAGACATCCACTTAATAAGATATTCATAACACATAACACTTATTATAAATAATATATTTTTTGTCCTAACATTAGAAAGATATTTTTACAAATAAGTTATGATAAAAAAAACTATAACACCTTTTTTTATGAATAAGAATATTATTTTTATAACATATAGCATGATCACAAAATAAATTATGTCCATACTTGTTGGTCATAACTTTTTATAAATAAATATATTATAACACTTTTACAATACATAACATTTCAGCCTATGGGTGTAAATGAAATATTAGTACTTGCAAGCTACTCCCGTTTAACTAAAAAAAATTCGAACTTGATTTGATAATTATCAAGCCGAGCTTGTATAACAACCCTGTTTAGCTAAATTGAACAGTGGTTTTGGAATCACAAATCTGAGGTTGTAAAATTATTTTAATATTATTTTTGGTGTTTACAGCATGTGATTATATATGTGTGAAAGTTTCGTGAAATAATTTCATCGTTTAAGTGGTTAATTTGGGAAAAGGACTAAATCGCGTAAAATGCAAAAGTTGCATTCTATTAATTAAAGGTGTCTCTTTTCTATGGCTTATTACATGAAAGGTCCTTATGTTGTAAATAGACCACTGATAGTGGGAATGGACATAAATTGTCTTATATTTGACGATAAAATGATTTAATAATCAAGGGTAGAATGGTAATCCATGTATTAATGAATATTAAAAAAATCAAAGTGATTTTGTGTTCATCCTTTATTTTTCTTCACTGAAAATTGAAAAGAAAATAGGGCTTGGAACCTTTAACATTTCGGCTAGCTTGTTCATCTTGATTAAGGTACGGTTTTAACTCGGTTTTTAATGATCTCTATGTTTTTGTGATCGTTGCTTTGGGTACTAGCTATCCCATGCCTCAATTTTTGAAAGTGTTGATGATTTTGAAAGTTTCCATTGATGAATTCATGTGTACTTGAATGTTTGATGATGGAAAATGAGTATTTGTTGATAGATTATGATGTTTTGTAAAGTGATTTTTAGTGAAATTGCATAAAAGAGGCTAATTTGTGAAAAGTGTAAAATGTGTGGTTAAATGTATGAAATATTGATAAATATGAGCTTTATGGAGCCTATATATATTCAGCTAGCTTCGGTTTAGTTGAAATTGTTGTAAATTGTATTTTTATGAAATAGGGACTAAATTGAAAAAATGTGAAATTATAAGAGTAATGTGTAAAATGTCCAAAATTGTGTGTATTGGATGAAATTAAATGAATTAAGTAATAAAAGAGTTAACTTTGAATACATATAGATCAAGAAAGAAAGAATTCGGATTTGGATCGGGGAAAATCGAAGGTTGTCGAGTAATTGATCCGATTCGTCAATTCCAAGTATGAGGTAAGTTCGTACGTGTCAAAAATTGGTACAATTATGTTTTTAGTGCTTTAATAATGCGTAAATTGTATATATACGACTATGATTGTGTACGACGGCAAATCAACTATGTTTGACACTTAGTGTGCGTTTTGAGATAGCTTCGACTATGTAAAGCACTTAGTATGCGAATTGGAATAGCTTCAGCTATATATGACACTTAGTGTGCAAGGTTGAAAAAGCTTTGGCTATGAAAGGCACTTAGTGTGCGAGATTATAATAGCTTTGGCTATGCTTTGACACTTAGTGTGTGAGATATCGAGTATTTCGACAGTATCACGTAAAGGTATGAGTTCAATATGAATTTGTACAGGTATGTACATATAAAGCATGAAATTCAAATGGAAGAAGTAATGAAATTGTTCATAAATACTTGAGTAAGTATGAGGAAAGTTTGTTGGTCACTATGATTTAGATATGAATTAGTTCAAATTGATGATTTGTATGTTATGAGCTGTTAAGTATATTTAGTATGGCTTACTAAGCTTTTAAAGCTTACTTGTGTGTTCTTTACATGTTTTATAGATTATCGAAGCTAGCTCAGACATCAGGGATCATCGGGAACCATCATCACATTATCGACTACTTGTTGGTATTTTTGGATGCTTGTAAATATATTGTATGGCATGTATAGGCTAGTGAGTTGAAGATATGATTTGAGATGTGATATAGCCATGAGATTTGGCTAGTTTTTGTTGAAAATGTTGGTATGTATTTGGTCATTTAAGTTGGCCTAAGTGATGTGCATAATACCTTATATGTAACATCTCAAAATAGGGCCTAAATGGAATAGTGGTTGCGAAACCACAAATCTAAGATAGAAAAGTTTATTTCGATTAATTTTTATGATTTACCGAGTGATTAGATGCATGTGTTATAGTATTGATAAGAAATTTTATAGATTGCATGTTTAATTTGCCTATTAAGGCTTATTTGAAGAAGTTGTTGTAATAGCCTGATTTAGGGCCTAAACAGAATGATGGTTTTAGAACCATGAATTTGATGTAGAAAAATTTATTCCGATTAAGTTTTAAGGTTTATTTATTGATTAAAATATTGTGTAAAAATATCGTTAAGTAATTTTACTGATAAAGTGCTTAATTGACTTTTAGGACTAAATTGCAAAAGTTGCAAAATATGTGTTCTAATTCATAAGTACCTGATTGAAATGGGGGTTTAAAGAGGAGGTCCTTCAATGGTAATTAGACCATTATATTTCGTTTGGAAAAAAATAGGCATGAATAGAACAAAATTTTAAAGAAAGGGTATTTTAGTCATTTGGTAATTAAAATAAATAAAAAGGGAAAATAAAGCCAAAATTGACTCATCTTTTTCATGGAGGCCGAAATTAGCATGGAGGAAGCCATGGCTAGGGTTTTCAAGCTTTCCAAGCTCAATAGTAAGTCCGTTCTAGCCCCGTTTTTCAAGTTCTTTACGATTTTGGAATCCCGATAACTTGACTAAGCTTATTCTAGCAATAATTTAAGCTAGGGTTCATATTTGGAAAAATACCCATAGGTGAAATGTGTTTATTTTGTTTTATGGTAGAATATGAAGGCTGAAATTATGTTAAACAACTTTTGCTAAGCGGTTTTAAGCAAAAATGAGTAAAACAGCTTAATCGGTAAAAGTTGTTATTGTTCATAACTATGTGTTAGAGTGAGAATTTGATGTTTCCATAGAAGGGAAAAATGATCAGCACGTCATGAAACATAAGAATAAGGGATGAAGTTTAATTCCAGAGCCTAGGGGCGAAAGTGTAAATATGCAAAAGTTTAGGGGCAAAATTGTAATTTTTCCAAAGTTTGAGTTAAGGACTGTTTTGAATAGTACATTAATTAAGTAAGTAAAATATGATGTTTTAGATCTCGGAAAATGAGATTTGAATCTAGAATGGGAGAAAAATCGAAAATCGGGAAAGTTGGTAAAATGGCCGTTTTAGTATCGAGGTAAGTTCATATGTATAATAAGCATTAATTTATGCATGTTTCAATGTAAAATTGATATATTTACTATGATAGCCGAGGTGTTGAAAGTAAGTATAATTATGATGATTTAAATGTTCAATATTAATTCGACATGGAAATGAGAAAGTATGTAAGTTTGTATGTAAATAATACCTTATCTTTATTATGTTTTTGTATTTCAGCATATTTTATGTATTGTAGCTGATTTTTGAATCATAATTGACTATTGGATGTAACACCCCAAAACCCGGCCCAGACGTTATGGTCGGATCCGACATGCCACATCGAAGCGTTCAAAACATTTTATATTGTTGATCCAAAAAAATCTACTTAGTGTTTTAAAAGATAATTTCATTATAGGTTAAAGTGAATGGAAGTTGTGCACCAGGTAGGAAACCGGAAAAGAGGAGGTGAGTCCATCGGACTGCTTAAGTACCAAACTCCCTTCGAATCCAATCTTAGACATGCAAACCGCCATTGCCATACCTTAACGTCATGTATATTTTTAGGAAATCAATTTGATTAAGTCCTTTTTAGGAAAAGTGATTAATTTTGGAAAATATCTTCATTGCGGAAGCTTTGCCTATTTTCGTGTTATTTTGAAATCAATTACTGTTTTTGAAAACGTGCCCTAAAGCTATCCAATTTCAACAGTTAAATATAAATATTGCCTATCTTAATAAAACATATAAAAACCATCAAAAATAAATAAGCAGCCTTATTACATTTAAAAGCCCAAAACCTCAAACGTAATTAAAAGGATGTCTAGTTCATCAGAAGAAAATCAAACTTTCAGAACGGGTGGCAACTCTGAATTCCCTCACAGCTCCAAGCCCACTATGGTTGGGGGTTACCTGCGTGGATGAAAATAAAATGGGTGAGTTTGGGGAAACTCAGTGTGTAAATTAACCCAACCATAGCCTATATCATCTCAAACCACAGAAATAGAATAAGTTGGCCTTAGCCCAGAACAGAATTCAAAATAAAGCCCATAGGCCCATAATAGAACAGAACAGATATTACATGTTTATGCAGAAACCCAACACAGATTCATCCATAACACCCCCGTACCAGCCTTACACCATGTGGGAGACTACTCGACCCACCCAACCGCTACACATTAATGTAAATCGCAGCGAGGTCGCCGGATATTGTGACGAAGTCACCAGATACAGATATTGTGGCAGAGCCACCAGAAAAGATATATGTGGCAGAGCCACCAGATCAGATAATTGTGGCATAGCCACCAGGACAGATATATGTGGCAGAGTCACCAGATCAGATAATCGTGGCATAGCCACCAGAACAGATATATGTGGCAGAGCCACCAGATCAGATAATTGTGGCATAGCCACCAGGACGCTTCCTCCATAATATAACCCATGTCCCCATGCAACAGATATATAATCATGGCATACATCATACAGAATCAGATCGTCATGCTTTTCAGTCAAAATTAACCCTAGAGGTATAACGGTAATTTTGCACCTAGGGGTATAACAGTAATTTTCCATACATAGGGGTATTATAGTAATTTAGCTGCTTTTAGGGTTTTCATGCATATCCTAACTATTTATGTACTATCAGAACACTTACCGCGTATACTTACCGAATTGGGCCCGTTGGCCCATGAACCCGATCTTTGGCCCATTAAGCCCAAATTATCAAAATGTACGAAATCGCGTGTACCGCAGTTTATTACTTTAGATTACCAAATATACAAACCCAACTATCTTACAAGCATTCGCACACTCGCAAATTCCCAAAATACCGACTTTTCGGCATTTCAGCTTTTTCCAATCTAGTCTATGAGAGGGTGTCAGTTACACACCTATTTGCGACGATATGCTGACGAGATCCACACACGAACCGCCTACAATTGGATTACTAACACGTTAATCTAACTATTCAAATACAAAATACGTATTAACCCCTTATAATATTTGGCCAACCACACCTACAGATCATAGTAAGCTTATAAGAAATCAATAAGCAACTCATTAACAAATTTTTGTCAATGTTTACCACATAATCATAATTTCACTGCAAGCTGTCTTCCTGAGCAACAGTCACTAAATCATTTATAACTGGAGCTACGAAACTCCAAATCAAGTTCCGTTAATTTTTCCTGAAAATAGACTCATATATCTTCTATCCATAAAATTTTCAGAATTTTTGGTTTGGCCAATCAATACCAAATTTTTCTTAAAGTTTCCCATGTTTCACTGTTTGACTAATCTGACCACTCTTCATTACGAATCAAATTTCTCATTGTACAGAATTCAAAATATGTTCTTGTTTATTCCATTTGAAACTAGACTCATTAATATTTAATTACATAATTTATGCAGCTTCTAAATCATCTCCCACAATTTATGGTGATTTTCCAAATTCACGTTACTGCTGCTGTCCCAAGCAGATTTATTACGAAATCACTCTTTCACACCTAACTTGCATGCTTGTTATTTAAACATGTATATCACCAATTAATCATCACATATCTATGATTTTACTTAAGTATAATCTCCATTTCATCATTTTAAAGCACAACATGTTAGCCGATTTTTCCCCTTAGCATCTAAGGCACATGCATGCTCATTTGTTTGGCTCAACTTCACCTATCTTCCATTTTTCATCAAAAGAACATGAAACAACAACCATTTCCTTCATTTTAATTCATGACTAAATGCTCACAACACAACTAAAAACCAAAATATGCTTCAAGAGTTAAGGTAGAATCAAGAAGAACTCATGAACCTCAAAATAAAAGCAAACTACCATGAACTTACCTTCAATTTTCTTCCCAAGTGACCGAACATTCAAGAGCTTTCTCCTCTCCTTTCTCTTCTCTAACTTTCGGCTATGATGAACAAAATGGACAAAACTTTGTTCTTTTCACCCCTTTTTCTTTTAATAAAATTTCATATTTCATCCATTTAATTCTTTAATACAAAAGACATGAAATGCCCATCATGGAACATTTACCTAAACCATTATCATAGAACATTTACCTAACCCATTATCATGGAATATTTACCTAATCCATTATCATGGAACATTTACCTAACCCATTATCAATTTGTACCATGAATTATGGATATCAAGTGCTCATATTATCTACAACAACATGATGGCTGGCCACTTCATATAAAATGGGAGGTTTGTCATGCAAATCCTCCTATTTTGCACTCCTATTTATTTGGCCACTTCAATTTAGCCTATAGCATTTTCAAACATTTTCACATAGGTCCTATTTCATAATTTCACCCATTTTTTCTTATGGAACAAAAATTAACTAAAATTGCCAGGTTCTATCTTAAGCTTGGGCCTTCTAGAGGCCCACAAACATAATTAAACCTATGCCAACATTCACAGAATTCCTGAAAATTGGGGCGTTACATTGGAAGTATGGAATCAAGTATTAGAAAGAGAGAGAAATCCCGGTTGAAGCTTCGAAAAGATTGGATGATACATATGGTATGTAGCTAGGTACATGTATGGTGCTGAGTGCACATCATGTGTACAAGAGAGCTACGAGACATTATGATGTAGCTAGGTCGCATGGGTGATACTATGTGTACACCATGTAGACAAGAGAGCTACGGGATATATGTAGCTAGGTCGCATGCGTGGTTCCAGGTGAAGGACACCATGTAGACAAGAGAGCTACGAGATAAACTGGCTAGGTCACATGGGTGGTACTAAGTGTTCACCATGTGTACAAGAGAGCCAAAATTATGTGTACAATCGAGCTAGGTCACATGAGTGGTGCTAAGTGAAGGCCACTATGTGTGCAAGAGAGCTTCGATTTTAAAGGTGGGCTGTGTGCGATACCATCGCGTATCTGTTAGTATTCCGAAGCGTTCAACTGGGAAATTGATTAAATGAAATTGTGTATGACTTTGTGATGATAAGTGTATGTATATACGTGTGTAACTTATGAGCAATATGCTTGATATGTGATTGGAAATTGGAAAGATTGTTATGGGAAAGTGATGAATACAATTGAAGTGTGAAAAATCAAAATTGACAATAAAACTGTTCTGGATAGTTGCAGTGACGTGAATCTAAAAATTTACCAAAAATAGTAGAAATTGAATCAGAGACTAAATGAGAAATCAAATTAGAGCTTAATGAGTCTATTTTCATATAACAGAAACAGAGCAAGCAAAGGAATTCTATATTATGAGATATTTAAGTTTTTGAGAGACTGGTTCAGAATGACTACGTGATCCCCTATTCTGACTTGGAAAGATCATTAAAAATTGTAAAAAAATAATTAGGGATATAATTTATATGCTTAAAATCATTAATGAGTCTAGTTTCAAATGAAATAAACGAGAACATCCTTTGAATTCTGTACGAGGATAAAATTGATTCGTAGTGAAGAGTGGTCAGAATAGTTGGTCAGTGAAACAAGGGTAACTTCAATGAATAAACTGTACTAATTGGCTAGACCAAAAATTCTGAAAATTTTATGGTAAGAATATATGTGAATCTAGTTTCAAGTAAAATTAAAGGTTTGTAATTTGGAGTTCTGTAGCTCCAGAAATAAATAATTTAGTTTTTGGAACTCTGCTCAACAACTTATTTTGAACCTGTTTATGATTGTAATAGTGAAAGTATGTGTGTTTGTGATGGTAATATTTCGGGAACATATTGTGACTTTGTTTAAAGTATGATAATGTATTGTTTATTAATATTTACATACTTACTTACTAAGCTATAATGCTTACTCTCTTCCTTTCCTTTTTCCTATAGTGTCGCAGATGTTAGCTCGAGTTGGAGGTCGCTGGAGGTTAAATCACACTATCAAACTATTGATCTAGATACAAAGGTTTAAAAGTATTTTAAGTCTTTGGCATGTATGGAGACTCGTTTAATTGTTATAAATTTGCTAGGAATTGGCTTAAAATACTGACCTATGTTATTTGAAGGTGTCTATTGTATAAAGTCATTTAATGTAGATAGTCTTGATTATGTTATTAATTAAATGATGCAATTTATGAATGTGCATGCTTGCCTATGTGTGTGGTTGAATTAAAGCATGATATGGGCCTTGTAAGCTCTTTTTAAAGGACAACTTGAATGTGTTTGAAAAAGTTTTAAATTAGAGTGAAATTATGAATCGGTTTTTATACGATGATTAGTGATTAAGTCCGGTAATGCCTCGTACCCTGTTCCGGCGTCAAACACGGATAAAGGGTGTTACATTATATATGTTGGCTTGTTTTGGGTATGTTGGCCTTAGTTGTTGATATAGTCTAATGATGTGTTTTGTGATATGAAATAGATGATAATATGATGAATTAATGCATATGGAACTTATATGCAAGTTGTGATGAATTTTGGCATAATAATTTGATATGTTTTGAATGTGGAATTGAGTAATTGAATTGGTTAATGATAGATGGCATGACATGAGTATGAATTGGCATGTTTTTGGTTGCTCAAAAATGTATTGAAATGGTGTTATTTTGGCTGCTATGTGTGCTTGTGGAAAGGGTGGCAAATTGGCTTTACAAATGGCCTATTTTTGTCCACATGGGCAGAGACACGGACGTGTGTCTCAGCCGTGTGTGACACACGGTCGTGTGTCCCCTGGGGTACCCTTTCAAATTAAGGCAGTATACCCTATAGTTTTGACACAGCCTAGACACACGGGAGTGTCTACTGGTCGTGTGAGACACGCGGGCCGACACAGGGGCGTGTGGCCGGCCGTGTGACCCAAGTTAGTAACCTCCCTAGTTTTCCCATGGCCATGGCACGCCGTGTTGTACAATTCAGTATGTATGCCCTATTTTCACATGGCCTATGACACGGGCGTGTTGGTAGCCGTGTGAGGCACACGGCCTGTTCACACGGGCATGTGACCCTTAAATGTGGGAAAATTTTCTAAGTTTCCCTAAGTTTTCAATGTTATTAGTTTAGTCCTGAACCACTTCTAAGCATGTTTTAAGGTCTCCTTGAGCCTTATAAGGGACATTATGCATGATTTGTATGAATTTTGGATTATGAATGTATAAATGTACGTGAATAAAGTGTTTTTATCAGGTAATGCCTTGTAACCCTATTTCGGTGATGGATACGGGATAAGGGTGTTACAGCTTGAGTTTTCAATTGAGTCAAATTCGAGCTTCGTAATACTTGACTTGAACATCTCACAAGTCTTATTGAGCTTTTCATATTTTTATATTATTAAATTACGTTGCCCTTAATATATATATTATTAATGTAACGCCCCAAAAATCTCTTATATATTTATTTTCGTATGTTTGTGACACAACAGTGTATCTGCTTTAGTGGTTATGTGTTCTGGGAGTGTCTGAGAAGTCTTGGGTTCAAGCCTTGTCTTGGGCTAAATTTTTGTTTTAGTTGAATAAAGCCTTGCTTTTGCTCAATAGGCTTATAGTTTAAAGTTTGTAAAAACATGTCAGAATGGGCTCGCTAGTCTGGTGGATAAGTGGTGTGTTAAAATGCTAGAGGTCTTGGGTTTGAGCTGTGCTTGAGTATTATTTTTGTTAGTGGTGCCATGTAGTGTTTGAGCTGAACTGACATGTCGAAGTGGTAGAGGTGTAGTGGGAAGTGTGGAGAGAATATTAAGGGATTTTGATGGGAGTGGTTGGACGTTTTTATGAGGGATTTGGGGAGAAAAGTAAAGAGTAGAGAGTTGGTAGAGAAATCTGAGGAGAATTAAGGGGAGGAGTTACCAGGTTATAGGTATTTTCGATTTTATTTTCCCAAATTTTGGCTTTTTTACTCTTTTATCGTTTTTGAACCCATTTTTCTCTGCCGAATTGTTCCCTTGGTTCTTCTTTTCTTTTTATTTTATTTGCTGTGGATTGCTTGCGGAAAAATTTCCTTCTTTCGTTATTTTGGTTTATCCATTAATCCATTCCTGCTTTAATCTCTTTTACATTGCTACAACTTGTCATCTCCGTTCTGCTTTCATAATTTGTAGGTTAAAGGTTGGAGTGATTCGGTTAGCATTAGAGCGGTGTGGTTCTGCTGTTACTCGTCTAGTAGATTTGACAGCAGTGAATTATGGGAGTGGTGACCTATCTCGTCAGACCCGTAGTTGGGGGTTGCTCGGATTTGAAGGTGTTAGAGGCTTTGGATTGCGAGACTAACGAAAACAGACCAGGTGTGTAACCACATCACTAAAAACGAGATTCGGTGGAAAGCCAAAAAATGGGACTGTCGATACCACACGGGCGTGTAATCGCCCGTGTGATAGGCTGTGTGATCGAACACAGGCGTGTAGCCGCCCGTGTGATAGGTCGTGTGATTTAATAAACGTGTGATCAATAAGGCTGGCCGTGTGAGATACACAGGCCGGACTGAATTGGGCTGTGTGGGCCACACGGGCGTGTGGGCCCACATGGGTGAACCACACGGGCATGTGGGATTTTTGAGCCAGGCTGTGTTATCCATATGGCCAAGGCCATTTTGGGCCATGTAGGCCATATAGGCATGTGGGCCCACACGGGCAAACAACATGGGCTTGTGGACCCATTTTCACTGTATGACTGCTAAGGTTGCATGGGTCGCCCGAGTCGACTGTGGACCTATTGTAGGGTCGGTAAGCTTACCAAGACCCCTAATTAATTGAAATGACTGTATGACTAATACAATTGTGCATGTTATTAAGAATGATGATGTCCCACTAATTTGATATTGTATGCCTTGATTATATGCATGATATTATGTTATAGCATGCCATATTTGTATATTGCATTGAATTGGGATGGAGGTTGATATTGTTCAGAGGAAGTGTACTGAAAGGCCTCGAGCCTAATTTACTGGCAGCTCAGCTGCAAACTACTATCTAGTGTCGCATTCGGTACTTTTTGGAGTGTAGGAATGGGTGGGTTAATTTTATCCCCACATGGAGTGCAGGGTTGGATGGAGATGGTGTGTAGAGGCTGGCTGGGTAGGATTTTGTGATTGCATATATGTTACTGTATTGGTTACTGATACTATAATGGGCCAAGGCCCTAATGCATGACTGCTCCTGTACTAAGATGGGCTAAGACCCTAACTGAAACTGAATCTGGTACTAAAAGGGCTTAGGCCCAGACTGTAATTGCTTTCTGTCTGTTGTTGTATATGGGATTAAAAAATGATTTTTCATAAACTCACCCTTCTGATTTATCTATACAGGTAATCCCCAGACATAGGCGGATTGGTGCGGCGAAAGACTCAGTGGTGGCCACACGACCTATTTCATTCTATGTGGTACTTAATTATGTTTTGATTTTATTTTGGGGCATTTTACTGTATCATGGCCTCTTTGGATTTTTATTTTTAATTTGGGATTTTTTTTGTTTTGGTTTATAACTACTAGTACTAGGGAAAACTCGAGTTTCCAAAAGAACCAAACGTGTTAACAAAATACTCACGAATACACAAATGGTTTTTAAAGCTTCCGTATAAAATAAACGTTTTGAAGGCTTTTGAATGATTAATTAATACGATAATAGAATTAATGAGTAATAATGAAAAGCCTCTAAATGGAAAATGTTTTCAACGAAGTCTGGATTTTCAACAAAAGCTACAGTTTTCAAACACACTACCATGTGACACCGCCGGATTCGGCCACAACGTCCAGGCTGGGTTTGGGGTGTTACAATTAACCCTAAGCTTAATTATTGAGTCTATCTCGAGCTCAAGCTTGGGTACAAAAATTGGTAAATGAGCTTAATTGATCTTGAGCTCGCTATTTATTAATGGTATATGATGATTCTTGATGAAAAATGATAAATGAATCTGTGATCATTTTTGAAATTAAAGATAGATGGTAAATAGTCAAGTATGTATATGTGATTTTCACCATGAGACAATGGGTTAAATTATAATGATAACATGATCAGAGTGGTATTGGATTATGTTTTGATGTCAATTAATAACACTATTAAATGGTGTAAGATAAAGTTTCATGTATAGTTGGCATGCCATAAAATTCGTTTGTGTAACGATCCAGTTTTTAGTGGTGTCGAAAAATGCAATATCGAAATCCCATTTTTGTAAAATGAGTCCATAAATATTAAATAAGAATATTTATGGAGTTATTATAAAAATATATTGAAGTTTGATTAAATAATTTAGTCGAAAAAGTAGTTAATTAAAGCTTAGAGACTAAATTGTAAAAGTACAATTGCTATAGATTAGGGACTTGTATGGTAATCATCCAAGGGCCAAAATGATTATTTAACCATTAATTAACATGAATTAGTGGATGATGATGACTAATTCCACTAATATTAAATTATAATTAAATTTAGTATACTAAAGTCTTAATTAACAAATTTATTAAGATTATCTAAAACATAAACTAAGTATATAAGTTAACATAGTGGAGATGACAACCAAATATCATCTTCTTCAACCTTCCACAGTCCAAAAAAAAGAAAGAAAAACCACCATATTTTAAAGCTTCATTTGGCCACCAAAATTGTAAGGTAATTAAGTTAATTTAATGTAATTTTTATAGATTTATGATAATAGGAGCATGATTTTGCTAGCCCATGTATTAATATTTTCAATTGTTAAGTTTTTAGCAAGTTTCCGTTGTTGAGAAATTGATTAATTAGGCTTGAAATTGATAGGAATTAAGCTTAGATTATGAAAAAGGACTAAATTTTAAAGCTTAATAAGCTCGGTTGTTACCTTTGTTACATTAGAGGCCAAATTGAAAAATTGAAAATCTACTATGAAATTATGCTAGAATAGAAAGTATAGGGTCCATAATGAAATAATGTGAAATCAAATTTTGATATGAAGCTAAATATCAAAAGATATGCTTATCTCATGATCACGTTCCATATTTTTCAATCTACACAATATCAATAAGAGGATATCGTTAACTCTTTAAGCGAGCTATGAATTCCATTATTGCTAGTAAAACCATGTCATATACAAGTCATGTACCCAACATACTGGCTATGAGATCGATCATCTTTAGAGCATAAGCCTCCACTTATATCAAAGCACATGGGTTACATACGCATGGTCAGTGACTAACTCACTTATATCAAAGCACATGGGTTACATACGCATGGCCAGTGACTAACTCATGATTTAGGTAAATCACACCATGAACGCCACAAGTGAATTAATTCACAAACTAATCCAGAATTAATTTAATTTGGATCCAATCTAATGTATCATTCTTCTAATGAGTACATCTATGTCCACCCATTGAGTCAACTTCTCCGATAGCCAAGACTAGTCATCTTCCCAATTGGTATTGTAGAAGACATAATAATTCTTCTAAGTATTTGAATCAAATGCTCATTTTGATCCTTTTATGGGATTACAAACTCATTTAGTTTATCTACTGAAGTAAGTTGTCTTTCTCAAAATGTAAACATTCTTATAGTGTCACTTATTATCAGTTTGAATTTTACAACCAATGAACTAATATTTTCTTGTCACATTTTCACAATGCATGCAAAACATGAAAGTCAAAATCATAAAAGTATAATAGTAAAATGTGGAATTAAATTTATTTATTTATTCATCATTCAAATATATAAAACAATTACATGTTTATTACAATATGGACACATTTCCCAACAAAATGTGACCAATTAAAGGGTATGATAATGCAAATATGAATATTTGATGCCCATGTGAACTTAGTAAAAGGTTAGGATGTTGAAATACGTGTTGAAACCCCATATATTTTTGGATATTTTTTTAAAATTATTTAGGTAGATAAATCCTAGAATAATCAATTAATATTTTAGGAATATTTTGTTTCATCTTTTAGTAGTTTACTAGAATAAGGGAATTACTTTCCCAATTATGTTATGAGACATTTCTCTATTTATATTCTGTTTTTTTTTGCTTAGTAAAATTAGAATAGTTTTATTGTACTCTCTTAAAAACTTTCATGGCATCTGAGTAGGTTAAAATCTCCAGTAACACCATTGCTAAAGCAACCTTCATTGGAGATAATAGATCCAGCAACCAAATAGAGATAGAAACTTTTGCCGTCAGAACAACTACTGAGAGTGCCAATTGTGAGCAGTAAAGTTCTCTGGAAGGGTCTCCATTCACTAAGGAACAACTAGAGCATCTATACAATCTTTTTCAATCACCACGGTTTCAGATGAATTCTTCTATTCCTAACTCATCCAATAGTCCTTCTTGCTCTTTTACCCAATCAGGTACTAATTCTTCTATTTTTTTCAGTGTCAAGCCTTGTAAAACAAACATGTGGGTCGTTGATTCTAGAGCTAGTGATCACATGACTAGTAGCCATTTCCTTTTCTCAACTTACACACCTTCTGCAGGAAACAAAAAGGTCAAAGTAGCAGATGGGTCGTTCTTGGCAATAGCTTGGAAAGGTACTATTAAAATTTTACATACCTTGGTTTTAGAAAATGTTTTACATGGGCCAAATCTAGCTTGTAATCTCCTATCTATCAGTAAATTATCCTAGTCTTCAAATTGTTGTCTTATATTTGACTCCTGTATTTGTAAATTTCGGGACATGGTCTCGAGGAGGATTATTGGCTGTGCTAAAGAATCTGGTGGAATTTACTTTGTTGATGACGACCATCTAAGTCGACTAACAACTACTCTATGTTTGAACTCTGTTTCTAGTTTTGATAAGGTTATGATTTGGCATTATAGGCTTGGACATCCTAATTTTTACTATTTAAGGAATTTGTTACTTGATTTGTTTAAAAATAAAGTCTTTCTTCATATCACTATGAATTTTATGAATTGGCTAAACATCATTGGTCATTTTTTTCACCTTTAAAATATAAAGCTTTCAAACATTTTTCATTAATTCATAGTGATGTCTGGGGACCTTCGAGAGTCTCAACATTTTTGGAAAATGTTGGTTTGTCACATTTATTGATGATCATACTCGCATTTTTTGGGTGTTTTTATTAAAAGAAAAGTTTGAAGTTAAATATCCGTTTTAGTCTTTTTATGCTATGGTGAAAACACAATTTAGCGTGAAAATAAAAATATTTCGAAGTGACAATGGTGGAGAATTTTTTAATGACCAATTAGGTGTTTTCTTAACCAAACATGAAATAGTCCACCAAAGCTTTTATACAAATACACCACAACAGAATGGGATTACAGAAAGAAAAAACCGTCATCTTTTAGAAGTAACTAGAATGCTCAGTAAAATTGTTTAGGGGAAAGCCTTATTAATGGCTACATATCTTATTAATAGAATGCCCAGTAAAATTCTAAACTATAAAATTCATTTCAGTCTTTTTAAAGATAGTTTTCCTAACTTTAAATTGATCACAGATTTATCTCTCCAGTATTTGGGTGCAGTGTTTTTCTTCATCTTCACAGCCAAGGTAAACTAGATCCTAAAGCAAAAAAAAGTGTCTTTGTTGGGTATGCTTCTAATAAAAATGGTAACAAATGTTATGATTCGATTAATAGGAAGATTATTATTACCATGGATGTCACATTTGTTGAAAATCAATCTTTGATTCTAATCTTTAGGGAAGGAATTATAGCAAGGAAAATTCAATAATTGATCAAGAAAAAATAGGAATATACAACATAGGGATTCTAATAATGGGGAAGGTAAATTTATGATTAACGCATGGATTAATGATGTTAATGTTGTTAGTAAAAAGGACTTGAATGATGTTAATATTGATAATAAAACGAAATATGAATGTGTAGACTTTGATAATGAGAATATAAAACAGACAAAGGAGTTCTTGGTTTACCCAAGAAGAAACCAAAATCAAGAAAGTGTGATCCATCAGATTGATCACCAAGAATTCGACCTACAAGATCTTGTCAAAAGTCCAGGTAAATCTCATAATCTACCCAATCAATTTTCTGACCTAGATATTCCAATCACAGAAAGAAAATGTGTTAGAAATATTGTCAAATATCCCATGTCTAAATTTGTGTCCTTTAAAGCCTTGTCTTCAACATTTTCAGCCTTTGTTTCGTGTCTCGATACTGTAGAAATACCCAAAAATTTGAAAGATACTTCATAGGTTCTTGAATGGAAGGAGGCTGTTTTAGAGGATATGCATGCTCTTGAAAAAAAAGGTATATGGGAAACAGTGGGATTAGCTATAGGAAAAAAAATAGTAGGCTGTAAATGGGTGTTTATAACCAAATTCAGACCAGATAGATCTTTAGATAGATACAAAGCTCGGCTAGTGGCTAAAGGGTACACTCAAACATACGAGATAGACTATCTTGAGACATTTGCTCTAGCAGCAATGTTAAATACTGATAGAGTTCATTTTTCCATTGTCATCTTAAGTGGTCTTTATAGTAGCTAGATGTGAAGAATACTTTCCTAAATGGGAAACTTGAAGAAGAAGTTTACATAGATCATCATCCAGGTTTTGAAGAAAAATTTGGAACTCAAGTATGTAAACTCAGGAAATCTTTACATGGTTTAAAGTAGTCTCCTCGAGCTTGGTTTGAATGGTTCACTCAGGTTGTTAAAAAAACAAGGTTACTCACAAGGACAAGCTGACCATACAATGTTCTATCGGCACTCACAAAGAGGTAGGATAATAGTTATTATAGTTTATGTCGATGATATCATTCTTGCAGTAGATGATGTAGATGAAATAAGGCGCCTTAAGAATCATATAACATTGGAGTTTGAGATAAAAGAATTGGGTCCTTTAAGATACTTCCTTAGAATGGAAGTTGCTTGATCAAAGAAGGGTCTTGTGGTCTTTTAGAAAAAATATGTGATTGATCTTTTAAACGAGACTAGAATGAGTGGTTTCTGCCCAACTGACACACCAATTGATCAAAAATGTAAAATTTAGAAACAAAGAAGGAAAACCAATTGATAAAGTGCAGTACTAGAGATTAGTTGGTAAGTTAATTTACTTATCACATGTAAGGCCATGCATAGCTTTTGCAGTAAGATTTGTGAGTCAATTTATGCACTCCTCAAGGGAGAAACATGAAGAAGTAGTGTTTCAGATTTTGAGATATTTGAAGAGTTCACCTGGAAATGGATTATTTTTTAAGAAATCTGAACAAAGAGGAATTGAAGCTTATACAGATGCTGACTGGGCAGCTCAGTAATAGATAGAAGATCTACATCAAGGTATTGTACATTTGTTTGGGGAAACCTTGTGGCTTGGTGAAGCAAAAAACAAAGTGTTGTAGCAAGAAGTAGTGCAGAGGTTGATTTTAGGTTAATGGCATAAGGAATATGTGAAATGATATGGTTAAAAAGAATTATGGAAGAGCTGAGGAAAGCAATAGCTTCACTAATAAAGTTGTACTGTAATAGTAAAACTACCATTAGCATTGCTCACATGCTAGTCCAACATGACAGAACTAAACATGTTGAGATTGGTAGACACTTTATCAAGGAGAAAATTGAAAAGGACCAAGTGTGCATGACGTTTGTTCCTTCGAACAACATATTGCTAAAGTACTCACCAAAGGGCTCTCTAAAACAAGCTTTGATATTCTTGTAAGCAAGTTGGGTATGATTGATATATATGCACCAACTTGAGGGAGGGTGTTGAAATACTTGTTAAAGCCCCATATATTTTGGGATATTTTTTAAAAAGTATTTAGGTAGATAAATCCTAGGATAATCAATTAATATTTTTTAGGAATATTTTATTTTATCTTTTAGTAGTTTACTAGAATAAGGGAATTACTTTCCCAGTTATGTTATGAGACTTTTCTCTATTTATGTTCAGTTTATTGCTTAATAAAATTAGAACATTTTTATTGTACTCTCTTAAAAACTTGCAAAGGATACAAGTGGCATATTAATAGGGTCATATGCGTGCTTGTACGGGATATTTAATGATATGGAGATTATGACAGGTTATATTGAGATCCAACATCTGTTGTGGATCATATAGTATTATTTGTCTCTATAAAGACCTTGGTGTGGTGGAGGGATGTATTTGCATATGAATATGCATTTGATGCCTACAGGTATAGCAGTTTGGTGCTTTAATGTGGTCTGGTTTTGTTGATATGAGCTATCTTGGTGTGGTGTAGTTCACCCATGTATCTGAGCCTGTTTTACTAAGGTTCCATTAGACAAAACTTTGAAATGAAAATTTGAAATTGGAAAATGAAATAAACTGAATTTTGGTAGACTATTATAATGTATGATTCGGATTGAAATGCTATGAAATTGTGAATTGGTAATAGTATATGAAATGATGTGATAGTATGGAACTATATGAGTGTATATATGTAATTTACAATAAGAAAGTATATAAAAGATTATGCGACCCATTTAAAATTGAGCTCTGGAAGCCGAATTGAATAAGAATGAGTTAATAGACCCCAGAAAGAGATTCAAATGGTAAGCTAAATTGTTAAATGGTATTGATTGAACATGGAAATTAAATAACTTAATATCAAAGGTATACATGCTTGATACATAAATGATTTTGAATGTTCAAATAGCATAAGATTGGCATTTGACAAATGGTATGATTTGTTAAATTCTATTATAATGTTGAATGGAATGATATGATAAGTTTAAATGTTAATATCAAATGAATTGATGTACAAATGGTTATATGCATATTTCATATGATATTGGAAGCTTTTGGCATGTATGTGTATGTGTTATGACTAAAAATTGAACTTGAATTGGTTATATGCATTTGATTAATACTTATGTTATATTGACTTGAATCATGGAAGTACCACTAAGCTTTATCGCTTAGAGTACGGTTTGTTTACTTGTGCACAAGTTTAAATAAATCTCAAAGTCCCAAGGTGTGATTCGGCATCCAACCAATGATCCTCGACTCAACAATATTTGTATAGCCCATTCGGGTTTAATATATGGCATATACCTAATTTAAGTCGGTTTTGTGTTATAATTGGTAAAATTGAAAGTTTGAATAGCTATTATGTATATATATATATATATATATATATATGAGTGGTAATGAATTAGAATGGAACATATGATGAATTGCCATTGAAATGGTTATATGGGTGAAATGATGAAAATGTCATATGTTGGATGTGTTATATATAGGTAGTATTGATGCAAAATTTAACATATGGAAAATAGTTAAAATGTTCAGTTGGTTGATTTGGTATGCATAATGAATTGGAAAAATGTTTTCATTAGGTACTATTTGGACCATTTGGAAATAGATGGCTACATCACAACATCGAGCCCTTGTTGTCAAAAAAAAAAAATCTTTAGTGAGTTGTGTCGCGTCGTGATGCCAACCTAATATTTTATAAACCTTACAATTTGATCCTAGTTCAACCTTGAGTTAGCATAACACCCGTAAGTGATTATGTATCATATTATGAACATGTAATATATTTATCTACATGTAAAATGGTTACATTATGTATATAATTATCTTAGTTGCTCTAACAACGAATGTGACATCCTATAGCTCAGACCCGATGACTAGGCTAGGTATGGGGTGTTACAATTTTTGTTGAGGGTAGCATTTTGGCACTTTGGTGCAACTAATTCTAGCTCTTTAAAGCAACTCGTCCAGGAACTTTGGTGTGGTTCATTCTGGCACTTACATGCATTTCGTTCTAGCACTATTTGTGCACATTATAGTGTAACACCTGATACTCGACCTGGTCGTCGAGTTAGGATATCAGGAGCCACAATTAACTTGGTTAATCTAACAAATCACTATTATGTTATTTACATATTAAATTATATGTCTATCATTGTTAACAATCAACCCTTAATCAATTCCATGGTTAATGATCGATTTTGAAAATTAAATTTTAAAATAGATTCCATCCTTTTTAGTACCAAACTTTTACAGTCATTCGTCATTATTAACATATATAATTATTTACAAATTGTAACTCAAGTCTTTAGTATATGTAACGCCTCAAATTTTATAAATATGTTTCCGTAATTATTTAACACAACTGTGTATCTGTTTCAGTGCTTAAGTGTTCTGGATGTGTGTGAGAGGTCCCAAGTTCAAGCCTTACCTTGGGTAAAATTTTGTTTTTTAAAATACGCAAGAATGGGCCTACTGGTCTAGTGGATAAGTGGAGTGTTGGTGTGAGGGAGGTCTTGGGTTCGAGACTGAACGAAGGCATTATTTTTGCTGCTAATGCCGTGGGAGTATTTGAGTTGGTTTGGGATACTGAGTAGTTGCAACAGATGTGGTTTAGTGGGAGCAAAACAAGGGATTTGAGAGTTACCCAAATATTCTGCTCTCCCACTCCGTCGAAGTTCCTCTGCAAAATTTCCCCTTCTCCACATTCTTTTTCCGTTCTTCTAGCCGAAATCCCCCTTTTTGCTACCGTTTTCCTTCACTCTATATTTGATTTTTGGTCCTCTTCCATCCTCATTCTTATCTCTGCTCTTGGCGCGAATTCAGTAAGCGTAGGGGTGTGTTTTGTTTCATTTTTATGAATGTTAGGTTGTTAAGAGATTGTTTTCTATTTAGGAGACAATCAAGATTCTGTGGACTGCTAAAACGGCGCTCTAAGTCAGTGAGGAACTACCGTTGTTCATTAGAGGTAAGGTCATCGTTAACTTTTAGGATTTTCCTGTCCTTATTAACTCAGTTTAAATGACTAATTAAGTGATGGACTATTCAATAATAGGTTCTAGAGTACTCATGGTTGCGTTAGCTTCGAAACGATACCAGGTGTGTACTCCGATTGCATAGAAAACGAGATTCGGCGAAAGCCGAATAGCAAATTTTCGATGCCACACGGGGGTGTGGATTGCTTGTGTGGAGGCCGTGTGGCGATACACAACCATGTGATCGACGAACTAGGTCATGCGCGGGCAACAAGGGTGCGACGGACACTGCTGTGTGATGGCTAGAGAGGTCGCGTGGGAGGCACAGGCTCAGCTAATTGGACTGTGTGGGCCACATGAGCATGTGGGCTCACACGGGTGAACCACACGGGCGTTTGGAATTTTGGGCCAGGTCGTGTGATCCAAACGGCCAAGGCTAATTTCAGTCGTGTGGCCACGTGGGCGTGTGGGCCCACACGAGCAGACTACATGGGCGTGTGAGCCCATTTTTCTGTAAAGAACTGTAAGGTTCCATGGTCGCCTTAGTCAACTATAACCTGTCATAGGGTCGGTAAGCATTACTTAAACCCCTGTTCTGTGATATGATATTGTGATGTATGTGTTAACATGTTACAGCTAGTATGTATAAGTGTACTATTATGAATATAGATGTATGATCCGTTTATCTGCATTAGAGCATGTCATATTGTATGATGCATTGTAACAGCCCGATTTTAGGCTTATTTGGAATAGTGGTTTTGGGACCATAAATATGAGGTCGAGAAATTATTTTTATTATTATTTTGGTGTCATGTATAATTATATGAGTGCATGAAAAATTTGGTGAATTAATTTTAGCGTTTGTGAGCTTAATTGCGAAAAATGACTAAATCGCATAAAGGGTAAAAGTTTTATTTTACTTGATAGAAATACCAAATAGCTAGAGAACCATAATTGGAGGTCTTTAAAGAGCAATTATACCCCTTAAAGAGGCATGACTGGCCATAGGAGACAAGGAAAGTTAATTTTCAAGGTTAGGTGAAATTTGGTGGCTTATTTGACTAAAAAGAAAATAAAATAAAAGAAAGATGATATCACCCTCTCATCTTCCCCATTACCACAAAAGATTATTAGAAAAAATAAGGGTTTTGAAGCTTTAAAATTTTAGTCAAGCTATCCTCTTGCAAGTAAGTGATTTTCATAACCATTTTTGATAATTTTTTTACTTTTGGAACCCTTGTAGCATGAGCTAAATAATGAGGGGACCATTTTGAAAAATGGTTGATAGTCTAAGGATTTTCCATGAAAGGATTTATGATTTTTTCTGAGTTTTTATGGAAGAAAATGAACCTTGGTTGTTAAATAAGCAACTTTTGCGAAAGGACTTATCATGAAAACCCTAATAGGACCATTTTGTAAAGTTTGTAAACTAGGTAGTAATGTTGTGAAATAATGGAAATTTTGGGTTGCTATAAGAGTAAAAAGGGTTCAATTGGGCTTAGTACATGAAGAAATTCGATAAAAATTGATTTTCAAGCCTAGGGGTAAAATGGTCGTTTTGTGAAAGTCTAGGGGCAAAATGGTCATTTTGCCAAAAATGTGAATTTTTGATTGTCTAAATTTATTTAGTTATTAAATGAGTGATTATTTATTATTTTAGACCAAGAAATACAAAATTTGAACCTAGATTGGGGGAAGGCCAAGCAAGTAGATTAAATCGACTAGTCGCCTACATTTCGTAATTCGAGGTAAGTTGTATGTTAATAATACAACTATATTGTTATGATGTGTGATTGAATTGATATTGGATAAATTTTTTTGATTGTGAATATGAGTATGCATGTTGAGAAATTAATGTAATAAAAACTCCCAATTGAACATTAGGAATAGAATTGGATATTCATGCCATGACTTTGGGTGATATGTTTGCTAGTGTAAGACATGTCTGGGACATGCATCGACATTGAGATGAGAGCTAGTGTAAGACATGTCTAGGACATGCATCGACCTCGAGTAATACAAACTGGTGTAAGACTTGTCTGGGACATGGCGTCAGCTTGTTGTGTGTCAGTGTTAGGCCTGTCTGGGACGTCACATCGTCACCGATAGATGAGAGCCAGTGTAAGACCTGTCTAGTACACAACATTGGCCTCGATATATGAAAGTCAGTGTAAGACCTGTCTGGGACATGGCATCGACTTTGATGTACTAGTGTAACACCCCTAACCTTATCCGTTACCGGATTAAGGTTATGAGGCATTACCAATCAAAAACACAATTCCAATCATTTATAAATTTCCACCCAAGTCAAAACCCATTTGTTAAAAAAATATATAGTTAACTTACATTTTAGAACATGTATTATTTTGCACAGTGTAAACAAATATCATATCAAATTCCAACCTAATGTTTACTGCATATAAAGCATATATATTCAGTGTTAATTATTTATAACATGGTCAAACATATTATTAAGTCACTTATGAAGTTATGCATAACCCAAATATCACAAGCTCATTCATATAATTTAATAAGCCACAATACACATAAATAAAATTTCTTACATATGCAACTTAGGTCAAGATCAATTTTGAACTTGCATGCTTTGTACTTATGTACAAATTAATACAACCATTTGGCACCAACCATACAATACCATATACTTCTTTTAAAATATTAATCACAAAAGGCTATACATATTTATTCTAGGTCATTAAATCATGCACATTTGGTTTTAATAAATTTAATCATTTAATAAATACACATCACTCAAAAGTACTTTTATTACCTAGAGTAACTAATATGTCTATGATCATACACTCAATAACCAAATAATAATTAACATTTGGACAACTTAAGCTTGGATTTACTTATTGACATTTGAGACCCAACTTTAATAACATATTCATGATAACATATTCATGATAACTAAAGGAGATTATATCTATCATTACAAGGCGCAAATCACATATAAACATACTCAAAACATAAACCTCGCATATGACTTGCTCTTTACCTAATGATTTCATAATTTACCTTATCTAACTTCCATAATGAACCATATGGCCAAATACATAACATCATCACAAACATCATATATTTTGGTTACACTCTCATAATAGGCTTAATACAAGACCAAATATATATATATATAGGCTAATCAAAATTTTCGACATATTCATGCCTCATCTGAATTCAACAACTAACCACAAAACGCAAACACTTAGCATAAGTTAAAATCAACCATGACACATTATATAATAATCAAAAAGAACTTAAGTCATAGTCTAACAAAATCGAAATTAAACATAAATTTTAAGCAATTTTCACATGGCCTTTATACAAAACCAAAGTTCATCATTTCAAAACGTAATCTATCCTATACATGCCATAGTTCCAAAATGCAACTAATAAAATACCGAAGACTGTCGATAGTGTGATAGACTTTGCTGACAATCCCTGAGCTTGTACCTTGAATCCAAAATCTATAAAACAGAAACACACATACAAACACAGAGTAAGCTTTTTAGAGCTTAATAAGTCATAAGAAAATGAACATTACATTGATATTATCAACTTAATTAAACCAAACTAAATTATAGTATCATAACACATTAGATCCAAACGTATGAAGTTCATATTATATATATACTTATTTATACATTCATTCTCAAATAATCACCTTGGCCGAATGCTCATGTAGCCAAATTATCATTATTATCATTTAACTTCCATAGCCAAATAGTCATTCTAACCTAGTTCACATACTCATAAACATATAAGTTCATGTGTTACAACATAGTTTCATATTCATATATTAGACATGAAACCGAATACATATAATCATGCATGCATATAACTAAGTTTCATTTCAATAATAATCTCAAGGCCGAATACACTAACCTTATTTTAAGTAAACAACAAGACAATTCGTACCTGACATTTAGCTCATCATACACATTCGAACACAACTTATCTTTGCCCAATGAACCATCTGGAATTGGATAGGCCACTCAGATAATCACACACATCGTACAATGCAAACGTCCTAAACGTGGTCTTACATGTAGCCACATATCGAAGCCACTATCCTAGATAGGGTCTTACTCGCACACATATATCAGAATCACATATCGATGCCATGGTCTTACTCACACCCATATATCGGAATCCTATGTCATGACATATGTATCGTAACTATTCCTAAGGTTTATACGGGGCTTTCGAATGTCGTAACTCGATCAAAACAAAGTCAGAACATAGTTGCCAAGCTTAACAATATTCGGCTATTGCATTTATAATTTCATATTCAATTCATCATATATAATTTGCATTTAATTATAATTAAGTACGTCTATTTGCTTGTAAACTTACCTCGGACGATGAAAAACAGAACAGGCAGCTAGTCGACAACTTTTGTTTTCCTCCGATCCAAATCTGATTTCTTTGGTTCTTGATCTAAACATATTCAAGTTAAGCTCATTCAAACATATTTTCATTCAATTTAGTCTAAAAACACATAAATGGGTAAATTGTTATTTTACCCCTAACATTTACATTTTTTTTACAATTTAGTCCTTGTAACACCCCGTACCCGAGACTGTTTCCGGAGTCGAACACGAGGTGCTAACGGACTTAATTCCTTACTTAAATAGCTCATACAATTCATTTTTAAAATTTCCAGACGAGCTGGCTAACTGCATCACAGTCACTCTAAAAATCATATCTCGAGTTCCAAAACTCGAAATCCAATTCCGTAAATTTTTCCTGAAACTAGACTCATACATATATTTACTAATGTTTTTCTAGAATTTTTGGTCAGGCCAATTAGTACAGTTTATTAGTTAAATTCTCCCCTGTTTCAGGGTTCGACCACTCTGACCTTCATGCATTACGACTTAGATATCTCCCTGTAAAGGGCTTCAATACTCATGTCGTTTATTTCTAATGAAACTAGACTCAAAAATGAATCTGTACATATAAAGCATGACTTCTAATTATCTCTGGTTAATTTATGGTGAATTTCTAAATTCAAAACAGGGGATCCAGAAATCGCTCTGGCCCTATTTCATGAAAACTTAAACATCTCATAAAATACAGCTCATATGGTCATTTCGTTTCTTTCATATGAAAATAGACTTATCAAGATTCGATTACATAATTTATTCATTATTTAATTCCATTTCTACTATTTTTAGTGATTTTTCAAACTCACATCACTGCTGCTGTCAGCATCTATTTTAAGGTAAATTTCACCTATTTCATAGTTTTCCATGAATCAACTAGTAATTTGACATACATTATTTCCAAGTATAATCACGATTAGCCATGACATACGTAGCACCAATAGGACCATGATTGGCCATTCCAATGGCTAATCATTGCCAAACATTTCCACACCACTTAATAACCATATCATAAGACCATATATACAAAATGATCATAATGTTATACTCAAAATATACAAGCCATTTTCGCATGGCTATACGAATATACATTGCCAAAAGATACTTAATTAACAACAAGGGTCAGCCCTATACATGCCATTATCAAGTTCAACTGAAGAGTACCAAAAAGTGGCTTAGATAGTGTGGATGACTTCGACTTTGACACCTCCGAGTCCGACAGCTGACAAACAAAATCTATAATATAGAGAATTTAAGCAACAGAGTAAGCGTTTCGATGCTTAGTAAGTTTTTAAGTAAGGAACTCATTTGAAACAAAAACACAAAAGAAATAGCATTCATAAGGATAAATAAATGCCTATGCACAAGATCACGTATTCGTTTTAATTTACACTTTTATCAATAGGTTTATACATTCGAAGTCAAACTTAACTAAATTTCATTTGATTCAATTTCATGTAGCTCGAGTGAGCTATAGACTTCATATAATCCTAAGAAATGGCCAGAAGAGCATTATTCGATTACGTAATCACAACTGACACTGTACCAAATTTTTCCAATGTATATACGATCCATACATGGTCATATTAGGGATTATGAGCGCATTAATCGGAATTATTACGACAGAGTCGCACCTTTCCAAACAAAAAATACCTTCGGAATTTGACTCGGATGTAACAACCAGCACAAATGCCTTCGGGACTTAACCCGGTTATAATAACCCGCACGAATGCCTTCGGGACTTAACCCGGTTATAATATCCCGCACGTATGCCTTCGGGACTTAACCCGGTTATAGTAACCCGCACGAATGCCTTCGGGACTTAACCCGGTTATATTTTTTTCCAGCTCATAGCCTGCGGACCTTTAGTCCGGATAGATTCTATCAATATACATATCATCATTCGCATTTCAACTCCAAAGTTATACTCAAATTCACATGTTCATAACACCATTACAGCTTAACTCCAAATGATCCTCACTATGAATCGCATACCCACATTAATTAATGAGCAATTTTATTCAAGTGCCAACCAAAAATTTCGATTCATTTACCATATTCTTATAGGCATCTTTAATTATGTATACTAGAAGAGCCTACTTAAAAACTTACCTCGGTATATTGAAACGGTTGTGGATTGATTACTCTATTGCTTTCTCCTTTCCCCGATCTAACTTTGACCCCCCTTGCTCTTGAGCTTAATGAATACAAGTAGAAGTATTCAATATTTTTACCAATAATGTTTACTTGTTAGTCACATTCGGCAATCACATATCAAACTCATTTTACTCGTGTGGCCGATTATACTTGGTCATATATACACATAATCAAAAATAAATTCCAAAATTTTCACATCATTTATGCACTAAGCCGAATTCACTTGCCAAGTTCATATACATTCTTCAATAATTCCTTCTTTGAACAAACACATATTCGGCTAAAACAATGAAAATTTTAGCAGCTTTTAATTTAACACCTAATCAATTATAACACCTCTAAGCATTCTTTTCATTTTACCAACTCCAACCACATGCATTACTCAAGCATAACATTTTCATATTCGGCAATAGTATCAAACTTAGTAGCCGATTCTTCCCACTTTGTATCTATGCACCTATTTGATCATTAGTTTAGTTCAAACACCCATACACCAAGATTCATCCAATTTAACATGAAACAAAAACCTAAATCCTCAATAGCTACTATGGCCATAAGTTCTAGTCTTCCCAAAATCAAAATTCCTAACATGGGTTACCTAAAGAACTTGGTAACTAGTTCAATTTTATCTAAAATTTCAAGAATTAACATGAATTTCATACCTTAATGAAGACTTGAAATGGCGAATGGCTCCTTTCCTCCCAACTCCCTTCACTTTCGGCCTTTTGGAATGAACAAGGTGAACACTTTGTTGTTTTCACCCACTTTCTATATTTTCTTTTCATTAATTCATGATATTATGCCATTTAGCTAATTAAAGTTAATAGAAAATTCATATTTTATTATATAATTTGTAGCATGGCCGGCCACTACCTATAGTTTGGCTAATTTGACATGCAAGTACAAGCACTTTCCAACATATATTAATAGGCCACTTTAGCATTTGCCTAGCACATTTCTAAATTTTCTCATACAAGTCCTATTTAATAAATTTCACATACTATATACAAAATTTAAGCATGAATTTTTCACACATGCATATTCATATATAATAAGCATCAAATATGACTGTTAATTATTTTTATGACTCGGTTTCGTGGTCCCGAAACCACTTTCCGACTAGGGTCAATTTAGGGCTGTCACAGTCCCTATTGCACAAAACAAAAAATATACAAAATTTCAATATACCCATGTTGGGTCGAATTTTACCCATACTCATACAAGTCCATATATTTCATTTATTTCATATTTTAGTCCCTCAATTTATTATTTTTGTAATTTAGTCCTAATTACTCAAAATCTTCAAAAACTCCAATACAAAACATGTTAATCTAAAACATATCTTTCATATTTCATCATAAAAAAAAAATCCCAAAATCTCATCAATGGCATAACTCAAAATATTCATCAAAATAAAAAAATTCAAGTATGGGTCTTGAAGATAACTTAGCAACGATCTCAAAAACGTAAAAATTATAAAAAACCAAGCTAAACTCATACCTTGATTGAGCTTGAAAGTAACCGAACCCTAGTTTCTTTTTCTTTTATTTGGTTTCAGCAAGAACAATAATATAAACACTTATGTTAACTTTATTTTATGTTTTATGATATATATTATAACATATTATAACTTAAAGTTTAAGTTACATATATAACCTTAATGAATTAATATAAAAATTTTATAATATAAGCCTAATATTGTCCAACTAATATGTAAGTGGGCTATTTACAACTTAAAGACTCCCATTAATGAAGCCCATAGAAATTAGACCCCTGTCAGAAATAACAATCAGATTTCCCTTTTACGAGATTAAGTCCTTTTATTTAATCGGACACTCAAACAATAAAATTAAATCCTGAAAATTTCACATATATAAATTCACACAGAAAATAATTTTAAAATATTTTTCTAACTCGGATTTGTGATCCCGAAACCACCGTTCCGATTAGGGTCTAAATCAGGCTGTTACAACTCTCCCCCTTAGGGATTTTCATCCCCGAAAATCTTACCGATGAATAAATTCGGATAACGTTCTCTCATTGCATCCTCTGACTCCCACGTTTCTTCCTTAACTCTGTGTTTATTCCACAATACTTTAACTAACGAAATCTTATTATTTCGCAACTGTTTAATCTCCTGAGCCAGAATACGAATCGGTTCTTCCTCATACGTTATATCGGGCTTAATCTCAATTTCAGATGGACTAATCACATGTGAAGGATCAGATCGATATCTACGAAGCATCAAAACATGGAATAGATTGTGGATCTTTTTTAACTCAAGTGGCAACAACAGTCTGTAAGCAACCAAGCCAATACGTTCTATAATCTCATACGGTCCAATAAACCTTGGACTCAATTTGCCTTTACGACCAAATCTAAGTATTTTCTTCCACGGTGAGACTTTCAAGAAGACTTTATCTCCGATCCGAAACTCTATAGCTTTACGTTTCAAGTCTGCATATGATTTCTGACAATCTGATGATGCTTTCAGACTTTCACGAATCACTTTTACTTTCTATTCTGTCTCTCTGATCAAATCAACCCTTGTATCTTATTTTCACTGAGCTCAGTCCAATACAATGGTGTACGACATTTACTACCATACAAAGCGTCGTAAGGTGCCATTTTGATACTCAATTGAAAGCTATTATTATACGCAAATTCAATCAGAGGTAGGTATCATTCCCACATACCTTCGAACTCGAGAATGCAACATCTCAACATATCCTCAAGTATCTGAATGATTCGCTCAGACTGACCATCTGTGGATAGAAAGCAGTACTAAAATGTAATTTTGTACCTAGAGCTTCTTGCAATTTCTTTCAAAACCGCGATGTAAACCTCAGATCTCTATCCGAAACAATAGATATAGGCACACCATGTAATCTCACAATCTGAGAAACATACAATTCAGCTACCTTATCAAGCGAGTAATCTGTATGTATCGAAAAAAATGAGCCGACTTAGTTAATCTATCCACAATTGTAACACCTCCTACCTGTATCCGTTTCCGGAATAGGGTACGAGGCATTACCGGAGTTTATTGAACATTTTTAGATAATTCTGAATCATTTATTATTCATATATTTGAAAATAATCATAACGTCCTTCAATTGGCCCTCGAAGCCCAAAACATACATTAAACATTCAATTCACGTTCATGTCACATAAATATACAACTCAAACATTCAATAATTCAATTCAAGCTGCACGAACTTACTTCGTTGCTTGTTCGTGTTTATAATTTCACTAATCCAAAAACTTTTCTTTTCCACGTTCAAGTCTCATATCTTTATAAATAAATTTGATAGTCATTTTTATTTATTTCATATTCTGAAACGTTCAATTAATGCTCTAGGCAAGATTACCACTTTACTCCTGAACTTTTGATTAATGACGATTTCATCCTTAGGCTCAGAAAAATAAAGTTCTTATAATTTAATCCTTGTTTCGAGCCTAATTATTCTTATATATTGATAACAGCCCATGAATTCTATAAAATAACAAAATTTTCCATAATTTCAACACTTTTCAATTTAATCCCTAAAACATGTTTTCACCCGATCTTGATCTAAATTAATAATTTCATTCAATTTGTAATTTAAATAATAAGATAATCCATTTTATGCAATTTGGTCACTTTTGAAATTTTTATAAAATTGCCCATAAAGTTTTAATTTTATTCAATTTAGTCCTTGAGCCTAAAACATGCAAATTAGCCATGCTAGCTGAATATTCATATATATTTTCCTCCTCCTCCTCTCCATTCCACATCCTTGATGTATATATCATGCTTATAAGTAACATTGTCTATAATTTCACTATTGACTTATATGTATATTCAAAGCTATCCATCTGTGTCATAGTCACTAAATTATTTTTATATTAAGATACAGAACTCCAAATTAAGATACGCTAATTTTCCCTGAAACTAGACTCATATATCTTCTAACTATAAAATTTTGAGAATTTTTGGTTTAACCAGTAAGTACAGTTTATTCTTTAAAGTTACCCCTATTTTTCTATCTGGTAGTTCCAACCCTTCTTTACTAAGAATTATTTATCTCACCGTACGAGATTCAGATGATGTTCCTGCTTATTACTATTGAAAATAGACTCATTAAAAATTTTAAAAATATAAATCTAATCCCTTAATTATTTTTCTCCAATGTTTGATGATTTTCCAAATTCAGAATAGGGGAACCCAAAATCATTCTTACCTTGTCTCACAATTAAAAATTCTATTGCTTACACTATTTCTTCTATAAGAAACTAGACTCAATAAGCTTTAATTCCATATTTTATTCATTCTATAATTTTATTTCCACAATTTATGGTGATTTTTCAAAGTTAGCTTACTATTACTGTCCAAAACTATTTTAATGCAAGATGTTTATTTACCATGTTTATAACACCCTTATTTTCTTTCTCTACACTATTTCTCATTACTTTCTCTTATTTTCTCTTGACTAACATATTAAGAAAATAATACCATATATAAGAAAACTCTACATTAACATCAATTCCATGCTTTTTCAATAATATTAATCTTAAAAATATACTGAAATCTTGATGTTCTTACCTTGTCCCATTGATTTCAATCTTTAACTTGATTTTCTCTCTCCTCCAGCTTCTATTTCTTGAATCTAACTTAATATTCTAGCTCCCCATCGTCTTCTTGTGATCTTTCTCTCTTGATAGCTATGGAAATTCTTTTGATTTCTAGGTGAAAATGGTGAATTTTTGGTGAAAGAACCAGATTGTAAAGAAAGCAAAACTTTTTTTCTTTCTCTCTTTTTCTCACGTTGGTTTGCATGGGAAAGATGATGAAAATTCTTCATCTTTCCTTCCTTTTATACTTAATAAATATTAATAAAATAATAAAATAATAAAATATCTTATTAAAATAATATTTATCTAATTAATTATTATAAAATATCATCATCATCATTACTTTCTAGATTTCTCTCTCTTCCAATTGACCATTTTTCCCTTTGTGATCTTTTAAAATTCCATCATTGAATCATCACATAATTTGGTAAAATTACAATTTAGTCCCTCATAATTCTTTTCCTATTCAATTTACTCCTAATTCATCCTTTTTCCTTAGTTTCTAGATCATTCCACCCTTAAAATATTTGCACTATTAGTCCTTTAAATTTTTCATATTTACACTTTAGCCCTTCAAATTCTGAGTACTTAACCTTGTGGAAAAAAATTTTTCTCACTTTTACAATTTAGTCATTTCTTGAATTAATATATCATAATATACTTCCCAATGTTGACATAACTCAGAATTTTCCCTTTTTGTCACTTTATTTCCTTTTTTTTACTATATCAAGGATAATATCTTATTGTAAAAATTTTCGGGATATTACAACAATAACCCAAATTGCATCTTTCTTGCTCGGTGTCAACGGTAAACTAGATACAAAACCTATAGTAACTCTGTCCCATTTCCATTCAGGTATCATAATCGGCTGAAGTAATCCAGAAGGTACCTGATGTTTGGCTTTTACTTGTTGACAAATTAAACATTTCGAAACAAAGTCAAAAATGTCTCGTTTCATACCATGCCACCAATAAAGTTGTTTCAGATTATTAAACATCTTTATACTACCTGGGTGAACAGATAACTGACTGCTGTGAACTTCATTCAAAATCATCTGAACCAACTCTGAATTCCTCGAAACACATATTCGGTTTCTAAATCTCAAACAGTCATCGGCATCAACTCGAAACTCTGAATCAACATTTGAATCACATTGAGCTCATTTTGCTATCAACTCGTTATCAACCTTTTGGGCATCACAAATTTGTTAAAAAAATAACGGTCTTTCTTTTAATTCAACTATTATCGAACCATCCTCGAACATAACCATATGCGCATTCATCGCACGCAAAGCAAATAGTGATTTTCAGCTTAGAGCATTAGTAACAACGTTAGCCTTTCCCGGGTGGTAGTCAATCACAAACTCGTAGTCTTTTAGTAACTCTAACCATCAACGTTGTCTCAAATTCAGATCTTTTTGAGTCATCAAGTATTTTAGGCTTTTGTGATCATAATAAACATGACATTTTTCACCAAATAGATAGTGGCGCCTTATCGTCAATGCAAACATAATAGCTACCAATTCTAAGTCATGTGTCGGATAGTTCCTTTCATGTGGCTTTAACTGTCTCGTGGCATAAGCTATAACTTTGCCTTCCTGCATCAAAACACAACCCAAGCCATTTAAATATGCATCACTATAAATAACAAATTCTTTACCTGATTCTAGCTGAACTAGTACTGGTGCTTATATCAAAAGGGTTTTCAACTGATCAAAACTTTTTTGGCACTTTTCTGACCATTCAAACTTAACATCTTTCTGTAATAGCTTTATCATCAGGGCTGCAATCATAGAGAAGCCTTTCGCGAACCATCGGTAGTATCTAGCAAGTCCTAGAATGTAACACCCCTAACTCGTAACCAACATCGAATTAGGGTTACGATGCATTACCAGACAAACAAAACATTTCAAACCAATTCAGAATCACAGATATCATTTAACATCATTTCATAAGAAATCCTCTCTAAATATCGTCTACGAGACCTAAAACATACGTTTAAGGATGATTAGACTAAACCGAACACATTAATAAAATTCAGAACATAGAAATTTTTTTTCCAATTCTATTGAGGTCACACACCCGTGTATCCAAGCCGTGTGCCTCACACGAGCATTATACACACCCATGTGAACCAGCCGTGCCAAATCAGGGTAACCATACTGACTTTCACCCATGGCCATTAGGCACGCCCGTGTGCTATGGCCGTGTGATACTTAGCTAGCTACTGACTTTAGCCCACGGCCATATAACACGCCCGTGTCTCTTGATCGTGTGGCACCATGCAGGCTTGATTTAAGCCAATTTGCCACCCCTTTTAGAGGTCATCCTTACAAGCCATATTATACAACATTCATACAACAATTTTCAACCAATTCCATGCTCAAAACATGTTTCATTATAAGAAAAACATATTAGCTCATAAAACACTACAACCATACATCATTTTGCACCATTAAGCAAATACTAAAACTATATACAACATTTCATTTGCTAGCCAACTCTCATGGCATAATATATACACATCAAAACTTAATACATAGACCTTCTAGTCTATACATGTCATACTTTAAAATATGTACACTTTCAAAAGTACCAAAATGAGATTGATAGTGTGGTGACAATCCTCGACTATCCCCGAGCCTTCAGTAGCTACAACAACTGTAAAACAAACAGTAAACACACGGAGTAAGCTACAAAGAGCTTACTAAGCCAAATACAATTAGTCTAACTACTAAAGCATATAAATACAATTCAACCATATAGATTCATAACCATTTCATAGAACAATTCATAAACTTAACCATGCTCCTTTTTTTGCATATATGTCATGCTTCATTTCCATACATATTTCACAGAGACAGAGTTTTTCATATTCAGAAATTTAGTACGATACAAACGTACCTGCATAGGTTATACATTTCATATACTCAATCTTAGATTTCATACGCTATCATCAGACGGGTCAGAAACGATATAGATGCCTCTATCCCAGACAGGGACTTACATGAAATCAGATACGATGCTGATGTGCCAGACATGGTCTTATATGTAAATCTCAATCGAGGCCTGTGTCCCAGACACAGTCTTACACGATGTCTCAGACAGATCAACTTTTCTTAGAAACATACAGAGCTTTTCAGATATTAGCATATTATCATACTTTACTCCAAAGATATTCATCAGGCACTCAAGGCCATCCAATACAGATTACAGTTTATATGTGCAAAATTTATTTCAATTAACACGTAATTGTAATTTGACTTACGTCGGACAGATTTTGGATAAAACGAGTCGACTATTCAACTATTTTGGACTTCCCCCGATCTAAGTCCGATTTTCTTTGTTCTTGATCTAATACAATACAAATTCAACCATTCAATCATTCATTTCATTCAATTTAATTCATATACACATATTTAGGGCACTTTGCATTTTAGCCCTTACATTTTCACAATTTGACAATTAAGTCCATTTTTCATAAAATCACAAATATGTAAAGTTTCTTTGCAATAAGGGCTAGCCGAATTTTTCATGGCTTCTATACAAAAGCTTCAAACCCTTCTTTCTTTGGCTGATTTTCGGCTAATATGCATGATAATAAGCCACCTTTTTTTTTTATTTTCATCTTATTATAATAAGCATTATAATCACCTTTTACCATTTTGCCTTTAATGATATAACATTAAATTCACCAACTACATGACCATTTTTGTCCACCATTAAAACAAATTGTAAATTTGACATGCAAAGACATTTATCTTAAAATCCAAGCCAAATAGGTGCTTTAGCATCTAGCATTCAACTTTTACACTTTACGCGATTTAATCCTTTTTCATAATTAAGCACAGAAACAGACTAATTAAATCACAAAAATTTCACAGATGTAAATTCACATATCACAGACACAGAAAATAATATTAAAATATTTTTTGAACTCAAATTTGTGGTCCCGAAACCACTATTCCGACTAGGGTCAAAGTTGGACTGTTACAATTCTCCCCCTTAGGGATTTTTGTCCCCAAAAATCTTACCATTAAACAGATTCAGATATTATTGTCTCATTGAATCTTCAGGCTCTCACGTAGCTTCTTCAGCACCATGATGATGCCACATCACTTTAACTAGAGGAATTTTCTTGTTTCACAATTCTTTAATCTCGCGAGCTAAAATACGGATCGATTTTTCTTCGTAAGTCATATCAGATTGAATCTCAATTTCAAAAGGGGATATCACATGGGACAGGTCAGATCTGTACAGTCGAAGCATCTATACGTAAAATACATTATGTATCTTTTCCAACTCAAATGGTAGCCTCAATCTATAAGCAACCGGCCCAACTCGCTCAATGATTTCATATGGTCCGATGAATCTCAGACTCAATTTTCCTTTTTTTCCAAATCGGAACAGTTTCTTCCACGGAGATACTTTCAGAAACACTTTATCACCAACCTTAAATTCGATATCTTTTCTTTTCAAATCTGCATGATTTCTGACGATCAGAGGTAGCTTTCAGACTATCTTGGATTACTTTCACTTTCTGTTCTGTTTCTTTTATCAGATCAACACTGTAAATTTTATTCTCACTAAGGTTAGACCAGTATAACGGTGTTCTACACTTTCTACCATATAAGGCTTCGTACAGTGCCATTTTAATGCTCGATTGAAAATTGTTATTATAAGCGAATTCAATCGAAGGTAGATACTGTTCCCATGTACCCTCAAACTCAAGAATGCAACATCTCAACATTTCCTCAAGTATCTAAATAATCCGTTCTGATTGACCATCTGTTTGCGGATGAAAAGCGATGCTAAAATGCAATTTAGTACCCAGAGTATCTTCCAATTTCTTCCAGAATCGTGACGTAAATCTCGGGTCTCTATCTAACACTATCCATAATGGCACATCATGCAATCTCACAATATCAGAAATATACAACTTAGCTAGCTTATCGAGCAAATAATCAAACCGAATCGGAATAAAATGAGCTGATTTCGTCAAACAATGAACTACAACCCAAATTACGTCTTTCTTTTTCAGAGACAGAGGCAAACCTGAAACAAAATCCATGGTCACTCGATCCCATTTCCACTTCAGAATCATAATCAGTTGTAATAACCCATATGGCACCTGATGCTCATTTTTAACTTACTAACAGATTAAACATCTCAAAACAATGTCAGAAATATCTCTTTTCATTCCCAACCACCAATATAATTATTTCAAATCGTTGTACATTTTCATACTTCCTGAATGTATAGAAAATCTACTACTGTGAGCTTTACTCAAAATTGTTTGAATCAAATTTGGATTTCTTGGAACACAAAGTCTATTTCTGAACCTCAAACAATCATCACCATCTATTCGAAATTCAGAATCAGAATCAGAATTACACTGAGTTCGTTTAGCCATAATCTCATTATCAACCTTCTGAGCTTCGATAATCTGTTGTAAAAACAAAGGTCTCGCTTTTAATTCAGCTAAAATTGAACCATCATCAGACAGAACTAAATGAGCATTCATTGCAAATAATGATTTTTGACTCAAAGCATTAGCAACCACATTTGCTTTTACTGGGTGATAATTAATCACAAGTTCGTAGTCTTTTAGCAGTTCTAACCATCTTCTCTGTCACAAATTCAAATCTTTTTGCGTCATTAAATACTTCAGACTTTTATGATCAGAAAACACGTGACATTTCTCACCAAACATATAGTGATGCCAGATCTTCAAAGCAAATACAGTGGCAGCTAACTCAAGGTCGTGTGTTTGATAGTTCTTCTCATACGGCTTTAATTGTCTCGAAGCATAAGTAACAACTTTTCCTTCTTGCACTAAAACACAACTAAGTCCATTCAACGAAGCATCGCTATAAACAACGAATTCTTTACCTGACTCAAGTTGTACCAGTACCGGAGCTTTAGTTAACAGAGCTTTTAACCGATCAAAACTTTTCTGACATTTCTCATACCATTCAAATTTCACATCTTTCTGAAGCAATTTTGTCAACAGAGTTGCTATCACAGAGAAATCTTTTACAAATTGTTTGTAGTAACCGGTAAGTCCCATAAAACTGCAGACTTTAGATACATTCCTCGGAGGCTTCCAATTCAGAATAGCTGAAATCTTACTCGGATCAACTCGGATACCGGAAGCTGATACAATATGACCCAGAAAACCAACTTCTCGTAACCAGAATTCACATTTACTAAACTTTGCATACAACTGTTCATCTTGCAGAGTCTGTAGCACTATTTTCAGATGTTCAGCATGCTCAGATTCATCACGTGAATAAATCAAAATATCATCAATGAATACAACAACAAATTGATCAAGATATGGCCCGCAAATTCTATTAATTAAATCCATAAATACAGCAGGTGCATTTGTTAAACCAAAAGGCATAACTAAAACACATAATGGCCATACCTCATTCTGAAAGTAGTTTTCGAAATATCAGAATCCTTTTCTCGCAACTGGTAGTAACCCGATCTCAGATCTACCTTAGAAAACACAGTAGCACCTTTCAACTGATCAAATAAATTATCAATTCTAGGTAGAGGGTATTTGTTCTTTACAGTCACTTTATTAAGCTGTCGGTAATCAATACACATTCTCATTGTGCCATCTTTCTTTTTCACAAACAATACAGGAGCACCCCATGGTGAAAAACTTGGTCTAGCAAACCCTCGATCGGTCAATTCTTGCAACTGAGATTTTAATTCCTTTAACTCGGTCGGAGCCATTCTATACAGAGCTATTGAAATCGGAGTAGTAGCAGGTACTAATTCAATGCCAAACTCGACTTCTCAAATCGGAGGCAAACCAGGTAGTTCTTCAGGAAACACATCAGAGAAGTCACAAACAACAGGCACTGGTTCAACTTTCTTATCATTCACTTTCGAATCTAACACATAAGCTAAGTAGGCTTCACAACCTTTCTTCACATATTTTCGTATTTTCATTGCAGATACCACAGCTAGTAATCCATTCAGATCACTAGACTCAATTCGGATTATTTCATCATTCTTACACCTTAAATCAATGACTTTTCGTTTGCAATTCACAATAGCATCATGCAAAGTTAACCAATCCATTCCTAGAATTATGTCAAATTCATCGAATGGTAAAAGTATCAGATCAGTAGGAAAACAAATATCTCGTAATATTAACGGGTAATTCTTGCAGACTTTATCAACCAAGACACTTTTGCCTTAGGGGTTCGATACTCTAATTACAAATTCAGTAGACTCTACAGGCAAAGTCTTACTGTGCACTAAATTCATACAGATATAAGAATGCGTCGATCTAGAGTCTATCAATGCAATCACAGAAGATCATAAAGAGTAAAAGTACCAATAATCACATCTGGAGACGAGGCTTCCTCATGAGCTCGGATAGCATAGGCTCTAGCAGGTGCTCTGGTCTCAGATTTAACAGCAGTATCCCCAATAGCTCTTTGACCACTACTTGTATTTCTTGCATTTCTGGAAGGTCTACCTCTAGCTAAGGTATTGCTCGGTCTTAGATTCTGTACATTCTCGTGCTCAACAGGTTCAGAACAATCTTTTACAAAATGGTCCAGAGATCCACATCGAAAACATGTTCGATCATTCAATCTAGAATTTCCTGGATGTCTTTTACCATAGTATTTACATTCAGATCTCTCAAATTGGACATTCCCGACACTTGCAATAGAAGTAGCAGGGACTCTGAAGTTTGAATGCGATTTAGCTCGATCTCAGTTTGAATATCCCACATTAGCATTTGGACGGTTTTGATCATCTCGGAATTTCTTTGAAATAGACTGAAATAATCTACTCGAAGATCTCTTTCTAGCATCTCTAGCTTCAAAATCAGCTTTTCTTTTCTCTTTACTTAATTCTTCAGCTTTACATGCTCGCTCAACGAGCACTACCATTTCTTTAATTTCCAAAATCCCAACTAATAGACAGATATCTTCGTTTAGTCCATCTTCAAACCTTTTGCACATTATTGCTTCATTCGATACACATTCCCGAGCATACTGGCTCAATTTCACAAATTCACGTTTGTATTTAGTAACAGACATGCGACCCTGTTTAATCTTGAGAAACTCTTTATGTTTCTAATCAATGAACCTCTGACTGATATATTTCTTTCAAAATTCAGATTGAAAGAAATCCCACGTAACTCGTTCACTCAGAACCACAGATATTAAACTTTTCCACCAATGATACGTCGTATCTCTCAGAAGTGAAACGACACATTTAACACATTTAACACATTCCTCAGGACTCAGAGACATTTCACCAAACACTCGTATTGTATTTTCTAACCAGAATTTGGCTCTTTCAGCATCATCATTTGTTGTAGCTTAGAACTCTTCAGCCCCATACTTTCTAATCTTATCAACCGGTGGTCTACTCAATTGTACCAGATTCACTCGTGGCATATCAGAAGTTTGAGAAGGATTAACCGGGCGTGGAGGTTGTTGTACAGTCGGATTGGTTCTAATGAATTGGGTGAACCATTCAGTCATCATCTGATAGAAGGCTTGCTTAGCCTTACCATCACGGCCACCCGTAGCCGGTCTAGAATCAGCTTACATCGTCCCTTGCGCGGGAGCAGGCGCATTGCTTTCTACATCGTCAGCTACAGCTCTATCGGGATCCATTTGCTATATAAAAGCACATTTCAATGTCAGGAGTCATCACACTATCACAGATTCAGATATATGGCATGTATAGCTAGACTCATATATGCTATGGTAGTCCTAGAACCGACTAAACGAAGCTCTGATACCAATAAAATGTAACACCCCTAACCCGTAACCGACATCAGATTAGGGTTACGAGGCATTACTAGACAAACAGAACATTTCAAACCAATTCAGAATCATAGATATCATTTAACATTATTTCATAAGCAATCCTCTCTAAATATGGTCTGCGAGACCTAAAACATACGTTTAAGAACGGTTAGAACTAAAATGAACACATTAATAAAATTCAAAACATAGAAATTTTTTTTCCATTTCTATTGAGGTCACACGTCCGCGCGTCCAGGCCGCGTGCCTCACACGGGCATCAGACACACCCATGTGAACCAGCCGTGCCAAATCAGGGCAACAATACTAACTTTCACCCATGGCCATTAGGCACGCCCATGTGCTATGGCTGTGTGATACTTAACTAGCTACTGACTTTAGCCCACGACCATATAACACGCTCGTGTCCCTTGACCGTGTGGCACCATGCAGGCTTGATTTAAGCCAATGTCCCAGACAGGGTCTTACACGAAAACAGATACAATGCTGATGTCCCAGACATGGTCTTATACGTAAATCTCAATCTAGGATCTTACACGATGTCTCAGATAGATGTCAACTTTTCTTAGAAACATACAGAACTTTTCAGATATTAACATATTGTCATACTTTACTCCAAAGATATTCATCAGGCACTCAAGGCCATCCAATACAGATTACAGTTTATATGTGCAGAATTTATTTCAATTAACACGTAATTTTAATTTGACTTACCTCGGACGGATTTCGGATAAAACGAGTCGACTATTCAGCTATTTTGGACTTCCCCCGATCTAAGTCCGGTTTTCTTTATTCTTGATCTAATACAATACAAATTCAACCATTCAATCATTCATTTCATTCAATATAATCCATATACAAATATTTAGGGCACTTTGCATTTTAGCCCTTACATTTCACACTTTGATAATTTAGTCCATTTTTCATAAAATCACAAATATGCAAAATTTGTTTGCAACAAGGGCTAGCTGAATTTTTCATGGCTTCTATATAAGCCCAAACAACATGTTTAATTCACAATTTAGTCCTTCAAAACCTTATTTTCAAAATTTAACCCAAATAGCTCAATTTCATCAAAAACTCAAAGACAAAACTTATGAACCATCTACCAAGCCTTCATAATTCATTAAAAAACATCAAAAAACTCATGATATCAACAATGGAATTTCATGAAATCTTTAACAGAAATAGAAATTCAGACATGGGTTTTGAAGAACACGAAGCAATGATCACAGAAACGTAGAAATTATCAAAAACTGAACAAATTTCATACCTCAATTTAGCTACCAAAGTGCCGACTATACAAAAGCTTCAAACCCTTCTTTCTTTGGCTGATTTTCGGCTAATATGCATGATAATAAGCCACCTTTTTGTTTTCATTTTATTATAATAAACATTATAATCACCTTTTATCATTTTGCCCTTAATGATATAACATTAAATTCACCAACTACATGACCATTCTTGTCGACCATTAAAACAAATGGTAAATTTGACATGCAAGGACTTTTACTTTAAAAGCCAAGCCAAATAGGTGCTTTAGCATGTAGCACTCAACTTTTACACTTTACGCGATTTAAACCTTTTTCATAATTAAGCACAGAATTAGACAAATTAAATCATAGAAATTTCACAGATGTAAATTCACATATCATAGACACAAAAAATGATATTAAAATATTTTTTAGACTTGGATTTGTGGTCCCGAAACCACTATTCCGACTAGAGTTAAAACCAAACTATTACACAGAAAACTTTGGACTTTGGAAGCATTCCTTGGGGATTTCCAATCAAGTATAGCTGAAATTTTACTCGGATCAACCCGAATACCCGATGCTGATACAACACAGCCCAAAAAGCTAACTTCGCTTAACTAGAACTCATATTTACTGAACTTTGCATACAACTGTTTATCTCACAATGGCATGTTCGGTTTCATCATAGGAGTAGATCAAAATGTCATCTATGAACACAACCACAAACTGATACAAGTACTGTCTAAAGATCCGATTCATCAAATCCATAAAAATAGTAGTGCATTAGTAAGTCCGAAAGGCATAACATAAAACTCATAGTGTCCGTACCTTATTCGAAATGCAGTCTTTGGCACATCAGAGTCTTTAAAGATAGTAGCCAGATCTAAAATCTATCTTCGAAAATACTATAGCCCCTTGCAATTGATCAAACAAATCATCAATCCACGACAACAGATATTTATTCTTTATAGTCACTTTATTGAGCTGTCTATAATCAATGCACATTCTCATAATACTATCTTTCTTTTTCACAAACAACACTGGTGCACCCCAAGGTGAGAAGCTCAGTCATGCGAAACCTCTATCTATCAACTATTGCAACTGAACTTTCAATTCTTTTAATTTTGTAGGTGTCATTCTATACGGAGCTATGGATATTGGAGTCGTTCCAGGCATAAACTCAATACCAAACTCTACCTCCCGAATAGGTGGCAAGCCCGATAATTCTTCAGGAAACAGATTTGGATACTCGCACACAACAAGTACTGATTCAATGTCTCTTTCAGACACTTTACTATCAAGCACATATGCAATGTGACAGCCCAAAATTGACCCTAGTCGAGATGTGGTTTCGGGACCACAAAACTGAGGCATAAAAATAATTTAAAATTTATTTTGATGCCTATGATATGTGTTAAATTGTGTGTGACATTTTTGATGATTTGATTTAGTGTTATAAATGTGAATTTCACTAGAAAGGGCCTAGTAGTAAACTTTGAAAGTATGATGGGAAGATGTAGGATGACTAGTTGATCATGCATGCAAAAATAAGGGATTTGCATGTCAAATTTCCCCAAAAGAAGCATAGTGGCGGCCAAGGTAGGTGTTGATGGGCAAGGGAAACATGTTTCCAACATGTTTGGTTAGTGAGTTATGTATGAAGAAATAAAATAAGAATTAGCATTAAAGAAATGAACAAAAAAAAAAGATGAGCATGGATGCCCCCCCCTTGCCAGGAGTTGTAGAGAAAGAAAGAAAAAAAATTTTGTTCATCCATTTTTCACTTCTTTGGCCGAAAATACTAAGGAAAAAGGGAGGATTTTTGCTCCATTTTTGGTTTAGAAGAGATCTAGAAGGAGATTTGGCTATACTTGCATCAAGATTAAGGTATGTATGAGGTTGTGTCATGAGATTCATGCATGTTTTAGTTGCTAACTTGATGTTCATGTTAGCCATGGTTCAAATCCTTGTTATGCCATAGAAATGGTATTTGGCCAAGGTTGATATTGTGTTGAAGCCATTGCATGCTAAATGTGAAGCTTGCTAATGATGCATGTAATGATGGATTGACTACTCTTGAAATTTCTTTTAGTATTCTTGAGTAGGGCATTGAGTCCTTTGTTTAACCATGACAAAAATTTAAAAGGAGTATGGTGTGTGAGGTATTCGCCATGGCATGCTCATGAGCATGGTTTATGCTTCTTGCATGTTAGTTAAAATTTGTGTTTTGGATGGTTATGAACACCTTGAAATTGACCTTGCACCTATATGTGTATATGTGTTTGCACATGATGATTTGGTTATGAAGTAAATGATAAATATGTTTGTTTAAAGAAGAAATGGTTGAAGAATGTTTGTGAAATTTGCATGTATATTCGGCCTAGTACTTATATGGTGTGAAAATCTCAAATTTATTGTTGATTTTGTGCAAGTATGACTAAGTATAATCGGCCATATGAGTGCTTGATGCTATGTTATAATTATTGAGCTTAAGTATGTGGATGTAAGTGTGTGCGGCCTTATAAGGGCTAAGTACCTTGGATTCCCTTTGATATTCAAAACGATTAAATCAATTTATTTGTTAACATAAAGCTCAAGAGCAAAGGGAACTAGCTCCAATAAAGGAAAAGAAAAGGTGATTGAATAGCCGTTGGAAGCGCCGATAATCTCAAGGTAAGTTTTCGAGTATCGAAACTTAGATTTTGATTCGATTGAATGAAGTAATAAGCAATCGAAATTGTGCCCTTGTATGTGGCCATTGAGCCGAAATGATATTCTTGATTAAGTAAATTGTGCATAAAAGTTTGTTATGAAATTGAAACAAAGATGTGTATGAATGTGCGATTGTGATATCGGGCTAAGCTCAAGGCAATTGTGCGAGTTGTGATATCGGGCTAAGCCGAAGGCAATGGTGCGAGCTATGATATCGGGCTAAGCCCAAGGCAATTGTGCGAGTTGTGATATCCGGTTAAGTCCGAAGGCATTTGTGCGGGTTACCATAGCCGGGCTATGTCCTCAAGGCGTTTGAACGAGTAGCTATATCCGGTTAAACTCAAGGTATGTGATTTGAAAATTATAAGCTTGCTGGAAAATTTTCAGTTAATGCACTTGTGAAATTCCCAACAACAAGGTATGTGTTGTGTGTGCTTTGCACACTAGGAGTAAGTGCGTATGAATATTTGCTCCAATGATAAACGAGTTATCGGCCTTAACTAAGCCGTTATTTGTGTATGAATATAAGAGTTGGGATTGTGAAGTAAGCATGTCATTGAGAAATTGTGCATATGAATTATTGTTTAGCTACTTGAATGCTATGCTTTGGTTGTGTGTAAATTATGGCTCAAACTTACTAAGCATAAATTGCTTACTCCGTTCCTTTGTTTCTCTGTTTTATAGATTTTGCTCGTTAGCGATCGGATTCGGGATCATTGAAGTGAGGTCATCCACACTATCAAACCCCCTTTTTGGTACTCTTTTGGTTGAACTTTGGATATGGCATGTATAGGACTACCCTCGATTGTTTTTAAGTTCTTTGTGATGTATATGTGTACGGCCATGCGAAAATGGTTCGTAAAAGTGGAGGATGGAATTTGACCATTTGTGCTTTGTAATTATATTTGGTTTCATGATGTGATTATGGTTTGGAATGAGAGTGTTGGTCACATGATCAGCCATTGGAATGGCTAAATATGATCATATGTGGACCTATGTATGTCAAAATTATAGTTGGCCCATGGAAACCACAAGATAGGTAAAGTTTACCTTGAAAATAGATGCTCGCAGCAGTGGTGGTGCGGATTTGAAAAATCGCCAAAATTTGTACGAATGGTATTAAATAGTGAATAAGTTATGTAAAAGAACCTTGACGAGTCTATTTTCATATGAAAGTAACAAAACGATCATATGAACAGTATAACGAGAGATATTAAAGTTCTCGTGAGACAGGACCAGAACGGTTTCTGGGTCCCCTGTTGCGACTTTTAAAATTTACTATAAATTATCCCGAAAGAATTAGAAGTCATTCCTTATATATGAAGATTCCATTTTGAGTCTAGTTTCATTAGAAACAAACGGCACCAGTATTAAAGCCCTGTACAGAGAGATATTCAAGTTATAAAGCGCGAAGGTCAGTGTAGTCGACCCCTGTAACATGGGTGATTTTAACTAATAAACTGTACCAATTTGCCTGACCAAAAATTCTAAAAATAAATCCATGGATGGATATATGAGTCTAAATTCAGGGAAAATTTACAGAATCAGTTTCTGAGTTTTGAAACTCGAGATATGATTTTTAAGGCGACAGTGACGCAGTTTTCCAGCCTGTCTGGAAATGCCAAATTGGTCGGTACTTTAAGAGGATTTGTCTCGTTAACCCCTCGTGTCCGACACCGGCGATGGTCTCGGGTTCGGGGTGTTACATGCAAAGTAAGCTTCACAGCCTTTTCTCATGTATTTCTGAGCTAACATCGAAGAAATCACTGCTGGTAACCTATCCAGATCATTAAATTCAATCCAAATAATCTCATCATTCTGGCACCGTAAATCAATAGTCTTTCTTTTGTAGTTTACAACAGCATTATGCAAAGTCAACCAGTCCATACCCAAAATTATGTAAAACTCATCAAATGGAAACAATATCAAATCAGCTGAAAGACACGAATCTCAAACCATCAAGGGACAATTCTTACACACTTTATCAACCATAACACACCGGCCCAAGGGGCTTGACACTCTAATCACAAACTTAGTAGACTCAACAGGTAAAGTCTTACTAAACACTAATTTTTCACACACATAAGAATGATTAGAACCAGGATCAATCAATGTAATTACATTAGTATCAAAAAGAGTGAATATACTAGTAATGACATCTGGGGATGAAGCCTCCTCTCGTACGGGAATAGAATAAGCTCTGGCAGGTGCACGAGCCTCAGATCTGACTGCTGTATCTTTAGTCCCTCTCTGACTGCCACTCGCATTACCCACATTTCTGGGTGGTCTACCTCGAGCTGCAGTATTACCTGATCTCGTATTCTGTATTGGATTTTCTTCAACTAACACTGGGCAATCACGAATGTAATGATCCATCGACCCACATTTAGAACATGCCTGATCATGCAATTTGCAACTGCCAGGATGTCATTTTTCGTAATGTTTACACTCGGGTCAATTTGATCTGACATTACCCACACTAGCTACTGAGGTAGCTCTCGAGCTCATAGGTGGTCTATTCTGATCCCGTCTAAAATAACCTGAAGTGGCTTTAGAACGGCTGAAATCATCTCAAAACTTCTTTGGTACCGAATGGAATGACTTACGGGATGTTCTTTTATGTGCATCTCTAGCTTCAAAGTTAGCTTTCCTTTTCTCTTTCCCGAGCTCTTCAACTTTGCAGGCTCGCTCAGCTAGTACTACGAACTCTTTTATCTTAAGCATGCCAACTAACAGTTTAATGTCTTCATTCAGCCCATTTTCAAATCTTTTACACATTATGGCATTGTTAGAAACACACTCTCGGGCATACCATCTGAGTCTCACAAATTTCTGCTCATACTCTATCATAGTCATACGATCCTATTTCAACTCCAGAAATTCCTTACGCTTTTGGTCGATAAATCTCTGGCTAATATATTTCTTATAGAACTCAGTCTGGAAGAACTCCCAGGTCACTTGCTCTTTCAGAACCACTGATACTAAAGTATTCCACCAGTGATATGCTATGTCTCGAAGCAAAGATATAGCACACTTCAAACATTCATCCTGTAACACCTCAAACCCGGCCTAGACGTTATGACCGGATCCGGTGCGCCACATTGATGCGTTCAAAACGTTTCATTTTACTTAGTTTGGAAAACTCAGTTGGGGTTGTAAAAAATACTTTTTAAAGCATGTTAAGGTGAATAGAAGCTGTGCACCAGGTAGGAAACCAGGAAGAAGAGGAGGTGGGTCCGCTTGACCGCTAAGTACCAAGCTCCTTGGATCCAATCCTAGACATGCATACCACCATTGCCACACCTTAACGACTCGTATAATTTTGAGAAAACCGTCTGGTTATGTCTATTTTAAGAAAATGATTAAGTTTGAAAACGTTTACTTAGCGGAAGTCTTACTTGTAATCGTGTTATTTTGAAATCCCTTAATGTTTTTGAAAACGCGTCCTAAAGCTAACCCATTTTCCTTAGTCGTCATAGTTTTTTTCATCATAGTAAAATAAAATAATAAAAGTAAAACAAAACCATAAAAATAATTAAAAGGCCTTATTACACTTAAAACCCAAAACCATAGATGAAATTAAAAGGACGTCCAGCTCACCAGAAAGAAACCAGGTTCGTAGAAACATGTGGCCAGTCCAAATCTCTCATAGCTCCAAGCCCACTATGGTTGAGGATTGCCTGCGAGGATGACAATAAGGGGTGAGTTTTGGAAAACTCAGTGTGTAATTCAACCCAACCATAGCCTAAATCAGTTTAAACCACAGAGACAGAATAAGTTGGCCTCGGCCAGAGCAGATATCGAATAAAGCCCATAGGCCCGTAATGCACTGAGCAGATATATCATGCTTATGCGTAAACCCAACCATATCCAACCACATACACCCCATACCATCCTTTCACCATGTGGGAGACTACTCGACCCACCCAATCGCTACACGCCACGAAATATGCAGCATGGTGCGCCAGATACAGAAAATGTGACAGAGTCACTAGATACAGATATTTTGTGGCAGTCCCACCAGAACAGATATATGTGGCAGGGCCACCAGAACAGATAATTTGTGGCATAGCCACCAGGACGCTTCCTCCATAATATAACCCATGTCCCCATGCAACAGATATACATTCATGGCATACATCATACAGATTTAATTCATCATGCTTTTCAGACAAAATTAACCCTAGGGGTATAAAGGTCATTTTGCATACATAGGGGTATAATGGTAATTTTGCATACATAAGGGTATTCTAGTAAATCTAACTATTTCTAAGGTTTTCATGCATATCGTAGCTATTACGTTTAGCCAAAAAAACACTTACCGAGCGTTCTTACCGAATTGGGCCCGTTGGCCCATTAACCCAGTTTTGGCCCATTAAGCCCAAAATATCAAAACGCACGAAATCATGCGTACTACAGTTTTATCACTTCCGATTACCAGTAATAATTACCCATACGTCTCACGAGCATTCGCACACTCGCAAGCGCCCAAAATACCAGTTATTCGGTATTTCGGCTTTTCAACTTTTGCCGATCTAGCCTATGAAAGGGTGTCAGTTACACACCTGATTTGTAACGACTTGCTGACAAGATCCACGCACGAACTGCGTACAATTACGTTGCTACAATTCTTAGATTGCAAATCACAACACTAATCTCCATAATTACTTACCCATATTTGACTCTGCCCCTAAAAGCCTTTAAAACTTTACCTTATTGCCGAAATCCGATGGCTAGATCCAAGTCTGATCGCTCCAAAGATCCAAGCCTTCGATCCAACTCTTGAGAAGACACTAATCATCAAAATAAATCATCGGTTAAAGACCCTTTATGCCCCATGGCCAAATCGATAGCCTCCCTAGATTTTAGGGACTTCGGCTTTTTCCTAACTTGAAAAATAAGACTAGATTTGGAGTGATGAGCACTTACCACTTATTCCTTTCTGCTTTCAACATAGATATGATGCAAATTTAACCTTTAAACGATGGTAAAACTTGAATCTAGAAGCTTTGAAGTTTCGGCTACAAGTCCCTAACTCTATAGTAGTTTCGACTTTTCTAGGTGATATAGAAAATAATGATTTAAGGCTATAACCCTGGGTAATGTTGTCGATAGATACTAGGGGTTTAGAAGAGAGGAATGTTGGTCAAAAAGGAAAACATATTGAAGAACATGGCTTTGGAAAAATGGCACAAGAATATAGCTTTCGGGATTTTGAGTTTTGAGGTTCGGCTTTAGTCTAAGAAAATTAATGGAGGAAAGTGATGTAGAGTAGGGTGGAGATGGACAAGAGGTTTGAAAGGTTCAGCTATAGAGAAAGAGAATAAGAAGAAAGAAAAAATGGCTAAAGAGAGAAGGTGAGAATAGCAGCAAACGGCACAACTCCCTCTCTATTGCCGAATTTATACTGGCACTTTAACCTAGCCAAATTTTGCCCCCTTAAATAATCCCTTGGTCTGCCACCTCTTGCTCCTCAAGAGTCCAATATTCGGCCAACACAGCTCACCCCAATCAGCTCCTAAATTCTCTCCCTTATCCCCTCCTTACTCAATCTCCTGAGCAACTCCAACTCTTGCTAACAGTCTTTCACTTCATTTCCACTACTTACCTTTCCTATTTATAAAAATTAATCCCTTGTTTTGCTGTTACTGTGACTTGAACCTCAGTTCTCCTTGATCATCCACACGCCACCTCTAAGCTCCTTTGTGGCATCACTTAGCCAACTCACCACAGGCTTTCTGGTGATCCATTTTACACAAATAATTCCTAAAAGCCCAATTTATCAGAACCCCTTTCTCTTATAGAATTAAAATTAATTAAAACTACCGGGTTTTATCCTAAGCTTGGGCCTTCTAGAGGCCCACCAACATGATTAAACCTACACCTAACAAGCAAAACACAGAATTTTAAATTTTACAACTTTTACAGAATTCCCAAAAATTTGGGGCGTTAGAACTCTACCCTCCTTAAAGAAATTTCGTCCTCGAAATTTACCTGATCCGAACAGATGAGGGTATTGTTGTTGCATTGCCTCCTCTGGCTCCCAAGTAGCTTCTTCTCTGCCATGGTTACGCCAAAGCACCTTCACTAATGGTACAGATTTCCTCCTCAGAACCTTAACATCTCGATCCAATATTTGTACAGGCTCCTCCTCAAAGGTCAAATCAGTTCGCACCTCAATTTCTGCAACTGGCACGACATGAGTAGGGTCAGAACGATAACGCCTTAACATGGAGACGTGAAAAACATCGTGAATCCTGTCTAACTCTGGAGGCAATTCCAACTGATAAGCCACTGGGCCTACTCGCTTCAAAACCCGATAAGGCTCAATGAACCACAGACTCAACTTGCCCTTCTTACAAAACCTTAGTATCTTATTCCAAGGTGAAACCTTCAAGAAGACCATATCGCCCACTGAGTATTCAACTTCTTACGCTTCAGATCTACATACGACTTTTGCCTATCAGACGCTTCCTTTAACCGATCTCTAATTCACTTGACCTTATCCTCAGTATCTGCCACCAACTCAGGTCCAAGAACTTGTCGCTCCCCCAGTTCAGTCCAACAACTAGGTGTTCGACACCTTCGCCCATACAGTGCTTCATAAGGTGCCATTCGAATACTCGACTGATAGCTATTGTTGTAGGCAAACTCTACCAAAGGCAAGTAATCCTCCCAACTGCCTCGGAAATCAATCACACATCCCCTCAACATATCCTCCAGAATCTGAATAACTCTTTCCGACTGACCATCAGTTTGGGGATGGAAAGCCATACTAAAGTTCAATCGCGTTCCCAACGCCTCATGCAACTTTTTCCAAAACCGAGATGTGAATCTAGGATCCCGATCAGAGATAATCGAAACTGAAACTCCATGCAGTCGCACAATCTCTGCCACATACAACTTGGCTAACTTTTGAAGAGAAAAGTCTGTGCGAGTAGGTATAAAATGAGCCGACTTGGTCAACCTATCCACAATCACCCATATCGAGTCTTTTTTCGATGGTGACAAGGGTAGCCCACTCACAAAGTCCATGGTTACCCTCTCCCACTTCCAAAGTGGTATTTTTACTGGCTGCAGTAATCCAGAAGGTAACTGATGCTCAGCTTTCACTTGCTGGCATGTCAGACATTTCCCCACAAATTCCATTACCTCTCGCTTAAGTCCAGGCCACCAATACAGTTCTCGCAAGTCATGGTACAACTTATTCCCTCCAGGATACATGGCACAAAGTCCCCCATGAGCTTCCTTCAAAATTGACTGTCTCAAGTCAAAGTCCTTCGGAACACAAATTTTACCTTGAAAACACAGAACCCCATCATCATTTAACCCAAACTCAGAAGTTTCCCCTTCCTTAACTTGTTGAAAACGAGGGACCAAAGACTCATCTTTCAAGCTGCTTTTCCTTAATCGATCCACCAGGTTGGCCTTACTTGCAATTCAATAGCAGACTTCCATCATCATCTGAGACTTAGACGAGCAAACATTGCTCTCGGATCGAATCTGACTCTACGACTTAGAGCATCGGCTACCACATTAGCCTTGCTCGGGTGATATTCGATTGAACAATCATAATCCTTAAGCAACTCGATCCATCTCCTTTGCCTAAGGTTCAGTTCCTTCTGAGTCAACAAATACTTGAGACTCTTATGATTTGTGTATATAATACACCTTTCTCCATGCAAGTAATGTCTCCAGATTTTAAGCACAAAGATCATCGCCGCTAACTCCAAATCATGAGTAGGATAGTTCCTTCGTGAGGCTTAAGTTGTCGAGCGCGCATAAGGAACCACCTTACCCTCTTGCATCAACACACAACCCAAACCTACGTGTGATGCATCACCGCATACTGATAAAATCTTTCCTGACTCGGTTGAATTAACACAGTGCTTGATCGAACTTTCTTCAACCTCTCAAAATCTTTTGCTACTTCTCCGTCCATACAAACGGTACTCCTTTCCTTATGAGTTTTGTGAGAGGTGCTGCCATCACAGAAAAACCTTCCACAAACCTTCTGTATTATCCTGCCAAACCTAGGAAACTTTGAATTTCTGAAACCGACCTAGGTGGCTTCCATTCCAAAATTGCTTCAATCTTTCAAGGATCCACTCTAATCCCCTCTGCAGAGACCACATGCCCCAAAAAGGTTACCTCCCTCAACCAGAACTCACACTTGCTGAACTTCGCATAAAGTTCCTTCTCCCTTAACACTTACAACACAGTGCGGAGATGCTCATCATGTTTTGCTTCGGTCTCAGAATATACCAGAATATTGTCAATAAAGACGACCATGAACCAATCCAGAAATGGTTGGAACACACGATTCATCAGATCCATAAACGCTGCAGGAGCGTTTGTTAGTCCAAATGGCATAACCAGAAACTCATAATGACCATAACGAGTCCTGAATGCTATCTTATGAATATCTGCCTCCTTGACCCTTAACTGATGATATCCAGATCGAAGATCGATCTTGGAAAATACAGAAGCTCCCTTAAGCTGGTCGAACAGATCGTCAATCCTTGCCAGAGGGTACTTATTCTTAATCGTCAGTTTGTTCAACTGGCGATAGTCAATGCACATGCGCATCATCCCATCCTTCTTCTTCACGAATAGCACCGGTGCTCCCTATGGAGACACACTTGGCCTAATAAAGCCCCTATCCAACAATTCTTGAATTTGCGCCTTTAACTCCACTAACTCTTTTGGTGCAATCCTATATGGTGCAATGGACACTGGTGCTGTCCCAGGCAACAGGTCGATTCTAAATTCGACTTATCGATTTGAGGCAATCCCGGAAGCTCCTCCGGAAAGACATCTTGGAACTCTTTTACAGTCCTAACCTTATCCACTGTCAGGCCCTCTACATCTGTTTGACTTTAGGCCTCACACCCTTTTCGAATCCACTTTTCTGCCCTCAATGCCGATATTACATTAGACAAATAGTCCCTTCGCTCACCTATCACCATAACCTCATCCCCTTCCGTGGTCCTTAGCACCATTCACTTATCAGCACAATCCAGAGTCTCCTTATGCTTAACAAGCCAGTCCATTCCCAGAATGAGATCAAACTCTCCAAACGGCAATTCCATTAGATCGCCAGGAAAGATCTTACATTGAGTTTCTAAGGGTACATCCTTATACAGCTTGTCTACCCTAACCGATTGACCCAAGGGACTTAGCGTAGATACCCCACTCACTATCTTCTCAGAATGCACTCCCAAAGACCCAGATATGGTACGCGCAACATAAGAATGAGTAGATCCAATATCCACCAAGGCGATATGGCATATTAGAAACTAAAACGCATGCAGTTATGACATCGTGTGTCGCCCTCCTCTCGACGACATTTTGCATGATACACCAACTTATTTGGTGTCGAGCCTCGGCATTTCGGCTCCCGCCAGCGCTCCTCGACCTCGACCACTTCCATTCCCATTTCCGCCCTACCTTGTCCACGTCCTCTCGGTGGTTGTGGTCCACCTCTCATGGGTTGAATAACCCTTTGTACAGAAACCTGAGCCTGATCAGCTCTCTGTGGACAGTCCTTAACTCTGTGCTCCATAGATCCGCATCGGTAACAAGCACCAGAATGTTTCCTACACTTACCCAGGTGTACCTTACCACAGTCCCCACAGATTGGCAGTCTAACCACATTCATCGGAATGGCTCGAACTGGCTCCTCCACTCTCGCCCTTTTGGCATTCTTATTTGCTCCACCCGAAGGTCCAGAATCCCTCCGGAAACGGTTCCGATCTTTCTCACGGTTCTGCCTCTCAGTATGCTTACCTCCTCAGCGATCTTAGCTTTTTCCACCAGAACCGCGAAGTCACGCTCCCTCTACAGAGCAATCAGCACCTTGAGGTCATCTCTGAGTTCATCCTCAAAGCGAACGCTACGCTCATACTCGTAGCAACTATTCCCACAAACATACCTACTCGGCCTCGAAATTTAGCCTCGACTCAAAGAAGCAGTTTTGCCTCCTTGGACCAGATTCAGAATTCTTTCCTACAAGGCGTCCACATAACTTGCCCCGACGTACTTTCCTTTAAAGGCTGTCTTAAACAGCTCCCAAGTAACCCTATCAGCTGGGGTTCCATCCCTCACGGTGAGCCACCACTGATAAGCCTCATCTCGCAAAGAACAACGTCGGCCCCTTCGTGTTACGCTCCACGAGCAGTCCAAGTCATCCATAATTCGTTCCGTGGCCTCCAACCAATATTCTGCCACATTCGGGGCTACACCAGATACACCCCTAAAGATCTCCGCTCCGTTAGCCCGGAGTCGTTCAGAAATCGATCCTCGAATTCCGTTGCCCGAACTTGCCTCGGCAACCCTTTCCAGAACTCGGAGCATAGCCTACGATAGGGCATCATCCCCGGTACCACGATCATGTGATTCCACTTCCTTTGCTGAAGGTACCGGTGCTTTTGCCACTGGCATGTGTCCTGAAGACGAAGATCCCGCTCGAGCTCTTCCTCGGCCTCGTCCATGGCCTCTACCTCGAGCTGCTCGCGTACTCATATCGTATAATCTGATTACAAATTTTATGCATTAATTTTAGCATTCCAGTGATTATTACAGATGTTTTATGATTCAAACAGTAATTCAGAGATGGTTTTCGTAGAATCGACGTCTAGCTACAGTTTCAGTCTTTTAGCAAGCTTTTCTAGGGTTTCAGTAGCATCCTGTCTAGAGTATTCTAGTAAAGTTTTAGTACAGACAGATAATTCAGAATATATTGGAAAAAAATTGAGAATACTTACGGGCTTGGGCCTGAGATTCAAATGCCACCTTGAAGTCCGATTTAAAAGCGATTTTTTTGAAAATCTTCGTTTTTGTAAACCCATTCCACAGCTGAGTTGTTAAAACTTGGCTCTGATACCACTAAATGTAACACCCCAAACCCGGCCTAGATGTTATGACCGGGTCCGGTGCGCCACATTGATGCGTTCAAAACGTTCCGTTTTACTTAGTTTGGAAAACTAAATTGGGGTTGTAAAAGATACTTTTTAAAGCGAGTTAAGGTGAATAGAAGTCATGCACCGGTAGGAAACCAGGAAGAAGAGGAGGTGGGTCCGTCGATTGCTAAGTACCAAGCTCCTTCGGATCCAATCCTGACATGCATACCACCATTGCCACACCTTAAAGACTCAGATAATTTTGAGAAACCGTCGGTTATGTCTATCTTAAGAAAATGATTAAGTTTGAAATCGTTTGCTTAGCGGAAGTCTTACTTGTAATCGTGTTATTTTGAAATCCCTTAATGTTTTTGAAAACGCGTCCTAAAGCTAACCCATTTTTCTTAGTCATCATAGTTTTTTTCATCATAGTAAAATAAAATAATAAAAGTAAAACAAAACCATAAAAATAATTAAAAGGCCTTATTACACTTAAAACCCAAAACCATAGATGAAATTAAAAGGACATCCAGTTCACCAGAAAGAAACCAGGTTCGTAGAAACATGTGGCCAGTCCAAATCCCTCACAGCTCCAAGCCCACTATGGTTGAGGATTGCCTACGAGGATGAAAATAAGGGGTGAGTTTTGGAAAACTCAGTGTGTAATTCAACCCAACCATAGCCTAAATCGGTTCAAACCACGAGCAGAATAAGTTGGCCTCGGCCGAGCAGATATCGAATAAAGCCCATAGGCCCGTAAGCACTGAACAGATATATCATGCTTATGCAGAAACCCAACCATATCCAACCACATACACCCCCATACCATCCTTTCACCATGTGGGGAGACTACTCGACCCACCCAACCGCTACATTCCACAGAAATATGCAGCATGGTTGCGGATCTGTAAAATGTGTGAGTCACAGATCTGAATATTTTGTGGCGGTGCCACCGAATCAGAATATATGTGGCGGGGCCACCGAGCAGATAATTTGTGGCATAGCCACCAGGACGCTTCCTCCATAATATAACCCATGTCCCCATGCAACAGATATACATTCATGGCATACATCATTCAGATTTAATTCATCATGCTTTTCAGACAAAATTAACCCTAGGGGTATAAAGGTCATTTTGCATACATAGGGGTATAATGGTAATTTTGCATATATAGGGGTATTCTAGTAAATCTAACTATTTCTAAGGTTTTCATGCATATCGTAGCTATTACGTTTAGCCAAAAAAACACTTACCAAGCGTTCTTACCGAATTGGGCCCGTTGGCCCATTAACCCAGTTTTGGCCCATTAAGCCCAAAATATCAAAACGCACGAAATCACGCGTACTACAGTTTTATCACTTCCGATTACCAGTAATAATTACCCATACGTCTCACGAGCATTCGCACACTCGCAAGCGCCCAAAATACCAGTTTTTTGGCATTTCGGCTTTTCGGGTTTTGCCGATCTAGCCTATGAAAGGGTGTCAGTTACACACCTGATTTGTGATGACTTGCTGACAAGATCCACGCACGAACTGCCTACAATTACGTTGATACAATTCTTAGATTGCAAATCACAACACTAATCTCCATAATTACTTACCCATATTCGACTCTGTCCCTAAAAGCCTTTAAAACATTACCTTATTGCCGAAATCCGATGGCTAGATCCAAGTCTGATCGCTCCAAAGATCCAAGCCTTCGATCCAACTCTTGAGAAGACACTAATCATCAAAATAAATCATCGGTTAAAGACCCTTTATGCCCTATGGCCAAATCGATAGCCTCCCTAGATTTTAGAGACTTCGGCTTTTTCCTAACTTGAAAAATAAGACTAGATTTGGAGTGATGAGCACTTACCACTTATTCCTTTCTACTTTCAACGTAGATCTGATACAGATTTAACCTTTAAACGACGGTAAAACTTGAATCTAGAAGCTTTGAAGTTTCGGCTACAAGTCCCTAACTCTTAGTAGTTTCGACTTTTCTAGGTGATATAGAAAATAATGATTTGAGGCTATAACCCTGGGTAATGTTGTCAATAGATACTAGGGGTTTAGAGGAGAGGAATGTTGGTCAAAAAGGAAAACATATTGAAGAACATGGCTTTGGAAAGATGGCACAAGAATATAGCTTTCGGGATTTGGAGTTTTGAGGTTCGGCTTTAGTCTAAGAAAATTAATGGAGGAAAGTGATGTAGAGTAGGGTGGAGATGGACAAGAGGTTTGAAAGGTTCGGCTATGGAGAAAGAGAATAAGAAGAAAGCAAATATGGCTAAAGAGAGAAGGTGAGAATAGCTGCAAACGGCACAACTCCCTCCCTATTGCCGAATTTATACTGGCACTTTAACCTAGCCGAATTTTTCCCCCTTAAAGAATCCCTTGGCCGGCCACCTCTTGCTCCTCAAGAGTCCAATATTCGGCCAACACAGCTCACCCCAATCAGCTCCTAAATTCTCTCCCTTATCCTCTCCTTACTCAATCTCCTGAGCAACTCCAACTCTTGCTAACAGTCTTTCACTTCATTTCCACTACTTACCTTTCCTATTCATAAAAATTAATCCCTTGTCTTGCTGTTACGGTGACTTGATGTAACACCCCGTTCCCGATACCGTCGCCGAAGTCGGACACGAGGGGTTCACAGACTAAATCTCACTTGTCACACAGACCATTTTAACATTTCTAGACAAGCTGGCTAACTGCGTCACTATCACCTTAAAAATCATATCTCGAGTTCTAGAACCCGAAAATAAGTTCCGTAAATCAATCTACACATTTGTTTCTAGAATTTTTGGTCAAGCCAATTGGTACAGTTTATTAGTTAAAGTCTCCCCTGTTTCAGGGTTCGACTACACTGACCTTTGCGCATTACGACTTAGATATCTTCCAGTACAGGGCTCCAACACTTATGCCGTTTGGTTCTAGTGAAACTAGACTCACAAAGAAATCTGTGAATATAGAGCTTAACTTCTAATTCCCTCTGGTTAATTTATAGTGAATTTTCAAAGTCGGAACAGGGGATCCAGAAACCGTTCTGGCCCTGTTTCGCGAAAACTGGAATATCTCTTAAAATCCGACTCATATGTCCGTTTCGTTTCTTTCATATGAAAGTAGGTTCATCAAGGTTCAATTACATAATTTATTCACTATTTAATTCCATTCCTACTATTTTTAGTGATTTTTCAATTTCACATCACTCTTCTTTGTCAACATCGATACTAAAGCAAACAATGACTATTTCATAATTCTTCCATGGCCAAGCTATAATTCATCATACATAACACAAATTATGGCCACCTTATCAAAATTAAGATTTCTAAGACTCATGTATAAGTGTTTTGGAGCCAAATTCAACCGACCATATAAGCCATTTCCGCATGGCTAAAAGTTTACAACCCAAAGTTCACAAAACAAAAGAGCCTATACATGCCAAATGTTCTCCTAGATCAACTATGAAGACAATACCAAAAGATTTCTAGCCGGTGTGATGACTTCGATGACGGTCCCAAGCACGCAAACAGGACGAGTCCAAGAAACCTAAAATGGGTGACAAGAAAACACCGAATGAGTATATAACTCAGTAAGTCATAAGCACTCCACAATTATCCATTAGCAAAATTTATCACAAAGTGAAACAATGAAACGAGGCTAATTGTTCCATCCATATCGAACTATACCATAGTTCCTTAGACCTTTCGGTTCAATCTCATACCAAGTCATACATTCACATTTCATATTCTATTCAATAAGATGTTTGAGGCAATTTCCATATATCAACTCATTTTCACCACAATCATGCAAACAAACGAACTTTCGTCTATCCCATGATACCTTATTTACATGACTGCAAGTTTAATCATCACATAGATTTAAAGCTTACCAAGCTCAACCCCGAGCATAAACATAGCGCCTATTCGCCATGAGCTCAAGGTACTTACTCTTTCCGCTGTCCATGATCGACTCGATAAGGTCACACCCTCCATGTAAGTAACCGATCGAACATATATATTAAATTCGCACACGTAGTGCTTAATAATCGATCTCGCACACTTAGTGCCATGTGATTTAGGTTCGCACACTTAGTGCCATACATTTCAAGCTTGCACACTTAGTGCCAATTCTCGTCACCACGCACACTTATTGCCCGCACACTTAGTGCCCGCACACTTAGTGCCGAAACCGAACACTCTACACATTCACTACCTCTTTACATTCAACAATATCATATTTTCATACACATACATTTGTATACATTTCATCTCATTAAACACAATTGCATGGGTATTACAATCATTTAATCAATACCAAATATGCTTAATGACTTACCTCGGATGTTGTCGAGCGTCTTGACGGCTATTCAATTACTTTTCTTTCCCTTGTCCAACTTTGATCCTTTAAGCTTTTGAGCTAAATCAAACAAATTTACTACGTGTCAAAACACACACACGGCGACCATATACATTTCAAAACCAATTCATTCGTATCACTTGTCCATATATTAGTTTTTAACACATTTGGTCACTAGGGCGACCTATTTAACTTTTAAGTATTCATTTCCAATTTTAGTTAAATAATGCCGAATGCCATTAACTACTAATGCCACACACACACATATGCATAAAATTAACCCATACATGACCTATAGCTCATTCGGTCATTCATCTCTCAAGCCTATCAAGCTTCATATCATGCTTCCTTGGCCGAATATACATATAAGCACAATTTGGCATTTTCATTCACTTCATGATACATTCGGCCTTGACATAATTTCATTAAAAGTCCCTATTAGCCACTTCACCCTTCAATTATATCATCTACTTAATATTTCTTAAGCTCACCATCTTAATGCCCATTATAGCCACTCCCAAAATCTAATTCTAAAAATCGGCAACACCCACCTCTTAACTCTCTTAGCCGAATACTTCTCAACACTTAGGTTAAAGTATGCACATTAACTTAAGCAATTTCATTAACCCATATAGCCGAATGTACCAAGCATTTATCATTTTGCACATAGATTCTATAGCATGGCCAAATACTCATGCACATACACACATAACAACAAGAACTCAATGATCTAAAAATCTCCTTTTATTAAACACTCATCTCACTTCTCTTCATGCTTCATCACAACAACATCAAAACACCAACCAAGAAAGACAACCTCCATGGCCGAACTTCATCTCCATCAAATAGCAAAGAAATCTAAGCCATGGGCTAGGTAGGTTTCAAACTAACAACTAAAACATGCATGAATCTTAAGGAAACATCAAACATACCTCAATCTAGTTGCAAGCATGGCCAAGCTTCTCCAAAACCCCCCCTCTCCCTCACTCATGGCAATTGAAAAAAATGAGAAAGGATGAGCACTTTTTTTTGTTTTTCTTTGTTCAATTCACGGCAAAATGGGGGGAAAGGGCATCCACACACTCATCTTTTTTTTTTTCCATTTCTTTATTACTAGCTTTTATTTTATTGTTTCCTACATACATCACTAGCATAACATGTTTGAGACATGTTTCCTTTGCCCATCATCCTTGTCATGGCCGGCCATTAGCAAATAAAAAGGGGAATTTGACATGCAAGTCCACCCCTTTGATCACATGCACTAATAGGCCACTTTACATTTGCCTAGCACATTTCTAATTTTCTCACATAAGTCCTAATCACTAAAATTCACCTACAATTAAGCAAAATTCAATTAGGGAATTTTCACACATGCATATTCACATATTTAGACAGTAACTATCATTCTCAAATAATTTAGTGACTCGGTTTAGCGGTCCCGAAACCGCTTTTCGGCTAGGGTCACTTTAGGACTGTCACACTTGAACCTCAGTTCTCCTTGATCATCCACACGACACCTCTAAGCTCCTTAGTGGCGTCACTTAGCCAACTCACCACAGGCTTCCTGCTGATCCATTTTACACAAATAATTCCTAAAAGCCCAATTTATCAGAACCCCTTTCTCTTATAGAATTAAAATTAATTAAAACTACCGGGTTTTATCCTAAGCTTGGGCCTTCTAGAGGCCCACCAACATGATTAAACCTACACCCAACAAGCAGAACACAGAATTTTAAAATTTACAACTTTTACAGAATTCCCGCAAATTTGGGGCGTTACACATCCGGGGTACAGGATAGCTCATCAAACACACGGATAGTATTATCAAGCCAGAACTCAACCCGCTCAGCATCATCATCATCAGTAGCTTTAAGCTCTTCAGCCCCGTGTTTTCTGATTTTATCGACAAGTGGTTTATATAATCTCAGCATATCACTTACTTGAGGTACAGCAGGCATCGAAGATGGATTAGTCGGGGGTGGAGGTTGTTGTGCAGTCGGCTTAGTCCGAATATACAGAGTAAATCAGTCATTCATCATTTGGTAAAAGGCTTGTCTAGACTGTCTTTCTTGGTTACTCGAAATCGATCGAGAATCAACCGGTGCTGTCCCTTGCGTGGGAGCAAGCGCTACACTCTCGACATCATCAACTCCAGCCCTATCGGGATCCATTTACTGTATGAAAACACATTTTCAAATGTCAGAAGTCATCACACTATCACAGTATATAATATGGCATGTATAGCTAGACTCACATGCGCTACGCTAGTCATAGGATCGACTAAATCGTAGCTCTGATACCAATAAAATGTAACACCCCTAACCCGTATCCGTTACTAGATTAAGGTTATGAGGTATTACCGATCAAAAATGCAATTCCAATCATTTATAAATTTCCACCCAAGTCAAAACCCATTTATATAAAAAAATATAGTTAACTTACATTCTAGAACATATATTATTTTGCACAATGTAAACAAATATCATATCAAATTCCAACCTAACATTTACTGCATCTAAAGCATATATATTCAGCCTTAATTATTAACAACATGGTCAAACATATTATTAAGTCACTTATGAAGTTATGCATAACCACCAAATATCACAAGCTTATTCATATAATTTAATAAGCCATAATGCACATAAATAAAATTTCTTACGTGTGCAACTTAGGTCAAAATCAATTTTGAACTTGCATACTTTGTACTTATGTACAAATTGATACAACCATTCGGCACCAACCATACAATACCATATACTTCTTTTAAAATATTAATCATAAAAGGCTATACATATTTATTCCAGGTCATTAAATCATGCGCATTTGGTTTTAATAAATTTAATCATTTAATAAATACACATCACTCAAAAAGTACTCTTATTACCTAGACTAACTAATATGTCTATGATCATATACTCAATAACCAAAAAATAATTAACATTCGAACAACTTAAGCTTGGATTTACTTATTGACATTTGAGACCCAACTTTAATAACATGTTCATGATAACCAAATTTAAGCATGCAACCACAATTTACTAAGTTAGACAGAATTTACATATCAACTAAAGGAGATTATATCTATCATTACAAGGCGCAAATCACATATAAACACACTCAAAACATAAACCTTGCATATGACTTGCTCTTTACCTAATGATTTCATAATTTACCTTAACTAACTTCCAAAATGAACCATACGGCCGAATACATAACATTATCACAAACATCATGTATTTTGGTTACACTCTCATAATAGGCTCAATACAAGACCAAATATATATATAGCCTAATCAATATTTTCGATATATTCATGCCTCAACTAACCACAAAATACAAACACATAGCATAAGTTAAAATCAACCTTGACACATTATATAATAATCAAAAAGAATTTAAGTCATAGTCTAACAAAACCAAAATTAAAAATAGATTTTAAGCAATTTTTGCATGGCCTTTATACAAAACCAAAGTTCATCATTTCAAAACGTAATCTATCCTATACATGCCATAGTTCCAAAATACAACTAATAAAATACCGAAGACGGTCGATAGTGTGATAGACTTTGCTGACGATCCTCGAGCTTGTAATTTAAATCCAAAATCTACAAAACAGAAACACACATACAAACACAAAGTAAGCTTTTTAGAGCCTAATAGGTCAAAAGCAAATGAACATTCCATTGATATTATCAACTTAATTAAACCAAACTAAACTATAGTATCATAACACATTAGATCCAAACGTATGAAGTTCATATTATGTATATGCTTATGTATACATTCATTCTCAAATAATCACCTTGGCCGAATGCTCATGTAGCCAAATTATCATTATTATCATTTAACTGCCACAGCCAAATAGTCATTGTAACCTAGTTCACATACTCATAAACATATAAGTTCATGTGTTACAGCATAGTTTCATATTCATTTATTAGATATGAAACTGAATACATATAATCATGCATGCCTATAACTAAGTTTCATTTCAATAATAATCTCAAAGCTGAATACACTTACCTTATTTTAAGTAAACAACAAGCTAATTCGTACCTGAAAACCATTCAGAATTGAATAGGACACTCGGATAATCACACAATCGTACAATCCCAACATCCCAGACATGGTCTTACATGTAGCCACATATCGAAGCCACTGTCCCAGATAGGGTCCTACTCGCACACATATATCAGAATCACATATCGATGCCATGGTCTTACTCACACACATATATCAGAATCCTATGTCATGACATATGTATCCTAACTATTCTTATGGTTCATACGGGGCTTTCAAACGTCGTAACTCGATCGAAACGAAGTCATAACATAGTTGCCAAGCTTAAAAACATTCAGCTATTGCATTTATAATTTCATATATTTCAATTCAGCATATATACTTTGCATTTAATTAAAATTAAGTACGTCTATTTGCTTATAATCTTACCTCGGACGATGAAAAACGGAACAGGCAACTAGTCAACAACTTTCGTTTTCCTCATATCCAAAACCGATTTCTTTGATTCTTGATCTAAACAGATTCAAATTAAGCTCATTCAAACATATTTTCATTCAATTTAGTATAAAAACACATAAATGGGAAAATTACCATTTTACCCCTGACATTTACATTTTTTTACAATTTAGTCCCTATTGCACAAAACACAAAATATACAAAATTTCAATATCCCTATGTTGGGCCAAATTTTACCCATACTCATACAAGTCCATATATTTCATTTATTTCACATTTTTGTCCCTTAATTTATTATTTATGCAATTTAGTACTAATTACTCAAAATCATCAAAAACTCTAATACAAAACATGTTAATCAAAAACATATCTTTCATATTTCATCATCAAACAACAAAATCCCAAACTCTCATCAATGGCATAACTCAAAATATTCATCAAAATAAAAATTTCAAGCATGGGTCTTGAAGATAACTTAGCAACGATCTTAAAAACAAAAAAAATTATCAAAAACTGAGCTAAACTCATACATTGATTGAGCTTGAAAGCAACCGAACCCTAGTTTCTTTTTCTTTTATTTGGTTTTGGCAAGAAAAATAATATAAAAACTTATGTTAACTTTATTTTATGTTTTACGATATATATTATAACATATTATAACTTAAAGTTTAATTTACATATATAACCTTAATGAATTAATATAAAAACTTTATAATATAAGCCTAATACCGTCCAACTAATATGCAAGTGGGCTATTTAAAACTCAGAGACTCCCATTAATGAAGCCAATAGCAATTAGGCCCCTTTTAGAAATAACCACCAAATTTCCCTTTTACGCGATTAAGTCTTTTTATTTAATCGGACACCCAAATGATAAAATTAAATCACGAAAATTTCACAAATATAAATTCACAAAAAATAAAAATATAAAATAATTTTAAAACATTTTTCTGACTCAGATTTGTGGTCCCGAAACCACCGTTTCAATTAAGGTCTAAATCGAGCTGTTACAGCTAGCCAGTGTAAGACCATGCCTGGGACATAGCGTCGGCATCTTATCCCATGTTTAGGGCTATTGGATATCCTATGGTATTCCAAATGGTTCAACGAGAGACTTATGGTATATATCAAAATGAGAGAACTTATGACCATGTGTTGAGTGGTACATGTGCCTAAACGAGAATTTCGAAATACGAGCTTCATTTATGTTGTATGTTTAGTAAGGAAGGAAAGTGAGTAAGTTATTCTTATGACCACTCGTGTATTTTACATGAAGTATGAAATGTAATTTTAATCAACATTGTATGCTTGGTGAGAGACGAATATGAACAAATATTATCCATGAATCCTCAAGTTCGTGTACAAATTACGTTATATTGGGAGTATGATCCTTTATGGTAACTTGTAGTTATTTTATTATTTTCATGCGACTTACTAAGCTTTACCTCTTTTCCTTTCCACTTTCTTGTAGCACCGCCAAATTAGCTCGTAGATCATCTCCTTATGTCGGAGAAGCCAGTCATACTATCCTAAAGCATTTGGTATAGCTAGTTTTATTATTTTGACTATGGCATGTATAAGAACTAGTCTTTTTGTAATGGTCACATTGCCTTGGGCTAAATGAATGGCTTGTCATAGTTATTGAGTCATTTTGTATAATGCCATGGATGATGGCTAATATTGGATATTTATGAATGCAAATGATGATCTTTTTTTGAGAATGACTAAATTGAATGATTTAACCATGTGGTTGTGTATGAAATTGGTTTGTCTTAGTTTACTCTAGCTTGGTGTAAGTAGAGGTGGCAAATAGGTTGGGTAAATAGCCTTATTTTGTCCTCACCGGTAGATAAACAGGCATGTGTCTAGGCCGTGTGCGATACACAGTCAACCTCATGGGTGTGTTGTCTGACCGTGTGTCCCCTGCACCTCGAATTTGCAAGTCAGTATGCATGGTAGTAAACACACGGTCAGAGATACGGCTGTGTGTCTCAGCCATGTGGAGGACACGACCTCTGGCCACGAGAGTATGCCTTGGTCGTGTGCCCCTAATTGGTTGCTGACGTCAGAAACAGAATGTCAAGGTTTTTAGACACAGGCTACGACACGGGAGTGTCATAGTTGTGTGAGGGACACGAGCTATAGACACGGGTGTGTGCCCGACCATGTGAAAACCCCTGTAGGTCGAATTTAGAATTAATTCTACACGGGTTTGGGGCACGGGCGTGTCTCTTGTGCTTAGGCCATGTGAACCACACGGGCCTTTAGCACAGATATGTCAAAATGGCTACACGGGCGTGTTGCCTTTTTACACGGGCGTGTGCCCCTGTTTCAAGTGACATTTTTTCAAAAGTTTTCAAAGATGTTCGGATTAAACCCAAATTGTTTCCAAAGTTTGATTTGGGCCTCGTAGGCCAATATTAAGAATTTCTAGATTAAGATTGAAAAGTTTTAAATTTGATCAAGATTTTATGACCTGATATGATTGTATACATGTGTTTAAGTCATGTAATGCCTTATACCCAGTCCCAGCCTCTGGCTCGGGTTAGGGGTGTTACATGCATTGCATTAGGGTGGGCTTGATGAAGTGAAAGGAGTATCTGAAGGGCTTCATAAGGCTGTTATCTGGAAGCTAAGCTACATATTTATGACATGTGTCGCATTACGGTACTTTATGGTGTGTAGGGTTGGATGGGTTGATTTTATTCCCATATTTGGTGTGCAGGGATGAGTGGTTCGATTTTATCCCCGCATGGTATGTTGGGTTGGACAGAGTTGGTGTGCAGGGTTGGTGGGTATGTTTTCTATTATTCTGATCTGTTGTGCATGCTATATTTGAGATAGGCTAAGATCCTAAGTTTGTATCTAATTTTGTGTTTAAGTGGGCCAGAGTCCACACTGACTCTGTAAAGGATTCAGGCCCGAATTATGACTGTATTATGTTATCTGACTGTATGCATGCTGAACTGTGGGGATGTACACACTAAGTTAGCAAAAACTCACCATTTATTTGTTTAATCTGTTCAGGTAATCCCCAGCAGTAGACGGATCGGTACAGTGGAAAACTCGATGGTGACCACAGCCACCTATTCATGGGTTTTATGTTTTAAATGCTTTACCATATTATTTTATTATTTTGGGGATATTTTTTGTAATTTTGGACTTGGACTTTTGGATTTAATTTGGGATTGAACTGTGATTATGGAGTATAAACTGGAATGCCAAAGCATGGTTTTATTTGAAATTAACTAAGGTTTTCATAAGTAAAAGATAATAATAATTTGACAGATTTTTATTTATCAAAATAGTTTTTCCAAAAACACTCTCATGTGACATTGCCAGATTCGGCCATAATGTCTAGGCCGGGGTTGGGTGTTACATTTAGTGGTATCAGAGTCAGGTTGCAAAATTCAGCTGTGGATTTGGGTTTTAAAAGATGGGTTTTAAAGAAATCATTTGTACTTGAAATAATTTTAGAATAATAAGTGGTATACCGAGTCTCCAGCGTCGATCCTTTAAGTTTCTGAAACTCTGATAAGTACTGTTTGAAAGCATGTTTAGTGTATACTGAAATTCTGTTTGGATTTATCTGAAAATACTGTTAATATGCTATGAAACTGCTGTAGGTAGTATACTCTACTGAAACACTCTAGGTAGTGTAAATTGTAAACTGTAGAGAGACTATACTCACGAAAACAGACTCTGAATATTCTGATACTAAACTACATAAAATATCTGTTAATAAATTATTGGAATTGTAAACTGATCTGCATAAAATTTTTAATACAGATAAATACTGAAATTTACGATGACCTCACGTGGTACTCGTTGATGGGGTACCAGATGCCGAGGTAGAGGCCGTAGAGGGGCTCGAGCTGAGTCCTTAGTATCTGATACAATTCTAAATCTGGATACTAGCGAGACGCTGGTATCACCTGCTATAGAGATTGATTCTGGGTCCCATGATTGTGCGGCAGGGGACGACGCATAGCCCCAAGCCATTCTACGAATTTTGGAGACGGTCGATAGGCCCAACGCTGGTTCTGGGGGCCGTGGGTCAGTTACGAAACAACTTCAGTCCAATGGAGCTAAGGTATTTAGGGGATCATTGGAGTTGCTCCTAATGTGGTCAAGTACTGGATGGAGGCCACGGAAAGTATTATGGATGACCTAGATTTCACTACTGAGCAAAAGCTTAAGGGGGCTGTGTCTTTACTTTGTGATGAGTCATACCAATGGTGGTTGATGATTAACGATGGCACCTAGTCCAACAGACTGACATGGGATTTATTTAAGACGGCTTTCCAGAGTAAGTATGTGGGAGCCAACTATACTGATGCGAGGCAATGTGAGTTTCTGAATCTCACCCAGGGTGATCGTTCGGTGGCCGAGTATGAGGCTAAGTTCTTGAGGTTAAGCCATTATGCGCGAGGCATGGTGACGACAGAATATGAGCGTTGTGTCCATTTTGAGGATGGTCTCCGGGACAGTTTAGAGGTTCTGATAGCTCCTCAGAGGGAGTGGGATTTCTCTACACTGGTTGGGAAGGCGAAGATCGTCGAGGAAGTAAAGTACACTGGGCGCCATAATCGAGATAGAGGGAAGGCTTAGAGGGATACAGAGCCTTTGAATTCTTGGATAAGGCTTAGGAAAAAGGCCAGGTTTGATGGGCATATTCGAGCTGGGTGTACTGTTGCACCTACTAGGGTGATGTTTTGTCAACACTATAATAAACGCCATTCGGGCAAGTGTTGGAGGGCTACTTGAGCTTGTCTTAGATGCGGGTCTACTGAGCACCGCGTTAAGGATTGCCCATTGAGAGTTAATCAGATGAAAACTCTAGTTAATGAGACTGTGCAGTCCCCGAGGGTAGTTTAGCTGCCACCTAGGGGTCGGGGTCAGACTAGGGATGGTAACGGCATGGGCCAAGGACAGAGAGCACCGGGCAGAGGTGCTAGACCGACTGGGGTGAGGCAGCCTGTGTTGGTTTATACTGTACGTCACCGTGAGGATCGAGATGCTCCAGATGTCATCACGGGTACGTTCTTAATACTTAATGTACCTTACTTTGCACTGATAGACATAGGCTCTACACACTCTTATGTAGTAGTACTGTGTCTGGGACTTTGGGAATTCCGGTAGAGAATACTGATAGTGAGTTGACTGTGATAAGTCCTTTGGGGCAGTCTGTTTGAGTAGATAAGTTGTATAGAGATGTTCGGCTTGAGGTCTAAGGGACAGTGTTTCTGGCGGATTTAGTGAAGCTTTTATTCGAGGAGTTCGATTTAATTCTGGGTATGGACTAGTTAGTTAAACATCGAGTGAGTCTAGACTGTGCTACGAAAAAGGTTGTTCTGAGGACCGAGGGGGAAAATAAGGTGGTCGTGATTGGGGAACGACGAGACTATTTGACCAACTTGATATTTGCATTGAGGGTAGAAAAGTTAGCGAGGAAGGGTTGTGAGGAATTCTTGGCTTATATCAGTGTTGATGATTCTGTAGACTCTTCGGTTAAGGATATCTAAACTGTGAGGGACTTTCCAAATGTTTTTCCAGAGGAACTACAATGATTGCCGCCGAGTCATGAGGTAGAGTTTGGCATTGAGTTGATTCTTGGCACAGCTCCGGTGTCTATCGCCCGTTATCGAATGGCACCGAAAGAGCTAACAGAACTTAAGGCTCAAATCTAAGAACTGCTAGATCATAGGTTTATTCGTCCCAGTGTGTCTCTATGGGGAGCACCTATTCTGTTTCTAAAAAAGAAGGACAGTACAATAAGAATGTGTATAGACTACCGTCAGTTGAACAAGTTGACAATTAAGAATAAATACTCACTTCCAAGGATAGACGACTTATTTGATCAGTTCAGAGGGGCATCAGTGTTCTCTAAGATTGATTTGCAATCGGGTTACCATCAATTAAGAGTAGAGGAGGCCGATATGCATAAGATGGCATTTTGGACTCGGTATGGACACTACAGTTCGTAGTTATGCCCTTTGGGTTGAATAATGCACCTTCAGCATTGATGGATTTAATGAACCGAGTATTTCAGCCCTATCTGGATTAGTTTGTAGTGGTGTTCATCGATGACATATCAGTGTATTCTAAGTCAGAGGATGAGCATGATGAGCATCTCAGGGTGGTTCTATAGATTCTTCATGAGAAACAATTGTGCGCGAAGTTCAGCAAGTGTAAGTTCTGGCTTTGGGAAGTGACATTTCTGGGACATGTAGTTTCTGCTTGGCGATACGAGTTGATCCTCGTAAGATTGAGGCTGTGTTGGGTTGGAAACAATTGAAGAATGTGTCTAAGATCCACAGTTTTCTAGGGATGGTAGGATATTATCGACATTTTGTAGAAGGGTTCTCTTTGATCGCAACTCTGATGACTAAGCTAGTGTGTAAGGGAGTTCCTTTTGTTTGGACTAATGCACAACAAGAGAGTTTTGATAAGCTTAAGACTATTCTGACTCAAGCTCCTGTTCTAATACAGCCTGAGTCTGATAGGGACTTTGTGGTTTACAGTGATGCGTTGCATGTAGGTCTGGGTTGTGTTCTGATGCAAGATGGAAAGCTAGTTGCTTATGCGTCTCGTCAGCACAAGACTCATGAGGCTAATTATTCGATGCACGATTTGGAGTTGGCAGTAGTATTCTTTGTTCTTAAGATCTGGAGGCACTATCTGTACGGTGAGAAGTGCACTATCTACACTGATCACAAAAGCCTCAAATATCTCCTCACTCAGAAGGAGTTTAACCTTAGGCCGTGTTGATGGGTTGAACTACTTAAGGATTATGACTGCATTATTGAGTATCATCTTGGTAAGGCCAATGTGGTGGCCGATATGTTAAGTCGTAGGCCTATGAACGAATTGAGAGCGGTGTTCACTCGATTCAGTTTATTCGACGATAGGAGTCTACTGGCTGAACTGCAAGTAAAATCAACATGGATTGATCAGATCAAGGATAAAAAGATGGGAGATAAGTCTCTTGAGTTAAGGTTCTGTCAGATTGAGAGGGTGTTACTATAGATTTTGGGATTAATAATGATGGGGTATTGTGTTTCTAATGACAGATCTGTGTACCGAATGATGATGACTTAAGACAGTCAATTCTGAGGGAGGCGCATTATAGCCCTTATGCTATGCATCTCGATGGAAACAAGATGTACCGAGATCTCTAAGAGTTGTACTGGTGGCCAGGGTTAAAACGTGAGGTTACCGACTTTGTTTCTTGCTGTTTGACTTGTCAAGAGGGTAAAGCTGAGCATCAATTACCTTCGAGTTTGCTGTAGCCAGTTAACATACCGATGTGGAAATAGGAGCGAGTAACGATGGACTTCGCGAGTAGGTTACCCCTAACATCCACTAAGAAGGATTCTGTTTGGGTCGTTATGGATCAATTGACCAAGACTACATATTTCATTCCCGTCAGGACAGACTTCTCCCTACAGAAGTTGGCCAAACTTTACATTTCTAAAATAGTGAGGCTACATGGGGTACCTGTCTCGATCACTTCTAATAGGGATCATCGTTTTACGTCTCAATTTTGGCAGAAGCTTCATGAGGCTTTGGGTTCTAGGTTAGACTTCAGTAGTGCTTTCCATCCTCAGACAGATAGTCAGTCGGATAGGGTGATTCAGATACTGGAGGACATGTTGAAGGGCTATATTATAGACTTCTGGGGTAGTTGGTAGGAGTACTTACCTTTAGCAGAGTTTGCTTACAAAAATAGCTATCAGTCTAGTATACAGATGGCACCTTACGAGGTACTGTATGGTCGTAAATGTCGCACTCCCTTATACTGGACTGAGTTGGGTGAGCGACGTATTCTGGGTCTGGAGATGGTATTAGAGACTGAGGATAAAGTCTGCTTGATTGGAGATCGACTGAAAGTGACTTCTGATAGAAATAAGTCCTATGCTGATTTGAAGAGGAAGGACATCGAGTATTCTGTGAGGGACATGGTTTTCCTTAAGGTCTCGCCATGAAAGAAGGTTCTGAGGTTCGGTAGCAAGGGCAAGCTGAGTCCTCGGTTTACTAGGCCGTATCATATTCTGAAGCGAGTAGGGCTAGTCCCATATCAGTTGGAGCTACCTCCAGAGTTAGATTGCATACATGATGTGTTCCATGTCTTGATGTTGAGACGCTATTGCTCTAATCCCACACACATTGTGTGACAGCCCAAAATTGACCCTAGTCGGGATGTGGTTTCGGGACCACAAAACCGAGGCATAAAAATAATTTATAATTTATTTTGATGCCTATAATATGTGTTAATTCATGTGTGACATTTTTGATGTTTCGATTTAGAGTTATAAATGTGAATTTCACTAGAAAGGACCTAGTAGTAAACTTTGAAAGTATGATGGGGAAATGTGTGATGACTAGTTGATAATGCATGCAAAAATAAGGGATTTGCATGTCAAATTCCCCCCCTAACATGAAGTGGCCGGCCATGACAAGGGAGTATGGGCTAAACATGTCATGAAACATGTTTTGTTGGTGCATTAGGGTGAAATAATAAACAAAGGTGTATGGGTGATAAAAGAATGAAAAAAAAAATGTGTGTGAGTATGGTATTCCCCCCCCCTTGCCGTGAGTTGAGAAAGAAGGAAGAAAAAAAAATTTGTTGTGTTCATCCTTTCTCATCTTTTTGGCCGAAAATCATAAGGAGGAAGAAAGGGATTTTTGCTCCATTTTTGGTTTAGAAGAGAACTAGAAGGAGATTTGGCCATACTTGTACCAAGATTAAGGTATGTATGAGGTTGTGTCATGAGATTCATGCATGTTTTAGTTGCTAACTTGATGTTCATGTTAGCCCATGGTTCAAATCCTTGTTGTGCCATGGAAATGGTATTTGGCCAAGGTTGATATTGTGTTAAAGCCATTGCATGCTAAATGTGAAGCTTGTTGATGATGCATGCAATGATGGATTGACTACTCTTGAAATTTCTTTTAGCATTCTTGAGTAAGACATTGAATTCTTTGTTTAACTATGACCGAAGTTGAAAGGGTATGGTTGTGATGTATTCGGCCATGGTGCATTCATGAGCATGATTTATGCTTGTTATATGATTGGTAAAATTTGTGTTTTGGATGGTTATGAGCACCTTGAGATTGACCTTGCACCTATATGTATAGATATGTTTGCACATGATGTATTGGTATGACATATATGCTATCTCAAAGTATATATTTTCTTGTGATGATGTTTCGATTATAAAGTAAATGATAGATGTGTATTGAGCTACAATATGTAATGCATTAGCTAGTAAAATGTGTGCCATTCATGTGTGGTATTAGACATGTAGTTGGCCTCGACATCAACATGCATAATCGGCCCATGAAAGAGTACCTAAGATGTTGTGTATATTCGGCCATAGCTAAGCATGTTGATGGCTTTACATCGACTTAGAACAATCGGCCACATGAGTAAAATGAGTACTTGATGCTATATTATAATTATTGAGCTTAAGTATGTGAATGTAAGTGTGTGCAGCCTTATAAAGGCTAAGTACCTTGGATTCCCCTTTTGATATTCAAAACGATTAAATCAATTTATTTGTTAACATAAAGCTCAAGAGCAAAGGGGAACTAGCTCCGATAAAGGAAAGGAAAAGGTGATTGAATAGCCGTGGGAAGCGCTCGACAACCTCCAAGGTAAGTTTTCGAGTATCGAAACTTAGATTTCGATTCGATTGGATGAAGTAATAAGCAAATCGAAATTATGCCCTTGTATGTGGCCATTGAGCCGAAAATGATATTTTTTTTGTTAAGTGAATTGTGCATGAAAGTTTTGTTATGAAATTGAAACAAAGATGTGTATGAATGATCGAGTGATATCCGGGCTAAGCCCGAAGGCAATTGTGCGAATTGTGATATCCGGGCTAAGCCCGAAGGCAATTGTGCGAGTTATAATATCCGGGCTAAGCTCGAAGGCAATCGTGCGAGTGGTGATATCCGGGTTAAGTCCTGAAGGCATTTGTGCGGGTTACCATAACCGGGCTATGTCCCGAAGGCGTTTGAACGAGTAGCTATATCCGGTTAAACTCCGAAGGTATGTGATTTGAGAATTATGAGCTTGCTGTAAAAATTTTCAGTTAATGCGCTTGTGAAATTCCCAACAACAAGGTACGTTTTGTGTGTGCTTTGCGCACTATGAGTAAGTGTACATGAGTATTCGCTCCAATGATAAATGAGCTATCGGCCTTGATTAAGCCGTTATTTGTGTATGAATATAAGAGTTGGGACTTTGAAGTAAGCATGTCATCGAGAAATTGTGCATATGAATTATTGTTTAGCTACTTGAATGCTATGCTTTGGTTGTGTGTAAATTTATGGCTCAAAACTTACTAAGCATAAATTGCTTACTCCGTTCCTTTGTTTCTCTGTTTTATAGATTTTGCTCGTTAGCGATCGGATTCGGGATCATTGAAGTGAAGTCATCCACACTATCAAACCCCTTTTTGGTACTCTTTTAGTTGAACTTTGGATATGGCATGTATAGGACTACCCTCGGTTGTTTTCAAGTACTTTGTGATGTATATGTGTACGGCCATGCGAAAATGGTTCGTAAAAGTGGAGTACGGAATTAGACCATTTGTGGTTTGTAATTTTATATGGTTTCATGATGTTATTATGGATTGGAATGGGAGTGTTGGTCACATGATCAGCCATTGGAATGGCTAAACATGATCATATGTGTACCTATGTATGACTAGACTATAGTTGGTCCATGGAAACTACAAAATAGGTAAAGCCTACTTTAAAAACAGATGCTGCCAGCTGCAGTGACGTGGATGTGAAAAATCACCAAAATTTGTAGGAAGGGTATTAAATAGTGAATAAATTATGCGATCGAACCTTGATGAATCTATTTTCATATGAAAGTAACGAAACGATCATATGAACAGTATACTGAGAGATATTAAAGTTCTCGTGAGACAGGGCCAGAACGGTTTCTGGATCCCCTGTCTTGACTTTGAAAATTTACCATAAATTATTCAGAAGGAATTAGAAGTCATGCCTTATATGTGCAGATTCCCTTTTGAGTCTAGTTTCATTAGAAACAAACGACATGAGCATTGAAGCTCTGTACGAGAAGATATCCAGGTCGTAATGCACGAAGGTCAGTGTAGTCAACCCCTGTAACATGGGTGAATTTAACTAATAAACTGTACTAATTGGCCCGACCAAAAATTCTAGAAATAAATGCATAGATGGATATACGAGTCTAAATTCAGGGAAAATTTACGGAATCAGTTTCCGAGTTGTGAAACTCGAGATATGCTTTTTAAGGCGACAGTGATGCAGTTCTCCAGCTTGTCTGGAAATGTCAAATTGGTCGGTGCGATAAGTGGATTTGGCCCGTTAACCCCTCGTGTCCGACACCAGCGACGGTCTCGGGTTCGGGGTGTTACACATTGTTCTGGTGGAGGTCATTGAGGTTAGACCGGATCTGACGTTCGAGGAGGAGCCAGTTAAGATTTTGGATCGTGACGTTAAAGTTCTGCATAGAAAATCTGTCTCTTTAGTGAAGTTGTTGTGACATAATCATAGCACTGAAGAGGCCACTTGGGAGCCTAAGGATTCAATATGACAGCAATATCCTCACCTTTTCTGATCAGGTAAAATCTTGAGGATGAAATTTTCTTTAAGGGGGTAGAGTTGTAACGCCCCAAATTTTATAAATATGTTTCTACAATTATTTAACACAACTATGTATCTGCTTTAGTAGTTAAGTGTTCTAGGTGTGTGTGTGAGGTCCCAAGTTGAAGCCTTAGCTTGGGGTAAAATTTTGGTTGTTATTGAATAAAGCTTTACCTTTGGTTAATAGACTTAAAGGTATTTGTTTTTTAAAATATGCAAGAATGAGCCTGCTGATCTGGTGTATAAGTGGAGTGCTGGTGTGAGGGAGGTCTTGGGTTCGAGTCTGAACGGAGGCATTATTTTTGCTGCTAATGTCGTGGGAGTATTTGAGTTGGTTTGGGATACTGAGTAGTTGCAACAGATGTGGTTTAGTGGGAGCAGAACAAGGGATTTGAGAGTCATCCAAATATTCTGCTCTCCCTCTCTGCTGAAATTCCTCTACAAAATTTCCCCATCTCCATATTTTTTTCTGTTCTTCTAGCTAAAATCCCCCTTTTTGCTGCCATTTTCCTTCACTCTATTATTGATTTTTGGTCTTTTTCCATCGTCATTGCTTATCTCTGCGCTTGGCCCTAATTCGGTAAGTGTAGGGGTGTGTTTTGTTTCGTTTTTATGAATGTTGGGTTGTTAAGAGATTGTTTTCTATTTAGGAGACAATCAAGATTTTGTGGACTGCTAAAACAATGCTCTAAGTCAGCGAGGAACTGCCGTTTTTTGTTAGAGGTAAGGTCATTGTTAACTTTTAGGATTTTTCTGTCCTTAGTAACTCAGTTTAAGTGACTAATTAAGTGATGTACTGTTCAATAATAGGTTCTAGAGTACTCGTGGTTACGTTAGCTTCGAAACGATACCAGGTGTGTACTCCGATTGCACAGAAAATGAGATTTGATGAAAGTCGAAAAGTAAACTATTGACGCCACACAGGCGTGTGGATTGCCCGTGTGGAGGCCGTGTGGCGATACACAGTTGTACGATCGATGAACTAGGTCGTGCGCGCACGAAAGACATGGTCGTGTGATGGCTGACGAGGTCGTGTGCGAGACATGGGCTCGATTAATTGGGCCGTGTGGGCCACACGGGCATATGAGGCCACACGAGTGAACCACATGGGCATGTGAAATTCTGGGCCAAGTCGTGTGATCCTCACGGCGAAGGCTAATTTGGGTCGTGTGGGCCACACAGGCATGTGGGCCCACATGGGCAAACTACATGGGCGTGTGAGCCCATTTTTCTGTAACGAACTGTAAGGTTGCACGGGTCACCCTAGTCAACTGTACCTGTCGTAAGGTCGATAAGCATTACTTAGACCTCTATTCTATGATATGATACTGTGATATATGTGCTAACATGTTATATCTAGCATGTATAACTATACTGTTATGAATATAGATGTATGATCCATTTATCTGTATTATAGCATGCCATATTGTATGATGCATTGCATCAGGGTGGGTTTGATGAAGTGAAGGGAGTATCTGAAAGGCTTCATAAGTCTGTTATCTGGCAGCTAAGCTGCATATTTATGACATATGTGACATTACGGTACTTTATGGTGTGTAGAGTTAGATGGGTCGATTTTATCCCCATATTTGGTGTGCAAGGATGGGTGAGTCGATTTTATCCCCACATAATGTGTTGGGTTGGACAGAGTTGGTGTGCAGGGTTGGTGGGCATGTTTTCTGTTATTCTGATCTATTATGCATGCTATATTTGAGATGGGCTAAGGCCTTAAGTTTGTATCTGATTTTGTGTCTGAGTGGGCCAGGGCCCATACCGACTCTGTAAAGGGTTCAGGCCCGAATTATGACTATATTCTGTTATCTGACTGTATGCATGCTGAATTGTGGGGATGTACACACTAAGTTTACAAAAACTCACCCTTTATTTGTTTAGTCTAATCAGGTAATCCCCAGCAGTAGACGGATCGGTGCAACGGAGGACTTGACGGTGACCACCGCCACCTACTCATGGGTTTTATGTTTTAAATACTTTACCACATTATTTTATTATTTTTGGGATATTTGTTGTAATTATGGACTTGGACTTTTGGTTTTAATTTGGGATTGAACTGTGATTATGGAGTATAATTTGCAATGCCAAAGCATGGTTTTCTTTGAAATTAACTAAGGTTTTCGTAAGTAAAAGATAATAAAAATTTGACAGATTTTTATGTATCAAAACGGTTTTTCCAAAAATACTCTAATGTGACATTGCCAGATTCAGCCATAACGTCTAGGCCGGGATTAGGGTGTTACAGTACAGTTATACTATTTAGTCCTCGAGGCGTGGCCTCTAAGGGTGCCCCTTTATATACATGAAACATCTACTATGCTCATCATTTAAATTTGGTAGTGTCTGCCTTAGTCCTTTCTATAGCCCTTAAATTGATCTTTGTGTTGAGACCATCGGTATGCCTTGTGATGCAGTGGAAAAAAATTTTGGCAATCCACAGCCAAGGATCCATGTACAAGGAATGAATCGGGTTGAAATAGGGTTGAAAATATACCTTCTTGACTGAGAACATTGAAAGGATGCTGCTAATTCGATATCAATTCCAAGCCACAACGAAAATGCCCAAGCCTCTATGTAGTCCACCTCGTAAAAAAAAACGAGCAACCACTTTCTCTTGAATTTTTCAGAGAGAATAATAACAACAGTTGCTAGACCTTTATTTTATTAAGTTGGTAACCTCAATACACTAAGGGGTTATCATCCTTCTATCCTCTTTGATAACACATATTAAAAAGGAGAACTATTATTATTCCCTTGTTAATAGAGAACACAAATGGAAAGTTAGAAAAAGTAATTATATTCTTTCCAAAAGAATATAGGATTATTCTCTTATTAATAGAGAAGTCAAATAGAAAGTTTGAAAAAGGAATTATATCCTTTCCAAAAGAATATTAATTTCCATGTCTTTTATATTTTGACCAAAATTAATTAATATAATTTTATATTAATAAATTTGGTAAAATAAAATTAATAATTTGTATGAATCAAATTCATATATTAATTATATTTTTTCAAATGAATATTAATTTCCATGTCTTTTATATTTTGATTGAAATTAATTAATATAATTATTTATATTAATAAATTCGGTAAAATATATACAATTAATATTTTGTATGAATCAAATTCATATATTAATTAATTTATTTCCAAAAGAATATTAATTTTCATGTCTTTTATATTTTGACTAATATTAATCTATATAATTATTTATATTAATAAATTCGGTAAAATATATACAATTAATATTTTCCATGATCAAATTTATATATTAATTTTATCTATATTCTCTATTTGTGTACAAAAGTTTTTACATATAATGTGTGTAATATTTAGCTATCAAATTAAATTAATTTCAACAATTAATTTAATTCATGTGACAACTAAAAGCAATACCAAATGTATTTGGATTCTGTTCATTTCAACTATAGGGTGTGACCACAGAGGTCATTATAACGTTGGTAGTAATACTAGAACGTTTCTAACATTACAAACAATGAGTGGCATCTAGCAATGCTATAATAGCCTGTTTTCGATAAAATTGGAATAGTGGTTTTGGGACCACAAATCCGATTCTGGAAAGGAAATTATTTTAATATTATTTTATGATTTACAGTATGATAATAATGTCATATAAAAATTTCGTAAAAAAATTTTACCGATTACATGTTTAATTTGATAAAGGACCAAATTGCACAAAATGCAAAAGTTGAGTTCTAATAGCTAAAGGGATTAAATAGTTATGGAATTCAAAATTTGAGGTCCTTTTGAGGATGATGAATTATCCATGGAAAATAAAATAAAGAAAAGGACAAAATTGGAAAGGTGATAAATAAAGTTGATAAATAATAAAATAAAGAAAATATAATCATTTTTATCATCATCTTTTCCAAATAAATATGGAAACCCTAGCCATGGAGAATGGAAGAAAGAGAAAACTTATTTGGCCAAATTAGGTAAGTATTCAAGTCTCGTTTTTAGTAATTTTTATATTTTCGAGTTCGGGATAACTTAATTTAGCTATTTTTGGGATCAATTTGTAAAGTTATCAAAGTTTCAAAGTTTTTCCATGGATGAATATGCTGAAATTTTGAAATTTATAGTAGAAAATAAAATGTTGTTATAGATAAACAACTTTTGTAAAGAGAATTTTGATGAAAATGTAATTTAGGGACTAAATTGTAAAGATGTAAAAGTAATGGAAAAATTTTGAATTTTTTGAAATATATGGGCTATAAACGTTACATGTAAAAATCGGCTAGGCTTGGAACAAGGATTAAATTACATGAATTTCATTTTCCGAGCCTAGGGACGAAATCGTCATTAATTAAAAGTTTAGGGGTAGAATGGTAATTTTGCCTAAGATGTAAATTGAATTGAAATGAACATGAATTGATGTTATATTCATTCATTTAGACCCGAATAGACCAAATTTGGAGTTAGGACGAGGAAGAGAGAAAATGTTGAAATAATAGATTTTACGTACACGAACATTTATCGAGGTAAGTTCGTGTAACTAAATTGTGTATATTTATATATTTGAATTGAGTATGTTTATGTGAATTATATAATGTCATAAATATATGAAATGATCACATATCCGATAAAGCCCAATAAATGTTAAATCGCGATAAATGATTGAATTGAATATTGTATGTATGAATTATGTAAATGTTATTGACATGAAATTAATTACATGTCTGATAATGTCGAAAAATGTTAAATCCCATTTGAATAATGAAATTCGATGGATACAAGATTTCCCGTACTGATTATAGTCCTGCATATGTTGCGGACCTATAGCTCGGACGAGCAATCCTTTTAAAGCCCTCTCGAGCATTCTGTTAAATAGTTCTTGTGAGAATCCTGATCGGTAGTGCTATGCATGTGTTGCGCACTACCGAACTCTGTGTGAGCGTCCTGTAACATGATTCAATCGGTTGTGATCCAACATATAATGCAGACACAAATGCAGCTCTATGTGAGCGTCCTGACATAGGCTCTTATGAACTTCCTGATATGGCTCGCTTGAACTCCCTGTTACCTTATCCGGTGCTCCCTGATATTGACTCTTCAGAGTTACTTGTTAAGCTCTATGAGCTCTCTGATTAAAACTCTTATGAGTTTTCTTTTTAGCCCGGATAAGCGTCCTGTTACTTGGCTCATCTGAGCATCCTAGTATATGGCTCGAGAGTGTGCTCTCTGATTATGTGCCCTAATGGGTACCCCTGAATATGAATTGACGGATTACAGTTTTTTACACTTCAAGTGTACTACTTGTGTATCCATCGATATTTCAAATAAATTCAACGGGCAAAATCCTGACATGAGAAGATATGAACACAAAATGAATTATTACATGTATCTGCCTGAAATTCTTGAAAATGATGATACATGATATATGGAAGTATGAGATGGTGATATATGGACATGAAACTTGTTTGATGAATATGTTCATCTATGATTATAAATTTATACACTTTAAGTGTATTTTCCTGAGTTTCTATTGATATTTTAATTCATTTAATGAGTAAAATCCAGATATGAAATAATCTGAACTTGAGACGAAATATTATGAAAATGTACTGGAAATACAGGGATATAAATTGTATATGTTATTCGAATTCATGATGTGGATATTATATGTATATGGGAATCTGGCTATTATTGAGCCCATACATGTTTCTTGATGTATATATGAGATAGTATGACTTATAAACGAACTATTACCCATATGTACATGAAGTACATAGAAATGATATTTCCTGATATAATGATGCATGAATTGGTTGTTACATGAATGTGGATCATGCTTGATGACTTTGTTCATCCATGATTAAGGATTATTATATGTGATTACTTGGCTAACATGATGAGGATAGTGTTTAGGGCTTGTGACCAAATTGGTTGATAGTGCCTTGCATGTTTATTTTCAACATAAATATATGGTAAGTTATTTGCCATTATACGAACTTACTAAGCATTTCATGCTTACTCTGTTTTATTTTCTCGTGTCATATACTAACTTCGAAAGCTCATTGGATTGGAAGCATCGGCAGAGATCACTTACACTAACCATCGGCCTATCTTGATATATATATATATATATGGTAAATTAATTATGGTTATAATGGCATGTATAGGTTAATTAGCCAATGTTGGCATATGTTTGGGTTATAACTAGCCATTGGAATGGCTTGTGATAAATATGTTTTGATATGTATAAATGTGGCTATAACATGTTTGTTGTGTGCTTAAATGATTGATTGGTAGAAATCATGTTGGCATATTGAAAATTAATTTTAGCATATTTGGTAAAATGTGTATATAGGGGAATTTGATAAGTTAATTTAATTACATGATGGTAAAGAGTCATTTGAGATGTTTAAGAACACATTAGTTGTATGTGATAATATGTCATGCATAAGACTTGATTTTAACTTGAATTAATTGTTTTAAAATGGCTTGTGAATATGTTTAAGTATTGGTGTAAGAGGAAGACAAATTAGGTGAGAAATGTGGCTTGGAAAATAGCCTATTTTTGTCCACACGGGTAGAGACATGGGTTGTGTCTCAGCCGTGTGTGACACACGGCCTAGCACATGGGCATGTGATCTGGCTGTGTGTCCGTTGCATCTTTAATATGTCAAAATAGAATGTTCGGAATTGATCACATGGCCTAGCACATGGACGTGTGGCTTGGGCGTGTGATCCCTGCACCTACACATGGTCTAGCACACGGGCGTGTGACCTGACCATGTGACCCAAGTCAGAGAGTTACATGGCCTGAGACATGGGCTTGTCCCTGGCCGTGTGAGCCGCACGGCCTGACCACACGGGCCTGTGTCCCCTGCACCTAGGAAAAATTTTGAGATTTTGCAAAAAATTCTCTGAGCACCTAGTTTAGTCCCGACATGATTCTAATGCATGATTTGGGCCTTGAGGGCTCATGTAAGGGACTATATGATTAAATTTGATTGAAATTTGATATGAATGCTAAACATTTATGAAATTCTGTTACTTGACTCATAAACTTCGGTCATACTCTATAACCCTATTCCAACGACGAATTCGGGTTAGGGGTGTTTCAAATGCATCATTGCCACCCAAGTTAGAAGAAGACGTGATTTGACATAACCATTCTGTGATAATTTTTTCATGTATTATATCATTTTATCCTTAATATTTAGATCAGACACAAGTCATGGAATAGTCACACTTGTATAGTCCAATCTCATTTTTTTTTAGCAAACTACAATAAACAAATATGTGTGATATCCAACAATATCCCACTACATGGATTGTGGTATATCCAACATTAGTCTTTATAGTACAACCTGTTACAGTATACGTTTTGACTATATTAAAATATATGACACGATGTAGGAACAATGATGATCTCAAGTCTAAGGATCATATACATAGTATCACTATGAGTAATTTTGTGACTATTACATAATAATCAAAGAGACATACACATAGTGAGTCAGTCAAATATTTTATTCTCTAACACATACTCATGTATTGATTTTGACATCCCTATGTCAATGACAACTCTTTGTCATCAATCAACTATGCATTAGTCTCAATGCATTATTGTTGTTCAAGCCCACAATAATACTTGACTTTTAAGAATGATAATATTTTCTTAGGAATTTATTACAATTTAGTTTATTTATATACACAAAAAAAGAAATTAAAATAATAATGGCAATGTCTTATATTAATAAACAAGATAAAACGAGTATGTGATTACAATCATCTCATGATTGGTCTTTAGGCATACTCTAACACTTTGACCCTACATACAAAGCAGAACAAATGTAAGTTTAGAGAACTTAGTGAGATCTTGTATAACACTTGCTCAAGAGGGATCTATGTGTTTTTGAAATAAGAATAAAAACACAAGATTTAGATCACCCTGAGTATCTTAGGAAGTTCTGCCAATTTTTCTGGCATATACATTACCTTGCATTCTCTACCAATCATTGGCGGACATCTCCACTAATTCGTCATGAGTGCTCTTCCAAATAACAAATTCTTTTGGAAATTGACACCCTCTATAACACCCATAACCAGGTCTGGTCATCGGACCCGAGTTATAGAATACTACAGTCATAACCAAAACAGAACGCATTCAATTCACATCGATTACCTTAAATAAACATAGAATACTTCATAAATGCATAATTATTACTCAAATTAAACAAAAATCACCTAATTCATTGTCAATTCAATTTATAATTAAAAAATATGTCATTTTTCAGATCATTTATGGCTTATGTATGCTTTAATATCATTTAAAATTTAACTAGGACTAATTTGCAACATTTTGAAAATTTTACTTCAATTATATCTTAAACAAATCCTTTAAATAATCACCTATATCATAAACACTCAAGTATTATGATATATAATTAGATTCAAGTATTAATCAAGTTTACGAAAATTCTAAAAACAATTCAGAATTGAGTAGAGACCAATTTAAAACTTTATATAAAAGTGAGGTAAAAATGTAGAACACGGATCACACTGTTGTGTGGCAGGTTGAGGCCGTGTGGACCTAATTGTAAAACTTTGCAAACGTTCACACGGTCATGTGACTGGGCCGTGTGAGAGATTGAGACCATGTCAATAATCCTACATCTAAATTACCAGTGGCACACGGCTGTGTCAACCAATCATGTATGACACACGACCGCGTTACATCAGAATAGCCACTTTTGCAACTCATATAATCCAACCCTTAAATATTACTAAACATATTATTATGTACATCAAATCTTGCATAAACACTTCAAGAATTCAATCCAAGTCATGATACAAAATAACTTAAAAGTGCCTAACCAATATGTTATTTTGACATCATCACAAATATATCTTAAATCATTATCAAAATATTCAACAATTATAATACCAACATGATTCTTTCCAATTATTCATCCAAACATTGCATCTCAAAATGAAATGGTACATTCTTTCCATGATAAACATACCAAAACATAAGACATGCCATACCTTTTAAACAAACAGATCATAAATCATTACCAAAACATTTAACAATTATAATACCAACATGATTCTTTCTAATGATTCATTCAAGCATTGTATCTCAAGATGAAATGGTACATTCTTGCCATGATAAACATACCAAACCTTACCTATTAAACAAACATAAGACATTCCAAACATTTATCAGTGTTGACCTTATAAATCTCAAGCCAACAACTAACCTTATATCATATATATAATAATCAACCATACATCAAGCATTACCAATTCATAATCTACCACGATTTAAGGATAAGCACACAATCAATAACCAAAGTACTAGCATTCAAGATTGACCAAAAATGAATCACCTATATATATTCCACAAAACTGAGTTTTTAAACAATAGAAAAACAATATAATCAATATTGGGATAGTGTGAGCTTCTCGACAATCCGCTTGACAAATTCTGCAAGCTGGCTTTATAAGGAAAAGAGGAAACAAGGAGTAAGAATTCCAAATACTTAGTAAGTTCACGGTTATTAAAACAAAAACTTACCTCATTTTATGAATTTATACAACAAGATATTCAACTTGACGATTTTGCTTAAATCCAATAATCTTATATCAACAAGGTGAGTTCATCCCGTAACCAATTCTTATAATAATCTGAACATTTAACATTTCAAATAATTTTAATATCAATTGCATAGAAATCAATAACTCAATAACATTCACAACATTCCAATTCACAATTACAACTAAAAGTCTCAATGGTCCACATATATCAATGTATACAAACTTCAATTAATCAATCCAAAGATTATATTATATCATTTCATTTTGTTGTCAACACTGCATCCAATTTCAGTATAATGACATTCATTATTCCATTTTATTGTTCGAATTCTGCATCAAATTCGTAAATTTATCAGTTTCTATATTGGCCCTCCAGTTTGTATATCTGATACATATGAGCATTCAATACTATCGATATTCGTATATATCATTAATCAACTTTGTATTACCATATCACAATTATCAATCCAGTTTACATCTCACAAATCAAATATCACATTACTTCCTATTTCTTATCTATTTGCAATCTCAATTATCAAATAACATTTTTCATTTAAGATTTCAATGTAATACCCCGTACCTATATTCAACGCCGGAACAGGGTACGAGGCATTACCAAACTTACAACACAATCAAATGTGCAATTCCAAGCCATAAAATTTGCGTTCAAATTAAAACCATTTGCAGTTAATCATAAAGTCCCTAATACGAGCTTACGAGGCCCAAAACATGCATTGGAAGTTTCTGGGACTAAATCGAGAACTTTAGAAATTTTTACAAATCTTAGAAATTTTTTCCACTAAACAAGGGTCACACGCCCGTGTAGTTTGGGACACGCCCGTGTAGTTTGGGACACGCCCGTATGGTTTGGGACACGCCTATGTGGGCAAGTCGTGTGGATACACACGCCCGTGTCCCGATCTCGTGTAACTCTTTAACTTGTAACCCATGAACAAATTGAGGTCACATGGCCAAGTCACACGCCCATGTGCTAGGCCGTGTGGAAAATTAATTTTCATAAAATAGGTGCAAACTTCACACGCCCAGGACACACACTTGTGCCTGAGGCCGTGTCATCCACACGGCTAAGACACACACCCGTGTCTTTACTCGTGTGCTCAATTCTGAGCATTCTGTTTTTCACAATTAAGATGCAAGGGACACATGGCCTGAACACATGCCCATGGGGCAAATCGTGTGTCACGCATGACCTAGACACACGCCCATGTGTCTACCCATATGGACAAAATAAAGGCTATTTACCAAGCCATTTGTCTCCCTTATTAGCACAAACACTTATACCAATTCAATAGCACAAATCCATGGCACGCTTAGGCAACCAAATATCCACAATCATGGTTAATGCATATCAATGTAATACCATTATCTAACATGCACATGACATTTAACAGGCTAAATCAAACTTACCACTTTCACATTTCAAAAACACCACTAAGACTAATACCAACTTGTATTCACTCATCAAGATGATATAGCATATAAATAAATCAACCCATCTAGTTCACAACAAGGCATTAAACCACAATCAACAAGTAACAAACCATTATAAACCACATCACTATAAGTATTTGCACATACATGCATATAAATAGACTTACAACTATATTAACCAAGATGAGCCAATTTACATGGCCAATTTCCACAACAAGCCTTAGACATTTACAAGCCAATTCATTTGGCTAAAATCATAATGACACATATAAAAAAATGACCAAGTCTCTATACATGCCACACTTTCAAAACACAAAGATCATCAATACCTAAAATGAGAGTTTGATAGTGTGATTCGAATCTTTGACAATCTCTGATCCAAGTTAGCTTGGCAACACTATAAAAACATGGAAAATAAATGGAGTAAGCTATATAGCTTAGTAAGCTCGTATGCAAGAAATAAGCAACCTTACCATTCATATAACATTCAAATAATATAACATAATTAAATGTACATTTACAATGGTCTCATAATCATAACTCATTCCATCACAAAACTTACCTCATATTCATCATTTCAAGCATTTAATAGATATGAGCTTCAAGTACATACCTGTACGATCTCGAAAGGAATTTACACATAATCTCATCTTTGACATACCCGTGAGCCACTTGAAATAATAATTTCTGATACTCGAGATTCTTGCACACTAAGTGCCACATGTGTAGCCAATGCTACCTTAAATCTCATATCACATAGTTGCTCTCTCTCAAGCTATCAACGGGTCTGCTCACACAAGCTGTCAGTCAAGACATAGCTACGCGATGCTGCTCACACAAGCTGTCAAGTATCCGTAACATAAGCAGTATACTCAGCCACCGGTAGGACGTACAAGACTAGCACCCGGATCACATAATCACATAACACATACCAACCCTAGTGACGTGTCACTTGTATCCTACCCTATTCCTAAGGTTCAAACGGGATTTCTTGCTTGTCGAGTAGTCGTCGAAGTCGTTCGTAGAATCATATTCATTCACGTAATCAAACATACAATTTATACAATATTAAAGCATTTAAATGCAATTATTCTAGAGCTTATTTTTAACATACGAACTTACCTTGGTACAAAATGGCTAATTGTCTGATTTAACCAACTACTTTGTTCTTTCCCCGGTTTAGGTCAGAACCTCGTCTTTCTTGATCTATAATTCCACATTTAACTTATTCAATCATCTCATTATTCAATTTAATCTCAAAAACACCTTATGGAAAAAATTACATTTTTGCCCTTAACTTTTCAATTTTTTTTACATTTTAGTCCCTAGGCTCGTAAAATGATTTCATTCGATTTCTTTATTACCTAAGCCTAGCCAAATATTATTAGTACTCATATCAGTACACATTTTTCATTTATTCACATTTTACACATATTTTACAACTTTTACAAATAGGCCCCTATTTGACATTTCTATCAAAAATCACTTGGTAAATGTTGTTTATCTAACACCAAACATACATTTTCTACCATTAGACATCAAAATACACAAATATTCAACATGGTTAAAATTTTAGACTTCGATTTTCTTTCAAATTAGTCCTTGAAATAGCTAGATTAGGTTGAGACAACTTCAGAAACATAAAAATAATTAAAAATGGGGCAAGAACGGACTTACAATCGAGCTTGAAAGCTTGGCAAAACCCTAGCTATGGACACCCTTGGAATTTCGGCGAAGGGGCTAATTTGATGAAGATGAACATATTTTATTTTAGTTATTTTGTCTTTATTTACCAAATGACTAAAATGCCCTTCACTTAAACTTTGAAATTTTATCTAACCATGTCTATTTTTTTCCATACAAAAATATAATGGTCTAATTCTATTTAAGGACCTCCAATTTAAAATTTCATAGCAATTAGACACCTCTAGCTTCTAGAACACATATTTTGCACCTATTGCAATTTAGTACTATTAGTCAAATTGGACACCCTATCGATAAAATTTCTTAACAAAATTTTCACACAACCATTCAATCATACTATAGACCTTAAAGAAATAATAAAATAAATATTTTTACTTTAGATTCATGGTCCTGAAACCACTGTTTTGACTTGACCATAAAATGGGATGTTACATTCAATCTCATGTTATTGAGGACTCTATCATCATTGTTTCAATTATATTTATCCCAATTTTACCATTTATTCCCCCTATTAATTCAACTCAAACAAATACACGGATCCAACCAACACACCAGTTTGGCACCGAGTACCTCATCGGATAAATCTAAAGTAAATAGTTTGCACCCAACGCTCATTAATAAGTTTGACACCCAGTGTCTCATCGGTATAATTGAAGTAATTTGACACCCAGTGCCTCATTGACTCGTAGCCGAAGTAACCCTGAACTTTTCCTATCCTATTACATGCCAACTATATCCAACTCTGCCCGAATAGTTAATATGGTATCCATTTTCAATTTCCATTATAAGCCAATTTCTCAATTCAATTATACATGTTCAATAGTAATTCATCAATACATATCAGTATACTAACATAATTCATCTCAATACAAAATGAATTGTGCATTTACCTTAATATACAATAATCTCAAATCATTTCAATCTAATCCTTATTTTAAAAAATCAATCAATTTCATATCAGCACAATTCAATCAATTATAAGCAATTATCAATTCATTTTTTTTTTAGTTACCAATTCATCATTTTAAGTTTTAACCATCAACTGATCATTTTTCTATGTTTTAGTTCAAAACTCACATGTTGTACCAATTTGTGCACAATTCAAACTATTATCAAACAAATACAAATTCACAAATCAAATATAAAACAATTTAAATTCAATTATACTATGTGAATTTACCTAGTAAAAACAAAAAACCAACAACTCTCTTAGTTGGACATAGGGGTGAGTATTCAATCGAATCGAGTAAAAAAATTTCGAGTTAGTCGAGTTGATGAATCCTATTTTAACAACTGAACTCAATTTGAAGTTTTTCCGAATCGAGTCAAAAAATTTCTAGTCAAGTCGACTTGAATTAACGAATCTTATTATTTATACTCAATGTTTCGTTTAAATGGATCGATTATTTTATAGTAGACGAAATACAATCTTTTAGATTAATTTTGAATAAAAGAAAAAAGGAGAGTGGGGTAATTCGAGAAGAAAAGTAAGACTGATGGGTAAACATTTATCAAAACAACATAGTTTTGCCTTTTCTTATTTGGATTTTTAGATAACTCGAATTAGGGGTGAGCGTTCGATCAAATAGAGTGAAATCGTTTGAGTTAAATTAGAAAAATTAATAATGTTAAATTAAAATCTTGTAAATATAACTATTTCCATGTTAGAATCCATAAATTTGAAACAATATTTATTTGAAAATTTTTAAAGCAAAATAATAAAAAAATAAAATATTTTAGTATGATAAACTTGAATCATTAGTCCTTTATTTTGATTTCATAATTATTATTTTATTAAATTTTTGATATATTTTATATTTTTAAAATTTATAATTTTTTAAAATAAATATTTTAAAATTTTATAAATATTTTAAATTTTAAAACTATTTCCAAATTTTGAAAATTACTTTGATTTTTTGTTAAGAAAGACCAATTTGCTCATTTTCAAAATAGACAGGGATCAAAACGGTATTTATACTAATCTGTTATTCGAATTATTCAAGTTATTCAAATTGTAAAAATTCAACCCAACTCGAATTCCGAATTCCAAATTCCAAATTCCTAATTTCTTATTCGAGTTGACTCGAACAATTTGAATAACTCGAATAACTTGATTCGATTAACTTGAAATTTAGATTTTTTTTCGATTTTTTTGAATTGAATCGAATTTTGTTCACCCCTAATTGGAAACATAGAAATAATTAACACCATTTGTAATTACTCTTATATACTCACTTTCGTAAATTTCATGGATTTAATTAATACCTTTTTTAGAGGGACTAATTTGTCCAAAATTAAAATTGACAAGAGGTGAAGGGTGTTTTCACCAAAAGATTTTCTTAAAGTTTATTCAAGGTACATTTTATACATTTTGTAATTTAGTCTTTGTACTTTTATTTTTAAGAATTTACTCCTTTACTTTTCTAATATAAAATGCAAACTTAATTATTAGCATTATTAAAACTTTTTGTTAAATTAATATTTATTACAATGCCATTTTATTGATTTATGACTACCAAGTGAGCATTTTTTATTTTAAAATATCACATCAATAAAATTAACAAAATAATTTTAACGGTATTAATAATTGAACTTGAATTTTAAATCCAAAAATAGAAGGACTAAATTTATAGAAATAAAAGTAGAAGAATTAAATTCCATTTTTAATAAAAGGCTAAACCATTATAATATCTAATTCACATTTTAATTTTTTGTAAGGCATGAAGAAAATTTAGCCCTAACATTTACTTATTTTGTCATTTTGGCTTTTATTCCTTTTTTTTGGGGGGGGGGTGTTATTTTGACCCTCAACCTCTAAATTTTAGTCAATTTCCTTGCTTTTTTATCGCAAAATTAATAGATAAGTTAAAATTTTAATGGCATTGACGTGGCAACTCATGTGGCATTTTACGTATACTCCACTGCTAATATGGAAAATTTTATAAAAGTTTTTTTTTTTTATGAACTTTGTTGATTTTTTTAATTTTTTATTAGTTTTTAAAATTTTTAATTATATGTGGGCTATGCGTCAATACTATTAAAATTTTAGTAGTTCAGTTAGTTATTACGTAAAAAAGCAAACAATTTGACTAAAATTTAAATGTTGAGGGTCAAAATGACCCCAAAAAAGAATAAAGACCAAAATTAAAAAAAAGTAAAAATTTATATTTATGTTTTTTAATACACATAACGTTATGATTTTATTTTGTAATATAAAACTCTAATTTAATTATTTTAATTAATATTATAATTTGTTTTAACAATATAACTTCAATTGCTAAAAAATTACATATGGGGTTTCACTTATAATATTTATAAATTAAAAAAATACATATTTCAATTTGTATAGTGTTTGTGTTATTAACAATAAAGATAATGTTTAAATTTAATATTTGTATACTTAAATTATTTATGGTTGGATCAAGCTTGTATAGTAGGGTTTTCATTTTCCCAAAGCTCAATATAACATATTTTTAATACTATTAAATTATTTTTATAATTTTTTTTGGTAGAAAAGGATAGCGTTAAGCGATTACATTAGATAAAACCATAATTAAGAGGAAATAGACATGTTGCGATCTCTTCCCAACAAGTTCATGACAGAAGCCGGTGGGGGTCTAAATAAACATATCAAAGAACTACTTGTATAAGCACATTTAGTCATGTGATCAGCAACACTATTAAGAGTTCTCGAGATATGTTGGATACAAATCTCCCATTTCGGATGCAAAGCTTGATGTAACAGCCGCAATTCCACTAAGCTACTACTAGCTCCTCCACCAGACAAAAGGAGTTCAACCGACAAAACATTATCACACTCAACTTTAACTTTCCGACACCCTTTATCCCAAGCTAAGAATAATCCTTCCAACATCGCTCTTGTTTCAACTTTAAACATTAACTCGTTACTAAAACTCATCGCATAGCCCCATAACCAATTTGCATTTGAATATCTAAGAATACCCCCAATAGAAGCCCGTCGTTCCAAATTTGACACAGCCCCATTTGAATTGAGTGTTATCCAGCCCGTTACAGGAGGAGTCCAACTTAAAAGACTCCCCATGGTCCCCAAATATTTCATCTGCACATCCAAATCCCAATAACTCCTAGCCCATATGTAGTAGGTATCCATAATATCCCCAATATTCCTGTGACTAGTAGAGAACACACACCCATTTCTATTCTTCCAAAGTAGTCAACACAAGATTACAAACAATGTTTGAATATAACACTCCTTACGCGTACCGAGTTCGGGGACAAGTACGAGACGTTACTAGACATATATGCAAGCATAAACGAAAAATACGAGTTATAAAATTTCGTTTCAACTCAAAAAAAATCCACTAACATTGTAGTGTTCTAATTTTGGGCCTACGAGGCCCTAAACAAACATTGAGAAAGGTTCGGGACCAAAATAAAGATCTGAGGAAAACTTATAGTCTAGTACCTCAGACGCCCGTGTTGAGATCATACACACGCCCGTGTGCATTGTGACACACCTATATGGTCACCCTATGTCCAAAACTTGAGCATTATGTTAGATTCACACGACCAAGACACACGCCCGTGTGTCTAGCCCGTGTTCGACATTGATTTAAAATTTTAGGTGTAGGAGACACACGGTTATACCAAACGCCCAAGGGCGATCCATGTGTCACACACGGCCTGGACACACGCCCATGTGTCCACCCGTGTAGACCTTATTAGGCTACTTTTCAAGCCTTTGGCCACCCTCAATTGCCCACTCTCGTCTATAGCTTCTACTGATATCTAACATGCCCTAATCGAACTCAAGTTCTATCATAACTGTCAATTGCATGTAAACCTCATATCATTGGTTTTACACATGCTAGGTTATCCTTTTTGTATTAAGGATTATAGTCTCATTAATCACAATATCGAATTTGGCTCATCTTTTAACTCATTGCCAACTGTGATCCTCCCAATTTCAAATGAATTGGTCACATTTATCGCATCCATTCATAATACACGATGTAATCATTTCAACAAGTAAAAATTGCCTGATTAGGAGGATAGCAACCTACACCAATACAAGCCATATATCAAGGCCATACACAAAATGAATAGACATAACATTCAAGCCTTTACATTGCTAGACAAAAGAAAAATATGACAAAATGACCCAAAAATACTTATACATGTCATTGAACAAAATAAAGAATCTATGTACCAAAGCTGGACTAGATGATAGTGTGTTGACTCTCCAACCGTCTTCTAACCTTTACGAGTCCTCAAGCTCTGAAAGACAAGGAAAAAAGAGGGGTAAGCATTTTCATGCTTAGTAACCTCGAATAACTGAAAAGTAAACTTACCAAGTAATTAGCATACATCCATAATAGATAAGGAAACCAACAAGTATGAAATGGTTTCCTATCACATGCACTCAACCAATGAGTTAGTCACATAACAAAACACCATGTAATTTTTCTTAGATGAACTCATCATTCAACATTTCATTTTGTACATGTATTTCATGTTAATCCTGTTGGGTGTCTAGGAAATCTCGATGGAATATCCATTAACTGCCAATTCACAAGGATGATCATTTCAGGTGTGCACTCCCGCGAACCTTACATCTTATGGCAGGATTACCAGTCCAGGCTAAATCCCCCATATCGTAAATTCATAAGGTGATGTCGGGATTACCAGTCCATCCCCCATATCGTAAATGGCTAAGTCCCTTATTGTGACAAACACCTTAATGAGCTCAGATCTGAATTACCAGTCCAGGCTAAATTCAGACCCTGATTGGATTACCGTCAGGGCTAAATCCATAATGCATATGTATTCTTTGGGAGGTTCAATCATCCAAAGGAACACCCGTCCGGGCTAGATCTTTTTCATAATTGAGATCAGCGGATTACCCGTCTGGGCTAAATCCTTTCTGCAACACATGAAGGATCTCATTACACATGTAAAACATGGTTTATCCATCGAATTCCCTTTTTAACCTCAACCGAGACAATTTTCAACATATCGTTATTAGGAATGCATTTCATGAAATCTTATACTATCAATAAATGCAATCATCATTCATTCACAAATCATATAATTAGGCATATTAGGAGTTTACTTTAAGTTATCCAAACTTACCTGGTATTCGCTTTGGTGCTGTGTTTCGGTTATTCCGAAACCTTTCGTTTTCCTTGATCGACCTCTGGAATTTGTTCCTCGGGGTCTATTTCAACAGAATTAAATCATTAACACTCCATATTATACATTTCAATTCTAAATTCCACCCTTGATCCAAATGACCATTTTGCCCCTAACATTTCACATTTTTACGATTTAGTCCCTAGGCTCGTATAATGAAACACATGCAATTTCTATCTTACCGAAGCCTAGCCGAATGTTTGTCCCTCTTATGCCAGCCCATATTTTCCATTATTTCTCATTTCCACCACATATTTTACACCTTTTGCAAAAAGATCCTTTTAGGGGTTTTTCATGAAAACCACCTAGAAAAAGATGTTTAACACTCACCCAACTTTCATATTCCTCCATAAACCATCAAAATACAAGTAGCTCATGCATGGGTAAATTTTTAAACATGAACCCTAGCATGAAATATGGGTAGAAATGGAGAGAGCAAGCTACCGGAATCTCAAAAATACGAAAAACATTAAAAACGGAGTTTGGAAGCACTTACTATTGAGCTTGAAAATGTTGAAAACCTAGCTATGGTGTCCTTTCAATTTTCGGCAGCCATGGAGAAGAAAATGGCTGATTTTTGCCTTCTTTTTCCCATTTTATTTCATTAAAATGCCAAATGACCAAAATGCCCTTAAGCCATTTCTTTAAAATTTCATCCATACAAACCCCTTTTTGTCCAAAAACTTAAAAATTGGGAAAATTGCTCTTCAAGACCTTCTAATTTATAATCTAAAGCAATTTCATACAAATTGTTTCTAGGATCCAAGTTTTGCAATTTATTCAATTTAGTCCCTAATTTCCAATTGGACACCTTACTCAAAGAATTTCTTCATGAAACTTTAACACGTGAATATTCTAATATTCTAGGCCTCATACTAATCATAAAATAAATATTTTGATGTCGGATTTGTGGTCCCAAAACCACTATTCTGACTAGGCCCTATTTCGGGATGTTACATTGCCACTCTATTTATTCATAGTTAAGATTACCTTTATCCTACAAGTTCCAAACTAACCATTCCTTCATTGAAAAAGAAAAGAAAATATTATGGGCTTTCTAGGGAATCATTATTCGTCATACAGTCTTAGCAAAAGCGCAATCCCGAAAAGCATGAATCCTTGTCTCTAAACTATCAGTACACAACGGGAGAAGACCATCCTCTATCATGTGCCTATATCTTCTCTTATTATTTTTCAATAATCTATCATGCCATAAAATCCATAAGAAAACACGTACCCACTAAGGCACCGGAACTCTCCAAATCATCTTACAAATATCAGTATCATTAGAAACTTGACCAAAGAGATTCTTATAAGTCGCAGATGATGAGAAACCATCATTTTCCATCCATTTTTCAAGCCAAAAAATCTTGTAATGTAGCATCATATGGGGATATGATCATTGCGATCAGTTGAATAATGGGGCATGGAACGAGATTAGTAAGACGATCCCAATCCCAAAGACCATTCTCAGTCACTAAGTCACAAATGCGCAATGTTTTATCAAGTTGATCCGATCCTCTAAGAATATCTTGTAAGGGACCCATCTGCCTAACCTATACATCATTCCAAATATTCGTCATACGACCATCGCCAATTGACTAACAAACATTACCCATAACTTTTAGCCAGACCCATGTTAATGACTTTCATATGAATGAATAGTTGCTTCAAAAGATAGAGGTTGGAAGCGCCCCTTGTATATTATATTTCTTCCTTAACACCTAAACCTATGGAGACTTGGTATTCGCAAGCAGATGGAAACCAAGCTTCATTAAGAAAATCTTGTTCTGATCACATAACTTCTGCAAACCCAGTCCATCACTATCCAAAGGCCGACAATAATCTTCCCAAGAAAGAAATGTAGTTTTCTTTGTACTATTAGTTGTTCCCCAGATGAAATTACAAGCAAGCCTCTCAATTTCATTGCATACAGAAAGATGCACTCGGATAGTAAACATAAAATAGTTAGGAATAGCAAAAAGAACTGACCGAACCAAAGTTATTCGTCCTGCTAGTGAAAGTTTCCTCGCATCCTATCCAGACAGTTTTTGCCTAACCTTGCTTACAATAAAGTCGAAAGTATGCACAGTAACTCTATTATGAAACAATGGCATACCAAGGTACCATCCAAGATCATCCACTTGACTGAATCCAATACTCACGCAAATCACCTCAATAACTGAAATAGGAGTATTAGGGGAGAAAAACACCTGCCACTTGGACTTGTTAACCTTCTGCCCAGAAAAGTAACAGAAAGTTTCTAGTATACTACTCACTACAACAGCTTGATCCCATAAGGTCATCAACAAAGAAAATATGAGACAAGGCGGACCTTCTTCTTGAGAGGAACAAAGGCTTCCAACTCCTATTCATAGTCGCCTCCTCAATAAGGTGCCCAAGCCTCTCCATGCAATGGACAAAAAAGATAGGGAGATAAAGGGTCACCCTGCCTTATACCACGTGATGGTTGAAAAGTGTCAGTAAGAGTCCTATTCCAGAATACCTAGTGTGAAGTAGAATAAACACAATGTAATATGACACTGGTTAACTGTTCAGGAATTCCTGCCATTAACAAAGTATCTCGTAGAAAATCCCAGCTGATTCTATCATAAGCCTTTTCGAGGTCTATCTTCATGATCATGCCATATTTGTTTCCTTGAAAGTTCCTCAAAGAGTGTACCACTTCTTACGCTACTATAATATTATCGACAATGTCTCTGCCTGAAATAAAGCTTGATTGGTTCTGACTTATCAATTTCACCATCAAAGGTCATAGTATATTAATAATTGTCTTCGTAAAAATCTTATACAACATTGAACATAAGCTTATAGGCCGAAATTGATTAATTCTCTCTAGATTCGGTATCTTCGGGATAAGAACTAGTAACATTCTGTTCAATTTCAAATACAACCGAAGCCTACCCAAACTATGTCTCACAAAAGAACATACTGATGGTCCTACAATCTCTTATTGAGTCTGAAAGAAACTAGCCTGAAACCCATCCAAACCAAGGGCCTTTAAAGGAGTCGTACTAAACACTGCTTTGGAACCACTGAAATAAAAGCTCTTGTCTCATCATAGAAAAACATAGAAATTTACCTCGACAAGGGAAAACACCACTAGTCACATAGTCCATGGCATAAAGTTCCTTAAAATTTGTACCATATGTTGTTTCAACATATCCTCCTCAAAACACCATTCATTATCCACTAAAAGACCTTCGACTTTATTCCACTTCCGTCTTGCTAATGTACGACTATGAAAATACGATGTATTCCTATCCCTATCTTTTAACCGTTCTACACTGGATTTTTGAAACCATAACAAATCCACATGAGCTAAAACTTCTTCAATTTCCTGTTGCAATTCATACTCTCGTCTATGAAGTGATTGAGAGGAGCAAACCTTAATGGCTTTTTGAACCCTTTCCAGCTTAAATATCAACTTTCTTTTGCGTACAAAGATATTCCTATAAACCTATTTGTTTCATTCCTTAATAGATTCATGGAAGTGTTCTAGATTATCACCAACTGCTAACTAATTATTCCAACAACTATTAACAATGTTGCCAAAATCCATATGAGACATCCAACTAGCAAGACAACGGAAAGGCCTTAAACCTTTGCTAACTATCAGCTTAAGAGAAATTAATATCGGTCTATGATCAGATTTTAAGTCTGTGAAGGTTCCTCACTGAACATTCTGACAAAAATGAATCCCGCTCTAAATTACAGATAGCCCTGTCAAGTCTCTGTGATAAACCCCCTACACCATGTAAACTTGCCACCACTAACACCCAAATCTCACAAAGTATTGTTGAATAAAAACCCTCTAAACCATTTGCAACCTACACATGAGATAGAAGCCCCACCTTTTCTTTCACCTCCATCAAGAATAGATTTGAAATCACTAGCAAGCATCCAAGGTCCCTCCACTGAACCAACCAGAGAGCTGAGAAAATGTCACAACTCCCTTCTCATCGTAGCATGAGGACTTGCACAATAGAACAAAAGAAATGATCCGAGCTTATCGTTCTATAGATTTTAACCTGAACCATTTGAGAATGTATATTCAAGATATCCACTATTACATCCTCATTCCAACACAACCAAATTCCCCCAACAAAACCATTTGCTTCCATCCTAAAAGAATTCGGATATCCAATTTTCACAATAATACCATCGACCTTAACTTCTCTAACCCAGGTTTCAAGCAAACAAAACAAATTTGGCAAAAACTCCTTCTTGTATTCTTTAACAAAACTGTAAAAACGAGGATGTCCCACTCCTTGGCAATTCCAACAAATTATTTCATTGTTAATAAAAATAAGAAAATTTATAAGCCAAACCCAAATAAGATTACAATAAATTCTGACAATAAACCTCAACACCATCAATGCGATCCACAATCATACCTTTCTCAACAACTTGAGGATCCGACACCATAACATCTTTGTCTGGATTCCTTTCGAGATCATAAACCAACCCTTCCATTGCTAATTGGAAATCAATCGATTGCTGCTCCTGGATCCCAAGAGTCTTATCGAGTGGTTTCCCTCATTGTTTATAGTGAGTAGTGTTAGCAATCAACTGTTGCGTTACGGGAGAGCTCGTTTTACCAAACATAAAAAATCCCATTCTCTTTGTTAGTATTAACTCCCATTTTTTCTTTCTCCAAAATACGAACCACTACATGTTTCTTCTTATTTAAATTAGCCAAAATTTCCACTCTTTCCATAACTATAGTTTTCCTTCTGTCAATGGCACCCACTTGGGCGCATCTCAATCCATCATCAAAAACACCCCACCCAATATTTAAATTCATACCCAAGCTTCCATTATTGGGCAATATTCAAATTATTTTTATAATTTTAAATATATTTTAGATTTAAAATGAAATAAATATACTTTATAAGTATTTGGAGATAATATATGTATTCTTCGATTTTCTTTAGAAATACAATTTATAACAACCAAAATTATTATAGGTATTTTAATAAATGATATTAATTATCAATAAAATTTTATAGGTATTTCAATAAAATGTTATAGGTAGTTCAATAAAATTAATCATGTATAGCCTATAAGGAAAAGTTATTGAGGCCTATCAGGGGTAAAGACAAAAAATTTCTTTAGGACGCTCGAATGAAATTTTAATTTTTAATAGCCTATATCTTTATAATTTTTAAAGGATTAATTCAAATTTTTATAATTTAGGGGACAAAGTGTAATTTTACCTTTACTAATTTAAAATTTAAATTTTTAAGTGGCTTAAATAGTAATTTTTTATTTTAGGGGGTTGGGGCCCTGCCAGCCCCCTTCAATTCACCTCTGAAGTCTCTTAGTGAAGATATGGATCGAATTCTTCATCAACACCAAGAGAATGAAATCTACCGAACAAATTATCATTAATTTTTTTACATTAACAATTAAGTAGCTTGATTTAATTTATTAATAAAATACAAATATAGTTGAAAATTTTAATTTAAAAATAGTTTTATTTATTATAAGGTAAAAAATCGAGGTATAACATAATCTTTTTATAACATCCAAATGTTATTATAGATATAAATAAAATTTTAAATAAGGTATTATAAAGAGAGTTTAGTTTCGTTTCTGCATAATTCATTTTTAGTAACAATATATTAAATATAAATAATGTGTGCATAAATTTATATTTTGATAGTGAATATTTATCAAATTTCTTTTAAAAAAAGTACAAAAACAAAATAAATTGATTTTGAATAGACTGCGCTGATCATATTGCCGGGCCTAGCTGGTTTTCTTTTACTCCCTTTTTGCTTGATATATTTAGCCATGAATATATGGTATTAACGGTCCTTCATTGCATAATACTAGTAATAAATAAATAGGTAAAACTATTAATGAGGTAGTTCTTTAATTATGTGTTTGGGTTTTATAGTTAATTGTTTCTCTTTAAAAAAAATACATGTAACGAGAGAATTGATCAATACTATAGATGATGAATATCTTAGTTTCAAAAAGAAATATAGATAAAACTCAGCATGATTAATTTGTAAGTCTTATATAGCAGGGATGTGGTGACAAAATGGGTTCTATTAGAGATAAACCAAAATTTGAAATAAGAGTTCAAAATACTCTATTGAAATCTCAATTCACTTCCCTATGTCTATGATACTAACTGCAAAGGTTATATAGATGGCTCTAAACCTGGTCCTTGTTCTACAATTTAAAACACACACACAAAAAAAAAAAAAAACCGTCAATGCAACCTAATCCTCCATACACAGGAGAGGATTCAATAATCAATTATTGATATCTTCCTCTCGAAAAAGATGGATCAGTCAACTCTTTTACGAAGGAATCAAACAAATTCTTATATGCCCAGAAATTTTAGGGTCAACTTTACTTTTTAAAAAAATTAAGAAAACCTTTAACCAAATTATTTCTAAAACTTTACTAAAATATCTAAAAATTTACCAAAACAAATCCTTAATTTCTTGTTTTTTTTTTTTAAGCCAAAGGTAATGGTAAAAGTGCCGCTTACTAATTATTTGCCTAATGCCAACTTCGCTTTCTTTTGCCCCGGCTGGGTGGGTGTGTCTCTGATGATATTTCGTTGTGTGTGGTCCATCCCCTGCACTCAACTATTTTAGTACCTCTTTTTAAAACAAAACAAGAATAGTAGTACCCGTGCCTTTTCAATTGGAAAAGAAAACGTGCTATTGGGAATTATTAATGCTGCCAAGGTGATGTGGCTATTAGGGACTTCATCATTAACGCTAAAAACTATTAACATACCAAAAAATGTCGTCTTCTTTTTTAAATTTACAGACCGTAAAATATTTTTTGTCACATCAGTATTAAAAATGACAATATCAATATATATTTTTTTGATGCCATTTATTATTGTGAAAATAAAGTTTACAAAACAGATCTTTATATAGATTAAAAGTTTCATTTCTCTTATTTTCTTAAGCAATGTGGAATATGAGATATCAGTATATATAGACTCATAAATAAGTTTGTAACTTATTCCTATGCAATGTAGAATTGCTTCCTTAAAATGTGATATATAGATAATGTGTATCTATAGACTCATGAGTAGGTTTAATTATAAAATTAAATTTAAGATAATTGTTCAATACAAATTGTGATTTTTTGAAGGCGTATAGATTTTGAAATTTAAGTTGTCAATATGTGAATTGATTTTTCTTCAAATATATTCCTTAAAAATCGTAAAGTGATTGTATTTATATGATTAATAATAATCTCGATGTTTGTTTTAATGTTTAACTATTGTATTTAAAGTGATTGATTTATATGAAGAGTGCGAATACAAAGTTAAAAATATATATTTTATTTTTAAAATGAGTATTTAAAATTATTAATTTCCGCATTGCATACTAGTTAAAATCTATATTTGCTATACTCAAAAATAATTTTAAATTTTTTCTAAATGTATATTTAAAATAGTTAGGCTATACTTTAATTTGAAGGTTTATAATTTACTTTAAAAGAGTTATGATTTTAAAGAATATATTTTAAGAAAAATCAATTCACATATTGACAACTTAAATTTCATAATCCATATCTCTTAAAAAATCACAATTTGTATTGAACAAGTATCTTAAATTTAATTTTATAATCAAACCTATTCATGAGTCTATATATACACATTGTCTATATATCACAATTCAAGGAAACAATCCTACATTGTCTAAGAACAAATTGCAAACCTATTTATTAGTCTATATATACACATATCTCATATCTTACATTGCTTAAAAAAACAATGGAAATGAGACTTTGAGTTTATATAAAAGCCAATTTTGTAAGTTTTATTTTCATATTAATAGGTGGTAGTAAAAAATAAAAAAAATATAGATGCTGCCACTTTTAGTGTTGAGACAAAAAATGCTTCCAACTGAAAGTGTTTTTTTGTCAATATATTGTAATTGCATTCAACTGGAAGCATTTTACAGGTGATATGCAAATCACTTCTAGTTAGAAAGTTAGCTCATTCTCATAAATTTTAAAAATTTGACCTATTTTTGTAATTTTTTTAAAAAATTCCATTCTTAAAATTATCCAATATATTTAGAGAAAGTTTTTTTGAACTTAAACCGTTGAAAGTAAACGTATGTAACAGATGCCGAGGCTTGGTGCATATATAGCAAGATTTTGATTCCAATGATTGGCCTTAAAATTGCAAAATATGTAATTCACACAACCTAATTTTGCATCTGACATATATACTTGAATCAACGTCATAGTCATTTATATTTATTTCATGAGCATTGTGCAGCGCATATTACATTTTGACTTACTCAATGTCTCTTTATTGCATGCATATTGTTTGGAGGTAGTGTTTTGAAAAGTTATAAATGATGAGTTTTGTCTATAGTTATTAAATTTCTAATTTTTTGCTTATTAATTAAGATGTGTGTTAGATGCCTACTTAGATATACTGAGAAATGTGGCTATCTATTTGGATAGATGTCTCTATGAATAAATATAGGTTTTTTTTATATAAATAAGAGTTAGATTTCACTTGGAATCTCACTTAAAAGAAACTTTGCAATAAAATTCATTTTGTTCTCTCTCCAACTTTTAATCCTTATAGATTATCCTCTAAATAATTATTATAGAAGTTCTTTATAAAACAATGATATTCTTGATAAATATTGCTATGTGCTCAGTCCATAGTGGTACGAAATTGGACGGAGAAAACAGAAGAAGGATCGAAATCAAGTTGTTCGACTCAAGAAAGAAAGATTTGAATGTGACTTGAAAGGAAGAAACCAAATAAATTCTAACAAAGGAAATAACCAAAATAAGAAAATTAAAAATAATAATAAAGGATAAATATTCAAAATAATAACTAAATAAAGAAAAGATAGATTAAAGTAAAGTGAAAAAGTAAAGTGAAAGATGAAACGATAAACTGATGGGCATGATGGATAGAAGAATAAATGTCCAATTGAACCATTTGAGATATAAATCCCAACAAACTCAATTAATGGCTCTAATCAATCCTCCAAGAAATAATCATTGGCAAATTGAAGGGTGAATGAATTCCCACTACTCCTTGAAGAAAATCGAGAAGAAAACTACTTCTAAAAATTAGAAGAAAGAAATCTTACACAAGAAACAAACTCCTAGAGTTAAAAACTTTATTAATGAAAACAAATTGTTTGATTTGTATACAATGCAAAGGTCTATATATAAGCTAGCTAGATAAATCTAAATAAAGCTCTTAAGTATACTAGAACTCTAATTAATCTAAACAAGAAGTAGGTTTAAGCTAAAATTTCCTATTGACATAAAACTCTAAATAACTTAAACTATTTAATAATTATTAAAAATTTGAAATAATAAAATAATAAAATAATAAGAGCTGATAAATACAATATTGAACTCATAGCCCAAAACCTGAACCCAATATGATTTAAACTCGAGTTAAAAACCTGAAACTCGTAATTCATCCAGAAATTCTGCTCGTATAGTCTTCACTAAAACGATCATAATTTGAGCTCTCGAACTTAAAATTGAATTATTTAAAGTGTGTTTCAAATCTAAGAAATAGATCTTTGAACGCCATGAAGACATCTCAACCCAGAAATGCATGGATCTCATCCAAAAATTTGTCGCAAGTCTTCTAATTTCCCAAACTTGAAAATTGACAGCTTCGGTGAATATAATTTAATAAATTTCTCCCCATTTGTGCATATATCATTCCCCCTTTCCTAGAAAAGATTCGTGCTCGAATCTTGTCTTTAATCGAATCTTGGTTTGATTTGTTTGGCCTTTGACATTTTTTATGGGCCTTGAGGTAGTGTGAGCTCATCACATCCATGGATCTGAAATTGGGCCTTGAGACTCGCATCACTTAGTGAATTATTTTTGCTAGTAGAAAAGACAAATAGTTATTGCCTTTATTGTATCCTTATGACTTATTTGCTTGAAATTCTCTTACAACCAAAATATACTGTGGGACAATTAAGACCTTAAAGATAATAACCTGATACGTACATTGGATCCTTGTCCTATTGATCAATTATCTATTAAGGACATATTTGTTCATGTTTCATTTGTACATTCAAACTTATCTCACCAATAGTCCAAATGTTCTACACCAATAATTTTAAGTTTTATTTTCATCTTTATGACTACTACAACACACTAAAGTGGAACACTGAGAGTAGGACCTTGCCTCTTGCCTCCTCCCCTCCCCTCCCCACTTCAAAAAAAAAAAAAAAAAGGCTAAATATCATTCTAGTCCGTTTAAATTTTCAAAATTATAAGTTATTTTAATAGTAAAATTATACTTTAACCCTTCTAAAATGATATAATTTCACTTTGCTCCGAAATAAATTTCTAGCTTCATCCTTACAAAGAGAGTTAGCCTCCAATTTTGTCAAATTGGAACCATTTAAAGGTGGCAATATTTGTAATAGTCCGGTTGTGACCCTAGTTAGAATAGTGGTTTCGGGACCACAAATCTGAGTTTGAAAAATAATTTAATATTATTTTCTGTGTCCATGATGAATGAATTTGCATCTGTGAAATTTTTGTGATTTAATTTGTTTGTTTTCGTACTGAATATTAAAAAAAATATCTAATCATGTAAATTGTAAAATCTGTGTGCTAGATGTTAAAAGTACCTATTTGATTTGAGTTATTTAAGTGAGGGTCCTTGCATGTCAAATTTACCATTTATTTTAATGGTGGAAAAATGTGGACATGTAGTTGGTAAGTTTTAATGTTTATTAGTCAAGGGCAAAATGGGAAAATGTTTATTAAATTTGTTATAATAAAATGAAAACATGAAATTGGCCATTAGTATCATGCATATAGTCGATTATATCAAGAAAATAGAAAGAAGAAGACCATCCAAGGGTTTGATCATTGATTTGGTTTATTAAAATATGTACTTTGGTTCGCTATTGATAATTTCTACGTTTCTGTGATCGTTGCTTCATGTTCTTTAAAACCCATTTATGAATTCCTGTTTCTGTTGAAGATTATGAAATGTGCCATTGATGATTATATGAGCTTTGTAATGTTTTTATATGGATTATGAAAGATATATGTGAGATTATCATGCTTTGTTCTTGAATTTTTGATGGAATAGAGCTGTTTAGGCTAATTTGTGAAAATGAGGTTTTGAAGGACTAAATTTGAATTAAATATGTTATTTGGGATTGTATGGAAGCTATGTATATTCGGCCAAGCTATAGTCTTGGTGAATTTTTCATATTTGTGATTTTGTGAAAAATAGACTAAATTGTCATAGTGTGAAAATGTAAGGGCTAAAATGCAAAGTTCCCTAAATATGTGTTCATGGATTATTTTGAATGAAATGAATGATTGAATGGTTGAATTTGAATTGTATTAGATCAAAAACAAAGAAAATCAGACTTAGATCGAGGGAAGTCCAAAATAGTTGAATAGTTGACTCATTTCCTTCCGAAATTCGTACGAGGTAAGTCAAAATACAATTACGTGTTAAATTGATTGAATGTTGTATATACTAGTTATAATCTGTATTGGGCAGCTGTGAGAGCCTGATGAATGAATTTCGAGTAAATTCCGATAATATGCTAGTATCTGAAAAGCTCTGTATGTTTCTAAAAGAATGTTGTTATCGATCTGAGATATCGTGTAAGACTGTGTTTGGGGCACAGGCCTCGATTTGAGATTTACGTGTAAGACCATGTCTGGGACATCGGCTTCATATCTGAATTCATGTAAGACCCTGTTTGGGACAGAGGCATCGATACTGAATTACATGTAAGACCATGTCTAGGACATCGGCATTGTGCCCGTTTATGAGTATCTGTATCATTTCTGAACCATCTGGTGATAGAGTACGACATATGGGAATGAATATATGAAATGTATAATCTATACAAGTACGTTTGTATCATACTAAATTTCTAAATATGAAAGACTCTATTTCTGTGAAATAAGGAATGCGAAGTATGTATGAAATCATGGAAATAAAACATGACATGTATACAAGCAAAGGAGCATAGTTAGGCTCATGAACTATTCTATGAAATGGCTATGAATTCTTGCTGTTGATTTGTACTTTATATGCTTTTTAAACCAATTGTATTTGGCTTACTAAGCTCTTTGTAGCTTACTCTGTGTGATTTCTGTCTGTTTTACAGTTATCGTAGCTACTGAAGACTCAGGGATAGTCGAGGATTGTCACCATACTATCGAACTCATTTTGGTACTTTTGAAAATGTAAATATTTTTAAGTATGGCATGTATAGGCTAGAATGTTTATGTATTTAAGCTTTGATATGTATATATGTTATGCTATGAGAGTTGGCTAGCAAATGGTATGTTTGTGCTTAGTTTTGGTAAATGGTTTGTGATGCCGAATAGTGTATGCTTGTAATGGTTATATGGCCTTGTATGTGGTGGTCATTTTGAAATATGGCAAGTTGAGGAAATGGTAAGTTTAGGCATGAGTTAGAAGGTGCCAGAAGTGAGCTATAAAATGAGCATTTTGGCATGTTGTTGTAATAAGATTTTTTAATGTGTTTTGGTATGAATTTGAATAGGTTATTGAATAATGATGATTTAGTTATAATGAAGCATGTTTTGAGCATGGAATTGGCTGAAAATTTTGGTATAAATGTTGTTTAATATTGTTTGTAGGAATGACCCAAAAAGGGGTGGCAAGTTCGCTTAAACCAAGCCTGCGTTGTGCCACACGGACAGGGAACACGGGCGTGCCTTATAGCAGTGTATGCAAAGCAGTAACCTGTTAAAATTACACGGTTAAGACACATGGGCGTGTCATATAGCCATAGGCTTAAGTCAGTAGCTAGCTAAGTATCACACAGCATGACACACAGCCGTGTCTGTTGGCCGTGTGTAAAAGTCAGTATGTATACTCTGGTTTCACACGGCTAGACCTCATGGGTGTGTCTGGTGCCCATGTAAGGCACACGGCTTGATCGCACGGGCGTGTGACCTCAACAGAATTGAAAATTTTTTCTAAGTTCTGAAAATTCTAAATGTGTTTGGTTTAGTCCGGAACTTTTCTAAAAGTATGTCTTAGGTCTTGGAGACCTCTATAATGGATGAATTGTTGAATTGCTTATGCATTAATATTATGTGATATCCGTGATTCTGTATTGATCTGTGATGTTTTGTTTGTCTGGTAATGCCCCTTACCTATTTCGGCGATAGTTACGGGATAGGGGTGTTACATTTTATTAGTATCAGAGCTATGGTTTAGTCAGTTCTAGGACTACCATAGTGTATGTGAGTCTAGCTATACCTGCCATATATCTGAAACTGCGATAGTGTGATGAATCCTGACATTGAAATGTGCTTTTATATAACAAATAGATCTCGAACGTACCGTAGCAGACGATGTAGAAAGCAATGCACCTACTCCTGCGCAAGGGACGGTGCAAGCTGATTCTCGATCGGCCACGAGTAGCCGTAATGGTGAGGCTAAACAAGCCTTCTATCATATGATGAATGATTGGTTCACTCAGTATCTTAGAACCAATCCTGCTGTACAACAACCCCACCCCCGGTTAATTCTCCTCAAATTCCTATTATGCCACCAGTGAATCTGGTACAGATAAGTAGACCCCCAGTTGATAAGATTAGAAAGTATGGGGTTGAAGAGTTCTGAGCTACAATGAATGATGATGCTAAAAGAGCCAAATTTTGGTTAGAGAATACAATACGAGTGTTTGATGAAATGTCTCTGAATCCTGAGGAATGTGTAAAATGTGCCGTTTCACTTTTGAGAGATATGGCGTACCATTGATGGAAAACTTTAATATCTGTGGTTCCGAGTGAACGGGTTACTTGGGATTTCTTTCAAGCTGAATTTCAGAAGAAATACATCAGTTAGAGATTTATCGATCAGAAACATAAAGAGTTTCTCGAGCTTAAACAAGGTCGTATGTCTGTTACTGAATACGAACGTAAATTTGTGAGATTGAGCCAGTCTGCTTTGGAATGTGTATCAAATGAAGAAATAATGTGCAAAAGGTTTGAAGATGGACTAAATGAAGATATCCGTCTATTAGTTGGGATTTTGGAAATTAAAGAAATGGTAGTGCTCGTTGAGCGAGCTTGTAAAGCTAAAGACTTAAGTAAAAAGAAAAGAAAAGCTGATTCTGAAGCTAGAGATGTTAGAAAGAGATCTTCGAGTAGATCATTTCAGTCTGTGACAAAGAAATTCTGAGATGATCATAGCCGTTCAAAGGCTGATGTAAGACATTCAAATCCAGATCGAGCTAGATCGCATTCAAACTTCAGAGCTCCTGCTACTTCTATTGCAAGTGTCGAGAATGTCCGATCTGAGAAACCTAAATGTAAACACTGTGGTAAAAGACATCCAGGAAATTGTAGATTGAATGACCGAGCTTGTTTTCGATGTGGATCTCTGGACCATTTTGTAAGGGATTGTTCTGAACCTGTTGAGCAAGAGAATGTACAGAATCTGAGACCAAGAAACACCTCAGCTAGAGGTAGACCTTCCAGAAATATGGGAAATGCGAGTGGTGGTTAAAGAGCTACTAGGGATACTGCTGTTAGATCTGAGGCCAGAGCACCTGCCAGAGCCTATGCTATCTGAGCTCGTGAGGAAGCCTTATCTCCAGACGTGATTACTGGTACTTTTACTCTTTATGATACTTCTGTGATTGCATTGATAGACCCTGGATCAATACATTCTTATATCTGTATGAATTTAGTGCATAGTAAGACTTTGCCTGATACGACCACACCTCCCGAGGTCTCAGCTGCCAATGTAGATCCTCTTGAGTTGCCCGTAGGACCAATTACCCGAGCTCGAGCAAAGAGATTCAAAGACGCAACAACAGCCTTAGTTGATAGAGTTTGGGGTGAAACCATTGCTGGACTTATCAAAAGCCCTTGGATCAGCAAGCCAAGTGACCCATGCATTCTCCTTCAAGCTCAAATCAGCTCAACTTAGCTTAAGAGCCTGTTTTTTGCTCATTTTATTTTTTCGTTTAATTTGCTAGAATAAAATCATTTAATTTGCTGTTAGCTAAATTAGTTAATTAGGTCTTAATAATTAATTTGTCATAATCGGGACTTTATAAATAGGTATAATGGTGTCTTAAACTAGCTTCATTTATTAGCTAATTAATTTGTCAAGTTTAAGATCGGTTTTAAATGAGCTGCTCATTAAATTTGCCCAGCCGATTTTTGCTATTAAATTTTTCTAAGTTCCAGCCGATTTAATACATGTCTTAACCTTGCATAATTAAATTGTCTTAGCTACTACAAGTTTTAAATGTGTCTTGAGCAGCCGAAATTAATGTGTTTAAATTAATTAATGTGCTGAATTAATTTGTGTGTGAAGGTGCTATGCATGGGACGGCATTTAATCAAATTAAAGTTGCTGAATTAGTTTTCCCAAAAGCCATGATGGTTCGGTCAATGCAACATTCACCATCAGCTGATGGTTACTCTCCCCAACGTGGCTACTCAATTTTGGAAGCTAGCATTCAAGACTTTCACACCAACAACCATGCGTTCACATTGAGGGGCTGTCCATTGATTTGTTTTCACACTTTATGACTGGCCAACTACTCAAGGAGCTCATTTAAATGCTAAGACCATTCAACTCTTCCAAGCATCAGCTTAGTTAAGCTCCCAAGTTCCAATGCTGAATTTAAATATGCATTTCAGCTCCCAAAACGTGCCATTAATTCCAGCTAAACAAATGCTTCTAGAATGTCGTCCAATGAGTTCTCCAAATCTAAGAAGCTTCAAGGAAACTTCCTAAATAAATCTAGAATTTTCTAGCTTAATTAGGAAGAAAACAAAAGGTTAATTAGCTACCTAAAATGGCTATTCGGCTAGCCTTTGGAAGAACTATAAATAGTTTGTTTATTTCTTGTAAAGGGACTTTTTGCCAAATTTTATATAGCAGAACTTTTGTTCTTGTAAGAATTTCTTCTCTAAGTCTCGTTTAAGATTTTCGTTGGCTTATCTACCTAGTAGTGGCGTCAACCTAATTCTTTCACGAAACCGAACTTATCATTAGTTTTAGTGTGGCATTCAAAACCCTTTATACCGAGGTTCTTATCTGCCTAGATAGCGGATCGAGGTCCATTTCGTTTCAACCATCCCTTCTTAGGAACTAATAAGTTTCAGGTTGATATTTGCTAATTTCGGTTCAACTTGTTCTTAGGATCAGCCATACCATATTTCATCCATTTCCCAAATATTCCAATTCAACCGAATTTTGTTTCTTTCCCGAACCACAAACAACCTACCAACTATCCCAACTTCTTTCTTTCTTAAACCTAAACTTAATCACCATTCTCGAACCTAAACTTTGACATCCAAGTCTCTTTCAAACCCGGAATCACTTCTCCATTCCATACTCATCAACTTCTTCTCGTAGACGATTGGGTAATCTACATATGACTCCACTCAAGACGAGGCAAGCTCGTATCTTTTGGCATCAGAGCTACCTAAAACGAGAAGCTTAGATGTTCCGAGCGGAGCATTCCCGAAGTAGGTTCAGAAAAGAAAAATTTCAAAAAATATTTGAAAAAAAAGAGAGGTGGTTTATGCAATTCGATTGTTATTTGAACGTCAAGCCTTGATTCGACATAGTTTCTGATCCACCTTCTGTTCTAATCTCCCTAATCAAATACACGCCACACTTTGTAATATCCCGAATTAGGGCCTAATCAAAATAGTGATTTCGTGACCACAAATCTGAGATATAAATAATTATTTTATGATTATTTTAAGGTCTATGATATGATTGCATGATTGTGTGAAAATTTCGTGAAGAAATTCTATGCATAAAGTGCTTAATTTGAAGTTAGGGACTAAATTGAATAAGTTGCAAAACTTGCATTCTAGAAGTTTCTAGTATGAAATTGCTTTGAAATATTAATTAGGAGGTCTTAAATAGAAATTTGACCAATTTCAAAGTTTATGGACAAATATTGGACATGAATGGAATTTTTGGAAAGTTTAGTAGTAAGGGCATTTTGGTCATTTAGGGGTAAAATGAATTAAAATACAAAATTAAAAGCCAATTTTGCTCATCTTCTTCACCATGGACGTGTATATCAAGGGAGACTCCATGGATAGGGTTTCCAAGCTTCCAAGCTCGATTGTAAGTCCTTTCTAGCCTCGTTTTTAATTATTTTTACGTTTTTGGAGTCCCGGTAACTTGATTTAGCTTATGCTAGCAATAATTCAACCTAGGGTTCATAATTGGAAAAATACCCATAGGTGAAATTTGTGTATTTTGGTGTTTTATGATAGAATATGAGGTTTTAAATTATGTTAGACAACTTGTGCTACTCGGTTTTAAGTGAAAACGAGCAAAAGGGCTTAATCGGTAAAAATACCTAATAGTCATAAGTACATGTTAGAGTGAGAATTTGATGTCATAAAACATAAGAAAAAAGGATGAATTTTAATTTCTGAACCTTGGGCAAAAGTGCAAATATGCAAAAGTTTAGGGGTCAAAATGAAAATTTTTAAAAATATGATTTTTGGACCCGTATGAATAGTGTGACTAATTATTAGGCTAAATGTGATATTATAGATGAAGGAAATCGAGATTCGGGCTTAAATCGGGAAAATACAAGGTTGTGGACTAAAATGGTAAATTGTTGTTTCTGGATCGAGGTAAGTTCGTATGATAATAATAACGAAATGTTATGTTTGAATTATATTTCTTGCTATTATTGCATATATTGTATGATTTAATATATTGGAAAGTTGATGGAATGGTGTTTATGATGTGGAAATATGACATGAAAGAATGTTACATGAAATGCAGGAAAATGAAGATACATGACAACTGATATATGAAATATGTGATATATGTTATGTAAATTTTTAAAAGCTGATTTCATATTTGAGTTGTGTCCTATTATACTATGAATGGACAATTGGTACTATGGATAGTGAGATCGACACTTCGAGTAAATTTGTACATAAATAATCTATCGATTCTTTTTATGTTATTCTATTTTGATATCATATGAAATGTGGCTGCCTATCAAATGGTTATTTGATGTAAATTATGAATTTAAATTGATTACGGACAATTTAGTAAAATGCTGAAAAGTGAGGAATTTCTCGATTGAACCTTGAATAAAAACGATCTGAATGATCTATTGTGAGGTCGCATGTGTAGTACTAAGTGCGAAGCTACTATGCACCGAAAGCTGTGATCACGTGTGTAGTACTAAGTGCGAGCTACTACGTGTATTAGATGGTGATGTCACGTGTGTAGTACTAAGTCAGAGCTACTACGTGTACCAGATTGTTATCGCATGCGTAGTACTAAGTGCGAGGATACTATGCGTGCGGATAGCTTCGACTACAAATGTGGAAATGGGAAATTGTGCAGGCAATTGTGTATCTATTATTATTCCAATGAGTTCAACGGGAAATCGATTAAATGAAAATACATGTGAAAGTGATTATGTGATGAACAAGTGCAAATATATGTTTATTTGAATTTATGAGCAATATGCTCAATATTTGAGCGAACCTAGGTAAAATGGAATGGATTAAGTGAAATTGTGTACAAGTGAACTTTAGTAGTAAAACAATATTAGACAGCAGCAGTGCCTGACTTTGAAAATTCACCAAAAGTTGTGTAAGTTGAATTAAATTTCAAAAAAATTATGGAATTAAATATTAATGAGTCTATTTTCATATAAAAGAAACAGGGGGAGAAAAAGAGTTATATATTATGTGATATTATAATTTGTGTGAGACAGTGTCCGAATAAATTCGAGATCCCCTATTCTGACTTTAGAAATTCACCATAAATTTTACAAAAATTATTAAGAGTAATACCTACAAGCATGGATTTCTTATTGAGTCTATTTTTAAGGAACACAAACAGAATGGTCGTTGAAATTCTGTATAGGGAGAAATTTGGTTCGTAGTGCACAGGGGTCAGAGTAGTTGTACCCTGAAATAGGGGAAACTTTAATGAATAAACTGTGCTAATTGGCTAAACCAAAAATTCTGAAAATTTTATGGGAGAAAGATATATGAATCTAGTTTCAAGGAAAATTAACGAAACAAAATTTGGAGTTTTGTAGCTTCAGATATGAATGATTTAGTAACTTTAACTCGATAACACAACTTAACCTAAACATGTGTAATTGTACAATTATAGTGTTTTATCTTGAAAAGCGTGGTAGTAATTGCTTATTATTTTCATATGAACTTACTAAGCTTAAAGCTTACTCATCCTCTCCATTTCTTTAGTATTGGCAGGTCGGCTCGGGGTTGGAGATCGTCGAAGGAAAAATCACAGTATCAAACTATCATTTTGGGAGAATTAATTCAAATATTAGAAATATCAAGTGAGTGGCATGTGTAGGAAGTTGGTTTGTGATATGTATTTTTATTATGATTTTGACCATACGTATCAGTCTGCATTGAGTTATCGTATATGATCATGAGATGTAGTCCTTATCCATTATGGCTTATAAGTTTAATTAATCGTTCCATGTCCTATGTTTTGATGCGATGATATAGTTAGCTTTGTTTGTTATGCATGTGTTCGAAAAGTTTTGAATTAAATGAAATTTTATGGCCCAGTTTTCGTCTATGTGTATTGTTAAGTCTGGTAATGCCTCGTACTCTGTTCTAGCCTTGGATACGGGTAAGAGGTGTTACATTTAGTGGTATCAGAGCTATGGTTTAGTCGGTTCTCGGACTAACCTAGCATGTGTAAAAGTCCAGATATACATGCCACTGATCTGTGATAGTGTGATGTCTCCCGACGCGTATGAGCACCGTCTTGTTTAGACAGAGGTACTCTCCAACCGAGCTGCACTGACCATGTTCAATGTAATGTGAAGGTGTTTGAATAAAATTACGATTATGATGAGTCACGATTTAGAAAAGTATGAATAAAATTTTATGATATATATATAAGTGATAACACGTGAGATGAAAGGTCATGTTGTGATAAATATCCATACTTGCTTGATGCTCATATGATGTAGTGTATTTGACTTACTTGATAAGATGAACGGGATAAATAGAAATTCGTAGAGGTATCAGTAAAAGCTCCTAATATCATGATATGAATGAAAATGTCATTGCCTTAATTGAATGTTGAATGTTGATGAATGTCAATGATATTTTTTATGAGATAAATGATTATAATGAAATTAATTTATCTATGTTAAATTGTTTGGACTGAATTATATGATTGTAATGTTATGTATATGATGATGCACGAAATGAAAGTTGCGATTGTGATGCAAATATCTATGTTTGTTTAACCCTTATATGATGTCATGAGTATGATTTGTTTGAGTAAATGAATGGATAAGTCAAGTTATCCAGAAAACATAGGATGCATGCATAAGTATACTTGTCTAAATGGATAACTAGAAAATTTGTGTAAACCAACATGAATGATGCATTGCCTGAATAAATGATATGATTTTGATGATGTTGTTATGATGATGGAAATAGTGTCATATGTATATGTATGAGAAAGTCGAGTCAAAGGCCCTACAACTCATTCCCCTTGCCAAAGTGGTGTTTTATAATGGAATTTCATGAGATTTATACTGAATAAGTTTCCAGTTGAGAAACCAAAGAGTTCAGTGCTAGAATAATTATAAATATGATTGGAGATTGAAGAATGAGTTGGTAAGTAAAGTTAAAGCTAGAAAAGTATCAGATTGGCATAAGGATTATTGGAGCTATGCACTATCCCAGTTAAAGAATGAATTTACTTTGGTAAATTGAATTACTCAGATACAAGGTCGAGAAAAGTGTAAATCAAAATTTATTCAGAAGTAGTCTTCTTTAGTGAAAAGTAATATGAAATTTGTGATGGCAGAAATAGTTGGGAAATGATATCTGAAATGTGTAATATCTGAGTGTGACAGTTACGGTTGGACAGATTTTAGCAGTTTCTTCTAAGATGTTCCATGTGTTTATCCATTCCCAGAAATATTTCTATGGTTATTGATCTTTTGAAGAAATTCTTGTTATATGGGGATGTTTTCTAATCCTGATGTTAAATGAAAGCATTGGTAGCCTAACTGGTTTATAATTTATATTGCTCTATTCCTTCGGGCATTCTATTATATTCTGCCTGATAAAAAAAATTGATGAGAGAATATGTATGATACTATGATTCTGTTTCTTCTACTTGATGCTCCATTTGATATGTATATATATGGGAAGATACATTGTTCTTGTTGCATTTGATTCCAGTGAGACTAAATGATGTTTTCTACTGGATTTCTTTTCTCTGAGGAATTATTGGGATCTTCTATATTTTCCTATGAGTTTGGTTTTCAATTTTCCGGCATAGTATCGTATTTTGGGTTTCTTTATTCTGGATTTCTTTATTCTGGGTTTTTCTATCTTGGATTTCTTCATTCGATTTTCTTGTTATCTTTATTCCGTAATTTGTCAACTATGACTCATGTTCGGAGTGCATTCTTCAGCTCGTGATAATCATGTCAAGTATGGCTATATTTCTGATTTGATTTGGGTGATGTGGTGATTTCAGTATTGGGATTTTTCTAATTTTCGTGTAAGGTTTGACAACAGTAAAGGTATAAGTGATAAAAGTGCGAGTTTCAATCGGTATGGTGGATTACTTCTCTCAAGTAAGTCAATTATAGTTAATGTCTTCAATTGAGATATTTTGGCACTTGAGCTAATGCAATTGAGATGGTTTTGATTAACGTAATGAATGAATTGTAAAGGATGGCATGATGAATTGTTTTGTAACTAGAAGAAAGGATTATTTTCGAGGTTATATCAGAATTATTTCCGTAGCGGAAAGAGGAAAATGTGATAGTGAGTAGCAAACTAAAAGAGTACAGTGAGGATCGACTTCTGATAATGAATTTCAGAATATATGAGAAATTAAAGATATATATTGGAGGCACCGCCTGAGTGAAAGTTCTTCAACACTGAATATGAAATTGAGGACTCTAAGTGAAGACCATTTTTCTGGTAAGATTTTCGGGGACGAAAATCCCTAAAGGGGGGAGAATTGTAATATCCCGAATTAGGGCCTAATCGAAATAGCAGTTTTGTGACCACAAATTCGAGATAGAAATAATTATTTTATGATTATTTTGAGGTCTATAATATGATTGCATGATTGTGTGAAAATTTTGTGAAGAAATTCTATGCATAAAGGGCTTAATTTGAAATTAGGGACTAAATTGAATAAGTTGCAAAACTTGCATTCTAGAAGTTTCTAGTATGAAATTGCTTTGAAATATTAATTAGGAGGTCTTAAATAGAAATTTGACCAATTTCAAAGTTTATGGACAAATATTGGACATGAATGGAATTTTTGGAAAGTTTAGTAGTAAGGGCATTTTGGTCATTTAGGGGTAAAATGAATTAAAATACAAAATTAAAAGCCAATTTTGCTCATCTTCTTCACCATGGACGTGTATATCAAGGGAGACTCAGGGCTAGGGTTTCCAAGCTTCCAAGCTCGATTGTAAGTCCGTTCTAGCCTCGTTTTAATGATTTTACGTTTTGGAGTCCCTTAACTTGATTTAGCTTATGCTAGCAATAATTCAACCTAGGGTTCATAATTGGAAAAATACCCATAGGTGAAATTTGTGTATTTTGGTGTTTTATGATAGAATATGAGGTTTTAAATTATGTTAGACAACTTGTGCTACTCGGTTTTAAGTGAAAACGAGCAAAAGGGCTTAATCGGTAAAAATACCTAATAGTCATAAGTACATGTTAGACTGAGAATTTGATGTTGCCATAGAAGGGAAAAATGATCATCATGTCATAAAACATAAGAAAATAGGATGAAGTTTAATTTCCGAACCTTTGGGAAAAAGTGAAAATATGCAAAAGTTTAGGGGTCAAAATGAAAATTTTTAAAAATATGATTTTTGGACCCGTATGAATAGTGTGACTAATTATTAGGCTAAATGTGATATTATAGATGAAGGAAATCGAGATTCGGGCTTAAATCGGGAAAATACAAGGTTGTGGACTAAAATGATAAATTGCTATTTTTGGATCGAGGTAAGTTCGTATGATAATAATAATGAAATGTTATGTTTGAATTATATTTCTTGCTATTATTGCATATATTGTATGATTTAATATATTGGAAAGTTGATGGAATGGTGTTTATGATGTGGAAATATGACATGAAAGAATGTTACATGAAATGCAGGAAAATGAAGATACATGACAACTGATATATGAAATATGTGATATATGTTATGTAAATTTTTAAAAGCTGATTTCATATTTGAGTTGTGTCCTATTATACTATGAATGGACAATTGGTACTATGGATAGTGAGATCGACACTTCGAGTAAATTTGTACATAAATAATCTATCGATTCTTTTTATGTTATTCTATTTTGATATCATATGAAATGTGGCTGCCTATCAAATGGTTATTTGATGTAAATTATGAATTTAAATTGATTACGGACAATTTAGTAAAATGCTGAAAAGTGAGGAATTTCTCGATTGAACCTTCGGAATAAAAACGATACGAATGATCTATTGTGAGGTCGCATGTGTAGTACTAAGTGCAGGCTACTATGCGTACCCGAAAACTGTGATCACGTGTGTAGTACTAAGTGCAGGCTACTACGTGTATTAGATGGTGATGTCACGTGTGTAGTACTAAGTGCAGGCTACTACGTGTACCAGACTGTTGGTCGCATGCGTAGTACTAAGTGCAGGATACTATGCGTACCAGATAGCTTCGGCTACAAATGTGGAAATGGGAAATTGTGCAGGCAATTGTGTATCTATTATTATTCCGATGAGTTCAACGGGAAATCGATTAAATGAAAATACATGTGAAAGTGATTATGTGATGAACAAGTGCAAATATATGTTTATTTGAATTTATGAGCAATATGCTCAATATTTGAGCGAACCTAGGTAAAATGGAATGGATTAAGTGAAATTGTGTACAAGTGAACTTTAGTAGTAAAACAATATTAGACAGCAGCAGTGCCTGACTTTGAAAATTCACCAAAAGTTGTGTAAGTTGAATTAAATTTCAAAAAAATTATGGAATTAAATATTAATGAGTCTATTTTAATATAAAAGAAACAGGGGAGAAAAGAGTTATCTATTATGTGATATTATAATTTTGTGAGACGATTCGTCGAATAAATTTGAGATCCCCTATTCTGACTTTAGAAATTCACCATAAATTGTACAAAAATTATTAAGAGTAATACATTACATGCATAGATTTCTTATTGAGTCTATTTTTGAGGAACACAAACAGAATGGTCGTTGAAATTTTGTACAGGGAGAAATTTGGTTCATAGTGTATAGGGGTTAGAGTAGTTGTACCCTGAAATAGGGGAAACTTTAATGAATAAACTATACTAATTGACTAAACCAAAAATTCTGTAAATTTTATGGGAGAAATATATATGAATCTAGTTTCAAGGAAAATTAACGAAACTAAATTTGGAGTTTTTTAGCTTCATATATGAATGATTTAGTAACTTTAACTCGATAACACAACTTAACCAGAACATGTGTAATTGTACAATTATAGTGTTTTATCTTGAAAAGCGTGGTAGTAATTGCTTATTATTTTCATATGAACTTACTAAGCGTAAAGCTTACCCATCCTCTCCATTTCTTTAGTATTGGCAGGTCGGCTCTGGGTTGGAGATCGTCGGAGGCAAAACACACTATCAAACTATCATTTTGGGAGAATTAATTCAAATATTAGAAATATCAAGTGAGTGGCATGTGTAGGAAGTTGGTTTGTGATATGTATTTTTATTATGATTTTGACCATACGTATCAGTCTGCATTGAGTTATCGTATATGATCATGAGATGTAGTCCTTATCCATTATGGCTTATAAGTTTAATTAATCGTGCCATGTCCTATGTTTTGATGTGATGATATAGTTAGCTTTGTTTGTTATGCATGTGTTCGAAAAGTTTTGAATTAAATGAAATTTTATGGCCCGGTTTTTGTCTATGTGTATTGTTAAGTCTGGTAATGCCTCGTACTCTGTTCTAGCCTTGGATACGGGTAAGAGGTGTTACACACTTTTTACCCAATCCCTTGTTCTTTCAGCTAACCCTAAACCTATACGCATATCCATTGTTACCCTTTTGAAATCGACTCCAAAACTAGAAGATCAAGCCTAGTAAATCCTTTGCGAGGTTATAAGAGAAAAAAAGGAGTGGAAAAAGGCACGAGTAAGTGAGCGTATTCGAGGGGAGGTAAAAACCAAACGAGCGTAAACACGAGTGTGAGTGCCATCATTCTTTCTTTCCGAGAGATCTTGTGAGGTTTGTGGTGAGGTTGCAACATGTCGCAAAGTTCGGAACATAACATGAACGAAGGATTACCAAGGCAACCTGCGAGGAACATGGCTGTCGGAGGCGGAGGAGTCCCTAATTTAGGCTAGCAAGCACTCTTAAGGGAAATCCAATGTATGTTTCGCAACGATCTCGAATCCATAAACGAGAGACTAGACCGAGTCAAATAGAGGGGGCGACGAGAAAGAACGCCTCAAGGCCCTAGACGTGAAAGACGACGAGCAAGGCTGTTCCAAGATGAGATGTATGACCCAAGTGATTTAGAAAGCGACCAAGGTTCAAATCAAAGTGAGTGACGCCGAGGACAGCGGAATCGGGGTCAAAGGGATTGAGGTCGAGTTGATGATGATTTGAAGAACATTAAGCTCTCCATACCACTTTTCCAAGGAATGTCTGATCCGGAGGCGTACTTGAAGTGGGAAAAGAAAATAGAATTGGTGTTCGACTACCATAACTCCTCGGAGGCCAAGAAAGTCAAGTTGGCAGCCATCGAATTCTCTGACTATTGTGTGGTGGGACCAATTAACAACAAGTCGAAGATGAAACGGAGAGAGACCAATCTCAACATGGCAAGATATGAAGGAGGTGATGAGAAAGAGATTTATCCCATCCTATTACCATCGGGAATTATACCAAAAGTTGCAAAACCTTACGCAAGGTCACTGGAGCGTGGAGGATTATTTCAAGGAGATGGAAGTAGCAATGATTCGTGCGAACGTCGAAGAAGACCGCGAGGCAACCATGGCTAGGTTCTTAGCCTGGCTAAATTGAGAGATTGCTAACGTGGTGGAGCTCCAACACTATGTCGAGGTGACCGACATGGTTCATGTTGCAATCAAAGTAGAAAAACAACTCAAGAAGAAAAGCTCCATTCGGACCTATGCCAACCCCGCAAACAACTCAAAGTGGGGACAAGGTACGAGCAAAAAGACTTCCCTAATCGCTTGAAGGAACAAAACAATCCTGCAAAGTTTAACAAACCCGTTGGTGAATCAAGCAAAGGCAAAGAAGTTGCCAATCCAAATCACTCAAGGGACATCAAGTGCTTTAAGTGCTTGGGGCGAGGGCACATCGCTAGTCAATGCCCTAACCGAAGAACAATGGTGATGAGTGTCAGCGGCGAAATCGAGTCGGAAGATGAGAAAGAAGAGGAATCCGACACCCCTGTCAGTGATGAAGAAGACGATCTTGAATATGCCGTCGAAGGTGAAATCCTTGTAATCAAACGTAGCCTAATTTTACAAAGCGCGGAGAATGAACAACAACGTGAGAATATCTTCCATACGCGTTGTCTTATTGTGGATGGTGGGAGTTGTACAAATGTCGCTAGAATGTTAATGGTGGAGAAACTCTACTTGGCCACAACGAAGCACCCTTGTCCGTATAAGCTTCAATGGCTTAATGAAGGTGGAGAGTTGAAGGTGACAAAACAAGTATTGGTGCCATTTTCCATCGAAAAATACAACGATGAAGTTCTCTGCGACGTGGTTCCCATGCATGCCGGGCACCGTTGCTTGGCAGTCAATGGCAATTTGATCGAAAGGTGGCACATGATGGCTACACCAACCGAAACACCTTCAAGAATTTAGGCAAGAACATCACTTTAGCGCCTTTGACACCGAGAGAAGTATACGAAGATCAAGTGAAGTTGCGTGATTCAATTGAAAATTTTAAAAAGAATGAAAAGAAAGAAAAGAGCGAAAAGGTGTGTGAAAAAGTGAGTGAAAAAGTGAGTGAAAAGAAACGAGGGAAACAAGTTGTAAAAATGAGAGAAAAGAATAAAAAACAAGAAAAACAAAAGAGTGAAGAAAAGACGAGTGTAAAAATGAGTGTTTATGCAGAAGGGAGTGACATTCGAAAATCCTTTATGTTGAAGCAGCCCATACTTGTACTCATGTACAAGGAATCATATTTGAATGCTAACGAATTAGTACCTTCTTCTGTTGTCTCTCTCTTGCAGGAATTCGAAGATGTATTTCCCAATGAAGTTCCGAGTGGCTTACCACCTATTCGGGGAATAGAACATCAAATCGACTTCATTCCTGGCGCATCTATACCAAACCGACCCGCTTATCATAGCAATCCCGAGGAGGCCAAGGAGCTGCAAAAACAAATGAATGAACTCCTTGAAAAGGGATTCATCCGCGAAAGCCTTAGTCCATGCGCTGTTCCAGTTTTATTAGTGCCGAAGAAGGATAGGACTTGGCGCATGTGCGTTGACTGTCGCACAGTGAACAAAATCATGACTAAGTATCGTCATCCAATACTGCGCCTAGATGATATGCTTGATGAACTAAGTGGTGCTCATTCGTTCTCCAAAATTGACCTCAAAAGCGGTTACCATCAAAGACGGATGCGCGAGGGAGATGAGTGGAAAACAGCGTTTAAAACTAAACACGGTTTGTACGAGTGGTTGGTAATGCCATTCGGTCTTACTAACGCTCGTAGTACCTTTATGCATTTAATGAACCATGTTCTACGAGCTTTCATTGGTAAATTTTGTGTGGTTTACTTTGATGATATTCTTGTTTATAGTAGATCCTTAGATGATCACTTGAAGCATTTACGAGCTGTTCTTGATGTGTTGCGAAAGGAAACTTTATATGCCAATCTTAAGAAATGCACATTTTTTTCTAACAAAGTCGTTTTCCTAGGATTTGTTGTTAGCTCCCAAGGACTTCAAGTTGACCAAGAAAAGGTGAAAGCCATCCAAGAGTGGCCTAGACCAACCAGCATAAGTCAAGTACGAAGTTTCCCTGGCTTGGCAAGTTTTTACCGTCACTTTGCTCCAAATTTTAGCACATTGGCTGCACCTTTCAGGAGCGTGATCAAAAAGAATTCTGCCTTCTTTTAGAGCGAGGAGCAAGAAAAATCCTTTATTTCACTTAAAGATCATTTAACTAATGCCCCATTACTCGTATTACCTGATTTTGACAAAATGTTTGAAATTGAATGTGATGCCTCAGGTATCAGGATTGGTACTGTGTTGACCCAAGAAGGGAAGCCCGTGGAGTATTTTAGTGAAAAGCTAAGTGGCGCACCATTGAATTATCCCACATACGATAAGAAAATGTATGCTTTGATCCGGGCATTGGAAACGTGGCAACATTATTTGTGGCCAAAAGAGTTTGTCATCCATTCGGACCATAAATCGCTCAAGCACATCAAAGGCCAGCACAAGCTCAACAAAAGGCACGCAAAATGGGTAGAATTTCTTGAATCCTTCCCTTATGTTATACGATATAAAAAAGGTAAGGAAAATATTGTGGCCGATGCACTATCTCGTCGTTATACTTTGTTAAATCATTTGGATTCAAAACTGCTTGGTTTTGCATTGAAAGATTTGTATAACTCTAATGCTGATTTTGGGGATGTATATAAATTGTGTGAACATGCTGCTATTGATAAGTTTTTCAGGTTCGATGGCTTCCTTTTGTGAGAAGGTAAGCTCTGTATCTCTCAAAGTTTCGTGCGAGAGTTGCTTGTACTCGAGGCACATGGTGGTGGCCTCATGGGCCATTTTGGCATTGCAAAGACTTTGGCCATGCTGCAAGAACACTTCTTTTGGCCACGGATGAAATGGGATGTCGAGAAAATATGTTTGCGATGTTTGGTTTGTAAGAAGGAAAAATCAAAGGTTAACCCATATGGGCTGTACATGCCTTTGCCTATTCCCGAAGGGCCTTGGGTTGATCTTTCAATGGATTTTATCTTAGGTCTACCGCGAACTCGAACCGGAAAAGATTCCATTTTTGTTCTAGTAGATCAATTTTCAAAAATGTCACATTTTATTGCTTGTTCAAAAAATGATGATGCTGTTAATATTGCTAACCTTTTCTTTAAAGAAGTTGACAGGTTGCATGGAATTCCGAAGACGATAGTGTCCGATTGCGATGCAAAATTTCTTAGCCATTTTTGGAGGACACTTTGGAGCAAGCTAGGCATGAAGCTCTTATTCTCCATGACATGTCATCCCCAAACGGATGGACGAACCGAGGTGGTGAACCGTGTAATATCCACTCTACTACGGGCCAGTATCTGCAAAAATCTCAAATCATGAGAGGAATGCCTACCTCATATAGAGTTTGCTTATAACCGAACTATTCACTCTGCTACTAAATTCTCTCCATTTGAAATAGTTTATGGTTTTAATCCTTTATCTGCTCTTGATTTAATTCCATTACCTAACAATCAAATTATTAATGTAGATGCTAAGAAGAAAGCAGACTATGTGAAATAATTGCATCAAAAGGTTAAAGCTAATATCGAGGCTAGGACAGAGCAATATGTGCGCAAGGCCAACAAAGGGCAAAAACAAGTCATATTTGAACCCGAAGATTGGGTGTGGGTTCATATGCGAAAAAAAAGGTTTCCGGCTCAGCGAAAGTCAAAGTTGTTACCGAGAGGAGATGGACAGTTTCAAGTTTTGGAACGAATAAATGATAATTCTTATAAACTTGATCTCCCAGGTGAGTACAATGTAAGTGCTACCTTTAATGTAGCTGATATTTCTTTTTATGATATAGGTGACGATTTGAAGGCAAATCGCTTCGAAGAGAGGGGGAATGATACGACCACACCTCCCGAGTTGCCAGCTGCCAATGTAGATCCTTTCGAGTTGCCCGTAGGACTGATTACCCGAGCTCGAGAAAAGAGATTCAAAGACGCAACAATAGCCTTAGTTAATAGAGTTTGGGGTGAAACCGTTGCTGGACTTATCGAAAGCTCTTGGATCGATGGTTAAGCGACCCATGCATTCTCCTTCAAGCTCAAATCAGCTCAACTTAGCTTAAGAGCTGCTTTTCTTCTTATTTTATTTTTCATTTAATTTCTTTGGAATAAAATCATTTAATTTGCTGTTAGCTAAATTAGTTAATTAGGTCTTAATAATTAATTTGTCATAATATGGACTTTATAAATAGGTATAATGGTGTCTTAAACTAGCATAATTTATTAGCTAATTAATTTGTCAAGTTTAAGACCGGTTTTAAATAAGCTACTCATTAAATTTGCCCGGCTGATTTTTGCTATTAAATTTGTTTAAGTTCCAGCCGATTTAATACATGTCTTAACCTTGCATAATTAAATTGTCTTAGCTACTACAAGTTTTAAATATGTCTTGAGCAACCGAAATTAATGTGTTTAAATTAATTAATGTGCTGAATTAATTTGTGTGTGCAGGTGCAATGCATGGGACAACATTTAATCAAACTAAAGTTGTTGAATTAGTTTTCTCAAAAGCCATGATGGTTCGGTCAATGCAATATTCACAATCATCTGATATCTCCCCAACGTGGCTACTCAATTTTCGAAGCTGGCATTCAAGACTTTCACACCAACAACCATGCGTTCACATTGAGGGGCTGTCCATTGATTTGTTTTCACACTTTATGGCCGGCCAACTACTCAAGGAGCTCATTTAAATGCTAAGACCATTCAACTCTTCGAAGCATCAGCTTAATTAAGCTCCCAAGTTCCAATGCTGAATTTAAATATGCATTTCAGCTCCCAAAACGTGCCATTAATTCCAACTGAACAAATGCTTCTAGAATGCCGTCCAATGAGTTTGCCAAAGCCAAGAAGCTTCAAGGAAACTTCCTAAATAAATCTGGAATTTTCTAGCTTAATTAGGAAGAAAACAAAAGGCTAATTAGCTACCTAAAATGGCAATTCGGCTAGCCTTTGTAACAGCTATAAATAGTTTGTTTATTTCTTGTAAAGGGACTTTTTGCCAAATTTTATATAGCCGAACTTTTGTTCTTGTAAGAATTTCTTCTCTAAGTCTCGTTTAAGAATTTCATTGGCTTATATACCTAGTAGTGGCGTCAACCTAATTTTTTTGACGAAACTGAACTTATCACTAGTTTTAGTGTGGCGTTCAAAACCCTTTATACCGAGGTTCCTATCTGCCAAGATAGCGGGTCGAGGTCCATTTCATTTCAACCATCCCTTCTTAGGAAATAATAAGTCTCGGGTCGATATTTGCTAATATCGTTTCAACTTGTTCTTAGGATCAGCCATACCATATTTCGTCCATTTCCCAAATATTCCAATTTAACCGAATTTCTTTTTTTTCCCGAACCATAAACAACCTACCAACTATCCCAACTTCTTTCTTTCTTAAACCTAAACTTAATCACCATTATCGAACCTAAACTTTGACACCCAAGTCTCTTTCAAATCTGAAATCACTTCTCCATTCCATACTCATCAACTTTTTCTCATAGACAATCGGGTAATCTACATACGACTCCACTCAAGACGAGGTGAGCTCGTATCATTGCCTGTAGAGTCTATTGAATTTGTAATTAGAGTATCGAACTCCTTAGGCAAAAATGCTTGGTTGATAAAGTCTGCAAGAATTGCCCGTTATTGATTCGAGATAACTGTTTTCCTGCTGATCTGATGCTTTTGCCTTTTGACGATTTTGATATAATTCTGGGAATGGACTGGTTAACTTTGCATGATGCTATTGTGAATTGCAAATGAAAAGTCATTGATTTAAGGTGTAAGAATGATGAGATAATTCGAATTGAGTCTAGTGATCTGAATGGACTACCAGCTGTGATATCTGCAATGAAAGCACAAAATATGTGAAGAAAGGCTGTGAAGCCTACTTAGCTTATGTGTTAGACTCGAAAGTGAATGATAAAAAAGTCAAATCAATGCCTGTTGTCTGTGAATTCTTAATGTGTTTCCTGAAGAACTACCGGGTTTACCTCTGTTTCGAAAAGTCAATTTTTGCATTGAATTAGTACCTGGTACTACTCCGATTTCGATAGCTCCGTATAGAATGGCTCCGACTGAGTTAAAGGAATTAAAATCTCAGTTGCAAGAATTAACCGATCGAGGATTACCTAGACTGAGCTTTTCACCATGGGGGTGCTCCTGTTCTATTTGTGAAAAAGAAAGATGGCATAATGAGAATGTGTATTGATTACTGTTAGCTTAACAAAGTGACTATAAAGAACAAATACCCTCTGCCCAGAATTGATGACTTATTTGATCAGTTGAAAGGTGCTACTGTAACACCCCAAAAATCCCGAAACCTAAAAATCCCGAAATCCTAAACTTTCTTTATTTTCGGTTTTGATAAAAATTGTGTTTTATGTTCCTAGCCATGTGATAATTGTAGTAGCTCTTAATTAAGATTTGAGTTCGAACCTAGGAATAACTGAAATTATAGTTTAATTATTAAAAGAATCAGGGTTGGCAAGTAGGTGGGATTTTAAATAAAAATAGGGGAAAATAGCATAAAAAAGCCTTGTGGAAGAGTGGCTAAGTGAAACCACTTAGAGTGCAAGGAGGTGGCATTAGTAGCTAGCAAGGAGGTCCAAGGTTTGAATCCTAGTTTTGTGTTGTAGAAGTTTAATTTTGGCCTTCTAGAAGGATGGAAGTGGCGTGAAGATGGACTCTAAGGGGAGTGTTCAGAAGAGAAAATTAAGGAAAGGATCAAGGGGTTATTAGAGAGAAAAATGAGGAGATGAGAAATAAGAAGTGATAGAGCCGAATTGGGAATTGGACATGGAAAATTCAGCTATAAGGGCTATAAATAGGGGCCGAAATAGGGTTGCCAGAAACCCCTTTCTCCAAAAGCTGAAAACTCTTTTCTTTTCAAGATCCAAAAAGTCAAAAAACCTTTTGTTTTTATTTATTTTCTTCTTGCCGATTTCTATTATTCTCTACACAATTTTCTTTATTTCACTTAGCTGATTTCTTCTTATACTCTTCTTCTTTAATTTGTACCAAATAAACCTTATTCACCATACTAAGTTTGAAAAGCCGAAAAGCCGAATCTCCCAAGGGCTAAATACTCTTTGACCAAATCTAGTGGAATTAGTATCGGATCTTGCATCTTAGCTCTCAGCCGAATTACTCTTTAGGTGTTTGCAGTTTTGATCTAGGAGTTGATCGTGGTTAGTGATTTAAGAAAGGGCTGATCGCGCAAGGTAAGGTTACTGTCAGGTTTCGGTTTTAGTAAGAATATGTATTAAGCATGTGATTAATGGAAGGGTGATATAGTTTGTAGGTTTGGACTAAGGGAATCTCAGCACGCTTGCTTACCAGGTGTGTACATACATGCACAGACATTATGTATCAGAAAAAGCCAAAATGCCGAAAAGCCGAAAGTTTGGCTACGGTAGTCTTGCGAGTGCACGGAAACTCGTAAGGGGGAGGCCGATAGGTTGCCTGAGGCCCACGGGCAATTCCGTACACTTGGGTTGTGATTTGGCCATATGGGCTGGAATGGGCTAAATGGGCCCGATGGACTATTGGGCTCATACTAGGCAAAAACTGAATGTTGATGCTATGTGATAGGAACTTGTATGTGAGCATGAATATGAATGTGACTAGGCCTAACGGGCCATATAAATGTGATTTAGGCCCAATGGGCCATATACAGGTGATTTCGGCCTAGTGGGCAATATGAATATGATTGGGCTTAATGGGTCAGATACAGGTATGTGAAATTGTTTGGGCTTTGTAAAGGGTTTTGGGCCTAGTATATGATATCCACATAAGACTTAATTAATATATTGCGACCGTGGACAAGTCAAAGGGTTAAGGTGTGGCAACGGGTGTATTCATGTCTAGGATTGGATCTAGGGAGAGCTTGGTACTTAAGCGGTCTTAATGACTCACCTCCTCTTCTCTAGAATCCTACCTAGTGCATAGTGTTTGTTCATCTCAGCTCACAAGACTCGTCAATAGGTCAAGAAAAGTGAAAACCGTAATTATAGAAAAATTACCGAAATGCCCCTAAAGGCAAAAATGACCAAAATACCCCTAGGTGTAGAGTGTAAGTTTTATGGATGTGACATGCATACATATGATATTCTACTTAGGTTGCATATGGGTGGGAATTATGGAACGGAGGATGTATATAAGGATCACATGGTTGCTTGACAATCGTGGATTCACCGACGACTTTTAAAGCCCAATATGTAAATGAAGGTAGTTTCGCAACTGGGCTACCACAGTGTGTGGGCTGGGTGGGTCGATATTCACATCCCCACATGGTGTGACGGTGGATGGAGCTGGTGTGTAGCAGATGGATAATTTGGATGGGATTGCATTGCATGATTGATGAATGTTGTTTTTTTTGAATGCTTGTTTTTGCCGAGGGTTGTACACACTGAGTTTACGAAAACTTACCTTCCCTCTTTTATTTTATTTTCAGGTGATGCTCAGTAGAAGGTTCGATGTTTGGAGGGACTCTGGGTGGCCGGCTAGCAAGATAATTCAGATTTAAGTTTTTATTTCTTTTTAAGTATGTTCAAACCAGATTGTAATAAGGTTTTCAATTACTACTTGAATTATTATTATTATTTTCATTGTAATTATGAGAAGTTAAACATGGATTTCTTAAGTTATAGTATGCTTTCTACATTTTCGCAACTAAGTTTTTTTTTTAAAATATCAAATGATTTGAACAAGGCTTTCGTAATTGAAAGGTTTTTTTTAGTTAATTAGAGTTTTTTTTAAGAAGGGTTTTCAATGAAAACACGATTTTCGCTAAAACACTTCAATGTAACACACCAGATTCGGCCATAAAGTCTAGGTCGGTTTAGGGTGTTACAGCTACTGTGTTTTCAAAGATAGATCTGAGATCAGGTTACTATCAGTTGTGAGTAAAGGATTTTGACATTCCAAAAACTGCTTTCAGAATGAGGTACGGGCATTATGAATTTTTAGTTATGCCTTTTTGATTAACGAATGCACCTGCTGTCTTTATTGATTTAAAGAATAGAATTTTCAGACCGTATCTAGATCAATTTGTTGTGGTATTCATTGATGACATATTAATTTATTCACATGATGAAACTGAGTATGCTGAGCATTTGAGAGTTGTGCTTCAGATTTTACGTGATAAGCATTTGTTTGCAAAGTTCAGTAATAAGGTTTTCAATTACTACTTGAATTATTATTATTATTTTCATTGTAATTACGAGAAGTTGAACATGGATTTCTTAAATTATAGTATGCTTTCTATGTTTTCGCAACTAAGTTTTTTTTTTAAATATCAAATGATTTAAACAAGGCTTTCATAACTGAAAGTTTTTTTTAAGTTAATTAGGGTTTTTTTTAAGAAGGGTTTTCAATGAAAATACGGTTTTCACTAAAACACTTCAATGTAACACGCCAGATTCGGCCATAACGTCTGGGCTGGGTTTGGGGTGTTATATTAGTGGTATCAGAGTCGAGGTTGCAAAACTCGGGCTGTGAATTGGGCCTTATTACTTGGTTTCTTTTTTTTTTTAAAAAAAAAGAAAAATATATTTTTGATTAAATCACAATATTTTGGACAAAAGTGAAGTCTTGCTAAGCGGCACACCGAGTCTCCGACGTCGAGCCAAGTAAGTATTCTTGTTCATAAGCCTGTCTAAATTGTTATACAGTAGATAGTTATAGGGCTACTTTAGATGATTATGTTAGAATGGAACTGAAGCCCGTAGGATCTTGAAACTGTAGAGGATTTTCAAAAACAATCTTCTCTTAAATTACTTCCATAAAACATCGGGTTAATTATTAAACTAACTAAAACTTCATAAAAATTTTAATCCAGATAATACACGAATCGACAATGAGTACTAGAAGAGGTGTTAGGGACCGTGGCCGAGGCCGCAGAAGTGTTAGGGCTGAATTGTCAGCATCGGGCCATATGCCCGATGTTGGAGTAGTAGAGGCTCCAGACTCACCTGTGGCTGGGAATGGACAATATGATCTGGTAGTGGGAGAAGATGCATTGTCGCAGGCAATGCTGAGAATTTTGGAAAGGGTCGCTAGCCCCAATAATGGCAGCAGAAATCGGGGGTCCATTCCGGAGTGAATTCGATTGAACGGGGCTAAGATCTTTAAAGGCTTGGCTGGCGTGGCTCCTAACATGGCTGAATATTGGTTGGAGGCCACTAAAAGAATAATGAAGGATTGTGACTACTCACCAGAACAAAAGTTGAAAGGAGCTGTGTCGCTATTAAGGGAAGAAGCCTACCAGTAGTGGTTGACAGTGAAAGAAGGCACCCAACTGGAGCGGGTCACTTGGGAGTTCTTCAAAGCTGCTTTCCAAGGGAAGTATGTGGGTGCAAGCTATGTAGATGCTAGAAGGAAGGAGTTCCTGAACTTGACCCAAGGAAATAAATTAGTGGCGGAGTATCAGGCGGAGTTTCTACAGCTTAGTAGGTATGCAAGAGTAATGGTGGCAACAGAGTATGAGCGTTGCATTAGGTTTGAGGATGGACTTAGAGATAGCCTCAGGGTACTGACAGCTCTACAAAGGGAGTGAGTTTTCTCAAAGTTGGTGGAGAAGGCAATGATAGCAGAGGAGGTAAAGTGTATTGAGCGCTTAAATCGAGAAAAAGAATGGGGTAAGAGTAAAAGGGAGGCTGAGACTCCTGGTGTTGGACAGGTGCCTAGGGCTAGGGCTAGAGTTAATAGGCCAGATAGAGCAGGGCCTGTTGCTGTTAATCCAAGGATGCCACTTTGTGTTGATTGTGGGAAAGGTCATGTAGGCGAATGTTGGAAGAGGACAGGAGCTTGTCTAGCTTATGGATCTATGGAGCATAGGATCAGGAATTGCCCTAGAATGTCAATTCAGGTGCTAGTCGTGGACCGAGGTGGTGTAAAGCCACCGAGGGGTGGTCAGCTACCACCGAGAGGCCGTGACTAGGCCAGGGGTGGAAATGGTTTGGGTCGTGGAGCACCAGGTAGAGATGCTGATCATGCTGAGGCGAGGCAGCCAGCTTTGGTCTATGTAGCACGTAGTCAAGAGGATGGAGATGCTCTAGAGGCGAATAATGATACGTACTTACCCGTAGTGTGCCATTTACCTAAGTTGGAATTAGAGTGCGCAGCAGAAGTGTGGTGTGGTAGTCTGTGTTAGTAGTTGGAAATTTTGAGAATGAAATTTCTTTTAGGGGGTAGAGTTGTAACACCCCAAAAATCTCAAAACCCAAAAATCCCGAAATCCCGAACTTTCTTTATTTTCAGTTTTGATAAAAATTGTGTTTTATGTTCCTAGCCATGTGATAATTATAGTAGGTCTTAATTAAGGTTTGAATTCAAACCTAGGAATAAATGAAATTATAGTTTAATTATTAAAAGAATCAGGGTTGGCAAGTAGGTAGGCTTTTAAATAAAAATAGGGGAAAAATAGCATCAAAAAGCTTTGTGGAAGAGTGGCTAAGTGACGCCACTTAGAGTGCAGGGAGGTGGCGTTAGTAGCAAGCAAGGAGGTCCAAGGTTTGAATCCTAGTTTTGTGTTTTAGATGTTTAATTTTGGCCTTCCAGAAGGATGAAAGTGGCGTGAAGATGGACTCTAAGGGGAGTGTTCAGAAGAGAAAATTAAGGAAAGTATCAAGGGGTTATCAGGAAGAAAAATGAGGAGATGAGAGGGAGAAGTGATGGTGCCGAATTGGGAATTGGGCATGGAAAATTCAGCTATAAGGGCTACAAATAAAGGGCCGAATACAGGGTTGCCAGGCTATTGCCAAAATTCTTCTTCACCTTGTTTCCAAAATCCCCTTTCTCCAAAAGCTGAAAACCCTTTTATTTTCAAGATCCAAAAAGCTGAAAACCATTTTGTTTTTCTTTCGTTTCTTCCTGTTGATTTCTCTTCTTCTCTACACAATTTTCTTTGTTTCACTTAGCCGATTTCTTCTTCTACTCTTCTTTTTTAATCTGTACCAAATAAACCTTATTCACCATACTATGTTTGAAAAGCCAAAAAACCGAATCTCCCAAGGGCTGAATACCCTTTTACCGAATCTAGTGGAATTAGTATCGGATCTCGGATCTTAGCTCTCTGCCGAATTGCTCTTTAGGTGTTTGTGGTTTTAATCTAGGAGTTGATCGTGGTTAGTGATTTAAGAAACGGCTGATCGCACAAGGTAAGGTTAATGTGAGGTTTCGGTTTTAGTAAGGATATGTATTAAGCATGCAATTAATGGAAGGGTAATATCGTTTGTAGGTTTGGACTAAGGAAATCACAGCACGCTTGCTTACCAGGTGTGTACATACACATTATGTACCGGCAAAAGCCGAAATGCCAAAAAGCTGAAAAGACGAAATGCCGAAAAGTCGAAAGTTTGACTATGGTAGCCTTGCGAGTGTGTGAACACTCGTAAGGGGGAGACCGATAGGTTGCCTGAGGCCCACGAGTGATTCCGTGGACTTGGGTTGTGATTTGGCCATATGGGCCGGAATGGGCTAAATGGGCCCGATGGGCTGTTGGGCCCACACTAGGCAAAAACTGAATGTTGATGCTATGTGATAGGAACTTGTATGTGAGCATGAATATGAATGTGACTGGGCCTAACGGGCCATATAAATGTGATTTAGGCCTAATGGGCTATATACAGGTGATTTGGGCCTAATGGGCCATATGAATATGATTGGGCTTAATGGGCTAGATATAGGTATGTGAAATTGTTTGGGCTTTGTAAGGGGTTTTGGGCCTAGTATATGATGTCCACATAAGACTTAATTAATATATTGCGACCGTGGACAAGTCAAAGGGGTAAGGTGTGGCAACGGGTATATGCATGTCTAGGATTGGATCTAGGGAGAGCTTGGTACTTAAGTGGTCTTAATGACTCACCTCCTCTTCTCTAGAATCCTACCTGGTGCATAGTGTTCGTTCATCTTAGCTCACGGGACTTGTTAACAGGCCAAGGTAAGTGAAAACCGTAATTATGGAAAAATTACCAAAAAGCCCCTAAGGGCAAAAATGACCAAAATACCCCTAGGTGTAGAATGTAAGTTTTATGGATGTGACATGCATACATATGATATTCTACTTAGGTTGCATATGGGTGGGAGTTATGGAATGGAGGAAGTATATGAGGATCGCATGGTTGCTTGACAATCGTGGATTCACCGACGGCTTTTAAAGCCTAATATGTAAATAAAGGTAGTTCCGCAACCGGGCTACAATGGTGTGTGGGCTGGGTGGGTCAATCTTCATATCCCCAAATGGTGTGACGGGGGACGGAGCTAATGTGTAGTGGATGGATAATTTGGATGGGATTACATTGCATGATTGATGAATGATGTTTTTTTTGATTGCTTGTTTTTGCCGAGGGTTGTACACACTGAGTTTGCGAAAACTCACTTTCCCTCTTTTATTTTATTTTCAGGTGATGCTCAGTAGAAGGTTCGATGTTTGGAGGGACTCTGGGTGGCCGGCTAGCAAGATAATTCGGACTTGGTTTTTTTAAGCATTTAAGTTTTTATTTCTTTTTAGTGTGTTCAGACCAGATTGTAATAAGGTTTTCAATTACTACTTGAATTATTATTATTATTTTCATTGTAATTACGAGAAGTTGAACATGGATTTCTTAAATTATGGTATGCTTTCTACGTTTTTGCAGCTAATTTTTTTTTAAAAATAAAATGATTTAAACAAGGCTTTCATAATTGAAAGGTTTTTTTTTAGTTAATTAGAGTTTTTTTTTAAGAAGGGTTTTCAATGAAAACACGGTTTTCGTTAAAACACTTCAATGTAACATGCCAAATTTGGCCATAACGTCTAGGTCGGGTTTAGGGTGTTACAGCTACTGTGTTTTCAAAGATAGATCTGAGATCAGGTTACTATCAGTTGTGAGTAAAGGATTTTGACATTCCGAAAACTACTTTCAGAATGAGGTACGGGCATTATGAATTTTTAGTTATGCCTTTTTGATTAACGAATGCACCTGCTGTCTTTATGGATTTAAAGAATAGAATTTTTAGACCGAATTTAGATCCATTTGTTGTGGTATTCATTGATGACATATTGATTTATTCACGTGATGAAACTGAGCATGCTGAGCATTTGAGAGTTGTGCTTTAGATTTTGCGTGATAAGCATCTGTTTGCAAAGTTCAGTATGTAACACCCCTAGCCTATAACCGTCGCCAGAATAGGTTCAGTGGCATTACAAAACTATAACTCAAATCAGAACCACATACAACAAATATCATCTCAGTATTAATAAAGTCATTCATTTACATTCAATATTCACATAAAATCAAGTATACAAAGCTGAAACATGCATTCAGGATCAAATTGATAACATATGAAAGTTTCCAAACTTATAAAAAAAATTTCCACTTTTAAAAAGGTCACACGTCTGTGTGAATAGGTCGTGTGCCTCACACGGCCAAGACACACTCGTGTGTCAAAGCCATGGCAAAACAGAGCATGCATACTGACTTTTCCCCACGGCCAACAGACACGCCCGTGTACTATAGCCGTGTGATACATAGCTAGCTACTGACTTAAGCCCACGGCCACAAGACACTCCCGTGTGCCCTGACCGTGTGGCACAATGCATACTTGGGTTAAGCCAACTTGCCACCCCTTTTTAGGTCATTCCTACAGGTAATGCAAATAAGCATAATTTTACCTCCAATTCAGCAGTCTTTATACTATGGCATTCATCATTTATAACATAACAATATCAACCATTTCTCTACACATTAACCTTACCAATTCATACTAAAAACAAGTTATATTCATACCCAAAACATTTCCTTCTATTCATAATCCAAAACCAAACTAAATCTACCAAAACTTACCAACATTTAGCATTTCTTTTGTCCAACTAAAACATACCACAATAGTATATTAACATCACATACCATAAGCAATTCTCAACTTTGAATTCAAACACAAACTAGCCAAATCACATGGCTAAATATATATATATATAGATCACAAAACATGCTTCCTTAACTACTAGCCTATACATGCCATACTTCAAAATATATAATTTCAAAAGTACTAAAATGAGGTTCGATAGTGTGGTGACGATCCTTGACAATCCTCGAGCTTGTAGCTTCGATATCTACAAAACAATTCAAACACACACAAAGTAAGCTTTCAAAAGCTTAGTAAGCTCGTACTCAAATCATCGACAGTATATGAAACATAAAATGACAACATATGAGTATTTGCACCATTTCAATCCAAAAGACCATATCAACTCAATGAAATTCACATACATAACATCATCTACCACTTAGGTATTATACATACATGAATCTTCCTGTACTTATTCACTTTCGTACTTACCTCTTGTTGAATGTTATAAGGCTTTCTATAACTTATTCGTATTTTAGACATCTTCACACTTAGTGCTATAAGATTACCCAAAGCTAAACATTTCCGTACACTTAGTGCCATCTCAAATAACTGAGAATAAGTCGGAATCGCACACTTAGTGCTTCAAGTAGCCGAAGCTAATTTAAATCACACACTTAGTGCCAAAGCTAGTTTCAATAGCACATTTAGTGCCAAAATTTTCGATTCATCACCATATTATCCTATTCAATTATAGACAACCCATGCATATTAAAGGCATCAAAGCTTACTTAACATCATATTTTAAGTACGAACTTACCTCGTACTCGAAGGTGTCGACTCAAACTTTTATTCTATAATCTTCAATTTTCCTCGATCTAAATCCAAACTCCTCTTTTCTTGATCTATAAGTATTCAAAATTAATCCTTTTATTCACAAAATAATTCAATTCAATCCATAAACACATATTTAGGGAAATTTACAAACTAGCCCTCACATTTTCACATTTCGACACTTTAGTCCCTATTTCACAAAATCACAAAATACACATAATTTGCATATACACAAGCTTAGCCGAATTCTCCTAATACTCATACTAGTTCACACATTTCATTTATTTCACATTTTAGCCCCTCAAAATAACATTTTTTTTCAAATTAGCCCAATTTACTCAATTTCATCAAAAATTCAAAGACAACATATGTCAACCCAAAACATACCTTCTATAATTCACCATTTAACAACATCTGAAATTGAAGCATGGGCTTTGTAGTAAACTAAACAACGATCACAAAAACGTAAAAATTATCAAGAACCGAGTCAAAACCATACCTTAATCACCAAAAATAGTAGCCGAACCCTAGCTTAGCTTTTCTCTTTTATTTTCTTTTCAATTTCTGTGAATGGGAATGAAAATGAGCTTATTTTAAGCTTTGTTTTATTAATATTAACATAAAAATCTAAATAACTATTTTACTCTTTCATTAAACCAATATAAGTTCACCTAACACATGTCTCTTTATGTCCATTCAAACTTCCAATGGTCAAATTATCACATAAGGACCTTTATTTTAGAAAGCCAACTCAAATAGGTACTTTTACATCTGGCGTACAACTTTTACCTTTTACGCGATTAGGTCCTTTTTACAAATTAGGCACATAGACAATTAAATTTTCACACAAGACTTTCACTTATGTCAATTCTCTTATAATAGGCACGAAAAATAATATTAAAATATTTTCTGACTCGGATATGTGGTCCCGAAACCACTTTTCCAACTAGAGTCAAAACCAGACTATTAAATTCTCCCTCTTAATGATTTTTGTCCCCGAAAATCTTACTGTTAAACAGATTTGGATATTGTTGTTTCATAGCATCTTCGGGTTCCCACGTGGCCTCTTCAATACCGTGCCAATGCCACATCACTTTAACTAATAGAATCTTCTTATTACGTAACTCTTTAACCTCTCGAGCTAAGATTCGAATCGGCTTTTCTTTGTAGGTCATATTAGACCGAATTTCAATCTCAGATGAAGGAATTACATGCGAAGGATCAGATTTGTACCGTCGAAGCATCGATACATGAAACACATTATGTATCATTTTTAACTCAGATGGTAGCCTTAATCTATAAGCAGCCGGCCCAACTCGCTCGATGATTTCATAGGGCCTGATGAACCTCAAACTCAACTTGCCTTTTCTACCAAACCGAATCACTTTCTTCCATGGGGACACTTTCAGAAACACTTTTTCGCCAATCTGAAACTCACAGTTTTTTCTTTTCAAATTGCATATGATTTCTACCGATCAGAAGCTGCTTTCAAACTATCTTGGATCACTTTCACTTTCTATTCAGTTTCTTTTATCAAATCAACCCCGTAAATCTTATTTTCGTGAGTTGAGTCCAATACAAAAGTGTTCGGCATTTGCAACCATATAAAGCTTCGTATGGTGCCATTTTGACTGTCGACTGAAAACTATTATTATAAGCGAATTCAATCAAAGGTAAATACTGTTCCTACGTTGTAACACCCCAAACCCGAGACCATCGCCGGTGTCGGACCCGAGGGTTAACAAACCAAGTTCACATGTTTTTGCCCACCAATTTGACATTTCCAGTCAGGCTGGAAAACTGCGTCACTGTCGCCTTAAAAATCATATCTCGAGTTTCAAAACTCGGAAACTGGTTTCGTAAATTTTCCCTGAATTTAGACTCATATATACATCCATGGATTTATTTCTAGGATTTTTGGTCGGGCCAATTGGTACAGTTTATTAGTTAAAGTTACCCAAGTTACAGGGATCGACTGCTCTGACCTTCGCGCGGTATAACTTGAATATCTCTCTGCACAGGGCTTTAATGCTGGTGTCGTTTGTTTCTAATGAAACTAGACTCAAAATGGAATCTGTACATATAAGGTATATCTCCTAATTATTTTGGATAATTTATAGTGAATTTTAAAGTTGCGACAGGGAACCCAGAAACCATTCTGGCCCTGTCTCACAATAGCTTTAATATCTCTTAACCTGTAACTCCTATGACCGTTTCGTTTCTTCCATATGAAAATAGACTCATCAAGGTTCATTTACATAGCTTATTCACTATTTGATTCCATTCCTATGAATTATGGTGATTTTTCACATTCACGCCACTGCAGCTGGCAGCATCTGTTTTAAGGTAGGACTTACCTATTTGGTAGTCTCCATGATTCAACTAATCTTGCCATACATAGGTTCATATATGATCATTTTAACCATGCCAATGGCTGATCATATGACCAACATTCCCATTTCCAAACCATAGCCACATCATGACCCCAAATATATATACATACAACCCACAATAAGTCTAAGTTCATGCTCCCTTTTGAGCCATTTTCGCATGGCCATACAAACTTACATTACAACGTATTTAACAAACAAGAGGTAGTCCTATACATGCCATCTCAAGTTCAACCAAAATTTATACCAAAATGGAGGCTTGATAGTGTGGATGACTTGACTTCAACGATCCCAAATCCGATTGCCTCGGCGAAATCTAGAAAACTAAGAGCCAAAGCAACGGGTAAGCATTTTATGCTTAGTAAGTCTCAAGGAATATAATGAACTATAATTTACAGCAATACATTCACATAGCCAAATGCATCATTTCATTAATACACATTCTTACTTCATACTTCATCATTGTATAAGTTCGCAAAGCATCAATCAATTCAATAACTGAAATTCATTAGTCGATTGAGCGAATGTTGCTCAAACACGTCGACTTTCCAATGCACATATAACGTACCTTATCCTTTGGGCTGTCCGAGTGTACTAATTAAATTCATTTCAGCAACCAACACTCACCTCCAGCCCAAGATTCTTGAATATAACCGGATATAATCACGTGCACAAATGCCTTGGTCTTAGCCGGATAGAATAACTTCATACGAATGCCTTGGGCCTTAGCCGGATATAACCACTAGCACAATTGCCTTGGTCTTAACCGGATATAATTTCAGCATAATTGTCTTGGGCTTAGCCGGATATCATTCAATTTCTCATGCACACATACATCAATAATCATTGGACATACATATTTCATTTTAGTTACTAAGGCTCAAACACAATTAATATCATTAGCATATTCGCCCGGGACTTAGCCGGGTGGAATTCAAATACTCATACACACATAATCAATAATCATACACATCCATATTTCATCTCACATAATTCAAGTAAGGTCACTTCTTGAGGACTTACCTCGGATGTTGTCGAGCGGCTTTTTCGGCTATTCGATCACCTTTTCCTTCCCTTGTCCAATTGTGGCCCTCTTAGCTCTTGAGCTAATTCAAACAAATTCAATTTATTAAAACCTCATTGTGCTTGCTTATGGCGAATATGACAAGGATTTTAAATGGTCATATGGCCACTCTTTAGCTTGAATACACAATGGTCATGCACATTTTATACTACATCAAGCAATTCAATACAATTTATTTGAGCATCAAGGAAATGCTAAGGCCTTCAATAGGCTACCCAAGGCCGAATATTCATGTACATGTTGAGGTCAATTTTGCACTTAATACCTCACAAAAACAGCATGCAATCTACTAATTTATGCTTTGCACATTGGCCCAAAACTTATAATATAGCATCAAGCACTTATATGTGTGCTAGGCGAATTGTGCTTGCAATTTCACAAGCATTCTTCCACATTTTCTTCTTTAAATCAATATATTCATCACTTAGTTCATAACCAAACATAATGTGCAATCATATATATGCATATATGAGCATGGCGAATTTTCAAGGTGTCCATAGCCATCCAAAACACAAACTTTTAACTAACATGCAAGAAGCATGAATCATGCTCAAGAATGCATCATGGCCAAGTATGACAATCATGCTCCTTTTCAACTTTAATCATGATAAAACAAAGAAAACTCAAAATCTTACTCATGAGTAGAAAATCCATCATTGCATGCATCATCATCAAGCTTCACACTTAGCATGCAATGGCTTTATCACTATAACAACTTTGGCCAAATACCATTTCCATGGCATACCAAAGATTTGAGCCATGGCTAACATGCACATCAAGTTAGCAACCAAAACATGCATGAAACTCCCAACACAACCTCATACATACCTTAATCTTGATGCAAACTTAGCCAAATCTCCTTCTAGATCTCTTCCAAACCAAGCATGAAGCAAAATCCTCCTTCTTCCTTAGTTTTGGCTCAAAGAAAGGATGAACAAAATTTTTTCTTTCCTTCTCTACAACTCACGGCAATGGGGTATGCCACTCTCTCACACACATTTTTTTTCATTCTTTTCTTACCCATGCTTATTTGTTTACTATTTCTCCCTAATGCCCAACAAAACATGTTTCATGACATGTTTGACCCATATTCTTTGTCATGGCGGCCATTACTTGTAGAAAGGGGAATTTGACATGCAAGTCCATTATTTTGCATGCATGCTTTAATTAGTCATCACCTATTTCCCTATCGTACTTTCAAAGTTCACTACTAAGTCCTTTCTTATAATTTAGCACCTAATTAATAAAAATCGAGACACGAAATATTTACGCATACCAATTCCACATACAATAAGTACGGAATATAACACTTAATTATTCTTGTGACTCGGTTTCGTGGTCCCGAAACCACTCTCCGACTAGGGTCACATTCGGGGTGTCACAACTCTCCCCCACTCAAGAGATTTTCGTCCCGAAAAGCTTACCAGTAAATAGGTTCGGATATCGCTCTCTCATTGAGTTCTCGGTCTCCCAAGTAGCTTCTTCTATCCCGTGCTTGAGCCATAACACTTTCACTAGCGGAACCCGCTTGTTTCGTAACTCTTTCACTTCGTGATAGGATACGAATTGGTTCTTCCTCATAACTCATATTAGCTTGAATTTCAATTTCGATGGACTAATCACGTGCGATGGATCGGATCTATAACGTCGAAGCATCGAAGCGTGGAAGACATCGTGAACCTTTTGAGTTCGGGGGCAAAATCAAGCGATATGCCACTGGACCGACTCGCTCGATATCTCATATGGCCCAATGAACCTCGGGCTCAACTTGCCCTTACTACGAACACGAGTATTTTTTCCAAGGCGATACCTTGAGGAACACTTTATCACCCACGATACTCGATATCCTTACGCTTCATATCCGCGTCACGACTTACGACGATCGAAGGCTATCTTCAAACTTTCACGGATTACTTTCACTTTCATTCGGCATCCCTAATCAAATCCACCGAAAATCTTGCTTTCACCAAGCTCGGTCCAAAACAATGGTGTACGGCATTTACGCCCGTACAAAGCCTCGTAGGGTGCCATCTTAATACTCGATTGAAAGTTGTTGTTGTGGCGAATTCAATCAACGGCAAATACCGTTCCCATGAACCACTAAACTCGAGGACGCAACATCTTAACATATCCTCAAGTATCTGAATTACCGCTCGGATTGACCATCGGTTTGGGGTGGAAAGCGATCTTGAAATGCAACTTGGTACCCAAAGCTTCTTGCAACTTTTTCCAAAACCGCGAGGTAAATCTCGGATCTCTATCCGACACGATAGAAATAGGCACCCGTGTAATTTCACAATCGAGAAAGCGTACAATTCCGCTAATTTGTCCATTGAAAAATCCAGACGTCACGGGGACAAAGTGGGCCGACTTAGTCAATCGATCTACCACGACCCAAACCGCATCCTTCTTACTTGCTGACAATGGCAGTCCGGATACAAAGTCCATTGTGACTCGATCCCATTTCCACTCGGGTATCGTGATTGGTGAAGTAATCCGAAGGCACGATGTTCCGCTTTCACTTGTTGACATATTAAACATCTTGAAACAAAGTCGGAGATGTCTCGCTTCATACCATGCCACCAAAATCGACGTTTCAAATCATTGTACATCTTCGTACTCCCCGGGTGGATTGCCATTCGGCTACAATGGGCTTCATTCAGAATTATCGAAATGAGTTTCGAATTCTTTGGGACACACAGACGACTTTTGAACCTCAAACAATCGTCATCGTCGATTTGAAACTCCGAGTCCTTGTTGAACACACGCAGCCGTTTTGCAACCAACTCGTCATCGACTTTACGAGCTTCTCGAATTTGGTGTGTCAATAATGGTTTGGCTTTCATTTCAGCCACTAACACCTTTGTCGGATCGGATAGACAAGTGCACATTCATCGCTCGTAAAGTGAATAACGATTTACGACTCAAGGCATCCGCAACTACATTCGCCTTTCCGGGTGATAGTCAATGATCAGCTCATAATCCTTTAACAGCTCGAGCCAACGTCTTTGTCATGATTTAAGTCTCGTTGGGTCATCAAATACTGAGACTTTTGTGATCCGAGTATACATGGCACCTTTCACCAAATAAGTAATGTCGCCAAATCTTTAAAGCGAATACGATGGCGGCCAATTCGAGATCATGAGTCGGATAATTTTTCTCATGTGGCTTTAATTGCCTCGGCGCGATAGGCCACAACTCGACCTTCTTGCATTAATCGCAACCTAACCCAAGTAGAGGCGTCGCTATAGATGACAAACTCCTTGCGGACTCGGGTTGCACTAGAATTGGGGCTTCGATCAAATAAGTTTTCAGTTGATCGAAGCTTTTTGGCATTTCTCCGTCCATTCGAACTTAACATCCTTTTGGAGTAGCCGTCATCGGCGTGGCTATCGTTGAGAAGCCTTTACAAATCGTCGGTAATGTAAGCAAGCCCAAAAAGCTTGAACCTCGTTAATATTTCTCGGAGGCTTCCAATTTAGTATGGCTGAAATTTTATTGGTCGACTCGAATACCGTCTGAATACCACATGACCCAAGAAGCTTACCTCTCTTAACCGAACTCACACTTGCTGAACTTAGCATATAATTGCTTGTCCGTAAAATTTGCAGCACTAACCGCGGTGTTCAAACATGTTCGGTCTCATTTCTTGAATAGACCAAGATGTCATCAATGAACACGACTACGAATCGATCCAAATATGGTCTAAAGATTCGATTCATTAAATCCATAAATACCGCGAGGGCATTAGTGAGCCCAAGCGGCATCACCGAGAACTCATAGTGACCATATCTCGCTCAAGGCGGTCTTGGGCACGTCGAATCTCGGATTCGCAATTGATAGTAGCCCGATCTCAAATCTATTTTCGAGAACACCGAGGCTCCCTTGAGTTGATCGAACAAGTCATCAATACGTGGCAGCGGATATTTGTTCTTTATCGTCGCTTTGTTAAGGCGGCGATAGTCGATGCATAGTCGCATGGTTCCATCCTTCTTCTTCACGAACAACAACGGCGCACCCAAGGCGAAAAACTCGGGCGAGCAAAACCTCTATCCACCAATTCTTGCAACCGAGTTTTCAACTCCTTCAATTCCGTTGGTGCCATACGATACGGAGCTATCGAAATTGGGGTGGTACCGGTACCAATTCGATGCCAAATTCTATTTCTCGAGCGGTGGTAAACCCGGCAATTCTTGGGAAAACATCCGGTATTCACAAACCACGGGCGCAGATTCGGGTTTCTTCTCGATTCCTTGTCATCGATGCGACGCAAGGTACGCCGCACCCTTTTCTTACATATTTACGGGCCAACATCGGCGATATTACGGTGGCAACCCTTTAAGTCCGTGGACTCAACCCGAATTATTTCATTATTCGCGCACCTCAAATCGATAGTCTTGCTCTTGCAATTTACAACCGCATCGTGCATGGTCAACCAATCCAAACCAAGAATAACATCGAACTCATCGAATGGCAAAAGCATTAAGTCCGCCGGAAAACAAGAACCTCGGAACACTAGGGGACTTTTCTTGCACACTTTGTTAACAAGCACGTAATGACCCAAGGGTTTGACACCGAATTACAAACTCGAGAGACTCAATGGGCAAAGTCTTCTTGGATGCTAAGGTTTCACATATATAAGAATGAGTAGAACAGGGTCAATCAAAGCAATTACATTTGTATTGAAAAGAGTGAAAGTACCGGTAATAACATCCGGAGAGGCGGCATCCTCGGCGTGCTGGCGTATGGCATAAGTCCTAGCAGAGCACGAGCCTCGAGATCTGATGGTAGCATCTCTAGATCCTCTCGACCGCCATCGACATTGCCCATATTTCTAGGTGGCCTACCTCGGCGATGGTAGCACCGGGTTTGCACTCGACTTGCATTCATTCATGCATCCTCGGGCAATCCTTCATAAAATGGTCGGCCGATCCACACTTATAGCGAGAGCGATCACGAAACCAACAGCTCCCGAATGCCATTTGCCACAATGTGGACACTCCGTCCTCTCTCGGCGATCATTTCCGCCACCGCAATCGAGGTGACTCGTGTGGTCACAGGGGTCGATCGCGTCCTCGTCTAGAAAATCCCGGCGCCTCTAGACCGGCTCGCATCATCTCGAAATCTCTTGATGCTTGTTGAAGAGACTTTCCGAGGACCTCTTCGAATTCTCCAATCCCCACATCAGCTTTTTGTTTCTCCTTTCTAAGCTCTTGACTTTACAAGCTCGCTCAACAAGTACTACGAACTCTCGTATCTCGAGAATGCCAACAAACATCCTTATATCATCATTCAGCCCATCCTCAAGCGTTTGCACATAATAGCCGGACGAAATGCATTCTCGCAGCGTCTGGCTAAGCCTCACAAACTTTCGTTCAGTAGTCGATAGCGGACATAGAACCTTGCTTAAGATCAAGGAACTCCCTCCGCTTTTGGTCGATGAATCTCGATCGATATACTTTTTGAACTTCGGTTAGAAAGAATTCCCAAGTCACTTGCTCTCTAGGCACCACAAGTCGAGTACTCCACCAATAGTAGGCGGACTCGCGTAGCAAGGAGATGGTACACTTTAAGCACTCATCGGGTGTACAGGATAGCTCATCAAGCACCGGATAGTGTTATCTAACCATAATTCAGCTCGCTTCGGCATCATCATCATCCGTAGCCTTAAATTCAGTGGCCCCATGTTTTGAATCCTATCGATTGGGGCTTACGACCTTATTGGGTCATCACGGAGGTATTGTAGGTCTGGGGTTGCATTAAATCGGGAATGGAGGTGGTGGAACAGCCGTGTTGGTTCGAATGTATTGATTAAACCATTCGTTCATCACACTATAAAAGGCTTGCTTAGCCTCGTCATTAGGATTGCTGGCCATAGGTTGAGAGTCCGCGGCGCTGTCCCTTGCGCGGAGCAGGCGCCACACTCTCCACATCATCAGCTATCGCTCGGTTGGGATCGGGATCCATTGCTATAAACAAACATGAAGTCAAATTGTCGAATTCATCACACTATCGATTCATCATTTAATGGCATGTATAGCTAGACCCCAAACACATCACGGTAGTCCTAGAATCGACTAAACCGTGGCTCGATACCAATAAAATTGTAACACCCCAAACCCGAGACCATCGCCGGTGTCGGACCGAGGGTTAACAAACCAAGTTCACATGTTTTTGCCCACCAATTTGACATTTCCAGTCAGGCTGGAAAACTGCGTCACTGTCGCCTTTAAAATCATATCTCGAGTTTCAAAACTCGGAAACTGGTTTCGTAAATTTTCCTGAATTTAGACTCATATATACATCCATGGATTTATTTCTAGGATTTTTGGTCGGGCCAATTGGTACAGTTTATTAGTTAAAGTTACCCAAGTTACAGGGATCGACTGCTCTGACCTTCGCGCGGTATAACTTGAATATCTCTCTGCACAGGGCTTTAATGCTGGTGTCGTTTGTTTCTAATGAAACTAGACTCAAAATGGAATCTGTACATATAAGGTATATCTCCTAATTCTTTTGGATAATTTATAGTGAATTTTTAAAGTTGCGACAGGGAACCCAGAAACCATTCTGGCCCTGTCTCACAATAGCTTTAATATCTCTTAACCTGTAACTCCTATGACCGTTTCGTTTCTTCCATATGAAAATAGACTCATCAAGGTTCATTTACATAGCTTATTCACTATTTGATTCCATTCCTATGAATTATGGTGATTTTTCACATTCACGCCACTGCAGCTGGCAGCATCTGTTTTAAGGTAGGACTTACCTATTTGGTAGTCTCCATGATTCAACTAATCTTGCCATACATAGGTTCATATATGATCATTTTAACCATGCCAATGGCTGATCATATGACCAACATTCCCATTTCCAAACCATAGCCACATCATGACCCCAAATATATATACATACAACCCACAATAAGTCTAAGTTCATGCTCCCTTTTTCGAGCCATTTTCGCATGGCCATACAAACTTACATTACAACGTATTTAACAAACAAGAGGTAGTCCTATACATGCCATCTCAAGTTCAACCAAAATTTATACCAAAATGGAGGCTTGATAGTGTGGATGACTTGACTTCAACGATCCCAAATCCGATTGCCTCGGCGAAATCTAGAAAACTAAGAGCCAAAGCAGCGGGGTAAGCATTTTTATGCTTAGTAAGTCTCAAGGAATATAATGAACTATAATTTACAGCAATACATTCACATAGCCAAATGCATCATTTCATTAATACACATTCTTACTTCATACTTCATCATTGTATAAGTTCGCAAAGCATCAATCAATTCAATAACTGAAATTCATTAGTCGATTGAGCGAATGTTGCTCAAACACGTCGACTTTCCAATGCACATATAACGTACCTTATCCTTTGGGCTGTCCGAGTGTACTAATTAAATTCATTTCAGCAACCAACACTCACCTCCAGCCCAAGATTCTTTGAATATAACCGGATATAATCACGTGCACAAATGCCTTGGTCTTAGCCGGATAGAATAACTTCATACGAATGCCTTGGGCCTTAGCCGGATATAACCACTAGCACAATTGCCTTGGTCTTAACCGGATATAATTTCCAGCATAATTGTCTTGGGCTTAGCCGGATATCATTCAATTTCTCATGCACACATACATCAATAATCATTGGACATACATATTTCATTTTCGTTACTAAGGCTCAAACACAATTAATATCATTAGCATATTCGCCTTGGGACTTAGCCGGGTGGAATTCAAATACTCATACACACATAATCAATAATCATACACATCCATATTTCATCTCACATAATTCAAGTAAGGTCACTTCTTGAGGACTTACCTCGGATGTTGTCGAGCGGCTTTTTCGGCTATTCGATCACCTTTTCCTTCCCTTGTCCAATTGTGGCCCTCTTAGCTCTTGAGCTAATTCAAACAAATTCAATTTATTAAAACCTCATTGTGCTTGCTTATGGCGAATATGACAAGGATTTTAAATGGTCATATGGCCACTCTTTAGCTTGAATACACAATGGTCATGCACATTTTATACTACATCAAGCAATTCAATACAATTTATTTGAGCATCAAGGAAATGCTAAGGCCTTCAATAGGCTACCCAAGGCGAATATTCATGTACATGTTGAGGTCAATTTTGCACTTAATACCTCACAAAAACAGCATGCAATCTACTAATTTATGCTTTGCACATTGTGGCCCAAAACTTATAATATAGCATCAAGCACTTATATGTGTGCTAGGCGAATTGTGCTTGCAATTTCACAAGCATTCTTCCACATTTTCTTCTTTAAATCAATATATTCATCACTTAGTTCATAACCAAACATAATGTGCAATCATATATATGCATATATGAGCATGGCGAATTTTCAAGGTGTCCATAGCCATCCAAAACACAAACTTTTAACTAACATGCAAGAAGCATGAATCATGCTCAAGAATGCATCATGGCCAAGTATGACAATCATGCTCCTTTTCAACTTTAATCATGATAAAACAAAGAAAACTCAAAATCTTACTCATGAGTAGAAAATCCATCATTGCATGCATCATCATCAAGCTTCACACTTAGCATGCAATGGCTTTATCACTATAACAACTTTGGCCAAATACCATTTCCATGGCATACCAAAGATTTGAGCCATGGCTAACATGCACATCAAGTTAGCAACCAAAACATGCATGAAACTCCCAACACAACCTCATACATACCTTAATCTTGATGCAAACTTAGCCAAATCTCCTTCTAGATCTCTTCCAAACCAAGCATGAAGCAAAAATCCTCCTTCTTCCTTAGTTTTGGCTCAAAGAAAGGATGAACAAAATTTTTTCTTTCCTTCTCTACAACTCACGGCAATGGGGTATGCCACTCTCTCACACACATTTTTTTTCATTCTTTTCTTACCCATGCTTATTTGTTTACTATTTCTCCCTAATGCCCAACAAAACATGTTTCATGACATGTTTGACCCATATTCTTTGTCATGGCGGCCATTACTTGTAGAAAGGGGAATTTGACATGCAAGTCCATTATTTTGCATGCATGCTTTAATTAGTCATCACCTATTTCCCTATCGTACTTTCAAAGTTCACTACTAAGTCCTTTCTTATAATTTAGCACCTAATTAATAAAAATCGAGACACGAAATATTTACGCATACCAATTCCACATACAATAAGTACGGAATATAACACTTAATTATTCTTGTGACTCGGTTTCGTGGTCCCGAAACCACTCTCCGACTAGGGTCACATTCGGGGTGTCACATACGTACCTTCAAACTCTAGAATGCAACATCTCAACATATCCTCTAGTATCTGAATAATCCATTCAAATTGACCATCTGTTTGCGGATGATAAGAGTGCTAAAATGCAATTTAGTACCCAGAGCATCTTGCAATTTCTTCCAAAATCTCGATGTAAATCTCGGATCTCTGTCTGACACTATTGACAATGGCACACCATGCAATCTCACTATATAAAAAATGTATAATTCAGCTAATTTATCAAGCGAATAATTAGATTGAACTAGAATAAAATGAACCAATTTCGTCAATCGATCAACTACAACCCAAATTGCATCTTTCTTTCTTAGTAATAGAGGTAAACCCGACACAAAGTCCATGGTTACTCGATCCCATTTCCACTCCGGAATCATAATCAGTTGTAATAATCCAGATGGCACCTGATGTTCAGCTTTGACTTGTTGACAAATCAAACATTTAGAAACAAAATTAGAGATATCTCTTTTCATTCCAGAGCACCAATAATGTTGTTTCAAGTCATTATACATTTTCGTACTGCCCGGATGCCCATATAACCGACTACTATAAGCTTCACTCAGAATCATCAGAATCAACTTTGAATTTCTTGGAATACAAATTCGATCTCGGAATCTTAAGCAATTATCTTTATCAACTCTAAATTCTGAATCAGCCTCTACATCACATTAATCCCGTTTTTCCAAAATCTCATTATCAATCTTCTGAGCTTCGATAATCTGTTGTAAGAACAAGGGTCTTGCTCTTAATTCAGGTAAAACTGAACCATCATCATACAGAACTAAATGAGCATTCATTGCACGTAAAGCAAACAATGTTTTCTGACTTAAGGCATCAGCGACAACATTTGCTTTTCCCGGATGATAATCAATCACAAGTTCGTGGTCTTTTAACAGTTCTAACCATCTTTTTTGTCATAGATTCAAATCTTTCTGAGTCATCAAATACTTCAAACTCTTATGATCTGAATAAATGTGACATTTTTCACCAAACAAATAATGGCGCCAAATCTTTAGAGCAAACACAATCGCAACTAACTCTAGATCATGTGTTGGATAGTTCTTTTCATGCAGCTTCAACTGTCTCCAAGCATAAGCAACAAATTTTCCTTCTTGCATTAAAACATATCCCAAACCAATTAACGAAGTATCACTATAAATCACAAATTCTTTACCCGATTCAGGTTATACCAAAACTGGAGCTTCAGTCAATAAAGCTTTCAACTGTTCAAAGCTATTCTGACACTTTTCAAACCATTCAAACTTCATATCTTTCTGGAGCAATTTTGTCAACGGAGTCGCAATCATCGAGAAACCTTTTACGAATCTTCTATAATAACCAACAAGTCCTAGAAAACTATGGACCTTAGAAACATTTCTCGGAGGTTTCCAATTCAAAATAGCTAAAATTTTACTCGGATCAACTCAGATACCAGAGGCTGATACAATATGACCCAAGAAACCAACTTCTCACAACCAGAACTCACACTTGCTGAATTTCGCATACAACCGTTTCTCTTGCAAGGTTTGTAGCACTATTCTTAGATGTTCGGCATGCTCAGACTCATCACATGAATAAATCAATATGTCATCAATGAAAACTACAACAAATTGATCTAAATACAATTGAAAATTCTATTCATCAAATCCATACAGATAGCAAGCGCATTAGTTAATCCGAAAGGCATAACTAAAAATTCATAGTGACCGTACCTCGTTCTAAAAGCATTCTTCGAAATATCTGAATCTTTCACTCGTAGTTGATAGTAGCCCGATCTTAAATCTATTTTCGAAAACACAGTAGCTCCTTTCAACAGATCAAACAAATCATCAATTCAGGACAAATGATACTTATTCTTGACAGTCACTTTATTCAACTGACGATAATCTATATAGATTCTCATCGCACCGTCTTTTTTTTTCACAAATAGAACCGGAGCACCCTAAGGTGAGAAACTCGGTCTAACAAATCCTCGATCGGTCAATTCTTGCAGCTGAGACTTTAATTCTTTTAACTTAGTCGAGGCCATCCTATATGGAGCTATCAAAATCGGATTAGTACTAGGTACCAATTCAATGCCAATTTCTACTTCTCTAACGGGAGGTAATCTCGAAACTTCTTCAGGAAACACATCAGGGAACTCACAGACTACAGGTATAGATTCTACTTTCTTTTTTGACACTTTTGAATCAATAACATAAGCGAAGTAGGCTTCACAAACCTTTCTCACAATACTCAAATTTCATTGAAGATATTATAGCAGGTAATCCATTCAAATCACTAGATTCAATTTTGACTATTTCATCATTCTTGTATCTCAAATCAATAGTTTTCCGTTTACAATTCACAACAGCATTATGCAAAGTTAACCAATCCATACCCAGAATTATATCAAACTCATCAAAAGGTTATAGCATCAGATCAACCGAAAAACAATTATCTCGAAACATTAACGGACAATTCTTGCAGACTTTATCAACTAGAACACATTTGCCTAGGGGGTTCGAAACTTTAATCACAAATTCAGTAGGCTCTACAGGAAAAGTCTTACTGTTCACTAAGTTCATGCATATATATGAATGTGTTGATCCAGGATCTATCAAAGCAATCACAGAAGTATCATAGAGAGTAAATGTACCCGTAATCACATCTGGTGATGAGGCTTTCTTGCAAGCTCGGATAGCATACGTTCTAGTAGGTGCACGAGCCTCAAATCTAATAGTTGTGTCTTTCATTCCTCTCTGACTACCACTTACATTTTTTGAATTTCTGGGAGGTCTACCAGAAGAAACTTTACCACTCTACTTTGGATTTTGAACATTATCTTTTTCAGCTAAATCTGGGCAATCTTTAATAAAATGGTTTCTTGAACCACAACTATAACAAGCTCGATTATTACTCTTTCCCCAGCATTCACCAAAATGTCGTCTTCCACATTGATCACATTCATGCCTTTCATTCTTTGCATTATCAACATTAGCAACAAAAGTGGTTGAAGATTTGTAATTCGATTGTAATCTACCACGATCTCTGTTCAAATGCCCTGCACTAACCTTTGAACGACTGCTATCATCGCTAAACTTTTTGGAGCCAAATTAAAATGATTTACCCGTTGATCTCTTTCATACCTCTCTAGCTTCAAAATCAGCCTTTCTTTTCTCTTTCCCAAGATCTTTTGCTTTACATGCTCGTTCAACAAGCACTACAAATTCTTTGATTTCTAGAATACCAACTTGCAGACGAATATCTTCATTCAAACCATCTTTAAATCTCTTGCACATTATTGCTTTCGAAGATACACATTCACGGGCATATTGACTCAACCTTATAAATTCCCGTTCGTATTCTGTGACAGACATACAACCTTGTTTAAGCTCAAGAAACTCTTTACTTTTCTGATCAATGAATCTTTGGTTGATATATTTCTTTTGGAATTCAGCTTCGAAGAAATCCCATTTAACTCGTTCACTCGGAACCACAGATGTCAAAGTTTTCCACCAATGATACGCCGTGTCTTACAACACATTTTATACATTCTTCTAGACTTAAAGATAACTCATCAAACACTCTTATTCTGTTCTCTAACGAGAACTCAACTTTTTCTGCATCATCACTTATTGTAGCTCGAAATTCTTCAGCTCTATATTTTCTAATTTTGTCAACTGGTGGTCTACTCAACTGTACTGGATTTACTCGTGGCATAACAAGAGTTTGAGGAGAATTAACCGGGGGTGGAGGTTGTTGTACAGCCGGATTGGTTCTAATGTATTGGGTGAACCAATCATTCATGATCTGATAGAAGGCTTGCTTAGCCTCATCATCACAGCTACTCGTAGCCGGTCGAGAATCAGCTTGCATTGTCCCTTGTGCAGGAGCAGGTGCATTGCTTTCAACATGTAACACCCCGAACCCGTGACCGACGCCGGTGTCGGACACGAGGGGTTAACGGCCAAATCCTCTCAAGATACCAACCAATTTGACATTACCAGTCAGGCTGGAAAACTGCGTCACCGTCGCCTTAAAAATCATATCTCGAGTTTCAAAACTCGGAAACTGGTTTTGTAAATTTTCTCTGAATTTAGACTCATATAACCATCCATGGATTTATTTTTAGAAATTTTGGTCGGGTCAATTGGTACAGTTTATTAGTTAAAGTCACCCATGTTACAGGGATCGACTGCTCTGATCTTCGCACGTTACAACTTGAATATCTCTCTGTACAGGGCTTTAATACTGGTGCCGTTTGTTTCTAATGAAACTAGACTCAAAATGGAATCTGTATATATAAGGCATGACTCCTAATTCTTTCTGTATAATTTATGGTAAATTTTCAAAGTCGCGACAGGGGACCCAGAAACCGTTCTGGCCCTGTCTCACGAGAACTTTAATATTTCTCAGTATACTGCTCATATGGTCGTTTCGTTTCGTCCATATAAAATAGATTCATCAAGGTTCAGTTCCATAATTTACTCACTATTTAATTCTACTTCTACTATTTTTAGTGATTTTCAATCTCATCTCACTGCTGCTGTCCACAACAGTTACTGCAGTAGACTATGCCAATTTCATGAATTTTTTTTCCTTGGCCTTAATCATCCATCATACATGACACAAATTATGGCCACCTTATCAAAATTTGAGTTTCTTAGACTCGTGGCTATAGGTTCTAGCATCCCACTCGACGACCACATAGGCCATTTTCACATGGCTTAAAGTTTACAACCCACAATTCGACAAAATATAATAGCCTATACATGCCAAATGTTCTTCAACAACAAAAACAATACCACAAGATTTCAGCGGTGTGATGACTCCAACGACGGTCCCGATCACGCAAACAATACGAGTCCGAGAGACCTAAAATGGGTGACAAGAAAAACACCGAGTGAGTTTACAACTCAGAAGTCATAAGCATTCATCAATCCACCGATAAAGTTACTACTACATGTACAACAAATGAGGCTAGGTACTCGTCCATATCGAATCTATACCATAATACCTCGGACCTTTCGGTCCAATCTCGCACCAATTCATACATCCACATTTCATATTCTACACAACAAGATAATCAAGCATTTTTACACATTAACTCATTTTCCAGCACAACCATACAATTTCAATCATCACATAGATTTAAGGCTTACCAAATTCAACCCCAAGCATGAACGTATTCTCTATTCGTCATGAGCTCGAGGTACTTACCCGATCCGCTGTCCATACTCAATTCAATGGAGACACACCCTCCATATATATAGAGTACGCACACACAGTGCTTACTACTCGATTTCGCACACTTAGTGCCACGTAATTTAAGCCCGCACACACAGTGCCATACCCTCCGAGCTCGCACACCCAGTGCCGTATTTTTCCAGCTTGCACACTTAGTGCCATATATTTCCAGCACGCACACTTAGTGCCATATATTTCCAGCACGCACACTTAGTGCCAATCTGTCACCATACACACGTATTGCCACACACATAGTGCCGAAAGCAAACTTTCTACACATTCCACTATTTCTTTTACATTCAACAATTATCCTCATTCCATACACATACAATTTCATTTATACATATATATATAGCATTCCATTAAACACAATTGCATAGATTTTCCAATCATTTAAGCAATATCAAACATATGTGCTTAATGACTTACCTTGTTTGGGGTAGAACGGTTCCAAATCGGCTACTCGTTTGCTTTCTCCTTTCCTTTATCCAATCTAGTTCCCTTTGCTCTTGAGCTAAATCAAACAAATTTACTTCTCAATCAAACACACACATACGGCAACCATATACATTTGAAACCAATTCATTCAGTATCATTTGTCCATACATTAGCTTTTAACACATTCGGCCACTAGGGCAACCTATTTAACTTTTAAGATTCATTTCTAATTTTAGTTAAACAATGCCGAATGCCATTAACTACTAATGCCACACACACATATGCATAAAATTACCCATACATGACCTATAGCTCATTCGGTCATTCATCTTTCAAGCCTATCAAGCTTCATATCATGCTTCCTTGGCGAATATACATATAACCACAATTTAGCATTTTATTCATTTCATGATACATTCGCCTAGGCATAATTTCATTGAGAGTCCCTATTAGCCACTTCACCCTCAATTATATCATCTACTTAACATTTCTTAAGATTACCATCTTAATGCCCATTATAACCACTCTCATAATCTAAATCTATAAATCGGCAACACCCACCTTTTAGCTATCTTAGCGAATACTTCTCAACACTTAGATTAAAGTATGCACCTTAACTTAATACAACTTTCATTATCCCATGTAGCCGAATGTACCAAGCATTTATCATTTGCACATAGATTCTATAGCATGGCCGACTACTCATGCACATACACATAACACCAAGAACTCAAGGATCTAAAAATCTCCTTTTATTAAACATTCATCTCACTTCTCTTCATGCTTCATCGCAACAACATTTAAACAACCAACCAAAAAAAGACAACCTCCATGGCCGAACTTCATCTCCATCAAATAGCAAAGAAATCTAAGCCATGGGCTAGGTAGGTTTCAAACTAACAACTAAAACATGCATGAATCTTAAGGAATGACATCAAACATACCTCACTCTAGTTGCAAGTATGGCCAAGCTTCTCCAAACCCCCCCCTCTCTCTCACTCACGGCAATTGAAAGAAATTTTAGGAAGGATGAGCACTTTTTTTTGTTTTTCTTGTTCAATTCACGGCAAATGGGGGGGGAAAGGCATCCACACACACTTTTTTTTCTTTTCTATTTCTTTTATTATTTCCTTTCTTTTACATAAAATAATGACCACTTCATGGAAATTTACCACATATTGTAATATATGCTCCATCATGGCCGGCCACTATGCATAAGAAAAGGAGTATTTGACATGCAAAACCACTATTTTCACTACATGCTTTAATAGGTCCTCATAGATTAACCTATCACATTTCTACAATGTTTCATATAAGTCCATTTTAATAAATTCACATAGAAATGATCAAATTAATGCATGAAACTTTCATACATGCATTTATTAACATCATAAACATAGAATATAACAATTAATTATTTATAAGACTCGGTTTCGTGGTCCCAAACCACTTTCCGACTAGGGTCAATTTTGGTGTCACAACTCTCCCCACTTAAGAAATTTTCGTCCCGAAAATCTTACCGTAAATAGGCTCGGTATCGCTCTTTCATAGAGTCCTCAAGTTCCCAAGTGGCTTCTTCAATTCGTGTTTATGCCACAACACCTTCACTAACGGGATTTTCTTATTGCGCAACTCTTTTACTTCACGCATCATAATGCGAACCGGTTCCTCTTCATAGCTCAAATTAGGTGAATCTCAATCTCGGATGGAGCAATTACGTGCGATGGATCGACCTATATCGTCAAGCATCGAGACATGAAAAACATTGTGAATCTTTTCGAGCTCGGGGGCAAAATCAAACGATACGTGATGGACCGACTCGTTCGGATATCTCATATGGCCCGATGAACCTCGGGCTCAATTTGCCCTACGGCCAAATCTAAGCACTTTCTTCGTGGTGAGACTTTGAGAAATACCTTGTCTCCAACCCGATATTCAATATCTTTTCTTTTCAAATCCGCATACGACTTTTGGCGATCCGAGCGACTTTCAAACTTTCACGAATTACTCAAACTTTTTGCTCGGCATCGTTAACCAAATCAACCTCAAGATTTTTCCTTCTCTAAGTTCATCCAGAATAATGGGTACGGCATTTACGATCGTATAAAGCCTCGTAAGGCGCCATCTTGATACTTGATTGAAAGCTATTGTTGTAAGCGAATTCAACCAAAGGTAAATACCGTTCCCATGCACCACTAAACTCAAGGATGCAACATCTCAACATATCCTCGAGTATTTGAATTATCTGTTCGGATTGACCATCGGTTTGGGGGTGGCAGTGCTAAAATGCGTTTGGTACCCAAAGCCTCTTGCAATTTCTTCCAAAACCGCGACGTAAATCTTGGGTCTCTATCCGACACGATAGAAATAGGTACCCCATGCAATCGAACAATTTGGGAGGCGATAATTACGCCAACTTATCGAGCGAAAAATCCGTGCGGACAGGGATAAAATGAGCAGACTTGGTCAGTCTATCAACAATGACCCAAACCGAGTCTTTCTTATTCTGAGTCAATGGTAACCCGGACACAAAGTCCATTGTTACTCGATCTCATTTCCATTCGGGTATCATGATCGGCTGAAGTAATCCCGATGGCACTTGATGTTCCGCTTTCACTTGTTGACATATCAGACACCTTGAAACAAATTCAGAAATGTCTCGTTTCATACCGGGCCACCAAAATTGGCTTTTCAGGTCATTGTACATTTTAGTACTACCCGGGTGGATTGACATTCGACTACAATGGGCTTCATTTAGAATTATCGAATTAAGTTCCAAATTCTTTGGAACACACAGACGACTTCTGAACCTCAAACAATCGTCATCATCGATTTGAAATTCCGAGTCCTTGTTCGGAACACACTCATCCCGTTTTGCAACCAACTCATCCTCGACTTTCTGAGCTTCACGAATTTGACGTATCAATAATGGTTTGGCTTTCAATTCAGCTACTAACACATTGTCGGGTAGGATAGACAAGTGTACATTCATCGTCATAAAGCAAGCAAAGTGATTTCGCTTAAGGCATCCGCAGAACCACATTAGCCCTTCCCGGGTGATAATCAATGACGAGCTCATAATCTTTTAACAACTCGAGCCATCGCCTTTGTCGCAGATTTAAGTCTCTTTGGGTCATCAAATATTTAAGACTTTTGTGATCCGAATACACATGGCACTTCTCACCAAATAAGTAATGTCGCCATATCTTTAAGGCGAATACGATGGCAGCCAATTCGAGATCATGGGTCGGATAATTTTTCTCATGTGGCTTTAATTGTCTCGACGCATAGGCCACAACTCGCCCTTCTTGCATCAATACGCAACCCAACCCAAGTAGGGATGCGTCACTATAAATGACAAACTCTTTGCCCGATTCGGGTTGCACTAGAATTGGGGCTTCATCAAATAAGCTTTCAGTTGATCGAAACTTTTCGACATTTCTCCGTCCATTCGAACTTAACATCCTTTTGGAGTAACCGTCATTGGCGTGGCTATCGTCGAGAAACCTTTACAAATCGTCGGTAATAACGGCAAGCCCCAAAAGCTCCTAACCCGATAACATTCCTTGGTGGTTTCAATCGACTATGGCGAATTTTGTTCGGTCCACCTCGACACCGATGCGGACACCACGTGCCCCAAAAAGCTAACCTCTTTCAACCAAAATTCACATTTCTTGAACTTTGCGTATAATCGCTTATCTCGTAAGATTTGCAACACTAGCCTCGGTGTTCAAAGATGTTCGGTTTCATCTCTCGAATAGACCAAAATGTCATCGATAAATACAACTACGAACCGATCCAAGTATGGCCTGAAAATTCTATTCATTAAATCCATAGACACCGCAGGGCATTAGTGAGCCCAAACGGCATCACCAAGAATTCGTAGTGACCGTACCTCGTTCTAAAAGCGGTTTTGGGTATGTCCGATTCTCGGACCCTCAACCGATAGTACCCGACCTCAAATCTATCTTTGAAAACACCGAGGCTCCTTTAATTGATCAAACAAATCGTCAATTCGTGGCAATGGATATTTATTCTTTATCGTCACTTTATTGAGTTGACGATAGTCAATGCACAACCTCATGGTTCCGTCCTTCTTCTTCACAAACAATACAAAGCGCCCATGGAGAAAAAACTCGGTCGAGCGAAACCTCTATCCGTCAATTCTTGCAATTGAACCTTCAATTCCTTTAATTCCGTTAATGCCATACGACACGGGCTATTGAAATCGGCGTAGTACCGGTACAACCGATCTTTGAATTCCACTTCTCGAACCGGTGGCAATCCGGTAACTCCTCGGGAAAAACATCCGAATACTCACAAACCACTGGTACCGATTCGAGTTTCCTTTCCGTCTCTTTACTTCCAAACACATACGCAAGGTATGTTTCACACCCATTTTCACATACCTCCGAAGCGGTCATAGAAGATATTATGGCGCTCCTTTTAAATCGAGAGACTCGACTCGGACTACCTCATTATTTGCACTCCTCAAATCAATGGTTTTCCTTTGCGTCCACCACGCATCATGTACGGTCACCAATCCATACCATGAATAACATCAATTCATGAAATGGTAGAAGCATCGATCGGTAGGAAAAGCAGATTCTCGAATTATTAGGGGCATCTCTTGCACACTTTATCAACGAGCACGTATTGACCCAAAGGGTTTGACACTGAATTACGAACTCAAGAGACTCAACGGTAGAGTCTTCTTTGGATGCTAAGGTTTCACATACATATGAGTGAGTAGAGCGGGGTCAATCAATGCAATCACAATAGTATCAAAGAGAGTAAAAGTACCGGTGATAACGTTAGGGAGGATGCCTCCTCTCGTGCGCGGATGGCATATGCTCTAGCAGAGCACGGGTCTCGGATTGACAGCCAGTATTAGAGGCTCCTCTCGATTACCACCCCTACCTCCAGAGATTCTCGGAGGCCTACCTCCACCGTCGTTCCACTAGGTCTTGCACCTTGCGTCTTATTCCTCTCATCTAGCTCCGTGCAATCTCTAATGAAGTGGTCCTTGAACCGCATCCATAATGAGCCCTATTAATGAGACTTACCCCAACATTCACCTAGGTGTCGTCTTGACATTGGGGGCATTCAGTCTCTCTTGACGATTATTGCCCACACTAGCTACTGAAGTAGCTCGGGAGTCCGTCAATGGTCGAGCTCTAATAGAAATTCCCGCAGTCGTCCTCGACTTACTGGTGTCCTCCCTGAACCTCTTTACAGCCGAGAACGGAGCTTTACTCGTCGATCTTTTACGGTAATCTCTTGCTTCAAATTTAGCCTTCTTCTTCTCCTTCCCAAGTTCTTCCGCCTTGCAGGCTCGTTCGACTAGTGTCACGAACTCCTTTATCTCCAAAATTCCCACTAGTAACTTTAACTCTTCATTCAATCCTTCTTCAAATCTTTTGCACATCGCAACCTCATCAGCCACACACTCCCGAGCATACCGACTAAGTCTTACGAACTCATGTTCAGATTTAGATACTGATCATCGGCCTTGCTTGAGTTCCAAGAATTCCTTACGCTTCGATCGATGAACCGTTGACTAATGTATTTCTTTCAAATTGGATTGAAAGAAATCCCAAGTAACTCGTTCATTTGGGACTATGGAAATTAAAGTCCTCCACCAATAGTAAGCCGAGTCTCTAACAAGGATATAGCACACTTAAGACATTCATCGGTGTGCATGACAGTTCATCTAACACTCTAATGGTGTTATCGAGCGAACTTCGGCCTTTTCGGCATCATCAAGAACTATGGCCTTGAACTCTCTCCCCACGCTTCCTAATCAAGTCCACGGTGGTTTACTCAGCCTCACGGGATCGATGAATCGGAGGCATTGCGGGCTCTTGGGTGGAGTATTTAAATTCGGGAATGGTTGGACAGCCGGGTTGGTTCGGGCATATTATGCAACCCACTCATTCATCATGGTGAAGAAGGCTTGTTTCGCCTTCATTTTGATTATTCGCGGATGATCGAGGCTCAACAGGCGGTGTCCCTTGCGCAGAGCAGCCGCTACACTTTCAACGTCATCCGCCAAGGGTCTCTCTACCCCGGGTTCCATTGCTAATCAAAACAAAAAATTTCAACCGTCAGAAGTCATCACATTATTAAGCACTAACAATTTGGCATGTATAGCTAGACTCACAAGCGCTATGGTAGTCCTAGAACCGACTAAACCATAGCTCTGATACCAATGAAATGTAACACCCCGAACCCGTGACCGACGCCGGTGTCGGACACGAGGGGTTAACGGCCAAATCCTCTCAAGATACCAACCAATTTGACATACCAGTCAGGCTGGAAAACTGCGTCACCGTCGCCTTAAAAATCATATCTCGAGTTTCAAAACTCGGAAACTGGTTTCGTAAATTTTCCCTGAATTTAGACTCATATACCCATCTATGGATTTATTTTTAGAATTTTTGGTCGGGCCAATTGGTACAGTTTATTAGTTAAAGTCACCCATGTTACAGGGATCGACTGCTCTGACCTTCGCGCGTTACAACTTGAATATCTCTCCGTACAGGGCTTTAATACTGGTGCCGTTTGTTTCTAATGAAACTAGACTCAAAATGGAATCTGTACATATAAGGCATGACTCCTAATTCTTTCTGTATAATTTATGGTAAATTTTCAAAGTCGCGACAGGGGACCCGAAACCGTTTCGCCTGTCTCACGAGAACTTTAATATTTCTCAAGATATCTGCTCATATGGTCGTTTCGTTTTGTCCATTCAGTTCCATAATTTACTCACTATTTAATTCTTCTTCTACTATTTTAGTGATTTTTCAATCTCATCTCACCGCTGCTGTCCGCAAGCGATTCTCGCAGAGACTATGCCAATTTCATGAATTTTTTTTCCTTGGCCTTAATCATCCATCATACATGACACAAATTATGGCCACCTTATCAAAATTTGAGTTTCTTAGACTCGTGGCTATAGGTTCTAGCATCCCACTCGGCGACCACATAGGCCATTTTCACATGGCTTAAAGTTTACAACCCACAATTCGACAAAATATAATAGCCTATACATGCCAAATGTTCTTCAACAACAAAAACAATACCACAAGATTTCAGCGGTGTGATGACTCCAACGACGGTCCCGATCACGCAAACAATACGAGTCCGAGAGACCTAAAATGGGTGACAAGAAAACACCGAGTGAGTTTACAACTCGAGAAGTCATAAGCATTCATCAATCCACTGATAAAGTTACTACTACATGTACAACAAATGAGGCTAGGTACTCGTCCATATCGAATCTATACCATAATACCTCGGACCTTTCGGTCCAATCTCGTACCAATTCATACATCCACATTTCATATTCTACACAACAAGATAATCAAGCATTTTTACACATTAACTCATTTTCCAGCACAACCATACAATTTCAATCATCACATAGATTTAAGGCTTACCAAATTCAACCCCAAGCATGAACGTATTCTCTATTCGTCATGAGCTCGAGGTACTTACCCGATCCGCTGTCCATACTCAATTCAATGGAGACACACCTCCATATATATAGAGTACGCACACAGTGCTTACTACTCGATTTCGCACACTTAGTGCCACGTAATTTAAGCCCGCACACAGTGCCATACCCTCCGAGCTCGCACACCCAAAGGTCAGTATTTTTCCAGCTTGCACACTTAGTGCCATATATTTCCAGCACGAACACTTAGTGCCATATATTTCCAGCATGCACACTTAGTGCCAATCTCGTCACCATACACACGTATTGCCCGCACACATAGTGCCGAAAGCAAACTTTCTACACATTCCACTATTTCTTTTACATTCAACAATTATCCTCATTCCATACACATACAATTTCATTTATACATATATATAGCATTCCATTAAACATAATTGCATAGATTTTCCAATCATTTAAGCAATATCAAACATATGTGCTTAATGACTTACCTTGTTTGGGGTAGAACGGTTCCAAATCGGCTACTCGTTTGCTTTCTCCTTTCCTTTATCCAATCTAGTTCCCCTTTGCTCTTGAGCTAAATCAAACAAATTTACTTCTCAATCAAACACACACATACGGCAACCATATACATTTCAGAAACCAATTCATTCGTATCATTTGTCCATACATTAGCTTTTAACACATTCGGCCACTAGGGCAACCTATTTAACTTTTAAGATTCATTTCTAATTTTAGTTAAACAATGCCGAATGCCATTAACTACTAATGCCACACACACATATGCATAAAATTACCCATACATGACCTATAGCTCATTCGGTCATTCATCTTTCAAGCCTATCAAGCTTCATATCATGCTTCCTTGGCCGAATATACATATAACCACAATTTAGCATTTTTATTCATTTCATGATACATTCGGCCTAGGCATAATTTCATTGAGAGTCCCTATTAGCCACTTCACCCCTCAATTATATCATCTACTTAACATTTCTTAAGATTACCATCTTAATGCCCATTATAACCACTCTCATAATCTAAATCCATAAATCGGCAACACCCACCTTTTAGCTATCTTAGCCGAATACTTCTCAACACTTAGATTAAAGTATGCACCTTAACTTAATACAACTTTCATTATCCCATGTAGCCGAATGTACCAAGCATTTATCATTTGCACATAGATTCTATAGCATGGCCGACTACTCTTGCACATACACATAACAACAAGAACTCAAGGATCTAAAAATCTCCTTTTATTAAACATTCATCTCACTTTTCTTCATGCTTCATCACAACAACATTTAAACAACCAACCAAAAAAAGACAACCTCCATGGCCGAACTTCATCTCCATCAAATAGCAAAGAAATCTAAGCCATGGGCTAGGTAGGTTTCAAACTAACAACTAAAACATGCATGAATCTTAAGGAATGACATCAAACATACCTCACTCTAGTTGCAAGTATGGCTAAGCTTCTCCAACCCCCCCTCTCTCTCACTCACGGCAATTGAAAGAAATTTTAGGAAGGATGAGCACTTTTTTTGTTTTTCTTGTTCAATTCACGGCAAATGGGGGAAAGGCATCCACACACTTTTTTTTTCTTTTCTATTTCTTTTATTATTTCCTTTCTTTTACATAAAATAATGACCACTTCATGGAAATTTACCACATATTGTAATATATGCTCCATCATGGCCGGCCACTATGCATAAGAAAAGGAGTATTTGACATGCAAAACCACTATTTTCACTACATGCTTTAATAGGTCCTCATAGATTAACCTATCACATTTCTACAATGTTTCATATAAGTCCATTTTAATAAATTCACATAGAAATGATCAAATTAATGCATGAAACTTTCATACATGCATTTATTAACATCATAAACATAGAATATAACAATTAATTATTTATAAGACTCGGTTTCGTGGTCCCGAAACTACTTTCCGACTAGGGTCAATTTTGGGCTGTCACACAACATCTTCAGCTACAACTCTATTGGGATCCATTGCTATACAAAAGCACATTTCAATGTCAGGATTCATCATATTATTGTAGTTTCAGATACATGACATGTATAGCTAGACTCACATATGCTATGATAGTCCTAGAATCGACTAAACCATAGCTCTGATACCAATAAAATGTAACACCCATAACCCATAATCGTCGCTGGAACAAGTTAAGAGGCATTACCAAACTATAACTCAAATTAGAACCACATACAACAAATATCATCTCATTATTAATAAAGTCATTCATTTACATTCAATATGCACATAAAATCAAGTATACAAAGCTAAAACATGCATTCGGGATCAAATTGATAACATATGAAAGTTTCCAAACTTATAAAAAAAATTTCCACTTTTAAAAAGGTCACACGCCCGTGTGAATAAGTCGTGTGCCTCACACGGCCTAGACACACTCGTGTGTCAAAGCCATGGCAAAACAGAGCATGCATATTGACTTTTCCCCACGACCAACAGACACACCCATGTACTATAGCCGTGTGATACATAGCTAGCTATTGGCTTAAGCCCATGGCCACAAGGCACGCCCATGTGCCCTGACTGTGTGGCATAATGCAGGCTTGGTTTAAGCCAACTTGCCACCCCTTTTTAGGTCATTCCTACAAGCAATGAAAATAAGCATAATTCTACCTCCGATTCAGCCAGTCTTTATACTATGGCATTCATCATTTATAACATAACAATATCAACCATTTCTCCACTCATTAACCTTACCAATTCATACTAAACACAAGGTATATTCATACCCAAAACATTTCCTTCTATTCATCATCCAAAACTAAACTAAATCTACCAAAACTTACCAACATTTACCATTTATTTTGTCCAATTAAAACATACCACAATAGCATATTAACATCACATTCCATAAGCCATTCTCAACTTTGAATTCAAACACAAACTAGCCAAATCACATGGCTAAATATATATACATCACAAAACATACTTCCTTAACTACTAGCCTATACATGCTATACTTCAAAATATACAATTTCAAAAGTACCAAAAGGTTCGATAGTGTGGCGACGATCCTTGACAATCCCCGAGTTATAGCTTCGATATCTACAAAACAATTTAAACACACACAAAATAAGCTTTCAAAAGCTTAGTAAGCTCGTACTTAAATCATCAATAGTAAATGAAACATAAAATGACAACATATGAGTATTTGCACAATTTCAATCCGTAAGACCAGATTAACTCAATGAAAGCCACATACATAACATCATCTACCACTTAGGTATTATACATACCTGAATTTTCCCGTACTTATTCACTTTCGTACTTACGTTTTGTTGAATGTTATAAAACTTTCCATAAGTTATTCGTATTTTAGACATCTACACACTTAGTGCTATAAGATTAGCCGAAGCTAAATATTTTCGCTCACTTAGTGCCATCTCAAATAACCGAGAATAAGTCAGAATCACACATTTAGTGCCTCAAGTAGCCAAAGCTAATTTAAATCTCACACTTAGTGCCAAAGCTAGTTTAAATCGTACACTTAATGCCAAAATTTACGATTCATCACCAGATTATCCAATTCAATTATATACAACCCATGTATACTAAAGGCATCAAAGCTTACTTAACATCATATTTTAAGTACGAACTTACCTCGTACTCGAAGGTGTCGACTCGAATGTTTATTCTATAATCTTCTATTTTCCTCAATCTAAATCTGAACTCCTCTTTTCTTGATCTATAAGTATTCAAAATTAATCCTTTTATTCACTAAATAATTCAATTCAATCCATAAACACATATTTCGGACAGTTTGCAAACTAGCCCTCACATTTTTACATTTCGACACTTTAGTCCTTATTTCACAAAATCACAAAATACACAAAATTTGCATATACACAAGCTTAGCCAAATTCTCCTAGTACTCATACTAGTTCACACATTTCATTTATTTCACATTTTATCCCCTTAAAATAACATTTTTATTCAAATTAGCCCAATTTACTCAATTTCATCAAAAATTCAAAGACAACATATGTCAACCCAAAGCATACCTTCTATAATTCACCATTTAACAACACAAAACTCATGAATTCATCCATGGAACATTTCAAAATCATCACCAAAACCAGAAATTGAAGCATGGGCTTTGTAGTATACTAAACAACGATCACAAAAATGTAGAAATTATCAAGAACCGAGTCAAAACCATACCTTAATCACCAAAAATAGTAGCCGAACCCTAGCTTAGCTTTTGTATTTTATTTTCTTTTCAATTTTGGTGAATAAGCATGAAAATGAGCTTATTTTAAGCTTGGTTTTATTAATATTAACATAAAAATCTAAATGACCATTTTGCCCTTTCATTAAACCAATATAAGTTCACCTAATACATGTCTTTTTATGTCCATTCAAACCTCCAATGGTCAAATAATCACATAAGGACCTTTATTTTAGAAATCCAACTCAAATAGGTACTTTAACATCTAGCACACAACTTTTACCTTTTACGCGATTAGGTCCTTTTTACAAATTAGGCACACAAACAACTAAATTTTCACACGAGACTTTCACATATGTCAATTCACTTATAATAGGCACGAAAAATAATATTAAAACATTTTCTAACTCGAATATGTGGTCCCAAAACCACTATTCCAACTAGAGTCAAAATTGGATCGTTACACAGTAAATGTGAGTTCTGGTTACGAGAAGTTGGTTTCCTGGGTCATATTGTATCAGCCTCTGGTATCCAAGTTGATCAGAGCAAAATTTTAGCTATTCTAGATTGGAAACCTTTGAGGAATGTTTCAGAAGTTCGCAGTTTTCTGGGACTTGCTGGTTACTATAGAAGATTTGTAAAAGGTTTCTCGATGATTGCAACTCCGTTGACAAAATTGCGCCAGAAAAATGTGAAGTGTGAGTGGTCTGAAAAGTGTCAGAACAACTTTGATCAGTTAAAAGCTTTATTGACTGAAGCTTCAGTTTTGGTGCAACCTAAATCGAGTAAAGAATTTGTGATTTATAGTGATGCTTCATTGATTGGTCTGGGATGTGCTCTAATGCAAGAAGGAAAAGTTATAGCTTATGCCTTGAGACAACTAAAGTTGCATGAAAAGAACTATCTGACTCACGACCTCGAGTTAGCTGGTATTGTGTTTGCCTTGAAGATCTGGCGTCCCTATTTGTTTGGTAAGAAATGTCACGTGTTTTCTGATCATAAAAGTTTGAAGTATTTAATGACACAAAAAGATTTGAATCTGCGACAGAGAAGATCACTTGAATTACTAAAGGACTACAAACTTGTGATAGATTATCATCGGGTAAAACAAATGTTGTTACTGATGCCCTGAGTCAAAAATCATTGTTTACTTTGCGTGCGATGAATGCTCATTTGGTTCTGTCTGATGATGGTTCAGTTTTAGCTGAATTAAAAGCAAGACCCTTGTTTTTACAATATATTATAGGAGCTCAGAAGGTTGATAATGAATTAATAGGAAAACGAGCTCAGTGTGATTCTGAATTCCAAGTTGATGTTGATGATTGTTTGAGATTTAGAAATAGACTTTGTGTTCCGAGAAATTCGAAGTTAATTCAGACGATTTTAAGTGAAGCTCACAGTAGTTGTTTATTTGTACATCCGGGTAGTACGAAAATGTATAATGATCTGTTGTAACATTATTGGTGGTCTGGAATGAAAAGAGATATCTTTAAATTTGTTTCTAAATGTTTGATCTGTCAACAAGTCAAAGCTGAGCATCAAATGCTGTCTAGATTGTTACAACAAATTATGATTTCAGAGTGGAAATGGGATCGAGTGACCATGGATTTTGTTTCGGGTTTGCCTCTGTCTCCAAGAAAGAAAGACGCAATTTGGGTTGTAGTTGATCGTTTGATGAAATCATCTCATTTTATTCTGATTCAATTTGATTACTCACTCGATAAATTAGCTCATTTATATATTTTTGATATCGCGAGACTGCATGGTGTACCATTGTCGATAGTGTTAGATAGAGACCCGAGATTTACATCGCGATTTTGGAAGAAATTGCAAGATGCTCTGGGCACTAAATTGCATTTTAGCACTACTTTTCATTAGCAAACAGATGGTCAATCTGAACAGATTATTTAGATACTCAGGATATGTTGAGATGTTTCATTCTTGAGTTTGAAGGTATGTGGGAACAATATCTACCTTTGATTGAATTCGCTTATAATAACAATTTTCAATCGAGCATTAAAATGGAACCGTATGAAGCCTTATACGGTAGAAAGTGTAGAACTCCGTTATACTGGTTTGAGCTCAGTGAGAATAAGATTTAAAGTATTGATCTGATAAAAGAAACAGAACAGAAAGTGAAAGTAATCCGAGATAGTCTGAAAGCTGCCTCTGATCGTTAGAAATCTTATGCGGATTTAAAATGAAAAGATGTCAAATTTGAGATCGGTGATAAAGTGTTTCTGAAAGTATCTCTGTGGAATAAACTATTCTGATTTGGTAAAAAGGGCAAGTTGAGTCTGAGGTTCATTGGACCGTATGAAATCATCGAGCGAGTTGGGTCGATTGCTTATAGATTGAGGCTACCATCTAAGTTAGAAAAGATACATAATGTGTTTCATGTATCGATGCTTCAATGATACAGATCTGATCCTTAGCATAATTTCCCTGTCTGATATTGAAATATCCAATCTAATATGACTTATGAAGAAAGTCGATCCGTATTTTAGCTTGCGAGGTTAAAGAGTTACGAAATAAGAAAATTCCATTAGTTAAAGTGATGTGGCATCGACATGGTGTTGAAGAGGCCACGTGGGAGTTTGAAGATGTTATGAGACAACAACATCCGAATATGTTTAATGGTAAGATTTTTGGGGACGAAAATCCCTAAGAGGGGAGAATTATAACAGTCCGGTTGTGACCCTAGTCAGAATAGTGGTTTTGGGACCACAAATCTGATTCCAAAAAATATTTTAATATTATTTTTTTGTCCATGATGGATGAATTTGCATCTGTGAAATTTCGGTGATTTAATTTGTCTGTTTCCATACTGAATATTAAAAAAAAGATCTAATCGCGTAAAGTGTAAAAGCTGTGTGATAGATGTTAAAAGTAGCTATTTGATTTGGCTTATTTAAATGAGGGTCCTTGCATGTCAAATTTACCATTTATTTTAATGGTGGACAAATATGGACATGTAGCTGGTAAGTTTTAATGTTTATTAGTCAAGGGAAAATGGGAAAGTGTTTATTAAAGTTGTTATAATAAAATAAAAAGATGAAATTGGCCATTATTATCATGCATATAGCCGATTATATCAAGAAAATAGAAAGAAGAATACCATCCTAGGGTTCGGTCATTGATTTGGTTGATTAAGGTATGTACTTTGATTCGTTTTTGATAATTTCTACGTTTCTGTGATCGTTGCTTCGTGTTCTTCAAAACCCATGTCTGAAATCCTATTTCTGTTGAAGATTATGAAATGTACCATTGATGATTATGTGAGCTTTGTAATGTTTTTATATGGATTTTGAAAGATATATGTGAGATTATCATGCTTTGTTCTTGAATTTTTGATGGAATAGAGCTATTTGGGCTAATTTGTGAAATAAGGTTTTGAAAGACTAAATTGTGAATTAAATATGTTAGTTGGGCTTGTATACAAGCTATGTATATTCGGCCAAGCTATAGTCTTGGTGAATTTTTCATATTCGTGATTTTTTGAAAAATGGACTAAATTGTCAAAGTGTGAAAATGTAAGGGCTAAAATTCAAAGTGCCCTAAATATGTGTTCATGGATTATTTTGAATGAAATGAATGATTGAATGGTTGAATTTGAATTGTATTAGATCAAGAACAAAGAAAATCAGACTTAGATCAAGGGAAGTCCAAAATAGTTGAATAGTCGGCTCGTTTCTGTCCGAAATTCGTACGAGGTAAGTTAAAATACAATTACGTGTTAAATTGATTGAATGTTGTATATACTAGTTATAATCTTTATTGGATGACTGTGAGAGCCTGATGAATGAATTCCGAGTAAATTTCGATAATATGCTAGTATCTGAAAAGCTCTATATGTTTCTAAAGGAACGTTGCCATCGATCTGAGATATCGTGTAAGACCGTGTTTGGAACACATGCCTTGATTTGAGATTTACGTGTAAGACCATGTCTGGGACATCGGCATCGTATCTGAATTCGTGTAAGACCCTGTCTGGGACGTCAGCATTGTACCCGTTTATGAGTATCTGTATCGTTTTTGAACCGTCTGGTGATAGAGTACGACATATGGGAATGAATATATAAAATGTATAATCTATACAGGTACGTTTGTATCGTACTAAATTTCTAAATATGAAAGACTCTGGTTCTGTGAAATAATGAATGTGAAGTATGTATGAAATCATGGAAATAAAACATGACATGTATACAAGCAAATGAGCATAGATAGGCTCATGAACTATTCTGTGAAATGGCTATGAATTCTTGTTATTGATTTGTACTTTATATGCTTTAATAGTTAAACCAATTGTATTTGGCTTACAAAGCTCTCTGTAGATTACTCTGTGTGATTTCTGTCTGTTTTACAGTTATCATAGCTACTGAAGGCTCGAGGATAGTTGAGGATTGTCACCATACTATCGAACTTATTTTGGTACTTTTGAAAGTGTAAATATTTTTAAGTATGGCATGTATAGGCTAGAATGTCTATGTATTTAAGCTTTGATATGTATATATGTTATGCCATGAGAGTTGGCTAGCAAATGGTATGTTTGTGCTTAGTTTTGGTAAATGGTTTGTGATGCCAAATTGTGTATGCTTGTAATAGTTATATGGCCTTGTATGTGATGGTCATTTTGAAATATGGCAAGTTGAGGAAATGGTAAGTTTAAACGTGAGTTAGAAGGTGCCATAAGTGAGCTATGAAATGAGCATTTTGGCATGTTGTTGTAATAAGATTTTTTAATGAGTTTTGGTATGAATTTGAATAGGTTATTGAATGATGATGGTTTAGTTATAATGAAGCATATTTTGAGCATGGAATTGGCTGAAAATTTTGGTATAAATGTTGTTTAATATTGTTTGTAGGAATGAACCAAAAATGGGTGGCAAGTTGGCTTAAACCAAGCCTATATTGTGCCACACGGACATGGAACAAGGGTGTGCCTTGTAGCCATGTATGCAAAGCAGTAACCTATTAAGATCACACGGTTAAGACAAATGGGCGTGTCATATGGCCGTGGGCTTAAGTCAGTAGCCAGCTAAGTATCACACGGCCATGGCACACTGCCGTGTCTATTGGCCATGTGTAAAAGTCAGTATGTATACTCTGTTTTGGCATAGCTGGACTTCATGGGCGTGTCTGGTGCCCTTGTAACGCACAATTGAAAAATTTTTCTAAGTTCTAAAAATTCTAAATGTGTTCGATTTAGTCCCAACCTTTTCTAAAAGTATGTATTAGGTCTTGGAGACCTCCATAACGGATGAATTGTTGAATTGCTTATGCATTAATATTATGTGATATCCGTGATTCTGTATTGATCTGTGATGTTCTGTCTGTCTAGTAATGCCCCTTACCTATTCCGACGACGGTTGCGGGATAGGGGTGTTACATTTATCTATGGCAAAAAAATTTATTGTTGTCAACATTAAAAAGGATGAAAAAGAGTAAGTTGTGGCAACTTGAGAGAGATAAAATTTGATAATACTGATTAGATGTGCATAAGCCATACCTTGAATGGCCTATTAAATGTTTCTTCAACACCTACCAAACGAAATGATAGCTAAAGAGTTATAGAGACAAGGTATATGATTGAATATGCTGCAAGTAATAAATTTCTTGTTAGTTGTGAAAATTTGAGTTCTGTAGCAAGATGTGGCAAGTGGTGTGGACATAGAATTTGGTACACAATATGACAAACACTAGGCTAAGGAAAGAATAGAATATATGCAATTGTTCACATAGTTCAGACTTAACTTATGTCTATGGGGTCTTCTTTAGATGTGAATCTGCAATAATCTTCAAGGTACAAATAAAATTGTGCACTCATTTAGTACATATGGATCCCATCTATTAGCTACATAAATAGGCTATAAAAGCTAGTAAGGAGATCAAAGTTTTACCAAAGAGATAAGTGAGATGTTATATGAGCTTTTATCATCCATTGAGTTGATCTTCATCTTTTACCATTATCAAAAAGTAAATAATCCATGTATACTTTGGATAAATTAGATGATAAAAGCTTTTTTTATCAACCAAATATGCCCAAGAAGGCTAGGACTCTTATTTTGAAAATCAATGTTGTGACAGCCTTAAAACGACCCTAGTCGAAATGTGGTTTCGGGACCACAAAACCAAGGCATAAAAATAATTTAATATTTATTTTATTGCCTATAATGTGTGTTAACTCATGTGTGATATTTTTTATGCTTTGATTTAGAATTATAGATGTGAATTTCACTAGAAAGGACCTAGTAATAAACTTTGAAAGTATGAGGGAAATGTGTGATGACTAATTAAAGGATGCATGCAAAACAATGGACTTGCATGTCAAATTTCCCCCATAGCTAGTGGCGGCCATGACAAGGATTTATGGGCAAAAATCATGTCATGAAACATGTTTGGTAAATGGGTTATGATGGAAAGAATAAAATAAGGGTATGGAATAAACAATTAATGTTAGTAGATGAGAAACAAAAAAAAAGTGTCCATCTTCCTCCATAGCTTGGCGAATGTCCTAAAGGAAGAAAAAAAAATTTTGTTCATCTCTTTTCACTCTCTTGTTGGCCGAAAATACTAAGGTTAAGGAAGGAGTTTTGCTTCATACTTGGTTTGGAAGAGGATTAGGAAGAGGTTGGCTAAACTTGCATCAAGATTAAGGTATGTTTGAGGTTCATGCATGTTTTAGTTGCTAGCTTAATGTTCTTGTTAGCCCATGGTTCAAATCCTTGTTATGTCATGGGAATGAAATTCGCCAAAGTGAATGTGGTGTTAATGCCATTGCATGTTAAATAACAAGCTTGAAAGTGATACATGTGATGGAGGATTGAAGATTCTTAGATTTTCTTTTAGCATTTTTTTGAATGAGATACTAAGTTCTTTGTTTCACCATGACCAAATTGAAATGGTGTGGTGTTGTGGTATTCGCCATGATATATCCATAAGTATAATTCATGCATGTTGCATGGTAAGTAAGATTTAAGCTTTGGAAATGTGTATATATTTGGATATAAGCCACTTGAGAATTGGCCCTTGCACCTACATGAATATATGTTTGCACATGATGGATTGGTATGACATATATACTAATTCAAAGTGTATATTTGCTTGTGATGATGTGTTGATTATGAAGTAAATAAGAGATGTGCAATGAATTACGATATGTAATGTGTTAGTAGTAAAATGTATGCTGTTTTTTTTTTGTGTGGTATTAAGTGTATATTCGCCACATGAGGGTAATTAGTGTGCATGCATTCGGTTTGAGGCAAGCATATTGATGCCTATTCTTGGCTTAGAAAATTCGCTAAGAGGAATATTAACTAATGTGTTGAGTTCGATTTATGATTTCGTACATATACAACTTTGATGCCTAATGTATATAAGGGCCAAGTACTTTGAACTTCACGTTGATGTTTGAATGTATTGAATTGCTTGTTGTGATGTAAAATGTGCATGACCATTGTGTATTTGAGCTAAAGGATGGCCATATGACCATTTACACTCCTTGTCATATTCGCCATAAGCTATCATGATGAGATTTTAATAAGTTAAATTTGTGTAAATTAGCTCAAGAGCAAAGGGAGCTAAATCCGATAAAGGGAAGGAAAAAGTAGTTGAATAGCCGTCGAAATCGCTCGACAACATCCAAGGTAAGTCTTGAGTGATGACCCTACTTGAATTATATCAAAATTATGCTCCTTGTTTGTGTGGCCATTGAGCCGAAATAGTAAAGGTTGATAGATATTTTGTGTTAGAGCTTTAGTAACGAAAATGAACTATGGACGTGTCTTGAATATTGATATATATGTAAGTGAACATTGGAAATATATCCGGCTAAGACCGAAGGCATTCGTATGCGAGTTGATATATCCGGCTAAGACCAAGGCATTCGTGCGAGTTGATATATCCGGGCTAAGACCAAGGCATTCGTGCGAGTTGATATATCCGGCTAAGACCAAGGCCTTTGTGCAAGTCACCAAACCGGGTTATGACCAAGGCAATCGTCTGAGTCGCTATATCCGGTTAAATCGAAAGTATGTGATTCGAAGTGAGCAATCTTGCTGTGAAAATTTCAGCTTATACACTTGTGAAAATTCCAGCAATGAGGTATGTTTGTATGTGCTTGTACTAATTGAATTCTTACAAGTAAGTATCGCTAAGTTGATAAACGAGCTACCGGCCTTGGGCTAAGTTGTTCTTTTGTGTATGAACATAAGGGTCGGTGATGTGAAATAAGTATGAGTATGGGAATGTGAATTAGTAAAGTGGTTTAATTAGCCATGTGAATAAAATACCTTAGTCAAAGCTGATTTCATTGCTTGAGACTTACTAAGCATTAAAATGCTTACCCGTTGCTTTGGCTCTCTGTTTTATAGGTTTCGCTCGTTAGCTATCGGATTCGGGATCAAAGAAGTGAAGTCATCCACACTATCGAAGCCCCATTTTGGTACAAATTTTGGTTGAACTTTGAAATGGCATGTATAGGACCATCCTTTGTTGAAGGTCATGTACCTTCCGGTTTGTGTAAACTTGGATAGCCATGCGAAAATGGCTTATATCGTTTTTAGCATAGAACTATAATCGTTTGTATGTTGACCCTTATGAGGTATGGAATTATTTTGAAACGATTAGCCATTGGAATGGTTAATCATGATCACGCTTTGTGCTATGTATGTAAAAGGGCCAATTGAATCATGGAAAGTATGAAATAGGTAAAGCCTACTAAAGGCAGATGCTGACAGCAGCAGTGACGTGGATGTGAAAAATCACTAAAATAGTAGGAATGGTATTAAATAGCAAATAAATTATGTAAGTGTACCTTGATGAATCTACTTTCATATGGAAGAAACGAAATGGTCATATGAGTTATAAGTTAACAGATTTTAAAGTTCTTGTGAAATAGGGCCAGAACGGTTTCTGGATCCCCTGTTCCAACTTTGGAAAATCATTGTAAATTAACCAGAGATAATTAGGAGTCATTCCATATATGTGTAGATTCCTCTCTGAGTCTAGTTTCTATAGAAACAAACGGCATTAGTATTGAAGCCCTGTACAGGAGATATCCGATTCGTAACGCACAAAGGTCAGTGTAGTCGATCCCTACAACAGGCGAGACTTTAACTAATAAACTGTACTAATTGGCTCAACCAAAATTCTATAAAAAATATGTAGATGGACATATGAGTCTAGTTTCAGGAAAAATTTACGGAACTGATTTTCGAGTTGTAAAACTCAAGTTATGAATTTTGGAGCGACTAGTACTCAGATTGGCAGCTTGTCTGAAAATTGTCAATAAGTGGGTTGAAGTTCGTTAACACCTCGCGTTCGACTCCGTGACGGTCTCGGGTTCGGGTGTTACAATTTTATTGGTATCAGAGCTACGGTTTAGTCGATTCTAGGACTACCGTAATGCGTTTGGGGTCTAGCTATACATGCCATTTTATGTGATTATATGATAGTGTGGTGATTTCGACGTTTGAACTTGTGTTTATTTATAGTAATGGATCCCGATCCCAACCGAGCGATAGCTGATGATGTGGAGAGTGTGGCGCTTGCTCCCGACAAGGGACAGCGCCGGCGGACTCTCAACCTGTTGCTAGCAATCCGAATGACGAGGCTAGACAAGCCTTTTATAGCGTGATGAATGATTGGTTCAACCAATACATTCGAACTAATACTACTGTTCCACAACCTCCATTCCCAACAAACACAGCCCTCAAGACCTACAATGCCTCCAGTAATTGACCAAATAAGGTCGAATAAGCCCCAGTTGATAGAATCCGAAAACATGGGGCTACTGAATTTAAAGCTACGGATAGTGATGATGCCGAGCAAGCGAATTTTGGTTGGACAACACGATCCGCACTCGATGAGCTATCTTGTACACCGATGAATGCCTAAAGTGTACCATCTCCTTGCTACGTGATTACGCCTACTATTGGTGGAGTACTCGACTTGTTGTGCCCGCTGAACAAGTAACTTGGGAGTTCTTCCAAACCGAGTTTCGGAAAAGTATATCACGAGATTTATGGACCAAAACGAAAAGGAATTCCCGAACTTAAACAAGGTTCCATGTCGGTTACCGACTATGAACGAAAATTCGTGAGGCTTAGCCGATACGCGCGAGAATGCATTTCTTCAGAAGCTGTGATGTGTAAACGCTTCGAAGATGGACTGAATGATGAGATAAAGCTGTATGTTGGCATTTTGGAAATCCGAGAGTTTGTGACTCTCGTCGAGCGAGCGTGCAAAGCCGAGGAGTTTAGTATGGAGAAAAGGAAAGCGGAAGCGGGAACAAGGGAGTTTCGTAAGAGGTATTCGGGGAAGCCCTTCCAACAGTCATCAAAGAAACTTAGAGATGGCTTAGGCCGATCTAGAGACACTTCGGGCTTTTCTAGACGAGATCGCGATCGACCCCCTGTGACCACACGAATCACTTCGATCGCCGATGAGTGGGAATGATCGACGAGAGAGGACGGAGTGCCGAGATTGTGGCAAATGGCATTTTGGAAGTCAGAGATTCCGTGACCGCTCTGTTACAAGTGTGGATCAGTTGACCACTTCATTAAAGATTGCCCGAGGTTGTCTCGAGCAGAATGTAGATCGGAGTGGGAAACCGGTACTACCACCGCCGAGGTAGACCATCCGGAAATACGGGCAAGGCTAGTGGTGGTCGAGAGGATCTAGAGATCTGCGACCAGATCCGAGGCTCGCGCTCCAGCTAGGACTTATGCTATCTGGCACGCGAGGATGCCTCCTCGCCGGATGTTATTACGGTACTTTCACTCTCTTTGATACTAATGTGATTGCTTTGATTGACCTGGTTCTACTCATTCTTATATATGCGAAACCTTAGCATCCAAGAAGACTTTGCCTATTGAGTCTCTCGAGTTCGTAATTCGGTGTCAAATCCTTTGGGTCGTTATGTGCTGGTCGACAAAGTGTGTAAGAAATGCCCCTAGTAATTCGAGGTTTTGTTTTCCGGCGGACTTGATGCTTTTGCCGTTCGATGAATTTGATGTTATTCTTGGGTTGGATTGGTTGACCGTGCATGATGCGGTTGTGAATTGCAAAAGCAAGACTATTGATTTGAGATGCGCAAACAACGAGATGATCCGAGTTGAGTCTACGAACTTGAAGGGGTTGCCGGTGTAATATCATCAATGTTGGCCCGTAAATATGTAAGAAAAGGGTGTGAAGCATACCTTGCGTATGTACTTGATGATAAGGAGTTAGAATAGAACCCAAATCATCTGCGGTGGTTTGTGAATACCGGACGTTTTCCCAAGAATTGCGGGTTTGCCACTGTTCGGAGATAGAGTTTGGCATTGAGCTTGTACCGGGACCACACCGATTTCGATAGCTCCATATCGTATGGCACCAACGGAATTAAAGGAGTTGAAAGCTCGGTTGCAAGAGTTGATGGATAGAGGTTTTGCTCGCTTGAGTTTTTCACCTTGGGGTGCACCGGTGTTGTTTGTGAAAAGAAGGACGGAACCATGAGGTTGTGCATCGACTATCGTCGACTTAATAAAGTGACAATAAAGAACAAGTATCCGTTACCACGTATCGATGATTTGTTCGATCAAGCTGAAGGAGCCTCGGTGTTCTCAAAAATAGATTTGAGATCGGGCTATTATCGATTCATGAATCCGAGATTCGGACATACCCAAAACCGCCTTGAAGCGAGATATGGTCACTACGAGTTCTTAGTGATGCCGTTTGGGCTCACTAATGCCCTCGCGGTATTTATGGATTTGATGAATCGGATCTTGGATCACATTTGGATCGGTTCGTAGTTGTGTTCATCGACGACATCTTGGTCTATTCGAGAGATGAGACCGAACATGCGAGCACCGAGATTAGTGTTGCAAATTTTACGGGATAAGCGGTTATATGCTAAGTTTAGCAAGTGTGAGTTCGGTTAAGAGAGGTTAGCTTCTTGGGTCACGTGGTATCAGATCGGGTATTCGAGTCGACCCAAGCAAAATTTCAGCCATACTTAATCGAAACCTCCAAGAAATATTACCGAGGTTCGAGCTTTTTGGGACTTGCGGTTACTACCGACGGTTTGTAAAAGGATTCTCGATGATAGCCACACCCATGACGTAAACCGCTTCGTAAAGATGTCAAGTTTGAATGGACGGAAAAGTGTCGAAAAGTTTTGACCAATTGAAAACTCATTTGACGGAAGCTCAAAGATTAGTACAAACCCGAATCGGCAAAGAGTTTGTCATCTATAGTGACGCCTCCCTACTTGGGTTAGGTTGCGTATTGATGCAAGAAGGTCGAGTTGTGGCCTATGCGTCGAGACAATTAAAGCCACATGAGAAAAATTATCCCACCCATGATCTCGAATTGGTCGCCATCGTATTCGCTTTAAAGATATGGCGACATTACTTATTTGGTGAGAAGTGCCATGTGTATTCGGATCACAAAAGTCTCAAATATTTGATGACTCAAAGAGACTTAAATCTGCGACAAAGACGTTGGCTCGAGCTGTTAAAGGATTATGAGCTGGTCATTGACTATCACCGGGAAAGGCTAATGTGGTTGCGGATGCCTTAAGCCGAAATCACCGCTTGCTTTCTGACGATGAATGTACACTTGTCTATCCTACCCGACAATGTGTTAGTAGCCGAATTAACACCAAACCATTGTTGACTCATCAAATTCGTGAAGCTCGAAAGTTGATGAGGAGTTGCGTGCAAAACGGGTGAGTGTGTTCGAACAAGGAATCGGAGTTTCAAATTGATGATGACGATTGTTTGAGGTTCGAAGTCGTTTGTGTGTTCCAAAGAATTGAACTTATTTCGATAATTCGAACGAAGCTCATTGTAGCCGAATGGCAATCCACCCGGGGAGTACGAAGATGTACAATGAGTTGAAACGTCGGTTTTGGTGGCATGGTATGAAACGAGACATCTCCGACTTTGTTGCAAGATGTTTAATATGTCAACAAGTGAAAGCGGAGCACCAAGTGCCTTCAGGTTACTTGACCGATCACGATACCCGAGTGGAAATGGGATCGAGTCACAATGGACTTTGTGTCCGGACCGCCGTTGTCGACAAGTAAGAAGGATGCAATTTGGGTTATTATTGATAGACCGACTAAGTCGGCTCACTTTATCCCCGTGCGTATGGATTTTCATTGGATAAACTAGCTGAATTGTACGCTTCTCGATTATGAGATTACACGGGTACCGATTTACATTGTGTCGGATAGAGATCCGAGGTTCACCTCGCGATTTTGGAAGAAATTACAAGAAGCATTGGGCACCAAGTTGCATTTCAAAGACCGCCTTTCACCCCCAAACCGATGGTCAATCCGAGCGTATAATTCAGATACTTGAGGATATGTTGAGATGTTGCATCCTCGAGTTCGGTGGTTCGTGGGAACGGTACCTACCTTTGATTGAATTAAACACAACAATAGTTTTCAATCAAGTATTAAGATGGCGCTTTACGAGGCTTTGTACGGGCGTAAATGCCGTACACCATTGTTTTGGACCGAGCTCGGTGAGAACAAAATTTTTGGAGTGGATTTGATTAAAGATGCTGAATGAAAGTAAAAGTAATCCGTGAAAATCAAGATAGCCTCCGATCGTCGTAAATCGTATGCGGATTTGAAACGAAAGGACATTGAGTATCGTGGGAGATAAAGTGTTTCTTAAAGTTTCGCCGTGGAAAAAGATACTCAGATTCGGCCGTAAGGGCAAGTTGAGCCGAGATTCATTGGGCCGCATTGAAATCTCCGAACGAGTTGGCCCGATTATGTATCGCTTGATCTTGCCCCGAACTTGAAAAGATTCACAACGTCTTCCATGTTTCAATGCTTCGACGCTATAGATCTGATCCGTCGCACGTAATTAGTCCATCAGAGGTTGAAATTCAAGCCGATATGAGTTATGAAGAAGAACCGATTCGTATCCTAGCTCGTGAAATGAAAGAGTTGCGAAACAAAAGGGTTCCGCTAGTGAAAGTGTTATGGCTCAAACACGGGATAGAAGAAGCTACTTGGGAACCCGAGAACTCTATGAAAGAGCAATATCCAAACCTATTTACGGTAAGATTTTTGGGACGAAAATTTCTAAAGTGGGGAGAGTTGTGACAGCCTTAAAACGACCCTAGTCGAAATGTGGTTTCGGGACCACAAAACCAAGGCATAAAAATAATTTAATATTTATTTTATTGCCTATAATGTGTGTTAACTCATGTGTGATATTTTTATGCTTTGATTTAGAATTATAGATGTGAATTTCACTAGAAAGGACCTAGTAATAAACTTTGAAAGTATGAGGGAAATGTGTGATGACTAATTAAAGGATGCATGCAAAACAATGGACTTGCATGTCAAATTTCCCCATAGCTAGTGGCCGGCCATGACAAGGATTTATGGGCAAAAATCATGTCATGAAACATGTTTGGTAAATGGGTTATGATGGAAAGAATAAAATAAGGGTATGGAATAAACAATTAATGTTAGTAGATGAGAAACAAAAAAAAAAGTGTCCATCTTCCTCCATAGCTTGGCCGAATGTCCTAAAGGAAGAAAAAAAATTTTGTTCATCTCTTTTCACTCTCTTGTTGGCGAAAATACTAAGGTTAAGGAAGGAGTTTTGCTTCATACTTGGTTTGGAAGAGGATTAGGAAGAGGTTGGCTAAACTTGCATCAAGATTAAGGTATGTTTGAGGTTCATGCATGTTTTAGTTGCTAGCTTAATGTTCTTGTTAGCCCATGGTTCAAATCCTTGTTATGTCATGGGAATGAAATTCGCCAAAGTGAATGTGGTGTTAATGCCATTGCATGTTAAATAACAAGCTTGAAAGTGATACATGTGATGGAGGATTGAAGATTCTTAGATTTTCTTTTAGCATTTTTTTGAATGAGATACTAAGTTCTTTGTTTCACCATGACCAAATTGAAATGGTGTGGTGTTGTGGTATTCGCCATGATATATCCATAAGTATAATTCATGCATGTTGCATGGTAAGTAAGATTTAAGCTTTGGAAATGTGTATATATTTGGATATAAGCCACTTGAGAATTCGCCCTTGCACCTACATGAATATATGTTTGCACATGATGGATTGGTATGACATATATACTAATTCAAAGTGTATATTTGCTTGTGATGATGTGTTGATTATGAAGTAAATAAGAGATGTGCAATGAATTACGATATGTAATGTGTTAGTAGTAAAATGTATGCTGTTTTTTTTTTGTGTGGTATTAAGTGTATATTCGCCACATGAGGGGTAATTAGTGTGCATGCATTCGGTTTGAGGCAAGCATATTGATGCCTATTCTTGGCTTAGAAAATTGCTAAGAGGAATATTAACTAATGTGTTGAGTTCGATTTATGATTTCGTACATATACAACTTTGATGCCTAATGTATATAAGGGCCAAGTACTTTGAACTTCACGTTGATGTTTGAATGTATTGAATTGCTTGTTGTGATGTAAAATGTGCATGACCATTGTGTATTTGAGCTAAAGGATGGCCATATGACCATTTACACTCCTTGTCATATTCGCCATAAGCTATCATGATGAGATTTTAATAAGTTAAATTTGTGTAAATTAGCTCAAGAGCAAAGGGAGCTAAATCCGATAAAGGGAAGGAAAAGTAGTTGAATAGCCGTCGAAATCGCTCGACAACATCCAAGGTAAGTCTTCGAGTGATGACCCTACTTGAATTATATCAAAATTATGCTCCTTGTTTGTGTGGCCATTGAGCCGAAATAGTAAAGGTTGATAGATATTTTGTGTTAGAGCTTTAGTAACGAAAATGAACTATGGACGTGTCTTGAATATTGATATATATGTAAGTGAACATTGGAAATATATCCGGGCTAAGACCAAGGCATTCGTGCGAGTTGATATATCCGGCTAAGACCAAGGCATTCGTATGCGAGTTGATATATCCGGCTAAGACCAAGGCATTCGTGCGAGTTGATATATCCGGCTAAGACCAAGGCCTTTGTGCAAGTCACCAAATCCGGTTATGACCAAGGCAATCGTATGAGTCGCTATATCCGGTTAAATCCAAAGTATGTGATTCGAAGTGAGCAATCTTGCTGTGAAAATTTCAGCTTATACACTTGTGAAAATTCCAGCAATGAGGTATGTTTGTATGTGCTTGTACTAATTGAATTCTTACAAGTAAGTATGCGCTAAGTTGATAAACGAGCTACCGCCTTGGGCTAAGTTGTTCTTTTGTGTATGAACATAAGGGTCGGTGATGTGAAATAAGTATGAGTATGGGAATGTGAATTAGTAAAGTGGTTTAATTAGCCATGTGAATAAAATACCTTAGTCAAAGCTGATTTCATTGCTTGAGACTTACTAAGCATTAAAATGCTTACCCGTTGCTTTGGCTCTCTGTTTTATAGGTTTCGCTCGTTAGCTATCGGATTCGGGATCAAAGAAGTCAAGTCATCCACACTATCGAAGCCCCATTTTGGTACAAATTTTGGTTGAACTTTGAAATGGCATGTATAGGACCATCCTTTGTTGAAGGTCATGTACCTTCCGGTTTGTGTAAACTTGGATAGCCATGCGAAAATGGCTTATATCGCTTTTAGCATAGAACTATAATCGTTTGTATGTTGACCCTTATGAGGTATGGAATTATTTTGAAACGATTAGCCATTGGAATGGTTAATCATGATCACGCTTTGTGCTATGTATGTAAAAAGGGCCAATTGAATCATGGAAAGTATGAAATAGGTAAAGCCTACTAAAGGCAGATGCTGACAGCAGCAGTGACGTGGATGTGAAAAATCACTAAAAATAGTAGGAATGGTATTAAATAGCAAATAAATTATGTAAGTGTACCTTGATGAATCTACTTTCATATGGAAGAAACGAAATGGTCATATGAGTTATAAGTTAACAGATTTTAAAGTTCTTGTGAAATAGGGCCAGAACGGTTTCTGGATCCCCTGTTCCAACTTTGGAAAATCATTGTAAATTAACCAGAGATAATTAGGAGTCATTCCATATGTGTAGATTCCTCTCTGAGTCTAGTTTCTATAGAAACAAACGGCATTAGTATTGAAGCCCTGTACAGGAGATATCCGATTCGTAACGCACAAAGGTCAGTGTAGTCGATCCCTACAACAGGCGAGACTTTAACTAATAAACTGTACTAATTGGCTCGACCAAAATTCTAGAAAAAATATGTAGATGGAAATATGAGTCTAGTTTCAGGAAAAATTTACGGAACTGATTTTCGAGTTGTAAAACTCAAGTTATGAATTTTGGAGCGACTAGTACTCAGATTGGCAGCTTGTCTGAAAATTGTCAATAAGTGGGTTGAAGTCTGTTAACACCTCGCGTTCGACTCCGGCGACGGTCTCGGGTTCGGGGTGTTACAAATGTAATTACTCCGAATGCAGGCAGAAGTAATGACTCCAATGGAAGAGGTTGTGCATGATGCTCCCAACACAGACCATGAGAACCACTGTATTTTCATTAACCACTTTGAATTAGATGATAATAGTCAGCAAGAGTTTGGAAACGGAGGCCACGAAAAGACATTGAATAGAGTCGAAGGCATCTTTGATCCAATTAACATAGAGATAGACGTAGCCATAGAGGTAGATGTAGAAGTAGCAGTAATAGTAGTAGTAGATGCAGATGTAAAAGTAATGAATAGGAGCTCATTAAGGTCATTTTGTAGATCCAACAGGCGTTGACGCACTTGCTGCTCCTAAAGTTGGCGCTGTTGGGTCATGAGTTGTTCTTTTATGAGACACATTTTTTCTTGCATCTCAATTATGTGGCACTGGAGGGGAAAAAATTTGTTGCTGTTGAGATGCCTGATCTGGCGAAGTAACAGCGGCGATTGGTTTAGGCTAGAAAATCAAACAAAAGAACATTTGCCTTAGAAGGTTGTTTTTAAGATCCTATGAAGTAGAAGGAGGTGGCAAAGTGCTTAAAGACATTGTTGGGCACTGGTAACAAGGTTCTTAAAGGAGTAATAGGGTTGGTGAGGCAAGTGGAAGTGTGCCATAATGTACATGTAGCATAACTAGTAGCATCCTTCAAACAAGTCATAATGGTAGATCATGATGAGATAATATAATTTGTGTAACACCCCAAACCTGGCCTGGATGTTATGACCGGATCTGATGCGCCACATTGATGCGTTCAAAACACTTAGTTTGGAAAAGCTGAGTTGGTGTTGTAAAAGACACTTTTAAAAGTAAGTTAAAGTGAATGGAAGCTGCGCACCAGGTAGGAAACCAGGAAGAAGAGGAGGTGAGTCGTCAGACTGCTTAAGTACCAAGCTCTCTTCGGATCCAATCCTAGACATGCACACCGCCATTGCCACACTCTAACATCTCGTATAATTTCGAGAAAACCGTTTGATTATGACCATATTAAGAAAATGATTAAGGTTGCAAAACGTTTGCTTAAATTATTTATTTTCTTGGGAAAACATTTACTTTATGGAAACTTTTGCGCGTCATCGTGATCTTTTAAAAACAAGTAGATTTTATAAAACGAACCTTAGTGCTAGCCGTTTAATAATCCCCACAATAAAAGTAATTAAAATAGCGGCCTTATTACAACTTTAAGCATAATAAAATAAAATAATCCAAATTAAAGGCTAAACTTCTTTAAAATCGGCAATTAATCTTCATGGCCACTCTAAATCTCGCCACTCCAAGTCCACCAATTCTAGGGCTCACCGCAAGGATGGAAGAGGAAGGGGTGAGTTTGGGAAAACTCGGTATACAGAAACCCATCCAAAGCCCAATTCAGCTCGAGCCCATTGGGCCTAAGCCCTATTCAGATAACAAGACACAGAGGTCAAGCCCTTTTCGAATCACAAGAGCAAGGCCTTAGCCCTTTTTACATAACAATGTGGCCCATAGGCCCGATTCAAGAACATGAGTAACATCGGTAATAATGAATGCAAGCCCATCCGGGAGACTACTCAACCCATCAACCGCTACACGCCTGCATCAAATTTCTACACACCTTGTGGGGAATATCTCAACCCACCCACTACACACACACCACAGCTTGCAAAGAACGCTCAAATTCATCGATTGAGGCAAAGCCTCCAGTATGTGGATGAACCACTTTCAGTACTTCCTCCATTAATACCCCAACCCCATGCAACAGATATTAATAAAAGCATATCATGTAAAATACAACATTGATCAATCATGTAGTTCAGCCAATTTAAACCCTAGGGGTATATTGGTAATTTTGCTCTTTAGGGGTAATTTCGTGATCTACGTAACTACACAAGCTAATTCAGTAATTTTTCACAGTTTTACGCAATTTGATTCCACCATCTACCTAACCGGCTAATTTGCCCATCTCTTACCCATATTGGTCCGTAAGCCCATTGGGCCCAGTTTTGGCCCATCGAGCCCCTTTTTTCGAAATACGCCAAAACGTCACGCGAACGTACTTACCACCTTGCAGTGCCAGATCTAACAATTACTCTATGCCTTGAGAGCATTCGCATATTCACATGACCATGAAATGCCGGAATTTCGGCATTTCGGCTTTTGCCGAATTGAACTAAGAAAGGGTGTTCGGTACACACCTGATTTGCGATATTCCTTGACTAGATCTCCTATGCGATTTCCCCTATAATCAACCAGTTATAGATTAGACCATGTTGTATTAAACCAAATCGAAACTACCTATTATCATCACTTACACATTCGGCCACCATCCACAATGGCCCTTGGGTACCTTACCTTTGTCGCCAAAATCGACAGCTAGCTCCGAATCCGATTGCTCCAATGATTCACGCTTTCAATCCCACACTTAAGAAGGCACTAACCAATGAAAGAAAACAACCATTAACAACCCTTAGAGCCACATGCCCAAATCGACAGCCTCCCTAATTTTAGGGACTTCGGCTTTTCTTAACTTTGCAAAATAAGAACAGATCTGAGATGATACGTACTTACCCCTTACTCCCACTTGATTTCCATGCAATCTAGTGTAGATTTATCTATCAAATGACGGTAGAAATCGATTCCCCAAAGTCTTGTAGTTTCGGCTACAAGCCCCCAAATCTATGGTTTTTCGGCTTTTGTGTGATGAAGAAGATGATAGTGTAGGGCTACAACCTTGAAGTAGAATTGCGGTCAGGAATTGTAAATTAATAAAAGCAAAAGAACATAGGGGAACCTGGCTTTGAAGAAATCGGCACAAGCAGTGATCACAGGATTTCAGCTTTTATGGATTCGGCAAAAGTATTGATGAATAGCAGGTATGATGAATAGTTTTGAAGAAGAAAAAATAGAAGAAGAGGAATAGGAGAGGTGGTAGTTTCGGCTAGAGAGGAAAAAGAGAGAAAAGAACAATCCTAAGGTGTAAAAGCAGAAGAAAACGGCACCAACAATACCCTAAGTGCCGAAATACTAACCTCATAATCCCCCTGTCGATTTTCCCTCTTCAATTCCCACCATTCGGCTAACTCCTAGCCTCATCCCAATCCCTTAAATCTCTCCCTTTATCACTCCTTAATCCAAGCATTTAAACCGATCCAACTCTCCTCTAGCGTAATCCACCGAACTCCAACACTTACCCTCCCGCACTTAAAAAATAAATGCATCTATTTGCCAACAAAGGGAATCGATCCCAAGTCTTCCCCCAACACTTACACGCCACCTTTATAGCTCTCTAGTGGCGTCACTTAGCCACTTTACCAAAGGCTCATTTGTGATGCAATTTACCCATCACTCCACTTAAGGCCACTTAGCCAGAACCCCTAACTCCTAAGTCTAACATTCCAAAAATTCAACTGGGTTTTGGCCAACTCATGGGCCTTCTATAAGCCCATTTACCTACTCAAAATACTAATTCCACATCCAAATACAAAATTAAAAAAAATCTTTACAAAATATTGCAAATCGCGAATAAACCCGAAAATCAAGATGTTACAACTCTACCCTCCTTAAAGAAATTTCGACCTCGAAATTTTACCTTATCAGAAAAGTTGAGGGTACTGTTGACGCATAGCCTCCTCAGTCTCCCAGGTAGCTTCTTCCTTGCCATGGTTTCTCCAAAGTACTTTCACTAGTGGAACTGATTTCCTTCTCAACATCTTGACGTCACGATCAAGTATTTGCACAGTTCCTCTTGAAAGTTAAATCGACTGCACCTCGATTTCAAAGAATCGGTATGATATGAGTTGGGTCGATCGATACCACTCAAAGATGGATACATGAAAACGTCGTGGATTCGATGCAGTTCTAGTGGTAACTCTAGCTGATAAGCCACTGGTCCAACCCGCTTAACAATTTGGTAAGGCCCAATAAACCGTGGGCTCAACTTACCCTTCTTACCAAATCTCAAAATTTTCTTCCAAGGGGAAACCTTCAAGAAAACCATATCCCCACAAATAACTCAATCTCTTTGCGCTTCAAACCAGATACGACTTCGCTCTATCGGATGCCTCCTTTAACCGACCCCTTATCGCCTTAACCTTGCTTTCGATGTTCCGCCACCAATTCCGGTCCAAGCACTCGTCGTTCACCCAACTCTGTCCAACACGCTTGGCACGACATCTTCGCCCATAAAGCCCTTCATATGGTGCCATCGAATACTTGCTTGGTAGTTGTTATTGTACGCAAACTCCGCCAATGGTAAGTAGTCCTCCCAACTTCCACAAAATCGATGATACAACCTCTCAACATATCTTCCGTAACACGAATAACCCTTTTCGATTGTCCATCATGTCTGTGGGTGAAAAGCAATGCTAAAATCCAATCGTGTTCCCAACGCTTCTTGCAACTTCGCCAAAACCGAGACGTAAACCTAGGGTCTCGATCAGAAATTATTGACACTGGCACCCCATGCAGTCGCACTACCTCCGCCACATATAACTTGGTCAACTTTTGCAAAGTGAGTAGTCGGACGAACAGTATGAAATGAGCAGATTTTGTTAACCTATCCACAACTACCCACACCGAATCTTTCTTGGTGGGTGTCGAGGTAACCCACTCACAAAGTCCATTGTTACTCTTTCCCACTTCCATAGTGGAATTTTCTTTGGTTGTAGTAATCCCGACGGCAGCTTGGTGCTCACCTTAACTCGCCGGGCACGCCGACATTTCCCAACAAATTCAGTCACCTCTCGTTTTAATCCGCCACCAAGACACCTCTCGCAAGTCTTGGTATAACTTATTCCTCCAGATGCATGGCACAGAGTCCACCATGAGCCTCTTTTAGAATTAATCGCCTCAATTCGTGGTCCTTTACACGTAACTCCTTCATCGTTCAACCCAAAGTCCTCGTTCTCACCACTCTTAACTTGTCGGAACCAAGAGCTAATGAATCGCCCTTCAACTGTTTTTCCTTAATCTGTTTAGGTCCAAGTTGGCCTTACTTGCGCTTCGCCAACAAGCTTCCATCATCGTATAGACTTAATCGTGCGAACAAGGCTCTCAAATCCGTAATAACCCTTCGACTCAATGCATCCGCCACCACATTAGCCTTTCTTGGGTGGTACTCTATCGAACGATCGTAGTCTTTAAGCAACTCCACCCACCTTCGTTGCCTAAGGTTTAACTCCTTCGAGTCAACAAATACTTTAAGCTCTTATGATCTGTGTATATGATGCACTTCTCCCCATATAAGTAATGTCTCCAAATTTTTAACGCAAAAATCACCGCCGCTAGCTCCAAATCATGCGTAGGGTAATTCACCTCATGAGCCTTAAGTCGTCGATGATGCGTGGCGACCACCTTGCCCTCTTGCATCAAGACGCAACCTAACCCCACGGCGACGATCGCTATATACGGTGAAGTCCTTTCCGGACACGGTTGAATCAACACCGGCGCTTGGTCAATACCTTTTTCAACCGATCAAAAGCTTTTTTTGTTTCTCGGTCCGCATAAATGGTACTCCTTTCCTTATGAGTTTTTTCAAGGCGCCGCCATCACCGAAACCCTCCACAAACCTTCAGAGTAACCCGCCAACCCTAGGAAACTCCGAATTTCGACATCGACCTAGGTGGCTTACATTCCGTAATCGCCGATTTTACGAGGATCCACCTTAATCCCTAGGCAGAGACCACATGCCCTAGGAAGGTTACCTCCTTAACCGTAATTCACACTTGCTAAATTTCGCATAGAGCTCCTTTTCCCTTAACACTTGCAAAGACAATACGGAGATGCTCATCATGCTTCGCCTCCGCTTTGAGTATACCAAGATATCGCCGATAAAAGACGACTACAAACCGATCCAAGTAAGGTTGGAATACTCGATTCATCGATCCATAAAAAGCTGCAGTGCGTTTGTCGCCCAAACGGCATGACCACAAACTCATAATGTCCATATCGAGTTCGAAATGTTGTCTTATGAATATCCCTTCTTTACCCTTAGTGATGGTATCCGTAATCTAAGATCGATTTTGGAGAATACCTGAAGCTCCCTCGCTTGATCGAACAGGTCATCAATCTTTGGTAGTGGATACTTATTCTTAATCGCCGTTTGTTCAATGGCGATAACCGATGCACATGCGCATCGTTCCGCCCTTCTTCTTCACAAACAGGACTGTGCTCCCCAAGAAGACACACTAGGCCTAATGAAGCCTCTATCTAATAGCTCTTGAATTTGAGCCTTCGCCCACCAACTCCTTGGTGCCATCCTATAGGGTGCAATAGATATGGAGCTGTTCCCAAGAATAAATCGATCCCAAACTCAACTTCCCGATTGGGAGGTAATCCAGAAGCTCTTGGAAAAACATCCCGAATTCCCTAACAGATTCGATGGTCTCCACAACGATCCTCGTTTCAACTTGACTTACCAAAGCCGATATGCCTCGCATCCCTTGTGCATCGGTTTCAACCCTCAACGCCGATACTATATTGGATAAGTAATCCTTCGTTCTCCAATAATCATAACCTCTTCATCATTGATGCTTCTTAACACCATCCTCTTAGTGCACAATCCAAAGTTGCCTTATGCTTGGTCAACCAATCCATCCCTAGTATCAAATCGAATTCTTCAAACGGTAACTCCATCAAATCCCCACGAAAACCCCGCCTTGAATCTCCAGAGGCACCTCCTTGAAGAGTTTTCTACTTTAACCGAATGACCTAAAGGACTTATCACAGACACCCCACATACAGTCTCCTCAAGTGCACGCCCAAAGGTGCCCGTAAATGTTATATGCCACATACGAATGGGTTGATCCCACATCATTCGAGCAAAGATAAGGTACACCATAGATAAAAACGTATCAGTTATGACATCAAAAGGCCACCCTCCTCACTACGACGAGCAAAGATACACCAAAGTGGCCGACGAGCATCCGTGTTACCAATACCCGCCGGGTGCCCCACGTCCACGGCCATTACCACCGCGACCTTGTCCACGACCTCTTGGCGTGGCGGTCCATCCTCACTGAGTTGAGCCGGTCGCTCACCCCTTGTTCGCCACCGAGCCCGAGTGGCCCTCCTAGGACAATCCTTAATCCTATGCTCCTTAGACCCACAACAAAAACAAGCCTCAGAACGCTTCCAGCACTCTCCTTGATGCATTCTGCCGCAATCTCCACAAGCTTACAGTCTACCTGTTCACCGGAATCGCTCGAACCGGTTCCTCCATCCTAGCTCTCTTAACATTTCGATTAAAGACCCATCGGTCCAAAGATCCCTCCCGAACCGATTCTCGATCCTTATCACGATTCCTCCGTTCGGTTTGCTTCACTTCCTCGGCTATCTTAGCCTTCTCTACCAGCAGCGAAATCTCGCTCTCTCTGGAGCTATGAGCACCTTAACTCATCTCTAAGGCCATCCTTAAAACGTGACGCTCCTTCAGATTCAAGTGGAAATGATGCCATTAGCATACCGACTCAATCGTAGAAACTCCGCCTCATATTCAAGAATGGTCTTATTTCCCCGAGTCGATTCAGAACTCCTTTCTGCGTGCATCTACATAGCTAGCTCCCACATATTTTGCCTTAAAGGTCCTGTTTGAACAGCTCCCATGTTACCCTCTCACCGGGGTACCTTCTCTCACAAGAATCCACCATCGACACGCTTCATCCCGCAAAGAACGACATCGCCCTTTCAACTTCGCTCTCTGAGCGGTCCAGTCATCCATGATCCGCTCTGTGGCTTCCAACCAAGACTTCACCACATTTGGGGCCACTCAGACACGCCCTAAAATCTTAGCTCTGTTGGTTCAAGTCGTTCGAAATGGACCCCTATTCATGGGCCCGACGTTAGCTCCGGCCACCCTTTCCAAAACCCTCAACATGGCTCGAGACAAAGCGTCATCCCCGCAGCCCGGTCATACGGCCCATTTTCATTAATCGGTGGTGGGCGTACCGCTTGGTGGCATGTGTTCAGATAACGCAGATCCAGCTTGAGTGCTACTCGGCCTCGACCACGGCC